>NC_140995.1:68231836-68825148 GCF_052327205.1 Somniosus microcephalus | reverse complement strand
GAGAGAAAAGGGGCAGTCAAACCTCGACCCTGGGCAAAGGGCAGTCAAACCCAGACCCCAGGCAAAGGGCAGTTAAAACTTGACCCCAGGCAAGTGCAGTCAAATCTCGACCCCGGGCAAAGGGCCGTCAAACCATGACCCCGGGCAAAGGGCCGTCAAACCACGACCCCAGGCAAAGGGCAGTCAAACCCCGGCCCCAGGCAAAGGGCAGTCAAACCCCGACCCCAGGCAAAGGGCAGTCAAATTTCGACCCTAGGCAAAGGGCAGTCAAAGCTCGACCCTAGGCAAAGGGCAGTCAAACCTCGACCCCTGGCAAATGGCAGTTAAACCCCGACCCCCAGGCAAAGGTCAGTCAATCCACAAACCCGGGCAAAGGGCAGTCAAACCTTGGCCCCAGGCAAGTGCAGTCAAACCTTGACCCCAGGCAAAGGGCAGTCAAACCCCAAACCCGGGCAAAGAGCAGTCAAACCTTGACCCCAGGCAAACGACAGTTAAACCTCGACCCCAGGCCTAGGTCAGTTAAACCTGGACCCCAGTCAAAGGGCAGTCAAACCCCGAACCCGGGCAAAGGACAGTTGAACCTCGACCCCATTCAAGGGGCAGTCAAACCTCGACCCCGGGCAAAGGGCAGTCAAACCACAACCCCAGGCAAAGGACAGTTAAACCCCGACCCCAGGCAAAGGGCAGTCAAACCTCGACCCCGGGCAAAGGGCAGTCAAAGGTCGATCCCAGGCAAAGGGCAGTCAAACCTCGACCCCGGGCAAAGGGCAGTCAAACCTCGATCCCGGGCAAAGGGCAGTCAAACCCCAACCCCAGGCAAAGGGCAGTGAAACCCCGACCCCAGGCAAAGGGCAGTGAAACCCCAACTCCAGGCAAAGGGCAGTGAAATCTCGAACCCGGGCAAAGGGCAGTCAGCCCTCGACCCCAGGCCAGGGCAGTCAAACCCCGACCCCAGGCAAAGGATAGTCAAACCTCGACCCCAGTCCAAGGGCAGTCAAATCTCAACCCCATGCACAGGGCAATCACATAACAGGGAAAATACCCTCAGAAAAAATATTCTTGACTGAATCCATTCTTCAGAGATTTTGCGATCACTTCAGTCCCCCCTTTGATGCTTTTCTTTCCACAACACATCACTCAATGAGAGAGCAAAAGCCAAAGTCTCCCACAAGTGAAGCTGTTTCCCTGATTTTACATTTTAAAACCCCGGAACTGTACCCCTTACTGCGTGTCATAGTTCCCTTTTACCGGGTCAAAACATCAGCGAAATGGCTTCTTACAAAATACAGAACATTACTAAGATCCACAGGGCGGTACCAAAGAGTCAGCGCGCACATCACACAGTACAGCATTGACAGGTGGTAACACATTACAAAAATGCAACAGCGCACATTGCGCCATACAGAGTGCAAAACTATAACTAGAATACAATACACTTGTTTACAGAACTTCGATACATTACAGGTTTTGCAGGGAGAAACCATCATCAACACAAATCGAATTACACCTTTCCGGATCGATCTAACACCCCTTGCCACCGCGCTCGGAGCATCTGGCTCCGCCACCTGCAGCTGGTGTAAAAAAAGTAGCTTACAAGCAACAATTGTATGATTACTAATGCATGGGAAGAGATGCGAATCCAGGGGGGAATCTCTATAGTCAGACCGATGTCCCACCATGGTGGCGAGGCAATCCCTTTGATCTCCTCCCCCACTTCTACTGTCTTTTGCTCTAAAGTGTAAAAATGTTTCTGGGAGAGCTCAACGCTCTTTATTAACTCAGTGAGGTGTTCCGGCAGAAAAGGAATCAGGTACCTGAAATGCTCCACATAGTATGGTTGGACCGCCCGCAATCTACAGGGACAGGCTTCAGAGGCTAAACGAAGCTGGCACAGGCTCAACGAATTGCTATATGGGTGCAGCGCGGCGAGCTGCTTGTTGCGTAACCATGAAGGGACTTGACCTTGCCTCAGGTCCTCCAGGTTACTGCGGCCCTCGCTCAGCAACCATGCTCCATACAACACACACACCTCATGTGCAGCCTGCTCCGAGGCGTTCCTGTCCTCCCGTATCAAATCATTAACAGTTTTAGCGTGCCTCTCCAGCTCCACAATGACCTCCTTTAAATGAATGGTCATTGCCTGGTCCTCATGAAGCTCTGAACCCACCACTGTATTCTCTTCCCCTAGAAATTTACGCAGTTGGTTCTTTAACCCAGTGATCTGCATCTGGAGTTGTGCATCATCCATACTATTAATAATACCTGTTCCTGTACTGAACGCTGTCGCTACATCGTTCCAGGTCCCTCTTCTCTGCTTCCTGGACCCCACACTGCCCCCAACATTCAGATTATAAAGCTGTTCTTTCTCTACATTTCCATAGTCCAGTTCATAAAATTCCTGAAACATCGCTTTTAACAGAGCTTCAAAAAGCTTCTCCGTCTTCCTTGGACACCACACAGGTAGATAGACTTCAGTCAGGTTCAGGATCACAGATGTAAGATTCGCAAAATTCAGCAGATCCCCCAAAACCAAGAAGATTACCCTAAAGAAGGGATTTTTGGACTGTTAAAAAAACCATGTCAGAATGGTATAAGAATATTGGGCCTAAGGGAGATTTAAAATCAAGGACCCCAGGATTTTGGTTTTATTCTTAAAAGCATGTTCGAGCCTGTGGAAGGAAAAAGGCTGCAACAAAAGAATTGGGATTGGCCTCTGTAAATGGACAGTTTTGGGTATTGGCATTAACCAAGCTGTCTG
This sequence comes from Somniosus microcephalus, assembly GCF_052327205.1. NCBI lineage: Eukaryota > Metazoa > Chordata > Chondrichthyes > Squaliformes > Somniosidae > Somniosus > Somniosus microcephalus. The sequence goes on along the minus strand of NC_140995.1, from coordinate 68,822,390 downwards.
GGGTTTATCTAAACTGTCTCAGTCACTCAGTTATTTTACATACTGACAATAGACCAACGGAAAAGCAGTTCCCGCCAAAATTACAGAACCATCCAAAACCTTGCATAATGCAAAACATGCCACCAACCAACAAAAGAACCTTGGCACCCACAGGAAAAGACAACTTTACTGCAATTAAACAAGCGGTTAAACAATCGATGGGACCATCCCGAAACCAATTCACACGTTCTTAAAACAACTTAAGATCAATGGGACCATCCCGAAACCAATTAAACAATTCACACCGATCAAAATTAACGAGCCCGCCAAAACTAACAATAAGCCAGAACTGATTTGGTGCGCAGATTAGCAGGCCTCAATCAGTATAATTGAAGGCCTGTTTTCACAGCAGGCAGTTCAAACAGTTCGAGTCAACGGTTCAAGTTCGAAGGAGTCAGAAGGAAGTTCATCGACACAGAAGAGATCCACCAACATCAGGATCAAGAAGTCCATCTCGAAGCAGTTCTCCCTCTTGAAGAAGTAACACACCACCGCGGCAGACCAGGACCCCACGAAACAAACAACCAAAAATATTACCAGCAAACGGGTAATATTGGGCCACCGCGAGCGACAAGAAACCAACTTGGAAGAAACCGAAGATCCGCAAGTTTTTCCGCTCTACAAACTATCCTGACTTACCCCGGGTAAGATTTTACTGAAAAGTCTCTAAACCCTACTTCTAACCAAAAGAAATTGGGTACTCACCTGATAGATCCAATACGCACCCTACCGCATCAGCGGACTCGCGAAGACTGACCAGCTACGCAGGTGAAGTCCTCTACCGCGTCCGGGGTACGGCAGGCCCCAACTGACACATCTAGAGAACCCCAAAATTGCGAACCTCTACAACTGTCAAAAGAAGTCGTTTTGGTGAGCATTATCTCTGGTCCGCTGGAGCCCAACTTAGCTAGTGAAGTGGGATTGGGAGGGGTGAAGTATTCTGTCTATTGTTATTTTCCCTCGTATATTCTGAAGTTTTCCCCCAATTTAGAGTGTTAAGATTATTGCGTTGTGTATTTTCTTTCTCAAATAGAGATCAAAGTTCTTTCACCAAAATTCAGTTGTCTGCTACATTTTCAATACAGCCCCCAAATAAGTCCATGGTCTAGAACCAAGGCAGTGGGAGTGATTCGAACCACTCATAAGTCAGAGGTGAAGCTGACCCAAATACCACCCCCTACACAGATGCCACGGCGTAGTGCACATTCTGAAACAACACTTTGTCAGTAGGGATTAACACCAACCCATTCCCTGGACCCATGGTGGTGGGACACCCATCTACAGTCATCTGTACCGTCGGGGCTCTGGGCGGGGGCTTCCTGGTGTATGAGATGAGCTCTGTAGCATTGATGGCATTTGGGGGTTTTGGGATTACACAGGAGTCCACACTCTGATCCCAACCGATCCCACCCCCAGTGTCCTGCCATCGCCTGCTAAATGCGATCGACACACCCGCTGGGCAGATCTTTTCTGACCCCCACATACACACATAAATCCCTTCCTCAGATTCCCACCACTTATCCCAACACACATTCACTCCTCCCTGAGAACCCGTGATCGTCCAGTACGTGTCATTACTTAGTCTTTCCCAGTCAGCTGTCTGGTCCCCTGTATCCGCGCTCAGTTTCCTGAGCCACCACCACCTTCCCAGTGGAATGTGTCCCCTACAGCTAAGGCACACCCGCTTACCCTCTGTTACCCGAACACAAGAGGCAGTAACCCCTATTCTCGGGCATGGGATGGACGCTTCACCATAGGTGAACTCATCATGGCTGGAATACCGGGTGGAATTCGACCCCAGCCATCCAGGCCATCTTCCCTAGTGGAGATAGACGCTCGCCCCCTCCTTCAAGCCACCTCCTGTGGTCACGGTCGGTCCATCTCCGCCGAAGATAACCAATTCCTCGGTGTTGCCCCTGTGACTTTTGCTGGCTTAGGCGTTCCATGAAAACACACAGGCCTAGAAATTCAGTTGGGCGCGCCAGCCGTTAGCGCCTTAGGGGGAGTAGATCTAGAGTGCTAGGCGCTTATCGCCCGGGCGCAGCGCGATCTGCGCCTCTCCCCAACTTCAGGACACATTTAGCGCCGGCGCAAAGTCTTAGCGCGCGCCCTGCTGCGCGCGCAGATCATGACGTCATTTAATAGTGCAACGCCCTTTGTGCGCCCCAAACCGGAACTTCACTCGCGCCGGCCCATTGTGCGCCGGGCGTCCCGAGCGACTGTGAAGTGGAACGGTACACAGGCCAGCCGGGCCGGGGGGAGCGCTAATTAAAGGGCACTTACCCAGCAGTATAAAGGCCAGCCATTTTGCAGCATTCACTCTTGTGCAACGGTTTTTTGGACAGAGACCAAGGAGGAGAGTTTACTGGTTTGGACCAACACTTGGACAGGTATTTTTGGCTCAGGCCAGAGCTTACCAATTATCTTAGCCTTCATTCAGAGCTCAGTGTTTGCCAGCATATAATGGGGGCTGCATTGGGTGGCAACGCTGAATTTCAGCCTTATGCCAGAAGGGCTTACAGACGCCGTGAGAGAGTGGCAGCCCTGGCTAGACGCAGAGGGGGCAACAGGCGTCGCCAACTGAGGCCTTACCCACGCAGGGTATACCGCCAGCAGACCTCCTATCTGACCATGTCTGCCGCGATGTGTGTTAGGAGGCTGCGATTCCGAAGGGAGGTGGTTACAGACATCTGCCGGCTGCTTCAGAGAGATCTGCAGCCACAGCTGATGCGCAGGACGTCTCTGTCGGTGGCAGTGAAGGTGACGGTGGCTCTCAACTTCTATGCCTCCGGCTCCTTCCAATCCGCTTCTGGGGACATCGCTAACATCTCCCAGTTTGCCGTGCATTGCTGCATCCGCCAGGTGACCGAAGCCCTTTTCAGAAGGAGACATCAATTCATCTCCTTCCCCATGACCCTGGACAAGCAGCAGCAGCGTGTAGTGGGGTTTGCAAGAATAGCGGGCTTCCCCATGGTGCAGGGCGCCATTGACTGCACGCATGTGGCTTTGCGGGCACCTCTTGAGCATGCCGAGGATTACCGCAACCGGAAGGGCTACCATTCCCTCAATGTACAGCTGGTGTGTGACCACAGGCAGCGCATCCTAGCTGTCAATGCCCGCTTTCCAGGCAGCAGCCACGATGCCTTTATCCTGCGACAGACAACTGTGGCTGACATGTTCCAGGCACAGCCTCCCCCAAGAGGATGGCTTATCGGGGACAAAGGCTATCCTTTGTGTACCTGGCTCATGACCCCGCTCCGCGCGCCCACGACCCCTGCTGAAGAGGCATACAACGAGAGCCATCAAGCGACGAGGAACCTCATAGAACAAACAATCGGCGTGCTCAAGCAACGGTTCCGCTGTCTCGACCGCTCCGGGGGAGCCCTCCAGTATTTGCAGGATCGAGTCTCCCAATTCGTCGTCGTTTGCTGCATGCTGCACAACCTGGCTATCCGCAGGACTCAGGCACTGCCACCTCACGTTGGACCACCACCTCAGGAGGAGGAGCAGGAGGAGCATGAGGACGACGAGGACGAGGAGTACCAGCCCAGGAGGGATGCACAAGGTCCAAGGGCCGCCCGTCGGCGGCTTATTGAACGTCACTTCTAGGCCCCCTGTCAGGGAATGGCTTGTGCCAATGATAGAGCATGATTGCAGCCGCTCCGCAAGCCCTCAGCCGGTTAAGGCAACAAACACTTCAAAGATCAAACATGGACAATGTGAATAAATAAAATGCTTTATTGTACAAACTCTGGGCCCTTCCCACATGGAAACCAAAAACAGAGGAAACCCCCAAAAAACACTCAAACACATTACTCGCTCCCACAACCTGGGGAGGATTAACAAAATAGGGCAACTAAAATGGCCGTCATTCTCGGCCTTCGTCCAAAACAAACATCACATCATCGGCCTTCAAAAAACAAACATCCAATTCTCGGCCTCAAGAAACAAACACAAATGGCCACACATTTGACTATTTGGCCCGCTAGGGCGATGCCTTGGCCATCTTTGGGTGGCCCCTGCCCGCCCTGCTGCTCCGCCTCAAAGTAAGGCCATTGGCTGCTGCAAGGCTGGGGGCAGGCTCCTGAGGGGCACATGTCGTGACGGCAGATGCCCTTGGGGGTCGGCCTAGTCGAGGTCTGGGCGTCGAGCGGCCGGCTGTTGATTGCTGCAGCTGTGGCTGGCCAGCATCAGTCGCTGCAGCAGCTCCTGGCAGCTCCACTGGGGGAGCGGCAGTGGCGGCTGGAGGAAATAGCGGCAAGCTGGCGGATGGCAGGCGCTCGCTGGTCGCCTGAGACACTGGCACTCGCCCGGGCCAGCACTGCAGCATGCGCACCAATCTGCCGAGGGACAGACCGATGTGCTGCTGCAGCGCGCCGGGTGCCCTGGCGATGCCTGGCTGACACAGCGAGTGTGGCAGCAGTGAGTGCCCGTGTTGACCTGTTCACTGACCGCAGCAGAGCAGCCAGTGACTGGACGGCACCACTAATCACCTGGCCAGTCGCTGAAAGATCTGCCCGGTATTCCGCCCGACTGGTGGCCTCTAAGGGCCCGAACTCAGCCACACTCCGAGAGAGGGAATCGATGGACTCAGGCAACCGTGCCACCACCGCCATGAGCTCCGTGTGCCGGCGCTCCGAGTCCGCGGACAAGTCTTCGAGGCGTTCCATCTCCTCGGCGAAGAGCATCTCCTGACTGGAGGCCGGACTCTCCCTCTGGGGAGAAGGCCGCTGAGCTGGCCGACCCTTCCTGCGTTGCTGGAGGCCGCTGGGCCCAGCAATTGGACTCCCCTCCGACGCATCCCCCCTCTGGGGAGAAGGCCGCCGAGCTTCCACCCCCCTCCCGCCTTTCTGCAGCACGCAGGTCCCAGGAGCTCCCCTCCCCTTCGACACTTCCGCCACGCTGCCCTCCAGGGAAGACGTCTCCCCTACATTGGCCTGGGTGGCCGCGGCTGAGGGTTCCCCTGATGGGCCGCCTTCCTCTTGCTCCTCCTCCTGCTCCTCCTCGGAAGGTCTGTCACTGGCAAGTTGAGGGACCTCCTCTTGACCATCTGAAAGCAGGAAGACACAAGAGTAGCTTTAGAGTGAGGAGAGGGCGTCAGTGCGGGATGCATGAGTGGTGGCATTCAGCGCATTGGTCGGACAGTGGCAAAGGATGTAGGTCTGATGCGCAAGTGGGACGAGAGAGGTGCAAAAGGTGATGTCCTTACCATTGCTTCCCAGAACAGGGTCGGCATCTCCACATGCAACGGGCCCAATCACCCGGCCACCCATGAGGCGCTCCACGCGATGTTGCAGGTCGGTGAGTGGCTGGATATGGGGTCGTCCTCCCCCGGTCGCAGTCCGGCTCTTGCGATTATTCGCCAGCTTGGCCTGCAAGAGAAAGGACGGCCTCTAAGTACAGTGTGTCGCCGTGATCTTGTGTGCACTGCCTCCCATGGTGGAATAGCCTGGCCAGTGTGTCGCCATGATCTGGTGTGCACTGCCTCCCATGGTGGAATAGCCTGGCCAGTGTGTCGCCATGATCTGGTGTGCACTGCCTCCCATGGTGGAATAGCCTGGCCAGTGTGTCGCCATGATCTGGTGTGCACTGCCTCCCATGGTGGAATAGCCTGGCCAGTGTGTCGCCATGATCTGGTGTGCACTGCCTCCCATGGTGGAATAGCCTGGCCAGTGTGTCGCCATGATCTGGTGTGCACTGCCTCCCATGGTGGAATAGCTTGGCCAATGTGTTCAGTGCAGAATGTGCAATTGATGCTCATGCCTGTGCCATAGCTGCTGGATGAAGGCTGGCCATTAGCGCGTTCAGGTCCCTTTGCCCATAATGTGAGGTGCACATGCAAGGATGAGGAGGTCTTTGGAAAGGGTACTCACCCTGACAATGCGTGTGAGGTCATTTAACTTTTTGCGGCATTGGGCACCGGTCCTGGGGACGTCGCTGTTGGCTGACAGCTTGCTGGCGACATGCCTCCAGGCTCTCCTGTAGACGCGGACTGTCGCCTTCTTGCCATTGTCCGGGTACAAAACATGGCGCCCCTTCTCCACAGCAGCAAGCAGCACACTCAGATCACGCTCTGAGAAGCGCTGCGCACGTTCACGGGCCTTCTCCATGTCTTCAGGCGCTATTTGGGTCCAGCAGCAGTGTTCAGGCCTAGCTGGAGGGCTCCACTATCCAGGGCGTGGCAGCAGACACAGTCGACCCTTCCCCCTTAAGAGCTGGCCGGCGCCAGGGTGTCTGCTGTCAGTCACGAGATGGCCGCACCTGCGCTGCGCCCGGCCTCAGCGCTATCGATCACCACCTCCGGCTTAGCGCCCAAAGAGAGGCGTCCAACAGCAGTTTTAGCGCTCGCCCGAACTAGTAGGGCGAAGCTAATGAATATCGGAGAAGTGGCCTAGATTTGGCGGCGGCCGCAAACTTTAGCGGACGCCCCACTTTAGCGCCCCAAAAGTGTCGTCAATGAATTTCTAGGCCACAGAATGCAACGTTGTCCTTGGGTGATGCCTCACCTTTCCAGATGCAGCTACACACGATTAAAATCCAAACTATACAGACAAGCTAAGGCAACAGACAGGAGAGAAAGAAATTATGTACAGTGCCACCCGTCTCCGGGTGGCCACTCTAGGACCTAGAAATTCAGTGGGCTGCGCCACCAGTTAGCGCCTAGAGAGGGCACTCAGTGGCTTTAGTGCCACTGGCCACGCCTCCCGCAAAATTTAGCGGGGTGCTAATGGCGGCGTTAGCCTGTAGCGCTGCGCCGCCACCAATGACGTCATCGGTGTGCGCAGCGCCCCGCTACCGCCCTGAATGCGATATCGAGTTGCGCCCCCCCCTGTAGCGCCGGTCACAAATCGCAACCGGTTCAGGGGGCCTACCTGTGGCGGTAGTGGCGCAACTTAAAAGGGAGGTGCGGGCGGCCATTTTTTTTGGTGGCCGCCTGCCAGCACCTCCTCGCGCCGCCCTCCCCGGCCTCCTGATCCGCCCCCCCCCCCAGGCAGTGCCGGCTGTGTCCCGAGAGCCCGGCACTTCTCCTCGGTGCCGGGCTCTTTTGCCGGCACTCGCGATTGGTGATCGCGCTGGTGCAGTCTCCTCCCCTTTAAGAAGGGGAGGAAGGCCTGCAGTATCGCAGCGCACCGTGCTGCAGCGTGTGGTGCTGCGGCACGTTGTGCTGCGATATTCAGTTTCAGCGCCCCAAGAGGGATGCAGGGCGCCTCGAGCAGCGCCCCGCGTCCCTCTTGGGGCGCTCAAACTGAATATCGGGCTGGCGCTCCTGGCTCCGTCCGGGGCGGGACTTCCGGCGCCCAGGTGAGCTTGGCGCCCCAAACACGGTGCCACCGAATTTTTAGCCCTAGGTCTCCTCGACCCTAGGCCTCTTACGACTCCGGCTTCCTTCATTCACCGGTGTGTAAGGAGGCATCCACGGCACCTGCGGCCGTGGGATCCTGGCACTCCTTCTCACTCCTGCCCCCACAGGTGGAACAACTGGTCCCTCTGTGGGCTCCTCACAGTCCCAGATTAGGGGCTGGAGACCCACACCTGTAGCGCAGCTCACCACTCCCTGCTGTTTCCTCCTCTTATCAGCTCTTTCCCCAGGGTTAAAAAGCTTGCACTGATTAATATGGAACCACTTAGTGCATTGGGGCATTTTGACCGCATATACCATCGGACTCGCACTATCCCCGATACTGTACAGTCCCATGTATAGCGGTTCAAAAGTCCCTACCCTGGCGAAGTTTCTAACCATTACTTGATCTCCGACCTTCCACTCGTGGTGCCTCTGAGGTTCAAGCAATAAATGATTTCTACGATGTTGCTTCCCCATGTTACTGGCAGCCTGCCAATGGATCTGCCTGAGATGCTCAAGCAAATTCTTAACAAACCTGTCCCGGTTCACTTCTCTCAACTGACCTTCCGTGAGAACCGGGGCCAGTACATGGCTGGGCGTTCTCATGACACTGCCAGTCAGAGCTCATGCGGGGAATACCCTGTGATTCTAGACGGGCTGGCTCGGACCCCATCAGAACTAACGGCAAGACTTCCGCCCATTTTCTAGGTGAGTCTCCTGTCTCCTTCCGTAACCTTTCCTTGATGGTCCTATTATGCCACAGGGTTTCTCCCGCTCTCCTGGTGTATCGCTTATGGCGGAACCTCCAAGTAAAACTGGCGGAAGGCTGCTACTCCGGGTGTGATGGGTTCTGCCTTTTATTTAGGGTTCCATGGTCTCCTGCTGGAGATACAGTGGGAGTCTGGGTGGAAATCCTGCAGAAATTCATGGACTCTGGGTGGAATTGGCACCGTCTCAAGCCTTGGCTCCACCTACACATGCACTGAGCTCCTTCATGAGGTTCAGAGGTGACCTGATAGAGGTTTTCAAGATGATGAGAGGCTTTGATAGAGCAGAGAGAGAAAAACTCTTCCCTCTGGCGAGTGGGTCAATAACCAGAGGTCATAGATTTAAAATCATTGGCAAAAGATCTAGCGGGGAGATGAGGAGAAATGTTATCACTGAGTTGTAGCACGGTGGCATAGTGGTTAGCACTGTTGCCTCACAGCGCCAGGGACCCGGGTTCAAATCCGGCCTCGGGTGACTGTCTGTGTGGAGTTTGCACATTCTCCCCGTGTTTGCGTGGGTTTTCTCCGGGTGCTCCGGTTTCCTCCCACAGTCCAAAGATGTGCAGGTTAGGTTGATTGGCCATGATAAAAATTGGCCCTTAGTGTTAGGGGGGGATTAAATACGTGGGGTTATGGGGTTACGGGGATAGGGTTTGGGTGGGATGGCTGTTGGTGTAGGGACCGGGTGCTAGGGTTTGGATGATCAGCCATGATCTCGTTGAATGGCGGAGCAGGCTTGAAGGGCCGAATGGCCTACTCCTGCTCCTAGTTTCTATGTTTCTATGTTTCTATGGTTTACCGTCTGCAGATGTGAACCTGCGACAAGATTAAATGGCTAAATATTCTGTACACGAATTGCAAGTGAACATGCTGTCCGAGCAAATCATGTAGGGTGTAGGGAACTCTTTGGGGTGGGTAACCACATACACCACCGTCGACAGTTCAGCATGCTGGGCGCTCATGGTGCTCGGGAGTTTAATGGCCTTGGCAATGCCTGCCTTTGGGTCAAAAATCCCGCATCCAGTGAGTCGCTCCCCGGCCACCACTGTACTGGACCCGTCTACATAGATCTCGTGGCTCGTGTGATGGATCCCAGGCCGAAACCCTAAGTCTACGTCCCATACCCCTTCAACAGAACATTTGTGGGCCACCCCTGGGTAGATCAAATTTGCTGCAAGCTTGGGCTCACAGAGGCCTTTCACACTCAAATCCATCTGAGAGAGCAATAAAGTCCAGCGAGCAATGCGTGCACTGCTCACCGTGCCGTCCTTTATTCTCCCGTCTAGAAGCATCTGAGTGGGCATATGATGGGTTAAGAGAGTTACCGGGGATGCCCCCGTGAAGATTTGTGATCTCCTCATGGCCCAATGTGTGGCAAGCAGGTGCCTCTCACAATTGGAGTACCCCCTCTCTACATCTGTGAGGATTCTTGATGAGTATACCACAGGCCTCAGCTTGCCATGCCGCTCCTGGAGCAGCACTGCGCTCAAACTGTCCCCTGTGACAGCTACCTCCAAAAAGAACTCCTTTCCCCCATCAACTACTCCTAAAGCCGGTGCGGTCTGCAGATCTCTCTTCAGACGACTAAAAGCTGCCATGCAGTCCTCATCCCACTCCCAGCCCACTCCCTTGTGGAGGAGCCGGAGTAGAGGAGCTGCCGTAGTGGCATAGTCCTCCATGAAATCCCTGCAGTACCCTGTGAATCCCAGGAAGGATCTTACCCCCGTTACCGTGGTCAGGGCAGGTAGCTCCTGTACCGCCTTCCTCCTCGTCTCATCGATGGCCCTTTCCCCAGCACGGACGGTCAGCCCGAGGAATTTTACTTCCTGCTGGCCGATCTGTGCTTTCTTGGGATTAACTTTAAACCCAGATTCCTATAGCAGCTCAGCCAGCAGGGGGCCATGCTCCTCCCCCTCGTTGGAGAACAAAAAAGCAGGTCATCCACATACTGCACAAGCTGCTGCGGTCTGCTGAACCCTTTTAAACAGTTGGCCATACATTGGTGGAAAATAGAAGGACTGTTCTGAAACCCTTGGGGAAGGCAGGTCCATGTGTACTGCTGACCCTTGAAAGTGAATGCGAACTTATACTGGTCCTCCCTTTTGAGAGGGATAGACTAGAATCTGTTCGGAATGTCCAGCACCATGAATGTTTTCACGGATGCTGGGATACTCCCGATCAGGTCGGCTACGGCTGCGACGGTGGGGGCACAGGCTGGGATGTTCTTGTTAAGAACCCGATAGTCCACAGTGGCTCTCCATGGATTATCTGGTTTCCTAACCGGCCAAATCGGAGAGTTCACATGTGTCGCTATGGGTCTCAACACACCCTGCTCAACCAGTGATCCCACTGCCGTCTCTAAATCTGCCTCTGCCTCTCTGGGGAAATTGTACTGTTTCTGTGGTCGGGCCATGGGGTCTCCGTCTACTCTGACCTCCACCCCTATTACCCTCCCACAGTCGTGCTTGTGTGTGGCAAATACCGGGAGGTTGGCTCGCACATCCGCTATGTACTCCGCCGGGGTAGGAGTGGCCAAAAGTTCAAGGTCATAACTACCCTTGGGCTTCATCGTGCACATGGTTCCCTTGCCTTGCTTCCCTGGTATAACTGCCACCTCCTTCTCCTTTCATAGAAGATAGGAGCAGGAGTAGGCCATTCGGCCCCTCGAGCCTGCTCCGCCATTCAATGCGATCATGGCTGATCATCCAAATTGATTATCCCGTGCATACTGCCCCCCAAAGACAGTGATTCCGGAAATGCACCAATATATACAAGCTTTGTGTCTTAATGCGAGGAGCATTTGTAATAAGGTGGATGAATTAGCAGCGCAAGTAGAGGTAAATGAATATGATATGATTGGGATTACGGAAACATGGCTCCAGGGTGACCAAGGCTGGGAACTCAACATACGGGGTATTCAATATTCAGGAAAGATAGGCAAAAAGGAAAAGGAGGTGGGGTAGCATTGCTGGTTAAAGCGGGGATTAACACAATTGTAAGGAAAGATATTAGGTCTGATGATGTGGAATCTGTATGGGTAGAACTGAGAAATACCAAGGGGCAGAAAACGTTAGTGGGAGTGGTGTTTAGACCCCCAAACAGTAATGCAGAGGTTGGGGATGGCATTAAAAGGGAAATTAGAGAAGCGTGCAAAAAGGGCACAGCAGTCATCATGGGTGACTTTAATCTACATATAGATTGGGCTAACCAAATTAGTAACAATACTGTGGAGGAGGAATTCCTGGAGTGTATACGGGATGGTTCCTGGACCAATATTTCAAGGAACCAACTAGGGATCAGGCCATCTTAGACTGGGTATTATGCAATGAGAAAGGATTAATTAGCAATCTTGTTGTGCGAGGCCCCTTGGGTCGGAGCGATCATAATATGATAGAATTCTTCATTAAGACGGAGAGTGAAGTAATTGACTCAGAGACTAAGGTCCTGAATTTAAATAAAGGGAACTATGATGGTATGAGACGCGAGTTGGGTAGGATTGATTGGGTAATGTTACTCAAAGGGTTGATGGTGGATAGGCAATGGCAAACATTCAAAGATTGCATGGATGAACTACAGAATTTGTTTATCCCAGTCTGGCATAAAAATAAATCAAAAAAGGTGACTCAACCATGGCTAACAAGGGAAATTAGGGATAACATAAGATCCAAAGAGAGGACATATAAATTGGCCAAAAAAAGCAGCAAACCTGAGGATTGGGAGCAGTTTAGGATTCAGCAAAGGAGGACCAAGGGATTAATTAAGAGGGGGAAAATAGATTATGAAAGTAAGCTGGCAGGGAACATAAAAACTGACTGTAAAAGCTTTTATAGATATGTGAAGAGAAAAAGATTGGTGAAGTCAAGCGTAGGTCCCTTACAGTCAGAATCAGGGGAATTTATAATGGGGAACAAAGAAATGGCAGACCAATTAAATACATATTTTGGTTCTGTCTTCACAAAGGAGGACACAAATAACCTCCCAGAGATGTCGGGGAACATAAGGACTAATGAGAGGGAGGAACTGAAAGAAATCAGTATTTGTAAGGAAATGGTGTTGGGGAAGTTGACTGGATTGAAGTCCGATAAATCCCCAGGGCCTGATAATCTACATCCTAGGGTACTTAAGGAAGTGGCCCTGGAGATAGTAGATGCATTGCTGGTCATCTTCCAGAACTCGATAGACTCTGGAACAGTACCCATGGATTGGAGGGTAGCTAATGTTACCCCACTATTCAAAAAAGGTGGTAGAGAAAAAGCGGGGAATTATAGACCGGTAAGCCTGACATCGGTGGTGGGGAAAATGCTAGAGTCCATTATAAAAGATGTAATAGCAGAGCACTTGGAAAGCAGTGACAGGATCGGACAAAATCAACATGGATTTACAAAAGGTAAATCGTGCTTGACTAATCTACTGGAATTTTTTGAGGATGTAACTGGTAAAATAGATAAGGGAGAACCAGTGGATGTGATGTATTTGGACTTTCAGAAGGCTTTCGATAAGGTCCCGCATAAGAGATTAGTGTGCAAAATTAAGGCACATGGGATTGGGGGCAAGGTATTGACTTGGATAGAGAACTGGTTGGCAGATAGAAAGCAAAGAGTTGGAATAAACGGGTCATTTTCCGAGTGGCAGGCAGTGATTAGTGGGGTACCACAGGGATTGGTCCTAGGACCCCAGCTGTTCACGATATGTATTAATGATCTAGCCGAGGGAATTGGATGTAATATCTCCAAATTTGCAGACGACACAAAGCTGGGTGGGAGGGTGTGCTGTGAGGAGGATGTCGTGAAACTCCAGTACGATTTGGACAGGTTGGGTGGTTGGGCAGAAACATGGCAAATGCACTATAATGTGGATAAATGTGAGGTTACCCACTTTGTTGGCAAAAACAGGAAGGCAGATTATTATTTGAATGGCAATAGATTGGGAGAAGGGGAAGTGCAAAGAGACCTGGGTGATCTTGTGCACCAGTCGCTGAAGGTAAGCATGCAGGTGCAGCAGGCGGTTAAGAAGGCAAATGGTATGTTGGCCTTCGTATCAAGAGGGTTCGAGTACAGGAACAAGGATGTCTTGCTGCAGTTGTACAGGGCCTTGGTGAGACAGCACCTTGAGTATTGTGTGCAGTTTTGGTCGCCTTATCTGAGGAAGGATGTTCTTGCCATGGAAGGAGTGCAGCGAAGATTCACCAGGCTGATACCTGGGATGGCAGGAATGATGTATGAGGAGAGATTGTGTCGATTGGGCTTATACTCACTGGAGTTTAGAAGATTGAGGTGATCTCATTGAAACCTATAAAATTCTGTTAGGCCTGGACAGACTAGATGCAGGAAGGATGTTCCCAATGGCCGGGGAGTCCAGAACTAGGGGTCATAATCTAAGGATAAGGGGTAAGCCATTTAGGACTGAGATGAGGAGGAATTTCTTCACCCAGAGAGTGGTGAACCTGTGGAATTTTCTGCCACAGAGGGCAGTGGAGGCCAGTTCATTAAATATATTCGAGAAGGAGTTGGATATATTTTTTAAGGCTAAAGGGATCAAGGGATATGGGGAGAAGGCAGGGACAGGGTACTGAATTTGGATGATCAGCCATGATCTCATTGAATGGCGGAGCAGGCTCGAGGGGCCGAATGGCCTACTCCTGCTCCTATCTTCTATGTTTCTATCTTGTGGGCCAGTATGAAGTCTGCCCTCAAAATGCCTATTCCCTCCCGCTCACACTGCATCAGGACACATTTCCACTCCATATGGAGTGTGCCCAGACCGATGGCTAGCGGGATGGAGAAAGACCCAGCCTGTTCATTCCCGGTGAACCCTACTAAGTTATGTAGGACTCTGCTCGATAGAGGTGATGTGGTCGGGTTATCCGCATAAACAATGGTGCTTGAAGTTCCAGTGTTCAGCTGATAGGTCCCTTGCACCTTCTCCACCCCCATTTTCACGCATGGTCTCTTCCAAGCATCATAACTTAGTGGGCACAGGTAAACGGGCTGAGAAGCCCCTAGTCATGGGTCGGGATTGTTCGGGGCGGATGGGAGTACGCTGGCTGCTGCTGCGTCCACCCTACCCTGCCCTGCCGGAAAGACTGTGCGGAGAGCAGCCACTAATACCGCAAACGGATCAGTGCTGCTTCCTGCCACAGCTGCGGCTTTCTGCACTGGCGCTGGAGGATCCCCTTTCCCGCTCCTTTTGTCAGAGACTGGGCAGTCTTTCCTCCAGTGCTCTTTACTCCCGCACCTTTAACAACCCTGCTTCTTCTCTGAGCTACCCCCTTCCTGGCGCCACTCTCTTCTAACGTTGCCTCCACTAGGCTTTAACTCGTGTACTCTGCCCTTTGGTTTGTCATCCTCACCCCTACCATTTTTAAAAGAGAGCGTTAACTGCTGGATCACACTCTCTTCTGTGGTCTGGGGATCCCTGGAATCAAACCACCTCTCTGTTTTGGCCTTGATCCTGTGCAGGCTGTTCGCCACCAGGTCCTCAGCCAATGAGCCCTAGCCTCCTCTTGCAGCTGCACCCGGTCAGGCACCCCGCACAGGCACTCCGGTAGACGGGCCAAAGCCTGTCCGCGAAAGCCTGCGGTGCCTCCCCAGCTGTCTGCAGTGTCCTTTCCACTCGGGAGAAGGGACTGCCATCACTGAGGCCCATAGCCTCTAGGATGTCATCCTTTATCCTCTCTAACGTACCCTGCCCCCTCTTGCTACCCACTGAGAGCGACTGGTACAACCTACTATCCAGGGAAAATAAAAGTAATTTGGCTGTCTCAGCTTCGTTACAATTATTGATCCCCCTGACCTGCTCCACATCTGTAAAATGGACAGATGGGTCCCCTTTGCTGGTCATTTTGGTCAGGTTAGAGGCCATTGCCTGCAGCTGGGGGGTTGTATACGGGACCACAAAGTCACTCTGCAGTGCTCCTTGTTCTTGACTGCTTACGGGCGCACCGGATTTCCGCTGCCGGACAGGGCACATGGGTCCTGGTCCCGGCGCTTCGGGTGGTAGTCGAGCATCCTCCTCTCTCTTACGGTCCTCCTTATCTCCCTCCTGCTCTTCCTCATCTACCCGGGCCATTCCCGGAGCTACCAAGCAGACCATCCCTTTGGCCTTAGTTAGAGCATCGGCCAAATTCCGGATCTGCTCCTGGCAAGGACCATGATTACCCGTATCAAACCCTCCAGTGCTGGCGACTCTGTTTGCCACCTGAATATCCTTCAGCTGCTCTCCCAGCAACTATACCTCACTCGACAAGCGAGCGTTCTCCTCCCTAACCACCCTCTTGTTCCCCTTTGCCTCAGTTACCTGGCATTGCAGGAACTCCTTTTGGTTACGGAAAGTTTCCTCCTGGCTTATTCTTCCCTGCTTCTCATCCCTTAGCTACATGCATAACCTGCTCCCTACTACAGCCCTTGCGTCTGACTGTGCCTCAGACTCCCTGAGCTCTGCCTCTAACTTAGCAACCTACTTATCTAGCAGTTGCACTTGTCTTTGTAGACAGACGAGCCATATCGCCTTTTCAATGCTGCGCCTATGATCCTTGCCCGCCGTCCATTCTGCCGCTGCGTCCACCGGACGCTCAGCATGCAACAAGCTTAGCACCCACTTCTTATTGACGTTAACCTTCTTAAACACATATGAAGAAATCCTTTCCTCCATTTGGGATCTTTCGCCAGAAGCGCTGTCCATGACTGATTTACACTCCTATAAACCAAGGTTCTGCCGCCAGTTGCCAAGAGATGTAGGCGGTTTTTTATACTCCTTTAACCCAGATCCTGCCACTGGTCACCAAGAGATGTAAACGGTTTTGATCCTAGCCCAATTGCTAGATGGACGGTTCGAATCGCCCCTGCCTTACGAAAGTTCTATACCTGGGAATTATTATTCAGAGTGTAAATGAAATAAGTCATGGACAGGAATGCTTCGGTGAAAAATCAATCTTGTATTTATTTGGTCTAACATACACTGGCTAAAACATGCACTACTAAATGAAATCACTATCTCTGTGGAGAATAAAATCCAGATTACAATCAACATACATACAGTACAAAACTGGAGACTATAACAAGCAGTAATTCCCTTATTGCTATGGTGGACGTGTAAGATCCGCAAAATTGAACATTGTATTATAAGGGTCTATTGGCAGAAGAGGCCTTGTTTTAAAGACTGTTTTAAAAGAAGCCCAGAAAAAGGGACACATAAAATGGCCGCCAGACACCGTGACTAGCTTTTTGGAGACTTTAAAATAGTTCCTGCAGTCCCCAGACAGCCTTTGTGGATTCAACCCACAGTAAGTTCTGGATGCCGTTTCTGAGTAAACGAAACCAGACACAAACACATACATATGGATTGGATGCAGATCCAGTCAGATCGGCCTGTAGATAAAGGCCATCTAAATGTTTACCCAGACAAAGGGAAACAGTTTTATATTCATAATAAGGGGAGCATCAAAGACCCATTAAAGACATTAAGAAGACATTCAAAACAATGCAGGGTCATTCCAGACCAGAGATGGCCATCACCGGCCATCACGAAAGCAGTTTAAATATAATAACTACCCCGCTGTGCAACAAGCCTGCCAAAAGTTAAACAAAGACTAACCTTGATTTGGCGGGAGATAAAGGCTTCTCTTGAGAAGTATATTGGGGTCCCGGGGTAGCCATCGGTAGCTATCAGGAGGCTCATCATCCTCCTTCACAGATCACCAGCTCGGAAGGATTGAAGAAGAAGAAAAACGAGGCAGCCATCAAGAAGGTGATTCGAGTCTGCGTCCCGCCCCGGGGTAACCATCGGGACATCGTCGACAAACCCCGGGCCGCTGACGAGACAAAAGGGCAGCAGCCCTACAGAAGAAACCCATATGAAAATGGTAACCAGCTAGAGACCTCTCCAACCGTGGTTAAACAGATGGTCTCCGTCCCCGCCGACGTCCAGGCCTGCCAGTGTCCAGCCTGCCCGTGACCTTCACCTCGAGAGAGAGAGAGAGAGAAGTGTGGCGCAGCTCGCTGTGGCTCCACTGACCACACGGAAACAGGACGCCTGAGGGGATCAAAGCACAGACTTGTTTCAAAACTCTATATTTTTCCAACTGGATTGGTGAGCATGTTTCTGGCCCTTCATAATCGGATCTAGATAGGTTTAAGGGGGTGGGAATTTTGGGTATAATTAACATGAGTTGTTGTCCCTCGATGTTCCGTGTGTTTCCCCATTTTATGATGATGTTTGTAAAGTATAATATGCCTGTATCTATTTTAGTTAGTACTGTATTTTGATTTGTTTTTCCCTCCCATGTACCCTCTTATTTGCTTGCATTTGATTTGTTTTTCCTTATGCAATAAAATTTCATTTCATTTCATTAAACTTGGTCTATAAGAGTATTCTCTGCATTGTAGTTCCTGCATCTAAGTCCAGTGTCTAGAACCTAAGGGGTGAGTGGGTCGAACCACTCAAGGTTTTACTGTGCAAGAGGGAGAGAGAGGCCTCTAGAGAGAGAAACCTCTGCGATCCAAAGAGGAGAACCCCTTACAGAAAATGGCTACCGCGGCAGGACACTGGCAGCAGGATTGCAATGTATTAGACCCAGGTTTGAATGGCCGAAATGTTATGGATGAGAGGATAGCGGATTATGTTTTTGGTAAGGTAAATCTCACTAAGCAGTGGATTTCCGATCTCTTACTGGATGGGTGTCCGGTAGACGCAGCCATCAGGTGGACAGAGAGCAAAGAACATAAAAAGTCAGTGGAAAAGGCAGTGTGGCTGATGTGCTACAAGAAACAAGTCCAGATTTTGGACAGAGTCATTGCAGCACCGGCAGCCAAGATCACTGCCCAGGAAGCAGAAATAGAGGAGAAGGCCATGGGTAGGGAAAAACTCATCACAGCGCTTCACGCGCTGAATCAGGAACGCCAAGTTGTAGCCAGCCAACACCAGGCTAGAATAGAGTACCTGGAATGCCAGGTTACTGAGGCAAAAATCCATGAAGCGGGAATACGAGAGAAAAACGCCCACCTCGCACAACAGCTAAGAGCGCAGGAGGAGAGAGTAGTGGAAGTCAAGGCAGCTTACAAGCTGGCTCTCGAGCATGGGTTTGAGAGCACAGACCATGGCCCCTGCCAAAAGAAGATAGAGGACCTGAGAACGGCTTTGGTTAAGGCAAAAGGCATGGTATGCCTCGTAAGCCCAAAAGCCAGTCACATGGACTTTTTAAAGGAATAAAAAAAAACGATTCCATACGAAGTAGTTGTGGCACCAGCCATTGAGCCCTCAGCACCGCTGAGCTATAGCGAGGCTTGGCCCGAAAAAGGGGGGGGTGGTAGAAGTGGAGGTAGCCGAGGTGGAGCGGGAGGAAGAACAGCCCCTGGTAGCAAAGCCGGAGCCGGCACCAATGTGTCCTATTCGGCACCAGAGGTTCGGTCCCAACACCGACGATGGCACGGATGGACCCCACCTGAACCAGCTCGTGGTGCCCTACGGTGCCCAACAACGAAGACCCATGGTGAGCCACCTCCCAAGACTCACAGTAAAGGGAGATCCCTCAGTTCATTTCAGGGAGATAGAGGAGACAGCCGCCATTAATGATTATGACGATCAAGAACAGGCGAAGATGCTGCTCTTCTCCCTGGATAGCACAATCCTTCAGTGCCTCTCAGACGAGAGTAAGGGGGGGCGGAAAGGGTGTGTGGATCTCAGGGATGATGTCTTGGAAGTTATGGGAGTGGACGACGGTAATCCGTTCCAATGGGTGGAAGGGACTGTGCAGCTAACTGCAGAACCCCCACGGGTTTTCGCAGAATGGCTGTGGCCAGTGTATCGATGCAGTTGTCCGGGCATGCCTGAACGGGCTGCAATGAGCGCTGAACAGCGGATCATTGGCTCCGTTGCTTAGTTGCTAACAGCTTGCCACAGATACAGGTCTTAGCCAGGTCTTGGTTTGACCCCCAAGGTCCCGGTTTCACGGAGGAAACGGTGCTCCGCCAGCTCACCATTGCATACAAGATTTGTAGAAGTCAGGAGGTACCTCCCTCTAAGGGAAAGGTGCATGAGGCAAAACCCGCAGCCCCAAGTAAGAAGGAGTGGCGTCAGGAGGGGAATCGCCTTGCCCAAGCTAAGCTCAATTGCTACGGGTGTGGTAAGGATGGACATTGGCGCAAGGACTGTAAAAATCCGTGGAAGGATAATAAGGGAAAAGCTCCCGCAGCCCAAGCCCAAGCCCAGACCGCTGCCCCAGCACGAGCCCAGGTCCAAAATGCAGCCCCTGCCCCAGAAAGGGGAGCCGGTGCAGTTATGGATCCCGCTGCGATAGAGTCAATTATAGAGACAATGCGGTCTCTTATGATCGCGCAGGGGAAGATAGCCGTCACCACTGGTTTTGTCGTTCCCGAAACCCCGACCACTGTGCCCAAATGACTAGAGCCGGCGCAGCCCGTCTACCTGTGCACGCTGCGATATGATGTATGGAGGCGACCCCTCGTGGAGATGGAGGTGGAGGAGGTAAAAGGGATCTATCTGTTGGATACGGGGGCACCGTGCACCGTGATCCACACAGATGACCCTACCACCTCAACTCTGTCCACCGGGGTTCCATATATTCTGTCGGGCTGGCGCATTTTCCATTCCCCTCTCAGTTCATTTAGGACCACTCCGCACCAAGTGGAAGTGTATACTGATGAAGTGGGAGGTGGAGGGTGGAAAGGGGATCCTCGGGTCCGATTTCTTGGCAGAACACGGGATCCTCGTGGATCTAAGAAATCATTGTCTTTGGGGAGCGGGCAAGGGTAAACAGGGCGAAGTAGTCATCATCCCAGGGAAAGGAGAAAGAGGAACCCTGTGCAACGTGAAGCCAAAAGAGGGCTACGACCTCGAGCTCATGGTCACGGGCGTCCCACAAGATCTGCAGGCATTCGTGTCAGACCACCTGACTACGTTTGCCACTCACAAACTCGATTGCGGGAGGGTCACCGGGTTTGAGGGCAGAGTAGACGGAGACCCCATGGCCCGACCCCAAAAACAGTACAATTTCCCCCGGGAAGCGGAGCCTGACATGGAGACAGCAATGTCTTCATTGGTGCAGCAGGGCGTGTTGAGACCGATAGTCACCCATGTAAACTCTCCTTTGTGGCCGGTGAAGAAGCCGGACAATTCCTGGAGAGCCACGGTGGACTTCAGAGTCCTCAATAGCAACATCCCAGCCTGCGCGCCGACGGCAGCAGCAGTTGCCGACCTGATAGGGAGTATCCCAGCCTCCGCGGCCACGTTCACGGTGCTGGATATTTCCAACGGGTTTTGGTCCATCCCTTTAAGGAGGGAGGATCAGTACAAGTTTGCCTTTACCTTTAAAGGGCAACAGTACACCTGGAACTGCTTGCCACAGGTTTTCCACAACAGCCCCAGCATTTTCCATCAATGCATGGCAGGGAGTTTAAAAGAGTTCAGCCAGCCCAATCAGCTAGTGCAGTATGTGGACGACCTGCTCCTGTTCACAGATTCCAGAGAGGAGCATGGCCCACTATTGGCCGAGTTATTGGAGCTGTTAGGCAGAAAGGGTTTCAAAGTGAACCCAAAGAAGGCACGGATTGGCCAGCAGGAAGTAAAATTCCTGGGTCTGACCATCCGCGCCGGTGAAAGATAAGGCCAGATGGGAATCGGTACAAGATCTACCGATCCCCACCACCGTATTGGGTGTGAGGTCCTTTCTGGGACTGACCGGGTACTGCAGAGACTTCATTGAGGATCATGCAGCCACAGCAGCCCCGCTGCTCTGACTCCTACACAAAGGAGTGGAGTGGTCCTGGGATGAGGGTTGTCAGGCAGCATTTGAAAAACTCAAGAGGGACTTGAAGACCGCGCCAGCTCTGGGGGCCATAGATGGGGGGGAGGAGTTTTTCCTGGAGGTAGCAGCTAGCGGGGATAGCTTGGGCACTGTACTGCTTCAAGAGCGACACGGCAAGTTGAGGACGGTGGTTTATTCCTCCAGGGTGCTCACCGATGTGGAAAGGAGTTTTTCCAATTGCGAGCGGCATCTCTTGGCCACGCATTGGGCTGTGAAAAGGTCTTTGATCTTCGCAGGCACCTCTCCCATCACTCTCCTCACCCATCACACACCCGCTCGGATGCTTCTGGATGGAAGGATTAAGGATGGGACAGTAAGCAGTGCCCGCATTGTGCGCTGGACCCTCCTCCTTTCACAGATGGAGCTGAAGGTAAAGGGTCTCTGCGAGCCTAGGCTCGCGGCCAACATGGTATATCCCGGAACAGCCCATCGGTGTTCTGTAGAGGGGGTATGGGAAGTGAACGTAGGATTACGGGCTGGGATACATCCCACGGGCCGCGAGATCTACGTAGACGGTTCCAGCACGGTATCCGCTGGCGAGCGACTCACGGGGTGTGGAGTTTATGACCCCACGGCAGACATTGCCCTGGCGATTAAGCTCCCCAGCACTATGAGCGCCCAGCAGGCTGAACTGTCCGCGGTAGTGTACGTCGTTACACACCCCGAAATCTTCCCCACCCCATACACGATTTGCTCGGACAGCATGTTCACATGCAACTCGTGTACGGAGTACCTAGCCATCTGGTCCCGCCGCGGATATACCTCTGTGGACGGGCGACCCTTGACCGTAAAGCCCCTTTTAGAAAAGATCCTGGCCGCAGTGGGGGAGGAAGGGGAAGTCTTTATCCACAAGGTAAAGGCTCATTCCTCCACGGAACCCCGCAACCAGGGTAATCAGCAAGCGGATGCGCTAACCAGAGAGGGTGCCCGAACCGGCATTTTCTGGGATCCCTATGGGTCCAAACCCGTGGCAGTCATTCAAGGCAGGGATGGGACTCAGGGGACCACAGGGGTGACGCTGCCCCCAGACCTCAAGACCGTCCAAACCCTAGATCCCGCCCTAAAAACAGTCATCAATGCCATCACTGAGGGCAAAGAAGTAGAGGGTCCGTACGGTACAGCAGCCCTCTCCATCAAGGAAGGCATGCTGTTCCAAGGGGAACAGTGGGTTGTGCCGTAGCAGCACCGGTGGGAATTCATTCAACTGGCCCATGAGGGTCCAGGAGCAGGACACCCCGGGCCTGAGGTCACCTGGCAACGGGTAGAACAGGCGGGATGGTGGCCGGGACTTCGGGACGATGTCCGCGAGTTCTGCACTAATTGTCTTGTGTGCGCTGCAAACAACCCAGACCCCCAGAAAAGGAAGGTACCCATGGGACATGTCAGGAGAGTAGAGGGACCATGGCAGTCGATACAGGTCAACTACATCGGGCCCCTGCCCACCGCCCAGGGAGGCTATAAGTATTGCCTTGTCCTGGTGGATGTGTTCACCAAGTGGGTAGAAGCCTTCCCATGTAGAACAGCCATGGCCCTTAGTACTGCCAGGATCTTGGTCCGGGAGGTGTTCTCGCGGTGGGGACTACCACAATTCGTGGAGTCCGACCGAGGGAGTCATTTCAGCGGCCAAGTGATGCAGGACACCCTCATGCTCCTAGGCATTGAAGGGAAGTGGCACGTGGCCCACAATCCTCAGTCATCCGGGATTGTGGAACGCATGAACCGCACTCTCAAAGAGAAGTTGAGGAAAGAGACAATGGGCTCGCCCCAGAAATGGGTGGAAGCCTTGCCTCTAGTCCTCATGGGGATCCGGGCTAGTCAGTCTAAAAGTACAGGGTACTCCGCGCACGAATTAATGACTGGGAGAGTCATGCGAACCCCCACCCATGTACTAGCCCTGGTGCTCACTGAGGGTCAGCTCCGAGAGGTAAATCGGGACAAATTTGCCCGGACCCTTTTGGAGCGCCTGAAACAGGTTTATGGTCAAGCGGCTGGGAACATGGGAAAGCAGCATCAGGGCAACCGACTGCTGCTCGAACCCCGTAAGACACAGGAATGGGAAATTGGAGATCAGGTCATGGTGAGAAACTATGCCCAAGTAGGGAGTTTAGAACCACTGTACATGGGGCCCTACAGTATTGTAGACAATGCCAGCCCCATGGTTTACGCAGTGAACTTGCCCCGGCGCACTAAATGGTTTCACATCAATCAGTGCAAACTGTTTAAGCCAGGTGCAAAAGAACCAACAACTGAAGCCGGGTCTGAGGGTAAAAATCCTCAGCCTGAGGCGTGCAACAAGTCACAGGCCACACAGGCTGGAACCACAGCCTGCTTGGAGAGAGAAGCTGTCCCGCCCACCTGGGAGGTTTCCCCAATGGCCTGGGACTCGGACGAGGAGGAGCCCGAAGACCAAGGCCCTCCTCCTGATCCGACCGCCATCGGGGGGGAGCCTGAACAACTAGGCCCCACCCTTGACACGATTCTGGAGGAGGTGGAGTCGGAGGACGGAGATCCCGCCCTCGACTCAAGCTTAGGGGAGGTAGAAATTGGGGGCGGAGATCCTCCACCTGTAGGGACAGGTGAGGAGGAGTTGTCTGCCACAGACCCAAATCCCAAAGGGGCGGAGCCTGAGGGAAGGGAGCCGAAGCCGGCAGCCGTGGAGGTGCCACGGGCTGTGAGGGCTAAAGTCCCAACCGAAGGTCCACTCGCTAAGGGAGCCACGCCCAAAGTACCTCTTCGCAGGTCGTCTCGAATGCCTCAGCCGGTAAAACCTTGGCCCGATTCCCCCGATTTCAGTAAACGCCGACTTGGGAAATCCCTGGCAAAAAGCAGTCCCGAAATTGACAGCAAAAGGCTGCGGGGGACCCAAGCTACAGGTCAGTGCAGCCCCGCCACAGGGAGCGGTGAGCTGCAGTCCAAACAGGGATTAGGCAAGCCGCCCGGGGACGGGCGGCGCTGTAAATAAGTTAAGTTTAAGTTTCATTAAGTTTAAGGTATGTAAATGTTAAAGTGATTAGTGTTATAAGTAGTTTTGGAATCTGCCCAGCATGTGTGCTGTTTGGGATCGAGGTCGAAAGACCCGATCATGCCTTCACCTAGGCCAGAATCTCTCGGGAGCCTGGCTGTATCGTTTAATTTGTTACAGGAACCAGAGATAATGAGAGGAATTCTCGTCGCGTTCGCGGTGATCGGGTGTAGCGGGGCTTATCGGGGCCGCACCAAGGACTCCACAATTTACGGGTGCTCTGGAAACACAGCCCCCATCGCGATCGATGGGTCAGGCGCGCGGGGCGTTGAGGAGACAGCCACCTATTTCCACGAAGAGAGGTGGCCGGGATGGCTGGGGTTGAACTCTATGGAATACTCCAGCCAGTTCGGTTTTAAGTACAGAGAGACTTCTCTAATGTGTCCCCGAGTGAGGATCATCGCACCCAGAGTCAGCGTTACCGTCAGGAAAAGGATTTGTTTGCAACATACGGGACATGTTCCTTTGAACCGATGGTGGTGGTTGCGCAAGTTGAGCAAAACCATGAAGAACTCCATGGTCGAGTGGGAGAGACTGGGTAACAATACCCATCGGACTATTACGGGGACTCATGGGGGATTGAGTGTCTGTTGGGACAAATGGTGGGAACCAGAGGAGGGGATTTACATCTGTATGTGGGGTTCAGAACGTGCCTGCCCCACAGGCGTCTCCATCTTTTTCCAAAGGCAGTGGCAGGATGCTGGGAAAGGAATGAGGTGGGACGTCAGCACACGGGCGTGCGGAGCCCCTTACTCTCAGATCCCAGTAAACGCCACTGAGCTCATCACCCACTCCCGCAAGCCCCTGTCCACGATTCCGGTAGCCAAAGCCCGCAAGGAAGGGTGCCCCATCACTACCAAAGGACCCGGGAACGGATTGGTATTAGTGCCCACAGGTCAGGTGCTGTACCAAGGGGTGCACTACGTGGTGGCTTCGG
This sequence comes from Somniosus microcephalus, assembly GCF_052327205.1. Taxonomy (NCBI): domain Eukaryota; kingdom Metazoa; phylum Chordata; class Chondrichthyes; order Squaliformes; family Somniosidae; genus Somniosus; species Somniosus microcephalus. The sequence goes on along the minus strand of NC_140995.1, from coordinate 68,797,463 downwards.
TGATTTTAAACCTCACCGAGGTACGATTGCTAGAGTGGTGCCCCAAGGAAACGGAGCAATTGTACCAGGTCCTGTTAACAAACATGTTCAGGCAGTTTTATGAATTTGACTTTGCTGATGTAGACAGAGCCGGATTGTACACCACACCACATGAGGTTTTGGACAGGGTAGGGAGACAAAGAAGGGGTACAGTAAATGATATTTTCACAGCTTTTAACACAGGGACTTCCGTCATCAACACTCTGGATGACGTGGAACTGCAGACCCAGATCAATGGTTTGAAAACACAGTTAAGAAAGATACTGACGGATGAGAATAAGGTGGTGGGTTCTGAGTTACATGAGGACCAGGCCATGACACTACACTTAAAAGAAATCATTGCTGAGCTGGAGAAACACGCTAAAACGGTAAATGCTCTCATCAGGGAGGATCGGAATGCGTCCGATCAGGCTGCGCAAAACGAGGCGTGCGTGCTGTATGGGGCGTGGTTACTGGGCGAGGGCCGCAGTAATCTGGAGGATTTAAAACAAGGTTTAGTCCCCTCCTGGATCAGCAACAAGCACCTCATAGCCCTCCACCCTTTTGAGAACGCATGGAGTCCGTGCCAGCTCAGACTAGCTTCAGAGGCCTACCCAGTCCCAGTGGACTGTGGACGGTCTAATCACACCATTATGGGTATAGTGGTAAGAATGCCGGTGATGGGAAAGACAGCTAAACCCACGCCGGTATACAGGGTGGAGAACATTGGAGTCATTCAAGGGGGTGCACACATTCGCTACACAGCGGTCCCACCATACGTCATTCGATGGGAGCATGCAATGATGGGTACCGACCTCTCGGGGTGCTGGAGCCAGGGAGCACACATCATCCTGTGTCCCCAGCACTTGAATGCCTATTCGAAACCACAGTGCGGGTTCAGAACTGCTGGCGCGAAGCCTATAAATTGCACCATGGAGGCAATGGCACAAGGCCATGTGCCCCCGCAGGTGGCATATATAGGAGGTGGGACATACTGTGTCACCACTGCAGTGCCCCACTACCAACATGGACAGCACGGCTGGTGTCCGGTGAGTGGCAGCAGTTTCTGCTTCAAACCCAAGGCAGAAGTTCAAGTGGCCCAAGAGCGAATTGTCCCCATTCCTGAACCTTCCACTGTTCACCTCACTGTCAAAGCAAATTTCGCCGATCTGCAACGATTCATTGCACATTTTGGGTATATCATTCCCCCTCTCCCTGAACACCTCACCAAGATATTAAAAGCTGTTGCCGTTTCACAGAAACATTTTTACACACTGGAGCAGAAGACGTTAGAAATAGGGGCAGACATACTAGATATAGTAACCCCACCGTGGTGGGAGCTGTTCACTAATATAGAAGTCCCTTCTTGGATTAGGATAGCCTCTCACATCCTTGTAGTGTGTCAGGTTTTTATTGTGATTTATTTACTCTTTGTACACTGTAAAAAGGTCAGACATTCGCAGAAGTATGAGAACAGAGGAGAATGGAGAGAGCATTATGTGCGGGTAGACGAGGAGACACCCGTTTAGATTTTTGCTGCTATGTATAAAGTTAAAGTTTCCCTCCCTCCTCTATGTTTGATGTTTATTCATGTGCAATTTTGTGTGTGTACTTTATTTTATTATTGAAGTTTTATTAAGCGAGTTGTTGTTAATAAAAGATAATGGCCTAGAAATTCAGTTGGCTGCGCCAGCCGTTAGCGCCTTAGGAGGAGTAGATCTCGAGCGCTAGGCGCTTAGCACCCGGGCGCTGCGCGATCTGCGCCTCGCCCCAACTTCAGTAGACATTTAGCGCCGGCGCAAAGTCATTGCGCGCGCTCATCTGCACGCGCAGATCATGACGTCATTTCGTCGTGCAACGCCCTTTGTGCGCCCGGAACCGGAACTTCACTCGCGCCGCCCCATTGTGCGCCTGGCAGCCCGAATGACTGAAGTGGAACGGTACACAGCCGATGCGGGCCGCGGGGAGCGCAAATTAAAGGGCACTCCTGCAGTAGAAAAGGCAGCCGTTGTACAACACTCCTTCTTTGTGGGAGTGGGAGGGGGAGGGGGAGGAGGAGGAGGAGGAGGAGGAGGAGGAGGAGGAGGAGGAGGAGGAGGACAAACCGATGGAGAGAAGCCCTCCCCAAAAACACAATACACCAGTCTCGGCCTTTCAAAAAACAAATCCACCCTCCCCCTTTAAGAGCTCACCGGAGCCAGAGTGTCTGCCGTCAATCAGCAGCTCGCCGCACCTGCCCTGCGCCCAACCTCCGGTGTTAGCGCCCGGCCCGCCGGCTTAGCGCCTAATGATAGTCGTGCATCGCCTGTTTTAGCGCAGCAGCAACCTCTTAGGGCGATGCGACTGAATATCGGTGAAGGGGGCTCGGCTTTGCGCCAGGCGCAAACTTTAGCGGCCGCCCGACTTTGCCGCCCCAAAAGTGGCTATACTGAATTTCTAGGCCAATGGCCTAGAAATTCAGTTGGCTGCGCCAGCCGTTAGCGCCTTAGGAGGAGTAGATCTCGAGCGCTAGGCGCTTAGCGCCCGGGCGCAGCGCGATCTGCGCCTCGCCCCAACTTCAGTAGACATTTAGCGCCGGCGCAAAGTCATTGCGCGCGCTCATCTGCGCGCGCAGATCATGACGTCATTTCGTCGTGCAACGCCCTTTGTGCGCCCGGAACCGGAACTTCACTCGCGCCGCCCCATTGTGCGCCTGGCGGCCCGAACGACTGTGAAGTGGAACGGTGCACAGCCGATGCGGGCCGCGGGGAGCGCAAATTAAAGGGCACTCCTGCAGTAGAAAAGGCAGCCGTTGTACAACACTCCTTCTTTGTGGGAGTGGGAGGGGGAGGAGGAGGAGGAGGAGGAGGACAAACCGATGGAGAGAAGCCCTCCCCAAAAACACAATACACCAGTCTCGGCCTTTCAAAAAACAAATCCACCCTCCCCCTTTAAGAGCTCACCGGAGCCAGAGTGTCTGCCGTCAATCAGCAGCTCGCCGCACCTGCCCTGCGCCCAACTTCCGGTGTTAGGGCCCGGCCCGCCGGCTTAGCGCCTAATGATAGTCGTGCATCGCCTGTTTTAGCGCAGCAGCAACCTCTTAGGGCGATGCGACTGGATATCGGCGAAGGGGGCTCGACTTTGCGCCAGGCGCAAACTTTAGCGGCCGCCCGACTTTACCACCCCAAAAGTGGCTATACTGAATTTCTAGGCCAATGTGTATGAACCAGGTGGTGTAGGGGTATTAGGCCCCCCTCCATGCCTGGAAATGTGTGTATCAGATTTTAATTCCAATGTATTGCCATCTATAGATGCTTAATGTACACTGTAGGTCTTCTGAAATGGGAAATGCATGTGTCATGGGGTCATAGATAGGTAAATACAGGGGATGGTTTAATTATGGAGAGTCATAAAATTTTGCTCACCCAGAATTATGATACTTCAAGCAAGTTATAGTATCATCAGGGGGGACTGTAAGATCCGCAAAATTGAACATTGTATTATAAGGGTCTATTGGCAGAAGAGGCCTTGTTTTAAAGACTGTTTTAAAAGAAGCCCAGAAAAAGGGACACATAAAATGGCCGCCAGACCCCGTGACTAGCTTTTTGGACACTTTAAAATGGTTCCTGCAGTCCCCAGACAGCCTTTGTGGATTCAACCCGCAGTAAGTTCTGGAAGCTGTCTCTGAGTAAACTGTCTCAGAGAAATGTGCAAATAATAGGGTAATAATAATGGGGGATTTCAACTTCCCCAATATTAACTGGGATAGTCAGAGTGTGAAAGGCTCAGAGGGTGTAGAATTCTTAAAGTGCATCCAGGAGAGCTTTTTGAGCCAGCATGTAGAAAGTCCTACAAGAGAGGGGGCGGTACTGGACCTAATTCTAGGGAATGTGGCCGGCCAAGTGGAAAAAGTGCTAGTAGGTGAGCACTTTGGTGATAGTGACCATAATATGGTAAGATTTAAGGTGGCCATGGAAAAGGACAGGGATGGGCCGGAAATAAAGGTTCTAAATTGGGGGAAGGCCGATTTTAATAGGATAAGGCAGGATCTGGCCAAAATGGACTGGTATCAGCTACTTGTAGGAAAATCCGCATCGGAGCAATGGGAGGCTTTCAGAAGGGAGATTGAGATCATACAATGGCAACATGTTCCCGTAAAGGTCAAGGGTGGTTCCAAAAACCACAGGGAACCTTGGATGTCAGGGGATATACGGGAATGGATTAGGAAAAAAAGGAGGGCTTTTGGTAGTTACAAAAGGCTAAAGACGGAGGAAGCCCTAGAGGAGTACAAAAAGTGCAGGGGGATACTTAAAAAAGAAATTAGGAGATCAAGGAGGGGCCATGAAATAACACTGGCAAGCAAAATAAAGGAAAATCCGAAGATGTTTTATAAGTATATTAAGGGTAAGAGGATAACTAGGGAAAAAATAGGGCCCATTAGGGACAAAAGTGGCAATCTGTGTGTGGAGCCGGAAGATGTAGGAGGGGTTCTGAATGAATTTTTTGCGTCTGTTTTCACTATGGAGAAGGACGATGTAGACATAGAAATAGGGCGGGGGGACTGTGATATGCTCGAACATATTAACATCGAGCGGGGGGAGGTATTGGCGGTTTTAGCTGGCCTAAAAATGGATAAATCCCCAGGCCCGGATGAAATGTATCCCAGGCTGCTGTGTGAGGCAAAGGAGGAGATTGCGGGGGCTCTAACACATATATTCAGGACCTCTCTGGCCACAGGGGATGTGCCAGAGGACTGGAGAACCGCTAATGTAGTACCATTATTCAAGAAGGGTAGTAGGGAAAAACCGGGGAACTACAGGCCAGTGAGCCTAACATCAGTGGTAGGAAAATTATTGGAAAAAATCCTGAGGGACAAAATTTGTCTCCACTTGGAGAGGCAAGGATTAATCAGGGTTAGTCAACATGGCTTTGTCAAGGGAAGATCATGTCTGACTAATTTGATTGAATTTTTTGAGGGGGTGACTAGGTGTGTGGATGAGGGTAACGCAGTGGATGTGGTATACATGGATTTCAGTAAGGCCTTCGATAAAGTCCCGCACAGGAGACTGGTCAAGAAGGTAAGAGCCCATGGAATCCAGGGTGCCTTGGCACATTGGATACAAAACTGGCTTAGTGGCAGAAGGCAGAGGGTGATGGTCGAAGGTTGTTTTTGTGACTGGAAGCCTGTGGCCAGTGGGGTACCACAGGGATCGGTGCTGGGTCCCTTGCTGTTTGTGGTCTACATTAATGACTTGGATATGAATGTAAAGGGTATGATCAGTAAGTTCGCGGATGATACAAAAATTGGTAGGGTGGTAAATAGCGAGGAGGGTAGCCTCAGTCTGCAGGACGATATAGATGGGTTGGTCAGATGGGCAGAACAGTGGCAAATGGAATTTAACCCGGAAAAGTGCGAGGTGATGCACTTTGGGGGGACTAACAAGGCAAAGGAATACACAATGAATGGAAAGACCCTAGGCAAGACGGAGGGTCAGAGGGATCTGGGTGTGCAAGTACACAGATCCCTGAAGGCGGCGGAACAGGTGGATAAGGTGGTAAAAAAGGCATATGGGATACTTGCCTTCATTAGCCGAGGCATTGAATATAAGAGCAAGGAGGTTATGATGGAGCTGTATAAAACACTGGTTAGGCCACAGCTGGAATATTGTGTGCAGTTCTGGTCGCCACACTACAGGAAGGATGTGATCGCGTTAGAGAGGGTGCAGAGGAGGTTCACCAGGATGTTACCAGGGCTGGAGCGCTTCAGCTATGAAGAGAGACTGGGCAGGTTGGGTTTGTTTTCCTTGGAGCTGAGGAGGCTGAGGGGGGACATGATTGAGGTGTACAAAATTATGAGGGGCATAGATAGGATGGATGCTGAGGAGCTTTTTCCCTTAGTAGAGGGGTCGATAACTAGGGGGCATAGATTCAAGGTAAAGGGCGGGAGGTTTAGAGGGGATTTGAGAAAGAACTTTTTCACCCAGAGGGTGGTTGGAGTCTGGAACTCACTGCCTGAAAGGGTTGTGGAGGCAGAAACCCTCACAACATTTAAGAAGCATTTGGATGTGCACTTGAAATGCCATAGCATACAAGGCTACGGGCCAAATGCTGGAATATGGGATTAGATTAGACAGGGCTTGATGGCCGGCGCGGACACGATGGGCCGAAGGGCCTCTATCCGTGCTGTATTACTCTATGACTCTATGACTCTAAACGAAACCAGACACAAACACATACATATGGATTGGATGCAGATCCAGTCAGATCGGCCTGTAGATAAAGGCCATCTAAATGTTTACCCAGTCAAAGGGAAACAGTTTTATATTCATACGGGGGGCATCAAAGACCCATTAAAGACATCAAGAAAACATTCAAAACAATGCAGGGTCATTCCAGACCAGAGATGGCCATCACCGGCCATCCCGAAAGCAGTTTAAATATAATAACTACCCCGCTGTGCAACAAGCCTGCCAAAAGTTAAACAAAGACTAACCTTGATTTGGCGGGAGATAAAGGCTTCTCTTGAGAAGTATATTTGGGGTCCCGGGGTAGCCACCGGTAGCTATCAGGAGGCTCATCATCCTCCTTCAGAGATCACCAGCTCGGAAGGATTGAAGAAGAAAAACGAGGCAGCCATCAAGAAGGTGATTCGAGTCTGCGTCCCGCCCTGGGGTAACCATCGGGAGATCGTCGACAAACCCCGGGCCGCTGACGAGACAAAAGGGCAGCAGCCCTACAGAAGAAACCCATATGAAAATGGTAACCAGCTAGAGACCTCTCCAACCGTGCTTAAACAGATGGTCTCCGTCCCCGCCGACGTCCAGGCCTGCCAGTGTCCAGCCTGTCTGTGACCTTCACCTTGAGAGAGAGAGAGAAGTGTGGCGCAGCTCGCTGTGGCTCCACTGACCATACAGAAACAGGACGCCTGAGGGGATCAAAACGCAGACTTGTTTCAAAACTCTATATTTCTCCAACTGGATTGGTGAGCATGTTTCTGGCCCTTCATAATCGGATCTAGATAGGTTTAAGGGTGTGGGCATTTTGGGTATAATTAACATGAGTTGTTGTCCCTCGATGTTCCGTGTGTTTCCCCATTTCATGATGACGTTTGTAAAGTATAATATGCCTGTATCTATTTTAGTTAGCACTGTATTTTGATTTGTTTTTCCCTCCCATGTACCCTCTTATTTGCTTGCATTTGATTTGTTTTTCCTTATGCAATAAAATTTCATTTTGTTTCATTAAACTTGGTCTATAAGATTATTCTCTGCATTGTAGTTCCTGCATCTAAGTCCAGTGTCTAGAACCTAAGGGGTGAGTGGGTCGAACCACTCAAGGTTTTACTGTGCAAGAGGGAGAGAGAGGCCTCTAGAGAGAGAAACCTCTGCGATCCAAAGAGGAGAACCCCTTACAGACGCTAATTCCAACCCTACCAACGAATTACCCAGTCGCATAAACCCTTTTGCTTGGCTGAACCAAACGAAGCTCCCCCCTCGGAATAGCCCAAAAACGTCACTTCTGAGAGACTATGCATACCCCGGTTTCGATCGCTCTGCTCGTCGACTTCTCTGGTACTTCTTGTCTTGTTGGAGCAGGAGCGAGAGCGAGAGAGAGAGAGAATGGTGGAAAAGCATCTATCTTTATAGATAGTCTGCCGCCCCTTTTTCCCACCAATCTTAAAAATCCATTTGCTTCTAAGCACTCCGGTGCTTAATCTGTGATGAGTCAACCTCAGACCCATGCATATTGGATTAATGGCCCTAAGTCTGGGACATATCTTTCGGTCTTTGTGTTGGGAAAACTGGCTTCCTTTTGGCTGGGTGAGGCCAGTGGGTTCAATGTTCTGCTTCTCTTCTGAGATGGAGGTGAGAAGTGCTTTGCATATTAGAATGGTTTTTCGAATCAAGTTCAATGGCCCCCTTCCCTTTTCCAGGACTGTCGGGCGAACCCAATACATACTGGATGATGGATAGTTCTTTTGTCACAGCCAACTGCCATGCATTTTCTGGAGTTTTAACAAACCTGTCTTTCACGTATCTGCAGAGGGCGATCACATAACAGGGAAAATACCCTCAGAAAAATCCCATAAAGTCCAAAAAAAATATTCTTGACTGAATCCATTCTTCAGAGACTTTGCGATCTCTTCAAACCCCAACCCCAGGCAAAGGACAGTCAAAGCTCGACCCCGGGCAAAGGGCAGTCAAACCCCAACCCTGGGCAAAGGGCAGTCAAACCCCGATCACAGGCAAAGGGCAGTCAAACCCTGACCCCAGGCAAAGGACAGTCAAAGCTCGACCCCGGGCAAAGGGCAGTCAAACCCCAACCCCGGGCAAAGGGCAGTCAAACCCCGATCACAGGCAAAGGGCAGTCAAACCCCAACCCCAGGCAAAGGGCAGTCAAACCTTGACCCCGGGCAAAGGGCAGTCAAACCTCGACCCGGGGCAAAGGACAGTCAAACCCCGATCCCGGACAAAGGACAGTCAAACCTCGACCCCGGGCAAAGGACAGTCAAAGCTCGACCCCGGGCAAAGGGCAGTCAAACCCCAACCCCGGGCAAAGGGCAGTCAAACCTTGACCCCGGGCAAAGGGCAGTCAAACCTCGACCCGGGGCAAAGGACAGTCAAACCCCGACCCCGGACAAAGGACAGTCAAACCTCGACCCCGGGCAAAAGGCAGACAATCCCCGACCCCAGGCAGTCAAACCTCAACCCCAGGCAAAGGGCAGTCAAACCCCGACCCCAGGCAAAGTGCAGTCCAATCTCGATCCCAGGCAAAGGGCAGTCAAACTCGACCCCGGGCAAAGTCATAGAGTCATAGAGTTATACAGCACGGATGGAGGCCCTTCGGCCCATCGTGTCCGTGCCGGCCATCACGCCCTGTCTAATCTAATCCCATATTCCAGCATTTGGTCCGTAGCCTTGTATGCTATGGCATTTCAAGTGCTCATCCAAATGCTTCTTGAATGTTGTGAGGGTTCCAGCCTCCACAACCCTTTCGGGCAGTGAGTTCCAGACTCCAACCACCCTCTGGGTGAAAAAGTTCTTTCTCAAATCCCCTCTAAACCTCCCGCCCTTTACCTTGAATCTATGCCCCCTAGTTATTGACCCTTCTACTAAGGGAAAAAGCTCCTTAGTATCCATCCTATCTATGCCCCTCCTAATTTTGTACACCTCAATCATGTCCCCCCTCAGCCTCCTCTGCTCCAAGGAAAACAAACCCAATCTGCCCAGTCTCTCTTCATAGCTGAAGCGTTCCAGCCCTGGTAGCATCCTGGTGAATCTCCTCTGCACCCTCTCCAAAGCGATCACATCCTTCCTGTAGTGTGGCGACCAGAACTGCACACAGTATTCCAGCTGTGGCCTAACCAGTGTTTTATACAGCTCCATCATAACCTCCTTGCTCTTATATTCTATGCCTCAGCTAATGAAGGCAAGTATCCCATATGCCTTTTTTACCACCTTATCCACCTGTTCTGCCGCCTTCAGGGATCTGTGTACTTGCACACCCAGATCCCTCTGACCCTCCGTCTTGCCTAGGGTCTTACCATTCATTGTGTATTCCCTTGCCTTGTTAGTCCCCCCAAAGTGCATCACCTCGCACTTTTCCGGGTTAAATTCCATTTGCCACTGTTCCGCCCATCTGACCAACCCATCGATATCGTCCTGCAGACTGAGACTACCCTCCTCGCTATTTACCACCCTACCAATTTTTGTATCATCCGCGAACTTACTGATCATACCTTTTACATTCATATCCAAGTCATTAATATAGACCACAAACAGCAAGGGACCCAGCACCGATCCCTGTGGTACCCCACTGGCCACAGGCTTCCAGTCACAAAAACAACCTTCGACCATCACCCTCTGCCTTCTGCCACTAAGCCAGTTTTTTATCCAACGTGCCAAGGCACCCTGGATTCCATGGGCTCATACCTTCTTGACCAGTCTCCTGTGCGGGACTTTATCGAAGGCCTTACTGAAATCCATGTATACCACATCCACTGTGTTGCCCTCATCCACACACCTAGTCATCCTCTCAAAAAATTCAATCAAATTAGTCAGACATGATCTTCCCTTGACAAAGCCATGTTGACTATCCCTGATTAATCCTTGCCTCTCCAAGTGGAGACTGATTTTGTCCCTCAGAATTTTTTCCAATAATTTTCCCACCACTGACGTTAGGCTCACTGGCCTGTATTCCCTCGTTTTTCCCTACTCCCCTTCTTGAATAATGGAACTACATTAGCGGTTCTCCAGTCCTCTGGCACATCCCCTGTGGCCAGAGAGGTTCTGAATATGTGTGTTAGAGCCCCCGCAATCTCTTCCTTTGCCTCACACAGCAGCCTAGGATACATTTCGTCCGGGCCTGGGGATTTATCCATTTTTAGGCCTGCTAAAACCGCCAATACCTCCTCCCTCTCGATGTTAATGTGTTCGAGCATATCACAGTCCCCCCGCCCTATTTCTATGTCTACATCGTCCCTCTCCATAGTGAAAACAGATGCAAAAAATTCATTTAGAACCCCTCCTACATCTTCCGGCTCCACACACAGATTGCCACTTTTGTCCCTAATGGGCCCTATTTTTTCCCTAGTTATCCTCTTACCCTTAATATACTTATAAAACATCTTAGGATTTTCCTTTATTTTGCTCACCAGTGTTATTTCATGGCCCCTCCTTGATCTCCTAATTTCTTTTTTAAGTATCCCCCTGCACTTTTTGTACTCCTCTAGGGCTTCCTCCATCTTTAGCCTTTTGTATCTGCCAAAAGCCCTCCTTTTTTTTCTAATCCATTCTCGTATATCCCCTGGCATCCAAGGTTCCCTGTGGTTTTTGGAACCACCCTTGACCTTTACGGGAACATGTTGCCATTGTATGATCTCAATCTCCCTTCTGAAAGCCTCCCATTGCTCCGATGCGGATTTTCCTACAAGTAGCTGATCCCAGTCCATTTTGGCCAGATCCTGCCTTATCCTATTAAAATCGGCCTTCCCCCAATTTAGAACCTTTATTTCCGGCCCATCCCTGTCCTTTTCCATGACCACCTTAAATCTCACCATATTATGGTCACTGTCACCAAAGTGCTCACCTACTAGCACTTCTTCCACTTGGCCGGCCACATTCCCTAGAATTAGGTCCAGTACCGCCCCCTCTCTTGTAGGACCTTCTACATGCTGGCTCAAAAAGCTCTCCTGGATGCACTTTAAGAATTCTACACCCTCTGTGCCTTTCACACTCTGACTATCCCAGTTAATATTGGGGAAGTTGAAATCCCCCATTATTATTACCCTATTATTTGCACATTTCTCTGAGATTTGCCTACATATCTGTTCCTCTATCTCCCCCTGACTGTTTGGAGGCCTATAGTACACTCCCAGCAGAGTGCTTGCCCCCTTCTTGTTTTTAAGCTCCACCCATATGGCCTCATTAGAGGAACCTGCTAATATGTCATCCCTCCTTACTGCAGTAATTGACTCCTTAATTAATATTGCTACACCCCCTCCTCTTATACCCCCCCCTCTGTCTCGCCTGAAGATTCTGTACCCCGGAATATTGAGCTGCCAGTCTTGCCCCTCCCTCAACCATGTCTCCGTGATAGCAACAATATCATACTGCCATGTGTTTATCAACACCTTCAGTTCATCCACCTTATTTGCAAGACTCCTTGCATTAAAATAGATGCCATCCAGCCTTGCCCTTGTATATTTGCCCTGTCTACCAAGCTGACTTGTTTTTTTCTCTATAATTGGCAGCACATCACCCCCTATTTCAGCTCCCCTCTGTATCCCATCCCCCTGTCAAGTTAGTTTAAACCCCCCCCAACAGTGCTAGCAAACCTCCCCGCAAGGATATTTGTCCCGCTCTGGTTCAGGTGCAACCCGTCCGACTTGTACAAGTCCCACCTTCCCCAGAAGCAGGCCCAGTGATCCAGGAAAGTAAAACCCTCCCCCCTACACCAACTCTTTAGCCACGCATTCATCTGCTCTATCCTCCTATTCCTATACTCACTAGCACGTGGCACTGGGAGTAATCCAGAGATTACAACCTTTGAGGTCCTGCTCTTTAATCTGTTACCTAGCTCCCTAAATTCTTGATGCAGGACCTCATCCCCCTTCCTACCTATGTCGTTGGTCCCAATGTGGACCACGACCTCTGCCTGCTCACCCTCCCCCTTAAGAAGAGTGCAGTCCAATCTCGACCCCAGGCAAAGGCCAGTCAAACCTCGACCCCAGGCAAAGGACAGTCAGACCTCAACCACAGGCAAAGGACAGTCAGACCTCGACCACAGGCAAAGGGCAGTCAAACCTCGACCCCGGGCAAAGGGCAGTCAAACCTCGACCCCGGGCAAAGGGCAGTCAAACCTCGACCACAGGCAAAGGACAGTCAGACCTCGACCACAGGCAAAGGACAGTCAAACATTGACCCCAGGCAAAGGGCAATCAAACCTTGACTCCGGGCCAAAGACAGTCAAGCCCCAACCCCAGGCAAAGGGCAGGCAAAACTCGACCCCAGGAAAAGGGCAGTCAAACCTCGACCCTGGGCAAAGGGCAGTCAAACCTCGACCCCGGGCAAAGGGCAGTCAAACCTCGAACCCAGGCAAGGGCAGTCAAACCTCGACCCCAGGAAAAGGGCAGTCAAACCCTGACCCTAGGCAAAGGGCAATCAAACCTCGACTCCGGGCCAAAGGCAGTCAAACCCCAACCCCAGGCAAAGGGCAGGCAAACCTCGACCCCAGGAAAAGGGCAGTCAAACCTCGACCCCGGGCAAAGGGCAGTCAAACCTCGAACACAGGCAAGGGCAGTCAAACCTCGACCCCAGGAAAAGGGCAGTCAAATCCTGACCCTAGGCAAAGGGCAATCAAACCTCGACTCCGGGCCAAAGGCAGTCAAACCCCAACCCCAGGCAAAGGGCAGTCAAACCTTGACCCCAGGCAAAGGGCAGTCAAACCTCGACCCCGGGCAAAGGGCAGTCAAACCTCGACCCCGGGCAAAGGGCAGTCAAACCTCGACCCCAGGCAAAGGGCAATCAAACCTTGACTCCGGGCCAAAGGCAGTCAAACCCCAACCCCAGGCAAAGGGCAGTCAAACCTTGACCCCAGGCCAAGGGCAGTCAAACCTCGACCCCAGGAAAAGGGCAGACAAATATCAACCTTGGGCAAAGGACAGTCAAACCCCAACCCCAGGCAAAGGGCAGTCAAACCTTGACCCCAGGCAAAGGGCAGCCAAACCTCGACCCCGGGCAAAGGGCAGTCAAACCTTGACCCCAGGCAAAGGGCAATCAAACCTCGACTCTGGGCCAAAGGCAGTCAAACCCCAACCCCAGGCAAAGGGCAGTCAAACCTCAACCCCGGGCAAAGGGCAGTCAAACCTCGACCCTGGGCAAAGGGCAGTCAAACCTCGACCCCGGGCAAAGGGCCGTCATACCTCGACCCTGGGCAAAGGGCAATCAAACCTTGACTCCGGGCCAAAGGCAGTCAAACCCCAACCCCAGGCAAAGGGCAGTCAAACCTTGACCCCAGGCCAAGGGCAGTCAAACCTCGACCCCAGGAAAAGGGCAGACAAATATCAACCTTGGGCAAAGGACAGTCAAACCCCAACCCCAGGCAAAGGGCAGTCAAACCTTGACCCCAGGCAAAGGGCAGCCAAACCTCGACCCCGGGCAAAGGGCAGTCAAACCTTGACCCCAGGCAAAGGGCAATCAAACCTCGACTCTGGGCCAAAGGCAGTCAAACCCCAACCCCAGGCAAAGGGCAGTCAAACCTCAACCCCGGGCAAAGGGCAGTCAAACCTCGACCCTGGGCAAAGGGCAGTCAAACCTCGACCCCAGGCCAAGGGCAGTCAAACCTCGACCCCAGGAAAAGGGCAGTCAAACCCTAACCCTAGGCAAAGGGCAGTCAAACCTTGACCCCAGGCCAAGGGCAGTCAAACCTCGACCCCAGGAAAAGGGCAGACAAATATCAACCTTGGGCAAAGGACAGTCAAACCCCAACCCCAGGCAAAGGGCAGTCAAACCTCGACCCCAGGCCAAGGGCAGTCAAACCTCGACCCCAGGAAAAGGGCAGTCAAACCCTAACCCTAGGCAAAGGGCAGTCAAACCTCGACCCCGGGCCAAGGGCAGTCAAACCCCAACCCCAGGCAAAGGGCAGTCAAACCTTGACCCCAGGCAAAGGGCAGTCAAACCTCAACCCCGGGCAAAGGGCAGTCAAACCTCGACCCCGGGCAAAGGGCAGTCAAACCTCGACCCCAGGCCAAGGGCAGTCAAATCCCAACCCCAGGCAAAGGGCAGTCAAACCTTGACCCCAGGCAAAGGGCAGTCAAACCTCAACCCCGGGCAAAGGGCAGTCAAACCTCGACCCCAGGCAAAGGGCAGACAAATATCAACCTTGGGCAAAGGACAGTCAAACCCAACCTCGGGCAAAGGGCCGTCATACCTCGACCCTGGGCAAAGGGCAGTCAAACCTCAACTCCGGGCCAAGGGCAGTCAAACCCCAACCCCAGGCAAAGGGCAGTCAAACCTTGAACCTCGGCAAAGGGCAGTCAAACTCCGACCCCGGGCAAAGGGCAGTCAAACCTCGACCCCGGGCAAAGGTCAGTCAAACCTCGACCCCAGGTGTTCTCCCAGAAAAAGAGAGCCAGAGCAGTAGCTGGTCCTGTTAAACTGAGCAATTTTTTTCATCCATTTTAACATATGGCCCGATTCACTGAACTGTGCCTTGCATCACAAAGGAAGGCTGACAGTTTTAAAATTAAGTTTCGCTTTTATTGCTCAAAGGATGTTGTTGCAGGTTAGAGATGAGTGACAAGGCTAGTTCTGGGCCTCGTTAGAGAGGGGAGGATTGAAAGGAAACAGGGTCTCGGTGTTTCGAACACTGAGGTGAATGAAAGAAGTGCCAAGTACTTGGCTGTGGCAGCTGTAGGGGGTGGTGTGTGTGGTAAGCTTTGCCTCTGACTTGTGAGCGGTTCGAATCGCTCCCACTCCCTTGGTTCTAGACCTGGACTTATTTGGGGGTTGTAATGAAATTGCAGCAGACAACTGAGTTGGTGAAAGAATTTGGATTTTATTTGAGACAAGAATATATACACAACACAACAATCTTATCACTCTAAAAGGGGGGAACACTTCGGAATATACGAGGGAGAATAACAATAGACAGAATACTTCACCCCTCCCAATCCCACTACACTAACTATGTTGGACTCCAGAGGACCAGGGATAATGCTCACCAAACGACTTCCTTTGACAGTTGTAGAGGTTCGCGATTTCGGGGTTCTCTAGATGTGGCAGTTGGGGCCTGCCGTACCCCGGACGCGGTAGAAGACTTCACCTGCGTTGCTGTTTCAGCCTCCGCATATCCGCTGATGCGGTCGGGTGCGTATTGGATCTGTCAGGTAAGTACCCAATTTCTTTTGGTCAGAAATAGGGTTTAGAGTCTTTCCATCAAATCTTACCCAGGGGTAAGTCAGAATAGTTTGTAGAGTGGAAACAAACTTGCGAATCTTTGGTTTCTTCCAGGTTGGTTTCTTGTCGGTCGCGGTGGCCCAATATTACCTAGTTGCTGGTAATATTTTCGGTTGTTTGTTTCTTGGGGCCTTTGGTTGCCGCGAGGCATTCGATGATGTCTTCTCCTGGCTCGGACTCCTGATACTTTTGTGACTTGATGTGGCTTTTGAAGTCTTCTTCTTCTTCTCTATGACACGAGCTGTGCTGCATCGAATGGACCGAAACCGAACTGCTCTCTTCTTCCAGACTGTACTGAACCAAACTCCTTGACCGAACGAACCGACTCACTAACCAACTGAAAAAGCAGGCCCCAATTATACCGTTTGTGGCCTTGCTTATCTGCCTGCCAAATCTTCTCTGGCCCATTGTCATTTTTGGCGGGCTCGTTAACATTAATAGTTTTTGAATTCTTTAACGGGTTTCGAGCTGGTTCCATCTGTCTTAATTGGTTTAAGTTGGTGTGAATTAGTTTCAGGATGGTCCATCAAAACCTAAATTGGCTTTAAATGACTGTTTAATCTCTGGTTTGATTAGTAAGATTTGTCTTTTCCTGCTGGGGCCAGGGTCCCCTTTGTTGGTCAGTGGCCTGTTCTGCATTATGCATACTTTGGATGGCTCTGTAGTTTTTGGTGGGAATGGCTCTTCCACTGGTCTTTTATCATTATGTAAAATGACTGAGACAGTCCAGAACGTTCCCAGACAGTTTGGCTTATGCCAATATCCAAACTGCTCGTTTTACAGAGGCCCATCCCAATCCCTTTGTTGCAGCCTTTCACAGGCTTGAACATGCCTTTTAAAATAACCAAAATCCTGGGGCTTTGACTTTAAGCCCCTTTTAGGCCCAATAGTCATCACTGGTGGCTGGAAGGTCACAGCAGCTTGTTGAGCTGTCATCCGCTAATAACAACAGCTGGCATTTCTAGATTAGAATGAGTTACAGTGGAAATCCGAGGGTAAATTTTCCCATTGCCCACTGGGCTCCATGCCCATGAATTCCAGATATGGGCATCTGCCGGACGATTGGAAAATTTCGCCTGTCACTTTAATTCTCCGCCCCACTTCCACTCTGACCTCTCTTTCCTCGGCCTCCTACAATGTTCCAACAGAGCTCAATGCAAGCTCGAGGAACAGCACCTCATCTTTCGGTTAGGCACTTTACAGCCTTCCGGACTCAACATTGAGATCATAACCTCTGCCCCTATTTTTTCAGACTGTAGCTGTTGCTGGTGATTTTGCTATTCCCATTTACACCTCCTCTCTACCATCTTTTGTTTCTTTTCTTGTCCCATTATCGCCTTCTTTCGCCTTACACCATCATCCCTTTTGTCATTCAATCACTCCTACCTTCCACCCTATCACAGACCTTCCCTTTTGTTCCACATTCCACCCCACCCCGACCTGTCCCTGCCCCTGCACTGGCTTAAAATCTGTTACATCTCTAACTTTTTCCAGTTCTGACGAAGGGTCATCGACCTGAATCGTGAACTTTGTTTCTCTCTCCACAGATGCTGCCTGACCTGCCTGACCAGATTTCCAACATCCGCAGTATTTTGCTTTTGGAAAATTTATCCTTGGTTGCAGGATTCTCATTATACTTTCTGACTGGTCGATGGCTCTGTTCCTTCTCTGCGATCTCCAGTATGCTGCAGCAGTCAAGCTGGTGTGCAAACAGAGACACCAGCAATCTCCGAGCAGATCGCATTGGTGCAACCAAAGCCAGACACCCCTGGGGACAGTGGGTCTTTGCTCCAAAACTGCCGATCCCAGCCCACAGTGCCAGCACGTCGCACAGTGGAGGAAGGGATTGCTGGAAGGGCAGCACGGTGGCATAGTGGTTAACACTGTTGCCTCACAGCGCCAGGGACCCGGGTTCGAATCCGGCCTCGGGTGACTGTCTGTGTGGAGTTTGCACATTCTCCCCGTGTTTGCGTGGGTTTTCTCTGGGTGCTCCGGTTTCCTCCCACAGTCCAAAGATGTGCGGGTTAGGTTGATTGGCTATGATAAATTGACCCTTAGTGTTAGGGGGATTAAATACGTGGGGTTACGGGGATCGGGTGGGATATGTGTTGGTGTAGGGGTTACGGGGATCGGGTGGGATATGTGTCGGTGCAGGCTCGATGGGCCGAAATGGCCTCTATCTGCACTGTGGGGTTTCTGTGATTCTGTGATTGTGAATGTCATGAGGTTATTGTATCATCTGCTTGCGAATCTCCAGAGGATACAGATTGAAGGCAATTGGCAAAAGAGCCAGAGGCGAGATGAGGAGAATTTTTTTTAAGCAGCAAGTTGTGATGTGGAATGCATTGTCTGAAAGGGTGGTAAAAGCAGATTCAATAGAAACTTTCAAAAGGGAATTGGATAAATACTTGAAAAGGAAAAATGTACTGGGCTATGGGGAAAGAGCAGGGGAGTGGGACTAATTGGATAGCTCTTTCAAAGAGCTGGCACAGGCACAATGGGCTGAATGGCCTTCTTCTGTGCTGTAAGATTCTATGAAATTCTTCCCACATAATATCATGAGGTTATGACATCACCTACTGTGAAGCTCCTCCCACCAGTGATGGAATGTCATGACGTTATGACATCATCTACTGTGAAGCTCTTCCCACCAGTGATGGAATGTCATGAGGTTATGACATCATCTACTGTGAAGCTCCTCCCATCAATGAAGGCAAATGGTATTTTGGCCTTTGTAGTGAGAGGGTTCGAGTACAGGAACAAGGATGTCTTGCTGCAGTTGTACAGGGCCTTGGTGAGACCACACCTTGAGCATTGTGTGCCATTTTGGTCGCCTTATCTGAGGAAGGATGCTCTTGCCATGGAGGGAGTCCAGACTGATACCTGGAATGGCAGGAATGATGTATGAGGAGAGATTGGGTCGATTGGGCTTATACTCGCTGGAGTTTAGAAGAATGAGAGGGGATCTCATTGAAACTTATAAAATTCTAACAGGACTAGACAGACTAGATGCAGGAAGGATGTTCCCGATGGCAGGGGAGCCCAGAACCAGGGGTCACAGTCTAAGGATAAGGGGTAAGCCATTTAGGACTGAGATGAGGAGGAATTTCTTCACCCAGAGAGTGGTGAACCTGTGGAATTCTCTACCACAGAAGGCAGTAGAGGCCAATTCATTAAATATATTCAAGAAGGAGTTAGATATATTTCTTAAGGCTAAAGGGATCAAGGGGTATAGGGAGAAGGCAGGGACAGGGTACTGAGTTTGGATGATCAGCCATGATCTCATTGAATGGCGGAGCAGGCTCGAGGGGCCGAATAGCCTACTCCTGCTCCTATCTTCTATGTTTCTATGTTTCTATGATGGAATATCATGAGGTTATGACATAATCTACAGTGAAGCTTCTCCCATCAATGATGGAATATCATGAGGTTATGACATAATCTACAGTGAAGCTCCTCCCACCAGTGATGGAATGTCATATTTTGTGGCTCGATGTACATTTTTGTCTGATTAGGCATCTGTGAAGCGCCTTGGAATGTTTTTCTACATTAAAGGTGCTATATAAATGAAAGTTGTTGCTGTTGGTGTGGATGTTTGGAAAGGACGTCGAGGTCTTGGAAAGGGTATGGAAGAGATTTACTGGAATGGTACCAGGGATGAGGGACTTCAGTTAGGTGAAGAGACTGGAGAAGCTGGGGTTGTTCTCCTTAGAGCAGAGAAGGTTAAGGGGAGATTTAATAGAGGTGGGGTTTAAATAAGGAGAAACTGTTTCCACTTGTGGGCTGGTCAGTAACCAGAGTAAACAGATTTAAAATAATTGACAAAAAAGCCACGGGGGAGATGAGAAGTTTTTCTTTACGCAGTGAGTTATTATGAGCTGGAATGCACTGCCTGACAGGGCGGTGGAAGCAGATTCAATGGTAACTTTCAAAAGGGGATTGGATTTCAACTTAAAAAAGAAAAATTTGCAGATTTATGGGGAAAGAGCACCCGCAATCTCTTCCTTTGCCTCACACAGCAGCCTGGGATACATTTCATCCGGGCCTGGGGAGTTGAGGGAGGGGCAAGACTGGCAGCTCAATATTCCGGGGTACAGAATCTTCAGGCGAGACAGAGGGGGAGGTAAAAGAGGAGGGGGTGTCGCAATATTAATTAAGGAGTCAATTACTGCAATAAGGAGGGATGACATATTAGCAGGTTCCTCTAATGAGGCCATATGGGTGGAGCTTAAAAACAAAAAGGGGGCAAGCACTTTGCTGGGAGTGTACTATAGGCCTCCAAACAGTCAGGGGGAGATAGAGGAACAGATATGTAGGCAAATCTCAGAGAAATGTGCAAATAATAGGGTAATAATAATGGGGGATTTCAACTTCCCCAATATTAACTGGGATAGTCAAAGTGTGAAAGGCTCAGAGGGTGTAGAATTCTTAAAGTGCATCCAGGAGAGCTTTTTGAGCCAGCATGTAGAAAGTCCTACAAGAGAGGGGGCAGTACTGGACCTAATTCTAGGGAATGTGGCCGGCCAAGTGGAAGAAGTGCTAGTAGGTGAGCACTTTGGTGACAGTGACCATAATATGGTGAGATTTAAGGTGGTCATGGAAAAGGACAGGGATGGGCCGGAAATAAAGGTTCTAAATTGGGGGAAGGCCGATTTTAATAGGATAAGGCAGGATCTGGCCAAAATGGACTGGGATCAGCTACTTGTAGGAAAATCCGCATCGGAGCAATGGGAGGCTTTCAGAAGGGAGATTGAGATCATACAATGGCAACATGTTCCCGTAAAGGTCAAGGGTGGTTCCAAAAACCACAGGGAACCTTGGATGTCAGGGGATATACGAGAATGGATTAGGAAAAAAAGGAGGGCTTTTGGCAGATACAAAAGGCTAAAGACGGAGGAAGCCCTAGAGGAGTACAAAAAGTGCAGGGGGATACTTAAAAAAGAAATTAGGAGATCAAGGAGGGGCCATGAAATAACACTGGCGAGCAAAATAAAGGAAAATCCTAAGATGTTTTATAAGTATATTAAGGGTAAGAGGATAACTAGGGAAAAAATAGGGCCCATTAGGGACAAAAGTGGCAATCTGTGTGTGGAGCCGGAAGATGTAGGAGGGGTTCTAAATGAATTTTTTGCATCTGTTTTCACTATGGAGGAGGACGATGTAGACATAGAAATAGAGCGGGGGGACTGTGATATGCTCGAACATATTAACATCTAGAGGGAGGAGGTATTGGCGGTTTTAGCAGGCCTAAAAATGGATAAATCCCCAGGCCCGGATGAAATGTATCCCAGGCTGCTGTGTGAGGCAAAGGAAGAGATTGCGGGGGCTCTAACACATATATTCAGGACCTCTCTGGCCACAGGGGATGTGCCAGAGGACTGGAGAACCGCTAATGTAGTACCATTATTCAAGAAGGGAAGTAGGGAAAAACCAGGGAACTACAGGCCAGTGAGCCTAACATCAGTGGTAGGAAAATTATTGGAAAAAATTCTGAGGGACAAAATTAGTCTCCACTTGGAGAGACAAGGATTAATCAGGGATAGTCAGCATGGCTTTGTCAAGGGAAGATCATGTCTGACTAATTTGATTGAATTTTTTGAGGGGGTGACCAGGTGTGTGGATGAGGGTAACGCAGTGGATGTGGTATACATGGATTTCAGTAAGGCCTTCGATAAAGTCCCGCACAGGAGACTGGTCAAGAAGGTAAGAGCCCATGGAATCCAGGGTGCCTTGGCACATTGGATACAAAACTGGCTTAGTGGCAGAAGGCAGAGGGTGATGGTCGAAGGTTGTTTTTGTGACTGGAAGCCTGTGGCCAGTGGGGTGCCACAGGGATCGGTGCTGGGTCCCTTGCTGTTTGTGGTCTACATTAATGACTTGGATATGAATGTAAAAGGTATGATCAGTAAGTTCGCGGATGATACAAAAATTGGTAGGGTGGTAAATAGCGAGGAGGGTAGTCTCAGTCTGCAGGACGATATAGATGGGTTGGTCAGATGGGTGGAACAGTGGCAAATGGAATTTAACCCGGAAAAGTGCGAGGTGATGCACTTTGGGGGGACTAACAAGGCAAGGGAATACACAATGAATGGTAAGACCCTAGGTAAGACAGAGGTGCAGAGGGATCTGGGTGTGCAAGTACACAGATCCCTGAAGGCGGCGGAACAGGTGGATAAGGTGGTAAAAAAGGCATATGGGATACTTGCCTTCATTAGCCGAGGCATAGAATATAAGAGCAAGGAGGTTATGATGGAGCTGTATAAAACACTGGTTAGGCCACAGCTGGAATACTGTGTGCAGTTCTGGTCGTCACACTACAGGAAGGATGCGATCGCTTTGGAGAGGGTGCAGAGGAGATTCACCAGGATGTTACCAGGGCTGGAGCGCTTCAGCTATGAAGAAAGACTGGGCAGATTGGGTTTGTTTTCCTTGGAGCAGAGGAGGCTGAGGGGGGACATGATTGAGGTGTACAAAATTATGAGGGGCATAGATAGGATGGATACTGAGGAGGTTTTTCCCTTAGTAGAAGGGTCAATAACTAGGGGGCATAGATTCAAGGTAAAGGGCGGGAGGTTTAGAGGGGATTTGAGAAAGAACTTTTTCACCCAGAGGGTGGTTGGAGTCTGGAACTCACTGCCTGAAAGGGTTGTGGAGGCAGAAACCCTCACAACATTTAAGAAGCATTTGGATGAGCACTTGAAATGCCATAACATACAAGGCTACGGACCAAATGCTGGAATATGGGATTAGATTAGACAGGGCTTGATGGCCGGCACGGACACGATGGGCCGAAGGGCCTCTATCCGTGCTGTATAACTCTATGACTCTATGACTCTATGAGTGGGACTAATTGGAGAGCTCTTTCAAAGAGCTGGCACAGGCACGATGGGCCAAATGGCTTCCTTCTATGTGGTCTGATTCTATGATTCTATGTGAAATCATTTAATCTTCTGTGAACATTTGAGAAAAAGTGGGACTTGTTAAGTTGCTATTTTTCATTCAATGGAGAAGAAATCCATCAAACGTCAAGTCATTGCAAACTGCAGAATGTAAGGTGTCAGATCTGTGTTCCTGGGCCCACTTGTTACTCACTTCTGCCAGCGCCAATAATGGTGAGTGATGACTTTTATCAGTTCTTGACTGACATGCCAGGTAGAATTCTTCTAAAACAGTAGATTTTATCTTGGGTGTGAGAATGTCTGATTATTTCTCCAGGTTACACAATGAGATTGTTCATTCTTCTGTTGAGTCGTGGAGTTCTGCCAGCATTTCTAGATTAACCCTGGCACTGCTGAGAAGCCAGCACTCCGATATGGAGAGCACGATAGGGTTATTTGGTGGGGGGCCTCGCCCTCCGGGAGCACAAACTGCAGACGTGCTCAGCAGACAATGGGCTTGATTTTCCTCTCCTAATCCAGGATGAAAGAGAAAGAACAAAAGAATTTACCTTTCTACAGCGCCTTTCACCACCTCAGGACGTCCCAAAGTGCTTTACAACCAATTAAGTACTTTTGAAGTGGAGTCACTGTTGTAATGTAGAAAACGCAGCAGCCAATTTGTACACAGCAAGCTCCCACAAACAGCAGTGAGATAATGACCAGATAATCTGTTTTAGTGATGTTAGTTGATGGATAAATATTGGCCAAGACACCGGGGATAGCTCTCCTGCTCTTCTTTGAAGTAGTGCCATGGGATCTTTTATGTCCACCTGAGAGAGCAGATGGGGCCTCGTTTTAATGCCTCATCCAAAAGGTGACACCTCCGACAGTGCAGCGCTCCCTCAGCACTGCACTGGGAGTGTCAGCCTAGATTATATTCTCAAGACTCTGGGGTGGTATTTCAACCCACAATCTTCTGATTCAGTGGCCCGAATGTTACGCACTGAGACACTGCTAACAAGGCTGACATCCAGGAGAACTGATGCCAGTTGCAGCACTAGGACTGGTCCTCTGGCAGAGGTCAGTTATACCGACATGGCCCAGGAACCGAATGTCCAACTTTGCAGCACCGTGTGGCTTAAGGATCTGAGCCAAGGTTTTTTTGCATAATTTCTGCTCCTTATTGCAAGACACTCATGCTGCTTTCCAGTTCACACTGTAAATGGGGTAAATGGCAGGTAAATGGGGTTGAGGTGCAGATCAGCCATGATCTAATTGAATGGCGGTGTAGGCTAGGGGAGCTGAATGACCTCCTCCTGTTCTTTATGTTCCTCTGCACCAACGTAACATACGTATTAAAATGTAATTACAAATTGCCGAGCAGAAATTCATTAATGTGTAGCTCCAGACAGCTTTATCCAAAGGGCAGGCTCAATTATCCATGCTACCCTTTGATGAACAACACTTAGGATGATGGAATCAAAATCATCGGTGCCTTGATGAACAACACTTAGGATGATGGAATCAAAATCATCGGTGCCTTTGCATTCCTCTGCAATTTGATTTGGGAGATTAAAATTTGCAGGAGTTAAGGGAAGTTGCCTCATACAGCCATCCCTGCAAAAACCTGATCGGCATGATGGGCCAAGTGGGCTGTGTCTGTTCTGGAACATTCTGTGATTCTATGCCCATTTGATTCAGAGCACCGGGTACTGTTACTGATGCAGCAGGCAGTATTTCGAAAACAATTGGAGCCAACAAGGAGACAACCACAGCCGAATGATACTGGGGTTTAAAGGGTTAAATTATGAGGACAGGTTGCAAAGACGAGGCTTGTATTCCCTTGAGTATAGAAGATTAAAGGGTGATCTAATTGAGGAGTTTAAGATGATTAAACACCCCATGGCTCCTGGTTAAGCAACACCTTGATTTTAAAATTCTCATCCTTGTTTTCAAATCCCTCCATGGCCTCGCCCCCCCCATCTCTGTAATCTGCTCCAATCCCACAACCCCCCAAGATATCTGCGCTCCTCCAATTCTGCCCTCTTAAGCATCCCTGATTATAATTGCTCAACCATTGGTGGCCGTGCCATCTGTTGCCTAGGCCCTAAGCTCTAGAGTTCCCTCCCGAGGTGAGGCCCGATCAGAGCATCGGACCTGTGAGGGGGCAGTGACCGGCAGAGCTTAAAAGCGGCGGCAGTTTGAAATCGGTGGCAGTTGCGAGGTGAGGCCCGATCAGAGCATCGGACCTGTGAGGGGGCAGTGACCGGCAGAGCTTAAAAGCGGCGGCAGTTTGAAATCGGTGGCAGTTGCGAGGTGAGGCCCGACCAATTCAACAGCAGAGGAGAGAGGTAAAAAGTAATCCAAGTGTGACGTCACCAGGAAGCAGGTAAGTGATTGGTTGGTGAGTATCTCTTTTATTACAAGCTTAAATTCTGCGGTTTATATTTTCTTGGGTCTCTGTGGTGTAGTGGGGACAGTTGGTAAATAAGCGCCCTAGAGTATATCTTTAACTGGTGGTATTGAATTAATTTAAATTAATTAAAGGGGTAAGTCATGCCAGGAGAGCCCAGCCCCGTGTTATGCTCCTCTTGCTCTATGTGGGAATTCAGGGACGCTGCCAGTGTCCCTGATGACCACGTGTGCCGGAAATGCATCCAGCTGCAGCTACTAACGGGCCGTATTGAGGTGCTGGAGCTGCGGATGGATGGGTTGTGGAGCATTCACGATGCTGAGAGGGTCGTGGATTACACGTTTGATGAGTTGGTCACGCCACAGGGTAGGGCTGCACAGGCAGGAGGGAAATGGGTGACCACCAGGTGCAGCAGTAGAAGCAGGCAGGTAGTGCAGGAGACCCCTGTGGCCATCCCCCTTTTAAACAGGTATACCAATTTGGATACTGTTGAGGGGGATGACTCACCAGAGGAAGGCAGCAGCAGCCAACTTCCTGGTGCCGGGGGTGTTGCTGCTGCTCAGGAAGGGAGGAAAAAGAGTGGGAGAGCAATAGTGGTAGGGGATTCTATCGTAAGGGGAACAGATAGACGGTTCTGTGGCCGTAGACGTGACTCCAGGATGGTTTGTTGCCTCCCTGGTGCCAGGGTCAAGGATGTCACTGAACGGCTGCAGGGCATTCTGAAGGGGGAGGGGGAACAGGCAGAGGTCGTGGTTCACATTGGGACCAACGACATAGGTAGGAAGACGGATGAGGTCCTGCAACAAGAATTTAGGGAGCTAGGTAGCAGATTAAAGAGCAGGACCTCAAAGGTAGTAATCTCTGGATTACTCCCGGTGCCACGTGCCAGTGAGTATAGGAATAGGAGGATAGAGCAGATGAATGCGTGGCTAAAGAGTTGGTGCAGGAGGGAGGGCTTTAGTTTCCTGGATCACTGGGCCTGCTTCTGGGAAAGGTGGGACTTGTACAAGTCGGACGGGTTGCACCTGAACCAGAGCGGGATAAATATCCTTGCGGGGAGGTTTGCTTGCACTGTTCGGGGGGGTTTAAACTAAAATGGCAGGGGGTTGGGAACCTGAACAGGGAGACAGAGGAAAGGAAAACAGGGATAAAAGCAAAAGATAGGAAGGAGAAAAACAAAAGTGGCAGTCAGAGAAATCAACGGTTTAAATCAAACGTGGCCACAGTAAATAATAATTCTAATAGGTCTAAGAGCGTTAAAAAAACAAGCCTGAAGGCTTTGTGTCTTAATGCGAGGAGCATTTGTAATAAGGTGGATGAATTGGCTGCGCAAATAGAGGTAAACGAATACGATTTGGTTGGGATTACAGAAACGTGGCCCAAGGATGGCCAGGACTGGGAACTCAACATCCAGGGGTATTCGATATTCAGGAAAGATAGGCAAAAAGGAAAGGGAGGTGGGGTAGCATTACTGGTTAAAGAAGGGATTAATACAATTGTAATGAAGGATATTAGCTCTGATGATGTGGAATCTGTATGGGTAGAATTGAGAAATACTAAGGGGAAAAAAACATTAGTGGGAGTGGTATATAGACCTCCAAACAGTAAGGTGGAGGTTGGGGATGGCATTAAAAGGGAAATTAAAGAAGCGTGCAATAAGGGCACAGCAGTCATCATGGGTGACTTTAACCTACATATAGATTGGGCCAACCAAATTAGTAACAATACTGTGGAGGAGGAATTCCTGGAGTGTTTACGGGATGGTTTCCTGGACCAATATGTCAAGGAACCAACCAGAGATCAGGCCATCTTAGACTGGGTATTATGTAACGAGAAAGGATTAATTAGCAATCTTGTTGTACGAGGCCCCTTGGGTCGGAGCGATCATAATATGATCGAATTCTTCATTAAGATGGAGAATGAAGTAGTTGACTCAGAGACAAGGGTCCTCAATTTAAATAAAGGAAACTACGATGGTCTGAGGAGCGAGTTGGGCAGGATTGAGTGGGGAATGGCGCTCAAAGCGTTGACGGTGGATAGGCAATGGCGAACATTCAAAGACCGAATGGATGAGCTACAGAATTTGTTCATCCCAGTTTGGCGCAAAAATAAAACAAAAAAGGTGACTCAACCATGGCTAACAAGGGAAATTAGGGATAGCATAAGATCCAAGG
Source organism: Somniosus microcephalus (assembly GCF_052327205.1). Taxonomy (NCBI): domain Eukaryota; kingdom Metazoa; phylum Chordata; class Chondrichthyes; order Squaliformes; family Somniosidae; genus Somniosus; species Somniosus microcephalus. Next base: position 68,770,543 of record NC_140995.1, on the reverse strand, counting down.
AGAGGACATATAAATTGGCTAGAAAAAGCAATAATCCTGAGGATTGGGAGCAGTTTAGGAGTCAACAAAGGATGACAAAGGGATTAATTAAGAAAGGGAAAATAGAATATGAGAGTAAGCTGGCAGGGAACATAAAAACTGACTGTAAAAGCTTTTATAGATATGTGAAGAGAAAAAGATTAGTGAAGTCAAGCGTAGGTCCCTTGCAGTCAGAATCGGGGGAATTTATAATGGGAAACAAGGAAATGGCAGACCAACTAAATGCATACTTTGGTTCTGTCTTCACAAAGGAGGACACAAATAACCTCCCAGAGATGCCGGGGAACATAGGGTCTGATGAAAGCGAGGAACTGAAAGAAATCAGTATTTGTAGGAAAATGGTGTTAGGAAAATTGATGGGACTGAAGGCCGATAAATCCCCAGGGCCTGATGGTCTACATCCCAGGGTACTTAAGGAAGTGGCCCTAGAGATAGTAGATGCACTACTGATCATCTTCCAGAACTCGATAGACTCTGGAACGGTACCCATGGATTGGAGGGTAGCTAATGTTACCCCACTATTCAAAAAAGGTGGTAGAGAAAAAGCGGGAATTATAGACCGGTAAGCCTGACATCGGTAGTGGGGAAAATGCTAGAGTCTATTATAAAAGATGTAATAGCAGAGCACTTGGAAAGCAGTGACAGGATCGGACAAAGTCAACATGGATTTACAAAAGGTAAATCATGCTTGACTAATCTACTGGAATTTTTTGAGGTTGTAACTGGTAAAATAGATAAGGGAGAACCAGTGGATGTGGTGTATTTGGACTTTCAGAAGGCTTTCGATAAGGTCCCACACAAGAGATTAGCGTGCAAAATTAAGGCACATGGGATTGGGGGCAAGGTATTGACTTGGATAGAGAACTGGTTGGCGGACAGAAAGCAAAGAGTTGGAATAAATGGGTCGTTTTCCGAGTGGCAGGCAGTGACTAGTGGGGTACCGCAAGGATCGGTCCTAGGACCCCAGCTGTTCACAATATATATTAATGATCTGGACGAGGGAATTGGATGTAATATCTCCAAATTTGCAGACGACACAAAGCTGGGCGGGAGGGTAAGCTGCGAGGAGGATGTCGGGAAAATTCAGTACGGTGGCATAGTGGTTAGCACTGTTGCCTCACAGCGCCAGGGACCCGGGTTCGAATCCGGCCTCGGGTGACTGTCTGTGTGGAGTTTGCACATTCTCCCCGTGTTTGCGTGGGTTTCCTCCGGGTGCTCCGGTTTCCTCCCACAGTCCAAAGATGTGCGGGTTAGGTTGATTGGCTATGATAAATGTACCCTTAGTGTTAGTGGGGTTACGGGGATAGGGTGGGATATGTGTTGATGTAGGGGTTACGGGGATCGGGTGGGATATGTGTCGGTGCAGGCTCGATGGGCCGAAATGGCCTCTATCTGCATTGTGGGGTTTCTGTGATTCTGTGATTTGGACAGGTTGGGTGATTGGGCAGAAACATGGCAAATGCACTATAATGTGGATAAATGTGGGGTTATCCACTTTGGTGGCAAAAACAGGAAGGCAGATTATTATTTGAATGGCAATAGATTGGGAGAAGGGGAAGTGCAAAGAGACCTGGGTGTCCTTGTGCACCAGTCGCTGAAGGTAAGCATGCAGGTGCAGCAGGCGGTTAAGAAGGCAAATGGTATGTTGGCCTTCGTAGCAAGAGGGTTCGAGTACAGGAACAAGGATGTCTTGCTACAGTTGCTACAGTTGCTACTTGGTGAGACTGCACCTTGAGTATTGTGTGCAGTTTTGGTCACCATACCTGAGGAAGGACGTTCTTGCCATGGAGGGAGTGCAGCGAAGATTCACCAGGCTGATACCTGGGATGGCAGGAATGACGTATGAGGAGAGATTGTGTCGATTGGGCTTATACTCACTGGAGTTTAGAAGATTGAGAGGGGATCTCATCGAAACCTATAAAATTCTGTCAGGTCTGGACAGACTAGATGCAGGAAGGATGTTTCTGATGGCCGGGGAGTCCAGAACCAGGGGTCATAGTCTAAGGATAAGGGGTAAGCCATTTAGGACTGAAATGAGGAGGAATTTCTTCACCCAGAGAGTGGTGAACCTGTGGAATTCTCTGCCACAGAGGGCGGTGGAGGCTAGTTCATTAAATATATTCAAGAAAGAGTTGGATATGTTTCTTGAGGCTGAAGGGATCAAGGGATATGGGAAAAAGGCGGGGACAGGGTACTGAGTTTGGATGATCAGCCATGATCACATTGAATGGCGGAGCAGGCTCGAAGGGCCGAATGGCCTACTCCTGCTCCTATCTTCTATGTTTCTATGTTTCTATGTTTCTAAACTTCTCCGCCTGTCTAACTCTTCTTCCTCCTTGAAGACACTCCTCTTTTCCTGTCCTAATATCTTTTTATGTGGCATGGTGTCCAATTTTGTCTGATAATGCTCGTGTGAAGCACCTTGGGATGTTTTACTACATTAAAGGTGCTATATAAATACAAGTTGTTGTTGTTGTTGTACAGGAGTTGACAGGGTAGATTGAGAGAAATTATTTCCTCTGGTGGGGGAGTCCAGAACAAGGGGGTATAACCTTAAAATTAGAGCCAGGCCATTGAGGGGTGTATCAGGAAGCACTTCTTCACACAAAGGGTGGTGGAAATCTGGAACTCTCTCCCCCAGAAAGCTGTTGAGGCTGGGGGTCAATTGGAGCTTTCAAAACTGAGGTTAGTAAATTATTGTTGGGTAAGGTTATTAAGAGTTATGGCACCAAGGCGGGGAGATGGAGTTAAGATACAGATCAGCCCTGATTTAATTGAATGGCAGAACAGGCTCGAGGGGCTGAATGGCCTCCTCTTGTTCCTCCGTTCCTAAATCTTCACAGCAGACTCCAAATTCTGCAGAGAACTAGGGGCCCTGATTGAGCATCAATTGAGAATAGCTGATAAAAGCCACACTTTTGAAACCAGTCCAAGGCCCCAAACACTCCTTCCAGGTGAAACAGCGATTTACTTGTACTTCTTGCAATTTAGTATACTGTATTCGCTGCTCACGATGTGGTCTCCTCTACATTGGGGAGACCAAACGCAGATTGGGTGACCGTTTTGCGGAACACCTCCGTTCAGTCCGTAAGGGTGACCCTGAGCTTCCGGTCCCGTCACTTTAATTCTCTGCTTCACTCCCACTCTGACCTCTCCATCCTCGACCTCTTACACTGTTCCAGTGAAGCTCAACGTAAGTTCGAGGAACAGCACCTCATCTTTCGATTAGGCACTTTACAGCCTTCTGGACTCAACATTGAGTTCAACAATTTCAGATCACAACCTCGGCCACCATTTTTTTACATTGCAGCTGTTGATGATTCTGCCATTCCCATTTACACCTCATTTAGACTCATTTGTAGTTTCTTTACTTGTCCCAATACCATCTCCTTTTGCCTTGTACAATCATACCTTTTGCTATTTAATCTCTCCTGCCTTCCACCCTATCACAGACCTTCCCTTTTGTTCTTTCCTCCCCTCCCCGCTTTCCCTGCCCCTACATTTGCCTGTCACATCTCTAACTTTTTCCAGTTCTGACGAAAGGTCACAGACCTGAAACGTTAACTCTGTTTCTCTCGCCACAGATGCTGCCTGACCTGCTGAGTCTTTCCAGCATTTTCTCTCTTTATTTTTGAAACCAGAGCCTGAAGCGGAGGATATATAAATAGTACCAGATCATTAGTGGTGCAGGAGATCGATACCCTATCTCACTTCCGTGCTGATCATTGGAACCCCTCACTACACAGTTAAAACCGCACTCTCCAATTTTAGTCATCAGAGCTACGATTGAAAGGCTGCAGTGAAAGTTTGCATTGTCTTTGATGTTCCTCCTGCTCCACTTGTAATTTATGTGCTGGATGTTAAATCATTTCTTTAATTACATTCAATATAAGGGCCGCTACACTCCTGGAGCTCGTAGACACATGTTATTTAAATCCCAGGAGCTGATGTAATAATTGGATACAGGTTCTGTGGGAGCTCCTGCTTAAATTGCAATGATACTTTTTTAAATTGACTCAATGGTAACAGTTGGATATTAAAGCTGAGTTAATAGAATGAAGCACATTTCGTTTCACCTCACACACATGGATTTCAACACCAACGCATTTCAAGGTTAATCACAGAATATTATTTGGAATTTGTAATCTTGCAAGCAGCCGTACTAATAAACTCGGATGTTCTCTCTCTCTCTCATTCTCTCTCGCTCTCGTTCTCTCGCATTCTTTCTCACTGTCTCTGTCTCACATGATCTCTCTTGTTCTCTTTTTCTTACTCTCCCATTCTCTTATTCTCTCTCGTTTTCTCTCTGTTTGTTGCTCACTCTCTCATTTTCTCTCTCTCTCTATCTTGTTCATTTTCTCTCTCTTGGTCTCTTTCTCTCCCCTACAGCAGTGTGGGTGCTCTTTCTGTCAATACTGAGCTGTGAAGATTAAAGAAATGTGAGTAGTGAGATCTACAATCAGCCAGAGGGATAAAGGATGCAAATCCATTCAAATATATGGAGCTGTTATTCTTTTTGTGAGTCACACAGATCACAATACAGTCTCACTCAAAAAACAAACTGAATGATTGCCACTTTGAATGAGCTTGGGAATGGTGGGAAGTTGTGTCAACACTGTAACTATCTTGCCGGGTGTCACGTAATGTTATTCACGGTGAGTTGAGGCTAGGGTAGACACTTGTGAGCGATATGATAAGAGGTCGTGAGGTTGGAGGATAGCGGCAGTGTTTTCTTGGCAGGCTCACCAGGAAATTGAGCCAATTGGGATAAGTGGATCATGCGATGCTTTTTCATTGCCTCTTTAAACTTCCCAAGAACCAATTGGAAAAGTTTGACAGGACTTTAGTGGTATAGACACAGCCGCCTAGGTCCCACGCCATGTAAATCCCTCCCTACGTGCCTCTTCCTCTTCACTTCACTCTCCTGGTTGAACACCCAGCTTTGACTGAGGTTTTAGTTACCCCTGGTGGCAACTCCCTCTTCCTTTCGATGCCCATTTTTGTTATTCCTTACGCCTGAGAGATGTTCCTTGGAACTTTTTTCTATATTCAAGATGTCATATAAATGGCAAGTTGCTGGGGTCTATTCCATCCCAACGTCTTCAAGCCTGAGGGAGGAGGTCCAGAGGTTAGGCCGCAAAAAATGAGGAACTGCAGGGCTGACCCTGGGATCCAGTGTTCCCAACAAGGAACCGTGCTCCCTAGGAGCACATCTCAGGAGATTGGGTAGTGTTCGCAGCTCTGCGACTTTCCACTTATGCATAGCCCTTGCCCGCCAGGAGCACGTCGCAGCAAATCGCAATTGCGGAATGTGCGCACATTTCTGGTAGATGCAGCCATGGATGAACATCGCTCTGATGAGAGCTGCAATTTGCCACGAAAACGGTGAAGGAAAGAATCATATTGTGCCATTATTTAACTCAACAATAACTTGCATTTATATAGCACCTTTAATGTAGTAAAACATCCTAAGGCGCTTCACAGGAGTGTATTCAGATAAATTTGACACCGAGCCACATAAAGCAATATTAGGGCAAGTGACCAAAAGCTTGGTCAAAGAGGTAGGTTTTAAGGAGCGTCTTAAAGGAGGAGGAGAGAGGCGGAGAGGTTTAGAGGGGAATTCCAGAGCTTAGGGCCCAGGCAGCTGAAGGCACGGCCGCCAATGATGGAGTGATTAAAATCAGGAATGCACAAGAGGCCAGAATTGGAGGAACGCAGAGATCGCAGAGGGCTGTGGGGCTGGAGGAGGTTACAGAGATAAGGAGGGATGAGGCCATGGAGGGATTTCAACACAAGGATGAGAATTTTAAATTGAGGAGTTGCCGGACCGGGACCCAATGTAGGTCAGCGAGCACAGGGGTGATGGGTGAATGGGACTTGGTGCGAGTTAGGACACAGGCAACCGAGTTTTGGATGAGCTAAAGTTTACAGAGGGTGGAAGGTGGGTGGCCGGCCAGGAGAGCATGTCATCAAAATGGCCATATCTCACTCCCCACGGGACTTGGTCTTCAGTCTTCCCAACAAGGTGTATTTTTTCAGTCTGATCCTCCATGGTCTTGTTTTTCATGCCGGACTTTACCAGTGGCTGAATATGCACCTCCTCCACATCAAAGCACGATGAGAAGTGACTCATCCCTGCTACCCGTGCACCTTGCCACCTTCCTGAAGGAGTGGGAGGCATGAGATAATGCAACAACACGATTCCCTCCTCCACCATTTCCACAGTGAAGCATAGCTCGAATGACATAAACTTTACTGTACAGAAACAGGCCATTGGGCCCAACGGGTCTCTGCTGGTGTTTATGCTCCACACGAGCCTCCTCCCACCCTAGCAACTAATAACAATAATAATAATTCAACTTTATTGTCATTGTACAATGCACAAGTACATGAACAACAAAATGTGATCTTGCAAGCTCCCATGAGTCCAGTACAAATAGCACCGTCCTGGGAGAAGCAAAGCCTCTGCGTCTGTGCGCGCTGCCATTCCATTTCCACCATTCCTCCTGTCCGACAATCTTCAGCCCAACGCCCGGGCCTGCTCACCAGCCGCCTCTCCCGGGGCTCCTTCCGTGACCTTCTACACCAACCGCCCCTCCTCGGGGCTCCTTCCGTGACCTATCTGCATCTGGTCTTCCCTGATGGTCACCCCTATAGGTACTAACCAGGCCTGGCTCTGCTTAGCTTCCAAAGCACTTGCCAGTGACCCTGTCCCTAGTCCCAGGAACAAACTCTCCCAAGGCTGATGTTCATCCCTGACAGCGGCAACCCCAGCCCACAATTACGACCTCCTGCTAACGTGCTCCTGACAGGGAAGGGATCTGAGCAACTAAAACTAAAGATGATCACCATGTGTCAATGCCAGGGTAACGGGAAACTGAAACAGGTCCCCGAGTCCTGCTCAAAAGAAGTTGGTTTGTGATTTCCAATTGGCTGAGCCTGTTAAAGGGACACTAAAAAAGAAATTGCTGGAAACGCACGGCAGGGCGTCAGTGGACCGTAGGTGAGGGCAGGGTCCAGCTTGGCTGTGAAGCACCATGAGTGGGCATAGGGCTATAACACTATAGGCCTGACACTGGGAGTGGGGATAGAGCTATAACACTATAGGGCCCATTCTGGGAGTGGAAATAGGGCTGTAACACTATAGGCCCGACACTGGCAGTGGGGATAGGGCTATAACATTATATAAGGCCCGGCACTGGCAGTGGGGGTAGGGCTATAACACTATAGGCCTGACACTGGGAGTGGAGATAGGGCTATAACACATTAGGGCCCATTCTGGGAGTGGAAATAGGGCTGTAACACTAAAGGGCCAAATCTGGGAGTGGGGATAGGGCTATAACTCTATAGGGCCCATTTTGGGAGTGGGGATAGGGCTATAACACTATAAGGGCCCATTATGGGAGTTGAGATAGGGCTATAATACCATAGGCCAATGCTATACCCACACTGGGAGTGGGGATATGGCTATAACACTATAGGGCCCATTCTGGGAGTGGGGATAGAGCTGTAACATTATGGGGCCTATTCTGGGAATGGAGAAAAGGCTATAACACTACAGGGCTCATTTTATACACACACAGGGAGTGGAGATAGGGCTATAACACTATAGGCCAATTCTTTACCCACACTGGGAGTGGCGATAGGGCTATAACATAATAGAGCCTGTTGTATACCCACACTGGGAGTGGAAATAGGGCTGTAACACTAAAGGGCCAAATCTGGGAGTGAGGATAGGGCTATAAAACTATAGGGCCCATTCTGGGGGGTGGGGATAGGGCCTATAACAATATAGGGCCCTTGCAGTCAGAATCAGGGGAATTTATAATGGGGAAAAAAGAAATGGCAGGCCAATTAAATATATATTTTGGTTCTGTCTTCACAAAGGAGGACACAAATAACCTCCCAGAGATGTCGGGGAACATAGGGTCTGATGAAAGGGAGGAACTGAAAGAAATCAGTATTTGTAGGGAAATGGTGTTAAGGAAATTGATGGGATTGAAGGCCGATAAATCCCCAGGGTCTGATAACCTACATCCTAGGGTACTTAAGGAAGTGGCCCTAGAAATAGTAGATGCATTGCTGGTCATCTTCCAACATTCGATGGAATCTGGAACAGTACCCATGGATTGGAGGGTAGCTAATGTTACCCCACTATTCAAAAAAGGTGGTAGAGAGAAAACGGGGAATTACAGACCGGTAAGCCTGACATTGGTAGTGGGGGAAATGCTAGAGTCCATTATAAAAGATGTAATAGCAGAGCACTTGGAAAACAGTGACAGGATCGGACAAAGTCAACATGGATTTACAAAGGTTAAATCGTGCTTGATTAATCTACTGGAATTTTTTGAGGATATAACTGGTAAAATAGATAAGGGAGAACCAGTGGATGTGGTGTATTTGGACTTTCAGAAGGCATTCGATAAGGTCCCGCATAAGAGATTAGCGTGTAAAGTTAAGGTACATGGGATCGGGGGCAAGGTACTGACTTGGATAGAGAACTGGTTGGCAGACAGAAAGTAAAGAGTTGGAATAAACGGGTCTTTTTCCGAGTGGCAGGCAGTGACTAGTGGGGTACCGCAGGGATTGGTCCTTGGACCCCAGCTATTCACAATATATATTAATGATGATCTAGACAAGGGAACTAGATGTAATATCTCCAAATTTGCAGACGACACAAAGCTGGGTGGGCGTGTGTGCTGTGATGTAAGGATTTCGCAATAATTTCAAAATTTCCTGCAGTTCCGAAGATTGATTTTTGATTAAAGAATACCTGGGTAATATACCTTTAAAAATCCAGGGAACAAAATGGCCGTCAGACCTCTGGGCAGAAGACAAAAGGACAGTCTCTCTTGAAAGGCAGCGTGTGTGTGTCTGTGAAAAAGGGGTAATCAAAGATGGCTGCCCGACCTCATGGCAGAACACAGGCTGTGGACATATAAAAAGGGAAGATCAAAGATGGCTGACTAAACTGCCAATCAAAGGCAGTTCAGGGAGTTTCCCTCCCTGCAGAGACAATCGATGTTTGTTTACAGAAACTGCTACAATGTTTACACAAAGGATTAACCACTTGAGACTGTGGTTTCAGTTTGACCACAGAACAATGACTTTTGTTTACACTAACCTCCAAGGCTGTTTACTCAAGCAATTAAGGAAATAGACATGCTTTTTTTCAAACCAAGACAGCTCTATTCAAACCCAGTACGATGAATGGGAATACATTCAAACCCATCACGATGAATGGGAATACATTCACAAACCCATCATGATAAATGGGTAATTCATCCAAAACCCATCACAGTTTAATGGGGACATCAGATCCCTTTTGTTATGCCCAGATGCATCTGGATTTGGGCGGGAAGGTTTCGGCCCCAAATGGGGCATACGATAGCTTCTCAGGAAGTGATCTCTCTCTCTGCCACCTCACCTCCGTGCTCTGCCTACAGAAGAACAGCTCAGAAGCCTGCCTAAAGGAGTGGAATACCAGCAGTTTACTTTTAAATACTGGGGTATTCTCTACTTCAGGGCAGTGAAGATCATAGACCACAGGGGGCAAGGAGCAGGCGTTTTCGTTGGTGAGCATACCTTTTCTGGCCCATTACAAGGCAACTTAGAATAGGTATTAAGGGGTGGGAATTAAGGGGAATTTTGTTAAAGCTGTAATTTTAGTCAAATTTTCCCTCATTGTGTCTGTTTTTCTCCTCCCCTATTTAAGTAAGACAGTGTTGCACGAGCAGAAAAGTGCTGTAGTGAACACTAAAAGTTCTGTATTGAAAGTGCTATTAAAAGGGTGTTGCACTAAGTAGTGAAGTGCTGTAGTGAACACTAATGGGGAGAAATTCGGTGGGCTGCGCCACCAGTTAGCGCTTAAAGAGGGCACTCAGTGGCTTTAGCGCCACTGGCCACGCCTCCCGCGATATTTAGCTGGGGCGCTAATGGTGGCGTTAGCCTGTTGCGCTGTGCCGCCACCGATGACGTCATTGGTGTGCGCAACGCCCCGCTACTGCCCCGATCGCGATATTTGGCAGCGACCGCCTCTGTAGCACCGCTCGCTAATCGCGCCCGGTTCACGGGGCCTACCTGTGGTGGCAGTGGTGCAAATTAAGGTGGAGGTGCGGGGCGGCCATTTTTTTCGGCGGCCGCCTGCCAGCACCTCCGTCCCCGGCCTCCTGTTCTCCCCCCGCGGCATTGCTGGCTGTTTTCCGAGAGCCCAGCACTTCTCCTTGGTGCCGGGCTCTTTTGCCGGCACTCGCGATCGCTCATCGCGCTGGTGCAGGCCCCTCCCCCTTAAGAATGGGAGGAAGGCTTGCAGTACCGCAGCGCGCCATGCCGCAGCGTGTGGCGCTGCGGCATGTTGTGCTGCGATATTCAGTTTCAGCACCCTAATAGGGACACGGAGTGCCTCGAGCCTTGCCCCGTGTCCCTCTTGGGGCGCTCAAGCTGAATTTCCAGCGATCACTGCTGCTCCCATCGCAGCGCAAAATCTGGCACCCAGACGAGCTTGGCGCCCTGTTTGCAGCTCCACCTAATTTCTCCCCCTAAGAGTTCTGTATTAAAAGTGTTATTTAAGTAAGACAGTGTTGCACTGGCAGAAAAGTGCTATAGTGAACACTAAGAGTTCTGTATCAAGAGTGCTATTTAAGTAACAGTGTTGCACTAGCAGAGAAGTGCTGTAGTGAACACTAAGAGTACTGTATTGAAAGTGCTATTAAAAGGGTGTTGCACTAAGCAGAAAAGGTGCTTCAGTGGACACTAATTAGCTGTATTTAAAAAGTGCTGTATCTAAGTAACAGTGTTGTACTAAGAAGTAAAGTGCTGCATTTAAGCAACAGTGTTCTATTAAGTAAACGAGTGCTTTAGTGGACAAGAAGTGTACTGTGTTAAGTGAAGTGCTGTATTTCAGCATAAGTGTGCTGTATCATTTATTTTCAATTTGTTTCCTTCTTTTTGTTTCAATAAATGCTGGTCTGTTTTGCACCCAACCACGAGTCACGTTTTTCTGTCTACATCGCTATCGAATAAGTCCGGCGGTCAGAACCAGGAATAGGGGAGCGCTTCGAAACCACACGGGGGTCCCTGGAGCAGCTCAGAGGCTTCTGACTGGCCAGAGACAATAACCCCAACCCCGTTGTTAATTCCTACAGTGAGGAGGATGCCGAGAGACTCCAGGATGATTTGGACAGGTTGGGTGATTGGGCAGAAGCATGGCAGATGCAATATAACGTGGATTAATGTTAGGTTATCCACTTTGGTCGCAAAAACAGGAAGGCAGGTTATTATCTGAATGGCAATAGATTGGGAGAAGGGGAAGTGCAACGAGACCTGGGTGTTCTTGTGCACCAGTCGCTGAAGGTAAGCATGCAGGTGCAGCAGGCGGTTAAGAAGGCAAATGGTATGTTGGCCTTCGTAGCGAGAGGGTTTGAGTATAGGAACAAGGATGTCTTGCTGCAGTTGTACAGGGCCTTGGTGAGACCACATCTTGAGTATTGTGTGCAGTTTTGGTCACCTTATCTGAGGAAGGATGTTCTTGCCATAGAAGGAGTTCAGCGAAGATTCACCAGGCTGATACCTGGGATGGCAGGAATGATGTATGAGGAGAGATTGGATCGATTGGGTTTGTACTCGCTGGAGTTTAGAAGAATGAGAGGGGATCCCATCGAAACTTATAAAATTCTAACAGGACTAGACAGACTAGATGCTGGAAGGATGTTCCCGATGGTCGGGGAGTCCAGAACCAGGGGTCACAGTCTAAGGATAAGGGGTAGGCCATTTAGGACAGAAATGAGGAGGAATTTCTTCACCCAGAGAGTGGTGAACCTGTAGAATTCTCTACCACAGAAGGCAGTAGAGGCCAATTCATTAAATATATTCAAGAAGGAGTTGGATATATTTCTCAAGGCTAAAGGGATCAAGGGGTATGGGGAGAAAGCAGGGACCGGGTACTGAATTTGGATGATCAGCCATGATTGCATTGAATGGTGGAGCAGCCTCAAGGGGCCGAATGGCCTACTCCTGCTCCTATCTTCTATGTTTCTATGTTTCTGTGAGTGGGGATAGGGCTATAACACTATAGGGCCCATTATGTCAGTTGAGATAGGGCTATAGCACTGTAGGGCTCATTCTATACACACACAGGGAGCGGAGATAGGGCTATAACACATAAAGCCTGTTGTATACCCACACTGGGAGTGGGGGTACGGCAATAACACTATAGGGCCAATTCTGGGAATGGGGATAGGGCTATAAAACTATAGGGCCCATTCTGGGAGTGGGGATAGGGCTATAACACTATAGGGCCCATTCTGGGAGTGGGGATAGAGCTATAACACTCTAGGACCCATTCTGGGAGGGGGGTATGGCAATAAAACTATAGGTCTCAATCTGGGAGTGGGGATAGGTCTATAACAGTATAGAGCCCATTCTATACCCAAAATGGGAGTGGAGATAGGACTATAACAGGGGGGACACTCTGAGGCGCGAGGGTTAACAGTCAGATGTCATTGTCCATATCGATACCAACGTCATAGGCAGAAAGAGGGATGAGGTCCTGCACGCAGACTATAGGGAGCTAGGAGAGAGATTTAAAAGCAGGACCTCAAAGGTAGTAATCTCCGGATTACTCCCAGTGCCACATGCTAGTGTGTACAGGAATAGGAGGATAGAAAAGATGAATGGGTGGCTGGAGCGATAGTGCAAGAGGGAGGGCTTTAGATTCCTGAGGCATTGGGACCATTTCTGGGGAGGTGGGACCTGTACAAGCCAGGCGGGTTATACCTCAACAGAGCTGGGACCAATATTCTCACGGGGAGGTTTGCTAGTGCTGTTGGGGAGGGTTTAAACTAGCTTATAGGAGTAGAAAAGAGGAATAAGATGCATAAAAGAGTGAGTGTGTGTAATGAAATCTGTTTGTCTTGATCCTGTATTCGTTTTGCACTCATGTATATTACCCTCCCCCACTGTGTATAGTTTCACTTCCTCTTTCCCGACTAACCTGGGAGGTTCCAGGTCTTGGCTCTTGGCTCCGCCCCTGACTTCTCTTACATAAAGATCCCAGGATCTGTATGACTCATTCCTGTGAACCAGTCGGCGTGTTGAGATGTTAGCTCTGATCTTAGTGATTAAAAGCCAACTTATTTAAGTCTATAACTTCTAGTTTTGTGGTTAATGAAGGCCCATCAGTGTGTTGGATAGTACTAGAGAAAAAAGTAGTACTAGAGGCAGAAGTAGTGCCACATTAGATAGGAGCAGACTAAGAAAGACTATGATAAATTCAAAAATGGGTTTAGAATGCATGTACGTAAGCGCACAAAGTTTGGTGAATAAGGCTGGTGAGCTACAAGCACAATTAGTTGTGTGGCAATATGATGTTGTGGCAATAATGGAAATGTGGCTTAAAAACGGTGAGGACCAGGTATTTAATATTCAAGGTTACAAGGTGTTCAGAAAAGATAGGGAAGGAAAAAAGGGAGTGCTGATTAAGGAAAATGTAGGGCTGGATTTTGATACTGGGATGGGCTGGGGTCGTGTAATCCGCATTTCCTGTTAGCCACCTGATTCTAAATCGATGTGGGAAAATTATGCCATTTTAACTTAATTGGCCAATTGAGTTCCAACGTGTGGGAACCCATGGCCAATGAGTTTTTCCAGTCTGAAAGTCGCCTCCGATGACGTTATCATTGCTGCTGCATTTTAGGTCTGCAACAAGCCTTGCTTCTTCTGCAGACTGCCAAGCTTTTGCCCTTGCATGTTAGAGGTACCCGCAGGAAGGATGGCCAGCCAGAGACCTAGGTCTGCACCATGCTTTGATGATGTTGCCCTGCAGGCTTTAGTAGAGGGAGCAAGAGCAAATAAAGAAGTGCTCTTCCCTTCTTCAGGGAGGAAGAAACCTCCCCAGCAAACCAAGGCTGTGTGGATCCAGGTGGCAGAGGAGGTCAACTCTTTGTCAATAACCCGCAGAACCTGGCTTCAGTGCAGGAAGAGATTTCATGAACTTCTGTGCACTGGAAAAGTGAGTATAACTTTCCCATCACCCTCAATCTGATCCCCATTGCCTTTCCTCACCAGCACTCAACTTTAGCAATCTCTTCCTCCACATCCCACTTGACACTGACATCCATGCACCCTTAACCATTCCCTCTCTCTCTATGGTCACATTCACCTAACTATTCAACTATGCAGCCCTCACACTCCCTATGCTATGAAAACAACTGACAACACAAAGGGAGGGCCCTTGGTCTTGCCACCTCACTCCATCTTTGTCTCCTTCTAAGCATCTATGCTATGGATTCTCTACACTCACTCCTTCATTCTCACTCAAACTCCACTTGTCTCCCTCATTGCAGGAAAAGAGAGCTCACAATAAAAGGGAAAGAGCGAGGATAGGAGGAGGGCCACCCTCAGTAGCCCAGCCCACCCCCTGGGAGGAGGCGGTCCTGGAGATCGTGGGAGTGGAGGCCGATGCGCAAGTGGGGGACGGACAGATGGGTGCATCACAGCAAGCTGGTGACGGAATAGTTTTCCATCTCTCTGCATGAGTCGCTGATAAAGATTCTGAAGCTCTCACAGATGGACTTATGATCATCTGCAATATGCAATGTGCATGTAACCTTGGCATCACATCTCTGACACTTTCCTTTACACCCCCACAGGACCATCGCAAGCACCCATCCCCACTAGCCAGGAGGAAGAGCCTGAGCATCCAGACTCCTCAGAGGAAGCTGCAACCTCTGAGGGCGCAGCGTCAGCAGAATTCAGCGCACCCAGCACCAGCGCAGGCACTCACACCTCGGTGGGACCTTTGCGAGATAGAGTAGTGTTGTCACCTGGTGTATCACAGCTCACAAGTGAGCATCAGCAGATTGTGGAGATAGGGACAGCAGTGGAGAGTCCTAGTCGGAGGGCGCAGGACTCTGCCAGCTCGGCTCAGCTACATGTCGACCCTCTGCCTCTGGGTCCATCCACAAGATCAGCGGTGCTGGAACTCCAGGAACAGATGCAGGAGTCTCTGGCAGGTTTTGTCTCCAGGGTCGCTGCATGTGTGGAGCGAATGGAGGAGTCCATTGCGAACATGAGCAGAGCCTTTGTGGAGTCATTGGCACATGAACGCATCACCATGGAAAGGACGGCAACCTCCATGGAGGTGATAAGTCGCCAGAGTGCAGAAAACATAGTGGCCTAGAAATTGGGTTGGGGCGCCAAAGTGGCGCAAAAGTCGCCTGAGCGCAGGATTTAGTGCAGTGATCGGAGTAATACCGATCGCCAGAAATTCAGTTTCAGTGCCCCTCGAGGGACACGGGGCGAGGCTCGAGGCGCTCCGCATCCCTCTTAGGGTGCTGAAACTGATTATCGCAGTGCAACGTGCCGCAGCGCCACGCGCTGCGGCACAGCACGCTGCGGTACTGCAGGCCTTCCTCCCACTGTTAAGGGGGAGGTGCCTGCAACAGCGTGATCCCCGCTCGCGAGTGCCGGCAAATGAACCCGGCACCAAGGAGAAGTGCCGGGCTCTCGGGAAACAGCCGGCAATGACGCGTGGGGGGGGTGGTTAGGAGGCCGGGGACGGAGGTGCTGGCAGGCGGCCGGCGAAAAAGCGGCCGCCCCGCACCTCCACCTTAACTTGCGCCGCTGCCGGCACAGTAAGGCCCCGTGAACCGGGCGCGGGTAGCGAACGGCGCAACTGCGCCGTTCGCTACCAAATATCGCGAACGGGGCACGAATGGGGCGCTGCGCACACCGATGACGTCATCGGTGGCGGCGCAGCGCAACAGGCTAACGCCACCATTAGCGCCCCTCCTGAATATCGCGGGAGGCGCAGCCAGTGGCGCTACAGCCACTGCCTGCCTCTTTAGGCGCTAACAGGTGGCGCTACTCACCCAATTTTTCCCCCTGTGAGTGTTCTGAATAGAATGACATCTCTGGAGGAGCGATGGTCATCTATTGAACAGAGAAACCAGACCTTCATGGAAGTCCTTCTGAGCAGGACTGCCAGTGCAGATACGGGTCCCCATGGCCCCCCTGATGTGCAGCAAGGTGCTCTCAAGCCACTTGCAAGCGCTGAGGGGGACCTGACCCATGAGAGGGAAGTTGGTGGCAGACATCAAGGAAGTGGGGGCTCCTCTCCAAGTGCTCACACTTCCATGCCACTGCAGAGCCCTCGGTCAGAGCCCCACCAGAGTCCACACCCAACTGAGATCGACGTCTCAACCCCTGCACAGCCGCAGGAGCAGCAGACTGTTGGCGAGCCCTCACATTTTCGCAACACCAGAGGACGCCCGCCAAAGGTGTCGAGACAGGAGCAGCAGGAAAGTGAGCAAGGGGCCTCCACATCTGCTGAAGCCACAGGGGAAGCACCATGTAGGAGCACGCGTAAGAGAAAGATACTGCACAAATAGTCACAAGGGTAGTCACTTGGGTGAAATTTGATGTTTTATGTTAAAAAGCAATCAGATGATTACTGTAAATAAAAAATCTGATGGCTACTGCTGCAGTTGTGGCGTGTGTCATTTCGCTAATGGGACTTCCACATTGAGGGCTTAGGATTACTTGATATATGCCTCAGTTGAGGAAGCGCTCAGAGAAGGTGGCAAGAGGGGTTTCGCAGGAGGTCACACTGGAGATGGGTGTCAGGTTCCAAACTTCCACAGCTGTGGTTATGCCTTCTAAAAGTTCCCCCAGACCTGAGACAACAAAGTCATGCCATCTGCAAATGATGGCCGATAAAATATCCTATTTAATGGTGGAGTTGCAGCTAATAGTCAGCAATCCAATTGTGCTCCTGCCAGTTTTCACCGTCGTGTTTCAGAGCAGGCGTGCTTCATGTCGGAAAAGGGTTAAAATCACCAAGGCCTATTAAAATGGCATTATAGAGGTAATTTAGTACCTATTAAGGGCCTTAACGGCCTATCCCGCCTCTTAGAGGCGGGACGGAGACAGGATCAGTAGACACAATTTAATGAAAATTGCTTGGAGGTGGGATGGAAGCGGGCTTGGGCCCGCCCGCCAGTTTTTGCAATTTTAATCTCCCACACGCCTCCAATCCCGCCTCAACGGCCCGATGAAATTCGAGCCCATAGTGTTGAAAAGGGAGGATGTTCTTGAGGGGACAAGGACAGAATCCATTTGGTTAGAGTTGAGGGGCAAAAAGGGTATGATCACGCTATTGGGGGTATTCTACAGGCCTCCTAATAGTGAAAGGGAGGTTGAGGAGCAAATCTGCAGGGAAATCGCAGAGATATGCAAGAGCTATAGAGTAGTGATATTGGGGGACTTTAATTACCCAAATATCGATTGGGATAATGCAAGGGTAAATGGAAAGGAGGGGGAGGAATTTCTGAAATGTGTTCAGGAGAATTTCCTTGACCAGTATGTTCATGGCCCAACTAGGGAGGAGGCATTGCTGGATCTGGTGCTGGGGAATGAGGTGGGCCAGGTTGACCAAGTGTCTGTGGGAGAACACTTGGGAACGAGTGATCATTGTATCATAAGATTTAGATTAGCAATGGAGAGGAGCAAGGAACAATCTAGTGTGGAACGTCTAAACTAGAATAGAGCTAACTTCAATGGGATGCAAAAGGATCTAGCCAGGGTAAAATGGAACCAAAGACTGAAAGGAAAAACTGTAATGGAACAATGGGTGATCTTTAAGGAGGAAATTTCCAATTACAGGCTAGGTACATTCCAACAAGAGGGAAGGGTAAGGGAACCAAAGCAAGGGCTCCTTGGATGATGAGGGAGATAGAGAAGATGATGAAACAAAAAAAGAGGGTGTATGATGCATGTCAGTTGAATTCTTCAAGGGAGAACCAGACCAAATACAATAAGTTGGGAGGGGAAGTGAAGATGTAAATAAGATTGGCAAAGAGAGAATATGACAGTAGAATGGGGTTAACATAAAAGGAAACCCAAAAATCTTCTACCGGCATGTAAGCAGGTAGTAAGAGGTGGGGTGGGGCCTATTAGGGACAAAGAAGGTGATATATGCTTAGAGGCGCAGGGCAAGACTAGAATACTCAATGAGTACTTTGTGTCGGTGTTTACTAAGGTGGTGGATGCTGACAAAATATCAGTAGAAGTGGAAAAGGTAGAAGCAATGCAAGGGGTGAAAATCGATAGACAGGATGTACTAGAAAGATTGGATATGCTTAGAGTGGGCCAGATGGCTATCATCCCAGGTTGCTAAGGGAATTGGGGGAGGAGATGGCGGCAGGGCTTGCCATAATTTTCCAATCTTCCCTAGATGCAGGGAAGGTGCCTGAGGATTGGAAAGTGGCAAATGTGACACCAATATTCAAGAAAGGGTGTAAAGACAATCCTAGTAACTACAGGCCGGTCAGTTTAACATCAGTGGTGGGGTAAAGTTTTAGAAACAATAATCAAGGAAAAAAATAACGTGCGCTTGGAGAGGTTTAAGCTAACGAAGGAGAGCCAACACGGATTGGTAAAAGGCAGATCGTGTTTGACTAATCTCATTGAATTTTTTGATGAATTAACAGGGAGGATTGATGAAGGGAATGCAATGGATGTTGTCTACATGGATTTTTGGAAGGCGTTTGACAAAGTACCACACAGAAGGCTGGTTAACAAATTTGAGGCTCATGGAATAGGTGGGTCAGTGGCAGCTTGGATAAGGAATTGGCTTAAGGACAGAAAACAACAAGTTGTGGTAAATGGCTGTTTTTCAGACTGGAGGATGGTAGACAGTGGTATTCCCCAAGGGTCAGTGCTGGGGCCACTGCATTTTTTGATATATATATTTAAATGACCTGGATATTGGAATACGAAGTAGAATTTCTAAATTTGCCGATGACACCAAACTTGGGGGTGTGGCAAACATTGAGGATGACACCAAGTGACTGCAACAGGATATAGAAAGGCTAGCAGAATGGGCAGACAAGTAGCAGATGGAATTTAATACAGAGAAGTGTGAGGTGATGCATTTTGGCAGAAGGAACAGGGAGAGGCAATATACACTTAATGGCACAGTTTTAAAGAGTGTGTAGGGACAGAGGGACCTGGGAATTAATTTGCATAGGTCCCTGAAGGTGGCGGGACATATTGAGAGAATGGTTAGCAAAGCATATGGAATCTTGGGCTTCATAAATAGAGGTATTGAGTACAAAAGTAGAGAAGTTATGCTGAACCTTTATAAAGCGCTGGTTAGGCCACAACTGGAGTATTGTGTCAAATTCTGGTCACCACACTTTAGGAAGGGTGTGAAGGCACTTGAGAGGGTGCAGAGGAGATTTACCAGAATTGTTCCGGGGATGGGGGATCTTAGCTACAAGGACAGATTAGAGAAGCTGGACTTGTTTTCATTAGAGCAAAGGAGGTTGAGGGGTGATTTGATAGAGGTGCACAA
Organism: Somniosus microcephalus; assembly: GCF_052327205.1. Taxonomy (NCBI): domain Eukaryota; kingdom Metazoa; phylum Chordata; class Chondrichthyes; order Squaliformes; family Somniosidae; genus Somniosus; species Somniosus microcephalus. The sequence continues at coordinate 68,751,150 of NC_140995.1, read as the reverse complement.
GATTATGACGGGTTTGGAGAGGCTATTCCCACTAGCTAATGGTACAAGGATTTAAGGTTTTGGGCAAGAGATACAGGGGGGATGTGAGGAAATACTTTTTTACACAGCGAGTGGTGAGGACCTGGAACTCGCTGTCGACAGAAGTGGTGGAAGCGGAGACACTCAGTGGGGGGATTTTAACTCAGGTGCGGGATGGTGTCGTGTTATCCGAATTTTGTGTTTCCCACACAAATCTAAATGGATGTGGGAGATTGATGCAATTTCAACATAATTGGCCAATTGATTTCCAACGTGTGGGAAGCCTTTGCAAATAGGTTTTTCATGACTGAAAGTCCCCTCCGATGACATCATCATTGCTGCTGCATTTAAGGTCCACAGCAAGCCTTGCTTCTTCTGCAGACTGCCAAGCTTCTTGACTGTGCAGTGCGAGGGAGCTGCAGCAAATATGACAAGCGGGAGGACCAGGTCAGCTCCTCGCTTTGACGAGGTGGCACTGCAGGCATTAATGGATGGGGCTAGGGCCAACAGGGAGGTGCTCTTCCCTTCATCAGGGAGGAAGAGGCCTCCCACTCAGACCAAGGCAGTGTGGATGCAAATGGCTGAGGAGGTCAACTCCTTGGGCATCACCCGCAGAACCTGGATACAGTGCCGGAAAAGATTTCATGACCTTCAACGCACTGGAAAAGTGAGCATGAATTTCCCATCACCCTCAATCTGATCCCCATTGCCTTTCCTCACCAGCACTCAGCATCAGCAATCTCTTCCTCCACATCCCACTTGACACTGACATCCATGCACCCTTACCCATTCCTTCTCTCTCTCTGCTCACATTCACATAACTATTCGACCATGTAGCCCTCACACTCCCTATCACCCTGATGCTTTGAACACAACTTGGTCTTGCAACCTCACTCCATCTTTGTCTTCTTCTAAGTATCTATGCTATGCAATCTCTACACTCACTCCTTCATTCTCACTCACCCTCCACTTGTCTCCCTCATTGCAGGAAAAAAGAGCTCATAACGAAAGAGAGCGAGCCAGGACAGGAGGAGGGAAAGCCTCAATAGCCCACCTGACTCCCCTGGGAGGAGGTCATCCTGGAAATTATGGGAATAGAGGATGATTCATGCATGGGGGACGGACAGACGGGTGTAACACAGCAAGCTGGTGACAGAAAAGTTTCCCATCTCTCTCTTTGACATTGCATGAGTCTCTGATAATGATTGTGAAGCTGTAACAAATGGACATATGAGCATCTGCAAAAAGCTATGTGCATGTAGCCTTTGCATCACATCTCTGACACGTTCCTTTACTCCCCCACAGGACCATCACAAGCATCCGTCCAACCTAGCCAGGAAGAAGAGGCTGAGCAACCAGACTCCTCAGAGGAAGCTGCAACCTCTGAGGGCGCAGTGTCAGCAGAATTCACTGCACCCAGCACCAGCGCAGACACTCACACCTCGGTGGGACTTTCGGGACATAGAGTAGTGTTGTCACCTGGTGTATCACAGCTCACAAGTGAGCATCAGCAGATGGTGGAGACAGGGACAGCAGTGGAGAGTCCTAGTCGGAGGGCGCAGGAATCTGCCAGCTCGGCTCAGCAGCATGTCGACCCTCTGCCTCTGGGTCCATCCATAAGATCAGAGGTGATGGAACTCCAGGCACAGATGCAGGAGTCTCTGGCAGGTTTTGTCGCCAGGGTCGCTGCGAGTGTGGAGCGAATGGAGGAGTCCATAGCGAACATGAGCAGAGCCTTGTGGAGTCATTGGCGCATAAACGCATCACCACGGAAAGGATGGCTACCTCCGTGGAAAGGACTGCTACCTCCGTGGTAAGGTTGGCTACCGTTGAGGAGAGGATGGCTACGGTAGAGGAGAGGATGGCTATGGCCATGGAGGAGCTTAGTCACCAGGGTATGGAAAACATGGTCATTGTTCAGAATAGAATGACATCTCTTGAGGAGCAATGGGCATCTATTGAACAGAGAAACCAGACATTCATGGAAGTCCTTCTGAGTAGGGCTGCGATTGCAGATACGGGTCCCCATGGCCCCCCTGATGTGCAGCAAGGTGCTCTCCAGCCACTTGCAGGCGCTGAGGGGGACCTGACCCATGAGAGGGAGGCTGGTGGCAGACCGCAAGGAAGTGGGGGCTCCTCTCCAAGCGCTCACACTTCCATGCCACTGCAGAGCCCTTGGTCAGAGCCCCACCAGAGTCCACACCCAAGTGAGATAGATGTCTCAACCCCTGCACAGCCGCAGGAGCAGCAGACTGTTGACGAGCCCTCAGGCTCGCAACCCCAGAGGACGCCCGCCAAAGGTGCTGAGACAGGAGCAGCAGGAAAGTGAGCAAGGGGCCTCCACATCTGCTGAAGCCACAAGGGAGGCACCACGTAGGAGCACGCGTAAGAGGAAAATTCTGCACAAATAGTCACAAGGGTAGTCACTTGGGTGCAATTTTGTGTTTATTGTAAAAATGCCATCACGTCATATTGAACATAAAAATTCTGATGGCAAATATTGCAGTTGTGGCATCTGTCATTTCACTATTGGGATTTCCACATTGAGGCCTTAGGAATACTTGCAACTGTCAGTATCGTGGTCAGAGTGCTAGGAATCCTCTGTTTCTTGGCCATTGTCAAAGCTGTGGTAAGAAGCAGCGAGGCAAAAGTGTTTGATTGACTAGGCTAAGCAAATCTGGCCAGGATAAGTGCGTTCCTTGCATCCCGGGCAGCAATGTTCTCGCGTAATGCGATTGATTGATGGGCCTTTTCAGGATGTTCATTTTCACACTCATCCTCCTCCTCCTCCTCCTCATCTGAGGAGGATATGTGAGGAGACACTTGGTCCTCAGGAATCTGCAAGCCACAACGCTGTGCCATGCTGTGAAGTGCACAGCAAACCACGATGATTCTGGAGACCCTGGCTGCTGAGTACTGTAGGACTCTATGATCTATCCAGACATCTGAAGCGCACCTTCAGCAAACCGATGGTTTGCTTGATAATGGATCTGGTGGAAATGTGGCTGGAGTTGTAGCGCTCCTCAGCTTCGTTGGCTGGCCTCCTCAATGACGTCATTAGCCACGTCCTCAGGGGATAACCCTTGTCTCCAAGTAGCCATACATTAAGTTGGTCTGGCGGCCTGAATAGCAGAGGCACACTAGACTGGCGCAGTATGAAGGAGTCATGGCAACTGCCAGCGTACATGGCACAAACATGCAAAATTTCCTTCTTGTGGTCACACACCAGCTGAACCTTGAGGGAGTGGAAGCCCTTGCGGTTGACAAAAATATTTGGGTTGCGATGGGGTGCCCTAAGGGCCATATGTGTGCGGTCAACGATGCCCTGCACCCTTGGAAAGCCTGCCAGATTAGCTAATCCAACCGCTTGCGCCGTGACACTTGCTCGATCCTTGGTGAAATGGATGTGATTGTGCGCGAGGGCAAAGAGGGCATCATTTACCTGCGTGATGCAAGTGTGTGCGGCCGCCTGGGAGATGCCGCTGATGTCTGCTGCTGATCCCTGGAATGAGCCTGAGGCAAAAAAGTTGATTGTGGTGGTGACTTTGATGGCCACTGATAATGCTTGTCCACCTGGTCCTCTGGGCAGCAGTTCTTGCTGTAGCATTGCGCAGATGTCAGTCACTACCTCTCGCGAAAGTCGGAGCCGCCTTTGGCACTGCTGCTCAGGCATGTTGAGGTAGCTGACCCTGCGTCTGTAGACCCTGTTTGGTGGGTATCTCCTGTGCCGACGGGCTTCCAGGCACTGGTCCCTTCTGGCCTGTGCAGCTTCAGGTGGGTGAGCAGCAGCTTGGCGCTCCTGCTGCTGCTGCTGTTGTTCCTGGTTCTGCTGCTGCCGTGGCTAGTGTTCAAGCTCCTCTAATGCCCAGATGGGAAAGAAATAAATGGCTCCCACCCGCCAGTTTTTGCGATTTTAACCTCCGCATGCCTCCAAGCCCACCTCCATGGCTCAATGAAAATCGAGGCCTCAATGTTTTCAAGGGGAGACTGGATAGGCACTTGAGGGAAATAAACTTGCAGGGCTTTGGGGATAGAGCGGGGGAATGGGACTGACGGGATTGCTCTGCAGAGAGCCGGTGCAGACTCGATGGGCTAAATGGCCTCCTTCTGTTCCGTTATGACTCTACTCTATAACACTATAGAGCAGATTCTGGGAGTGGAGATAGGGATATAACACTAAAGGGCCCATTCTGGGAGTGGGGATAGGGCTATAACTCATAGGGCCCATTCTGGGAGTGGGGATAGGGCTACAACACTATAGAGCCAATTCTGGGAGTGGAGATAGGGCTATAACACTATGGGGCCCATTCTGGGAGTGGAGATACGGTTATAACATGGTAGGGTCCATTCTATGCCCAAACTGTGATTGTGGATAGGGCTATTACTCTATAGGCCCCACAGTGGGAGTGCTGAGAGGGCTATAACACTATAGGGCCTATTCTGAGAGTGGAGATAGGGCTATAACACTATAGGGCCTATTCTGAGAGTGGAGATAGGGCTATAACACTATAGGGTCCATTCTGGGAATAAGGAGAAGGCTATAAAAAGCAGGGGGAGGGGTCAGGCGAGGGGAAATTTAGAAATCTAAAGAGAAAGGTCAAGGCAATAGAGCAGTGCAGCGATCTGGGTAAAAATAAGCAGCGTGTGACAGGAAGGGACAGAGTTTAATGGTAGCAGTGCAGCAGAGAATAAGGTCAAAGCAAAGAATAATGGTAAAAAAATTAAATTAAAGGCTCTTTATCTGAATGCACGAAGCAATCTTAACAAGATAGACAAACTTATGGCACAGATAGAGATAAATGGGTTTGATCTAATAGCCATTACAGAGACATGGTTGCAAGGTGGCCAAGGTTGGGAACTAAATGTTCCAGGGTACCTGACGTTTGGAAAAGATGGGCAGAATGGAAAAGGAGGGGGAGTAGCCCCGATAATAAAGTAAAACATAAGGACAATAGCGAGAAAGGATCTTGGCTCGGAAGATCGGGAAGTAGAATCAGTATGGGTGGAGATAAGGAATAACAAGGGGCAGAAAACACTGGTAGGAGTAGTATATAGGCCCCCTAACAGTAGCTATACCATTGGGCAGAATATTAATCAAGAAATAGTAGGAGCTTGCATAGAACATAAGAACATAAGAAATAGGAGCAGGAATAGGCCACTTGGCCTCTCGAGCCTGCTCCGCCATTCAATAAGATCATGGCTGATCTTGGGCTCAAAGCCACTTCCTCGCCCTCTCCCCATAACCCTTCACTCCCTTATCTTGCAAAGATCTATCTATCTCCACCTTAAATGTATTTAATGACCCAGCCTCCACAGTTCTCTGGGGCAGAGAATCCCACAGATTTATGACCCTCTGAGAGAAGAAATTCCTCCTCATCTCAGTTCTAAAAGGGCGACCCTTTATTCTAAAACTGCGCCTCCGCATTCTAGATTTCCCCACAAGGGGGAACATCCTCACTGCATCTACCTTGTCGAGCCCCCTCAGTATCCTACATGTTTCAATAAGATCACCTCTCATTCTTCTAAATTCCAATGAGTATAGGCCCAGCCTGCTCAACCTTTCCTCATAAGTCAACCCCCTCATCTCTGGAATTAACCTAGTGAATCGTCTCTGAACTGCCTCCAATACAAGTATATCCTTCCTTAAATAAGGAAACCAAAACTGTACGCAGTACTCAAGGTGTGGTCTCAACAATACCCTGTACAGTTCCAGCAGGACTTCCCTGCTTTTATACTCCAACCCATTTGAAATAAAGGCCAGCATTCCATTTGCCTTTTTGATTACTTGCTGTACCTGCATGCCAACTTTTTGTGTTTCATGCACAAGGACCCCCAGGTCCCTCTGAACTGTAGCATTTTGTAATCTCTCTCCATTTAAATAATAATTTGTTTTTTTATTTTGCCTGCCAAAGTGTTTAACCTCGCACTTTCCCACATTATACTCCATCTGCCAAATGTTTTCCCACTCACTTAGCCGGTCTATATCCCTTTGCAGGTTATTTGAGTCCTCTGCACAACTTGCTTTCCCACCCATCTTTGTATCATCCGCAAACTTGGCTACATTACACTCGGTCCCTTCATCCAAGTCATTAATGTAGATTGTAAATAGTTGAGGCCCCAGCACCGATCCCTGTGGCACCCAACTAGTTACCGTTTGCCAACTGGAAAATGACCCATTTATCCTGACTCTCTGCTTTCTGTTAGTTAGCCAATTCTCTATCCATGCTAATATATTAGCCCCAATTTCATGAGCTCTTATCTTATGCAGTAACCTTTTATGTGGCAACTTATCGAATGCCTTCTGGAAATCCAAATACACCACATCCACTGGTTCACCTTTGCCCACCCTGCTCGTTACCTCCTCAAAGAACTCCAGCAAATTTGTTAAACATGATTTCCCTTTCATAAAACCATGCTGACTCTGCTTGACTGCATTATGATTTGCCAAATGCCCTGCTACTGCTTGCTTAATGAAGGACTCCAGCTTTTTCTCAGTGACAGATGCTAGGCTAACTGGTCTATAGTTTCCTGCTTTCGGTCTCCCTCCTTTCTTAAATAGGGGTGTTACATTTGTAGTTTTCCAATCTGCTGGGACCTTTCCAGAGTCCAGGGAATTTTGGTATATTGCAACCAATGCATCCACTATCTCTGCAGCCACTTCTTTTAAGACCCTGAGATGCAGGCCATCTGGTCCAGGGGACTTGTCATCTTTTAGTCCCATTATTTTACCAAGTACTATTTCCTTAGTAGTCACACAACACCAGGTTATAGTCCAACAGCTTTATTTGAAATCACAAGCTTTTGGAGCGCTGCTCCTTCGTCAGGTGAAGTGGAGAAATGCATAAAGACACAGCTTATATAGTCAGAGAATAATGTCAGATGTTTACAGGTAATCTTTCCAACTGCCATTTATCACACCTCGGCAGAGAGATAATCACAGCAATCAAAGGTGTGAATGGTGTCCAAACAGGTCAGTCAGGAAAACATTACATCAAAGAACAATGAGGTGGGGTCACAAGGGGTCAAATATTGCAGATGCTGGGGTCTGTATGAAAAACAAAAAAAACAGACAAAAAACATTTTTTTTGCTGGAAATCACAGCAGGTCCTGCCGCATCTGTGTAGAGAGAACAAGCCAATGCCAATTCGAGTCTGGATGACCCTGCGTCAGGTGGGGTTACATGTAGCGTGACATGAACCCTTTATGCATTTCTCCACTTCACCTGACGAAGGAGCAGCGCTCCGAAAGCTTGTGATTTCAAATAAAGCTGTTGGACTATAACCTGGTGTTGTGTGACTTCTTACATTTGTCCACCCCAGTCCAATTCTGGCATCTCCACACCATATTTCCTTAGTGATAGTGATGGTCTTTAGTTCCCCCCTCCCTGTGGCCTCTTGATTATTCATTATTGGGATGTTGTTAGTGTCTTCTACCGTGAAGGCAGATACAAAATATTTGTTCAGGGTCTCTGCCATTTCCCCGTTCCCCATTATTAATTCCCCAGTCTCATCCTCTAAGGGACCAACGTTTACTTTAGCTACCCTGTTCCTTTTTATATACCTGTAGAAGCTCTTACTATCTGTTTTAATGTTTCTTGCCAGTTTACTCTCATAATTGATCTTCTCTCTATTATTTCTTTAGTCATCCTTTGCTGGTTTTTAAAAATTTCCCAATCCTCTGGTCTTCCACCAATCTTGGCAACATTGTATGCCTTCGTTTTCAATTTGATACCATCCTTTACTTCCTTAGTTAGTCATGGATGGTGCTCCCTTCTCTTAAAATCTTTCTTTTTCACTGGAATATATTTTTGTTGAGAGTTATGAAATATCTCCTTAAATGTCCGCCACTGCATTTCAACTGTCTTATCTTTTAATTTATTTTTCCAGTCCACTTTAGCCACTTCTGCCCTCATGCCATTGTAATTGCCTTTGTTTAAGATCAGGACACTGGTTTGAGATACAACTTTCTCACCCTACAACTGAATTTGAAATTCAACCATGTTATGATCACTCTTTCCTAGAGGATTCTTTACTATGAGAACATTCATTAATTCTGTCTCATTACACAGTATCAGATCCAAAGATAGTCTGCTCCCTGGTTGGTTCCATTACATACTGTTCTAGGAAACCATCCCGGATGCACTCTATGAACTCCTCCTCAAGGCTACCATGGCCAATTTGATTTGTCCAGTCAATATGGAGATTAAAATCACCCATGATTATTACTGTACCTTTTTTACAGGCCTCCATTACTTGTTGATTTGTACTCTGTCCAACAGTATTGCTACTGTTCGGGCGCCTGTAGACTACACCCACCAGAGACTTTTTCCCTGTATTATTTTTATCTCCACCCAAACCGATTCTACTTCTTGATCTTCTGAGCCAATATCACTTCTCACCACTACACTGGTTCCATCCTTTACCAACAAAGCCACCCCACCTCCCTTTCCTTTCTGTCTGTCCTTCCGAATTGTCAAATACCCTGGAATATTCAGTTCCCAGCCCTGATCACCTTGCAACCATGTCTCTGTAATGGCGATCAGATCATACCCATTTGTATCTATTTGTGTCGTCAAATCATCTATCTTGTTACGAATGCTGCGTGCATTCAGATATAGAGCTTTTAACTTTGTCTTTTTACCATTTCTCCTTGTTTGGCCCCATTTTCTGTTGCACTCTTATTTTTAAACATCTGTCCCTTCCTGTCACACTCTGGTTATTATTTCCCCCATCTCTATCCTGCTCTATTGCTTTCTCATTTCTCATTGACTTTTTAAATTCCTGCTCACCTGGACGCCCCCCCCCCACTTCCACTATTTAGTTTAAAACCCTCTCTACAGCCCAATTATTCGATTCGCCAAGACTCTAGCCCCAGCATGGTTCAAGTGAAGCCCATCCAAACGGAACAGCTCTCTCTTATTCCAGTACTGGTGCCAGTGCCCCACAAATCGAAACCCATTTCTCCCACACCAGTCTTTGAGCCACTCGTTCATTTCTCTAATCTTATTTACACTATGCAAATTTGCTCGCGGCTCAGGTAGTAATCCAGAGGTTATTACCTTTGTGGTTCTGCTTTTTAATTTAGCCCCTAGCTGCTCATATTCTCTCAGCAGAACCTCTTTCTTTATCCTACCTATGTCATTGGTGCCTATGTGGACCATGACAACTGGATCCTCCCCCTCCCACTCCAAGTTTCTCTCCAGCCCAGAGGAGATGTCCTTAACCCTGGCACCGGGCAGGCAACACAGCCTGCAGAGAACAGTATCTATCCCCCTAAATATACTGTCCCCTATCACTACATAATTTCTTTTTACTCCCCCCACTTGAATGGCTCCCTGTAGCGCAGTGCTGTGGTCAGTTTGCTCATCCTCCCTGCAGTCCCTGCCCTCGTCCACACAGGGAGCAAGAATCTCGTACCTGTTGGACAAGGCCAAGGGCTGAGGCTCCTCCATCACTACCTCCTGGATCCCAATACCTGCCTCGCTTGTAGTCACACCCTCCTGTCCCTGACCATGGGCCACATTGGAAGTAATTACTCTAGTGGGTGTGACTGCCTCCTGGAACTTAGTGTCCAGGTAACGCTCCCCCTCCCTAATGTGTCGCAGTGTCAGAAGCTCGGACTCCAGCTCATCAACCCTGAGCCGAAGTTCCTCGAGCAGCCAACATTTGCTGCAGATGTGGTCGCCTTGGACTTCAATGGACCACCAGCTCCCACATGCAACAACAACAACACATTGCCTGGTCTCCCATCTCAATTAATTAATTAATTAGTTTTAAAATTTGGAACACGTATATCTTTTAATCTATACCAAGACACTTAAATTTAGACGCCCAAGTTTGGAAAAAAACAAGAAATATAGAAATACTCACCAACCAATCACTTGCCTGCATTCTGGTGATGTTACACTTTGATTACATTTTACTTCTTTACACTCACTGCTCTCCTGGGCTCCCGCTGCTTTAAGTATTGCTGAGGTCTCGCGCTCTCCTGGACTCCCGCTGCTTTAAGTACCACTGAGGTCTCGTGCTCTCCTCGGCTCCCGCTGCTATAAGTACCACTGAGGTCTCACGCTCTCCTGGGCTCCCGTTGCTTTAAGTACCGCTGAGGTCTCGCGCTCTCCTGGGCTCCCGCTGCTTTAAGTACCGCTGAGGTCTCGCGCTCTCCTGGGCTCCCGCTGCTTTAAGTACCGCTGAGGTCTCGCGCTCTCCTGGGCTCCCGCTGCTTTAAGTACCGCTGAGGTCTCGTGCTCTCCTGGGCTCCCGCTGCTTTAAGTACCGCTGAGGTCTCACGCTCTCCTGGGCTCCCGCTGCTTTAAGTACCGCTGAGGTCTCGCGCTCTCCTGGGCTCCCGCTGCTATTTGTACCACTGAGGTCTCGCGCTCTACTGGGCTCCCGCTGCTTTAAGTATCGCTGAGGTCTCGCGCTCTCCTGGGCTCCCGCTGCTTTAAGTACCGCTGAGGTCTCGCGCTCTCCTGGGCTCCCGCTGCTTTAAGTACCGCTGAGGTCTCGTGCTCTCCTGGGCTCCCGCTGCTATAAGTACCACTGAGGTCTCGCGCTCTCCTGGGCTCCCGCTGCTTTAAGGCCAGAGCGGACCTGCGTGGGAACACTGAGTATCAGCGGCAGTTTAAAATCGGCGGCAGTGAGTGAGGAGCGGCCCGACCAGAGCGGACCTGCGTGCGAACACTGAGCATCGGCGGCAGTTTAAAATCGGCAGCAGTGAGTGAGGAGCGGCCCGACCAGAGCGGACCTACGTGGGAACACTGAGCATCGGTGGCAGTTTAAAATCGGCAGCAGTGAGTGAGGAGCGGCCCGACCAGAGCGGACCTACATGGGAACACTGAGCATCGGCGGCAGTTTAAAACCGGCGGCAGTGAGTGAGGAGCGGCCCGACCAATTCAACAGCCGGGGAGAGAGGTAAAAAGTAATCAAAGTGTGACGTCACCAGGAAGCAGGTAAGTGATTGGTTGGTGAGTATTTCTCTTTTTTTTAAACTTTAACTCTGGTTTATAGTTTCTAAGGTCTCTCTGGTGTAGCGGGGACTGTTGGTAAACCAATTAACTGTAGTGTAATAGTGGGATTGATTGATTTAATTTAAATTCAATTAATTAAAGGGTAAGTCATGGCAGGACAGCCGGGCCCCGTGATATGCTCCTCCTGCGATATGTGGGAACTCAGGGACACTTCCTGTGTCCCTGACAACTACGTGTGCAGGAAGTGCATCCAGCTGCAGCTACTGACAGACCGCATTGCGGCACTGGAGCTGCGATTGGATGCATACTGCAGCGTTCGCGATGCTCAGGACATCGTGAATAGCACGTTTACGGAGTTGGATACACCGCAGGTAGAGGTTGGACAGGAAGAAAGGGAATGGGTGACCAACAGGCAGAGTACTAGGCGCAGGCAGGAGTCCCCTGTGGCCATCCCCCTCTCCAACAGATACACCACTTTGGGTACTGTTGGGGGGGATGGCTTATCAGAGGGCGGCTCAGCTTAGATTTCAAGGGCCCCCTCCCGTCAGTCGACCGCAATGTTTACTTCCTGAACATTGTGGACGAACACTCCCGTTTCCCATTCGCCTTCCCCTGCCCAGACATGACCAGCGCCACGGTCATTAAATGCCTCAACAGCCTGTTCTGCCTGTTCGGTATGCCGAGCTACATCCATACGGATAGGGGGGCGTCCTTCATGAGTGAAGAGCTACGCCAGTACATGCTGTCCAGGGGGATCACCACGAGCCGTACCACCAGCTACAACCCCCGGGGTAACGGTCAAGTGGAGCGAGAGAACGGGACAGTATGGAAAGCAGTCACTCTAGCTCTAAGGACCAAGGGCCTCCCTATCTCCCGCTGGCAGGAAGTCCTCTCAGATGTGCTCCATTCGATACAGTCGCTATTGTGTACTGCCACTAATGCCACGCCTCATGAACGAATGTTTGTCTTTCCCCGGAAATCCACCTCAGGCGTATCCATGCCGTCATGGCTCTCCACCCCAGGTCCGGTATTCGTGCGAAGGCATGTGAGAGGCCACAAGACGGACCCTCTCGTGGAGCCAGTGCACCTACTCCACGCCAACCCCCAATACGCGTATGTCCGGCACGCCGACGGAAGGGAGGACACCGTGTCCATAAAAGACGTCGCCCCAGCCGGTAACGACAACAACCACGACAATAGCAACAACAACGATCACAGCAACTCTTACCCACCCACTACTCTTTCATCACCCCCGGAAGAACATCGACCAACGGCACCCCCACCAACTACCCCTTCAACAACCCTGGCGGCACCCCTGGCAGAGACCCAGGAGGCCACCGGGGACACCCAGCCGACACCCGTGACACCACAACAGCCACGTCAGTCGCAGAGGACTATCAAACCCCCGAGCAGACTAAATCTATAGAAGGGGTGAATGTGATGAAATATTCCATTCATCACTGCCTGTGACTGTGGTTGGTTTCAGGTTTCAGTTCCCTTACCTCAGTTCCGTCTCCTCACCATTGTATTGTATATTGTAATGTATTGTGTGTAGGGCTCTGCCCATACCTGGCCCCTATGTAAGCAAGCTCAGTCTGGCCTCATATCCAGTACTGCAGACCTCCAGATGGAAGATACCTCTCTCCACTGCGTGTTACCTTCTAAGTTAATAAAAGCCTTGTTTTGTTTCGCTAACATCGAGTCTCGGAATTATTGAGGCACATCAATTACCTGTTGATCGTTCCCTGCAGTCTCTTGTCTGATTATTGAAGGACACAACAACAAGATACACGGATCTAACAAATAGCAACCATGAGCAGAGCCTTTGTGGAGTCATTGGCGCATGAACGCATCACCATGGAAAGGTTGGCAACCTCCATGGAGGAGATAAGGCGCCAGGGTATGGAAAACATGGTGAGTGCTCATAAGAGAATTCTCTTGAGGAGCGATGGCCATCTATTGAACAGAGAAACCAGACCTTCATGGAAGTCCTTCTGAGTAGGACTGCCAGTGCAGATACAGGTCCCCATGGCCCCCTAATGCGCAGCAATGTGCTCTCAAGCCACTTCCAAGCACTGACCCCTTCTGGCCTGTGCGGCTTCAGGTGAGTGAGCAGCAGCCTGGTGCTCCTGTTGCTGATCCTGCTGTTCCTGGTTCTGCTGCTGCCGCCTCTGCTGCTGGAAATCCTCTAATGGCAAGAAGGGAAGGAAAAAAAGGCGTCCCACACTTCTCGTAGATGCCACCGCTGAGGAAGCGCTGAGTGAGGGTGGTGAGAGGGCTTCCCAGGAGCTCACATTGGAGAAGTGTGTGAGGCTCCAACCTTCCACAGCTGTGCCTAAGCCTTGAACAAGTAGCCCCAAGCCTGCAACAACAAGGTCCTTCAACATACAAATGCTCTCCGATTAAATCTCAGCTTTCCCGAATGACCTGCAGCTGAGAGCAAGCAAGCCAGGATGCTTCACGCCAGGTTTCATCAGCGGGGCTCCCCGCAGACGTGTTTAGCGTGGGAAACCCTTGAAAATAGCAAGGGCCCCTTAAAATGGCATTAAACATGCCAATAATTGCTGATTATGGTCTCCACGGCCAGTCCCGCCAGCGGTGGGCGGGACTGATTCAGGTCGGAGCGAAACAGCGGTCCGAAGGTCGGACGGGGCGGGGAATCAGGTGGGGGGGGGTCGCGACCCCCTGTTTTTGCAATTTTCCCCGCCTACACGCCTGAAAACCTGCCCAACGGCTGGGAGAAATTCGGGGCCCCAGTGTGGGGACAGGGCTATAACACTATAGGGCCCATTCTAGGAGTGGGGATGGGGCTATAACACTATAGGGACTACACTGGGAGTGGGGATAGGGCTATAACAGTATAGGGCACATTCTAGGAATGGGGATAGGGCTATAGCACTATAGTGTCGGAGTCTACGTACTCCTAGCAAAAAATACTGAACTCGGAGAGGTTCAACAGTAAAGGTTTAATTGTTGAGGCTGCATGCTGAACACAAAATGGAGTCAGAGACCACACAAAGTACAACTGCCTTTCATCAGTGCACAGCTTCGACTCCTCCTCCCCCGCTCTGGGCTTAACTATATGCAGACCGAGTTTCTTAAAGGTGTGATGCTTCTTAAAGTCATGACGCCTGATTTATAGTCTACAGACCGGAAAGCGGATTGTGTCCGTTCTGTGATCGGTACGCCACACAGCTCCCCCCAGAATCCGCTAGTAGGGAGTGTACGAACCGGCGTGGCGGCTTGATGGCACGGCCGGAACGGCACTTGGCGGTTGGTGTCGGGAGCGGGGCGGTCGGACGCGTCGGGCTCTTAGGCGGTCTGCCCTGCGGTGGGGGTTGGCCCACTTGAACGGGTTCGTCGGGCTCTAGGTGCGCCAGCTTGAGCCGGTCGACCGACACCTTGTCAGTTCTGCCGCCCACTTCTAGGAGGAAGAACTTGTTCCCCGTCTGGGGGACCTTGTAGGGTCCGTCGTATGGGGGCCGTAGAGATCCTCGGTGGGCGTCATGGTGCACGAAAACAAATTTGGCCATGTGCAGGCTAGGTGGTACGCGGGTTGCTGGTTCACCGTGCCGGCCGGTGGGTACCGGAGCAAACTGTTGTGCTCGGTTGGCGAAAGCGCGGCGTTGCTGGGCAGCCGACCAGGGGGTCGTGGCGGTGGGCAGGAACTCTCCGGGTACGCGCAGCGGCTGGCCATACACGAGTTCCGCCGCCGAGGCTTGCAGGTCTTCCTTGACCGCGGAGCGTAGACCGAGTAGCACCCACGGGAGGCGGTTGATCCAAGCCTCGTCCTCGAGGCTGGCGCGGAGGGACGCCTTCATGGACCTGTGGAATCGCTCGCACGGTCCGTTGGCTTGGGGGTGGTAAGCCGTGGTGTGGTGAACGGCCACCCCGAGGTTTCGGGCGATGGCGGCCCACAGATCAGAGGTGAACTGCGGGCCTCTATCCGACGTCATGTCGGAGGGGACGCTGAACCGAGCGACCCAGGTACCGATGAACGCCCTCGCGATGTCGGCGGTGGTGGTGGACGTCAGTGGAATGGCCTTGGGCCAGCGGGTGGTACGGTCCACGATTGTCAGCAAGTGTGTGTGACCTTGTGATGGCGGCAGGGGGCCGACGAGGTCGATGTGGACGTGGTCGAACCTCCTTTCTGGCACGGTGAACTTCTCGAGTGGGGCTTTGACGTGCTGGTGGATTTTGGCACCTTGGCAAGTTATGCAGTAGCTGGCCCAGGCGCGCACATCTTTGCGCAGGCCGCGCCAGACAAATCGGTTGGCCACCAGTCTAATGGACGCGTGGGTGCCGGGGTGTGAGAGGCCGTGGACGATGTCAAACACCCGTTTTCGCCAGGACGCCGGGACTACGGGGCGGGGTTGCGCGAAGGAGGTGTCTCATTTGACTGTGATGGCAGACGGGCCGCAGGCGACGTCGGTCAGTTGCAGCCCTGGGAGGGTTGTGGGCGCGGAGAGCAGATCGGGGTCGGTGCGTTGCTCCGCTGCCAGTTGAGCATAGTCCACTGCCAGGTGGGTGCCGTGGACGGCGGGGCGGGATAGGCAGTCGGCCACCACGTTGTCTCGACTGGAAACGTGCTGGATGTCCGTGGTGAATTCGGACACTGCGGCGAGCTGGCGTTGTTGCCTGGCTGACCACAGGTCCGCAGATTTCGCCATCGCGAATGTCAGGGGTTTGTGGTCGACAAACGCGGTGAAGGGGTGGCCCTCCAGAAGAAATCTAAAATGGCGGACTGCCAGGTACAGTGCGAGGAGTTCGCGGTCAAAGGTGCTGTATTTGGCCTCCGGGGGGCGCCGTTGGCGGCTGAAAAAGGCCAGTGGTTGCCAGGCCCCGTCGACCCACTGTTCGTACACGGCGCCGACCGCGTGGTTGGAGGTGTCCGTGGTGAGGGCCACCCTGGTGTTGGGCTGTGGGTGAGCGAGCATGGTGGCGTCGGCGAGCGCCTTTTTGGTCGAGTCGAAAGCGGTCAACATGTCCGCCGACCACTCGATTGCCATTCTGTCTTTCTTACCCCAGAGGGCTTCGTATAGGGGCCGCATGAGGGAGGCCGCTCCGGGAATGAAGCGGTTGTAAAAGTTGATCATCCCCAAGAACTCCTGGAGGCCTTTGATGGTGGTAGGCCGGGGAAACTGCTGGATGGCTTGCACCTTGGCGGGCAGGGGAATGGCTCCATCCTGCGTGATGTGGTGGCCGAGGAATTCGATCCTGCTGAGGTCGAATTGGCACTTGGCTGGGCTGATGATGAGCCCGTGCTCACTGAGCTGCTGGAACAGGGTGCGGAGGTGCTCGATGTGTTCCTGCTTGGAGGAACTAGCTACCAGGATGTCATCCAGGTAGACAAAGAGGAACTTCAGGTCCCGGAGGACCGAGTCCATGAGCCACTGGAAGGCCTGGGCCGCGTTTTTGAGGCCGAAGGGCATTCGGAGGAACTCGAATAGCCCAAAAGGGGTGATTATGGCCATCTTGGGAACGTCCGTGGGGTGGACTGGCACCTGATGGTAACCGCGCACCAGGTCGACTTTGGAGAAGACTGAGCGGCCGGCCAGTCTAGCCGAGAAGTCCTGAATGTGCGGTATGGGGTACCGATCCGGCGTGGTGGCGTCGTTTAGGCGCCAGTAGTCCCCGCAGGGGCGCCATCCCCCGTCGGGTTTGGTGACGATGTGGAGTGGGGAGGCCCAGGGGCTGTTGGAGCGGCGGATGATGCCGAGCTGTTCCATTGTGGCGAACTCGGCCCGCGCGATCTCCAGCTTGGCCGGGTCCAGCCTGCGGGCGTGGTCATACACCGGTGGGCCTGTGGTGGGGGTGAAGTGTTCTACCCCGTGTTTAGCAACCTTCACGGAGAAGTTGGGTTGGTGATGGCTGGGAACTCAGCCAGGAGTGCTGAGTAGTCGTCCGTTGAGCGGGTGCGGCACTGCCACGCCATTTCGGCAGGTTGTGGGGGGGCCATGGCGCCCGGGATAGATGACATGGTGTTCATGTCCACGAGGCGGCGCCGAGGCATGTCGACCAACAGGCCATGGGTGCACAGGAAATCCGCACTGAGGAGCGGGGAGAGCACCTTGGCGGTGATAAACTCCCAGTGGTAGCGGCGGCCTGCGAGGTCGATGGTGACGGTGCGGGTGCCGTACGTCCGGATGTCGGTGCCGATGGCGGCAGCCAGCGAGGGGCCGCAGCCGCCTTGCTGGATCTCGAGGGCGGACGCGGGGATGATGCTGCGCTGCGTGCCCGTGTCGCATAGGAAACGGCATCCGGAGGCGCTGTCCGTAACGTACAGCAGCGTGCCTGCTTGCCCCACGGCCATCGTGTAGGCTGGTGTGGGGGCGGTTGGAAACGTGCAGGGATGGCTGCAGCGGCGTGCCTGTGCGCTGAACCGGGTATGGAAGTAGCAGTAGCACTGGGTCGGAGGGCTTGGGGGACGTGGGGGCCTGGGGGGCCTCGTGGCTGAGCTGTGTGGCCGCGTGATAGAGGGTGGAGCGCACGCCGACGCTGCGGAGGCCAAGTCGGGGGCGACGGCGTGGTTGGAGCTGGCGGACAGGAGCTTATCGGCTTCGTTGGCCAGGGCCTCGAGGTCCATGAGGCTGGACGCCACGATCGCCGGGTGGATGCTGGGAGGTAGTTGGCGGGTAAAGAGCGTGCGGAAGAGGGAGCCGGGCGGTTTCTCGTCGGTCGGAGCAAGCATGTGTGAGAGCAAGTCTGACGGCGTGGAGTCACCGAGGCCCGGGAGGTCGAGGAGGTGGCAGTTGCGCAAGAATTGGGAGACTGTGAATTTTTTAATGAGCGCGGCCTTGAGATGTGCGTACTTGCCTTCCTCCGGAGGGTTTTGTAGTGTTGTCCAGACTTTTGTGATTGTGGAGCTGCCCAGGGAGGCGAGTAAATAGTCGTACATCATTGCATCGGCGGTGATGCCGTGGAGTCGGAATTGCGATTCGGCTTGAAGGAACCAGGCGGCGGCCAGGTTCTCCCAGAACTCCGGCAGCTTCACAGAAACTGCATTTGTGTCAGCCATGGTTACACTTAGGAGTCGTCCTGAGCATCGGGGTCACCAATGTAGGAGTCTACGTACTCCTAGCAAAAAATACTGAACTCGGAGAGGTTCAACAGAAAAGGTTTAATTGTTGAGGCTGCATGCTGAACACAAAATGGAGTCAGAGACCACACAAAGTACAACTGCCTTTCATCAATGCACAGCTTCGACTCCTCCTCCCCCGCTCTGGGCTTAACTATATGCAGACCAAGTTTCTTAAAGGTGGGATGCTTCTTAAAGGCATGACGCCTGATTTATAGTCTACGGACCGGAAAGCGGATTGTATCCGTTCTGTGATCGGTACGCCACAATAGGGCCCATTCTGGGAGTGGGGATAGGGCTAAAACACTATAGGGTCCACACTGGGAGTGGGGATAGGGCTATAACACTATAGGGCCCATTCTGGGAGATGGGATAGGGCTATAACACTATAGGGCCCACACTGGGAGTGGGGATAGGGCTATAACACTGTAGGGCCCACACTGGGAGCGGGGATTGTGCCATAACACTATGGGGGAGAAATTGGGTGAGTAGTGCCACCTGTTAGCGCCTAAAGAGGCAGTCAGTGGCTGTAGCGCCACTGGCTGCGCCTCCCGCGATATTCAGCAGGGGCGCTAATGGTGGCGTTAGCCTGTTGCGCTGTGCCGCCACCGATGACGTCATCGGTGTGCGCAGCGCCCCATTAGCACCCCGTTCGCGATATTTGGTAGCGAACGCCGCTGTAACGCCGTTCGCTACCCGTGCCCGGTTCACAGGGCCTTGCTGTGCCGGCAGCGGTGCAAGTTAAGGTGGAGGTGCGGGGCGGCCGCCTTTTTCGGCGGCCGCCTGCCAGCACCTCTGTCCTCGGCCTCCTGACCACCCCCCCGCAGCATTGCTGGCTGTTTCCCGAGAGCCCGGCACCGAGGAGAAGTGCCGGGCTCTTTTGCCGGCACTCGCGATCGGGGATCGCGCTGTTGCAGGCCCCTCCCCCTTAACAATGGGAGGAAGGCCTGCTGTACCGCAGTGTGCCGTGCCGCAGCGTGTGGCGCTGCGGCACGTTGCATTGCGATATTCAGTTTCAGCGCCCTAAGAGGGACGCAGAGAGCCTCAAGCCTCGCCCCGTGTCCCTCGAGGGTTTCTGAAACTGAATTTCTGGCGATCAGTATTACTCCCAACGCAGCGCAAAAATCAGCGCCCAGGCAAACTTGGCACCAGTTTGGCGCCTCAACCCAATTTCTAGGCCTATAGGGCTCACTCTGGGTGTGGCGATAGGGCTATAACACTATAGGCCCCATTCTGGGAGTGGGAATGAGGCTATAGCACTATAGGGCCAAACTGGGAGTCGGTATAGGTCTATAACACTATAGGGCCCATTCTGGGAGTGGGGATAGGGCTATAACACTATGGGGGAGAAATTGAGTATAGCCCCATTCGGGGCGCCAGCCTCGCCAGGGTGCTAAAAGTAGCGCCCCGGAAACATTCGCGCTCGCCCACTGGAAATTGAGTGTTTGCACCCCAAAGGGAAGCACGGCGCTACTGGAGGCGCCCCGCATCCCTCTTGGGGTGCTGCGAGTGAATATTGTGGCACTTGTGCAGCGCGATCTGGGGCCCAGCTGGTCCCCCGAGGATCGCAAGTGCAGGCAAAAGAACCCGGCACCAAAAAGAAGTGCCGGGCTCTTGGAACGCAGCCGGCACTCCGCGGCGGGGGGGTGGGGGGGTGTTCAGGAGGCCGGGGATGGGAGCGCAGGCAGGTGCTGGCAGGTGGCCAACAACAAAAATGGCCGCACCGCACCTCTCCTTTAATTTGCTCCTCCCCGGCTGCAGGTAGGCCCCCCTGAACCGGTCGGACAGAGCGCCCGGTGGCAAATCAGGGGGCGCTGCCGAATATCACGGCTGGGGTGTCAGCAGGGCGCTGTGCACACCGATGACGTCATCAGCAGCGGCGCAGCACAAACGGTTAGCGCCACCACTAACGTCCCGCGGAATTTAGCAGGAGGCGTGGGCAGTGCCTCCCCGGCTGCAGGTAGGCCCCCCTGAACCGGTCGGACAGAGCGCCCGGTGGCAAATCAGGGGGCGCTGCCGAATATCGCGGCCGGGGTGTCAGCAGGGCGCTGTGCACACCGATGACGTCATCGGCAGCGGCGCAGCACAAACGGTTAGCGCCACCACTAACGTCCCGCGGAATTTAGCAGGAGGCGTGGGCAGTGCCGCGCCCAGGTGGCAGTTGGCTTGCGACCCACTTAGCGCCCTCTTAAGGCGCTAATGGGTGGCGCAACCTACTGAATTTCTCCCCCTATAGGGCCCATTTTGGGTGTGTGGCTAGGGCTATAACACTATAGGGCCCAATCTAGGAGTGGGGATATGGTTATAACACTGTAGAGCCCACACTGGGAGTGGGGATAGGGCTATAACACTATAGGGCCCATTCTGGGAGTGGGGATGGGGCTATAACACTATAGGGCCCATTCTGGGAGTGGGGATAGGGCTATAACACTATAGGGCCCACACTGAGAGTGGGGATAGGGCTGTAACACTATAGGGCCCATTCTGGGAGTGGGGATAGGGCTAAAACACTATAGCATCCATCCTGGGAGTGGGGATAGGGCTATAACTCTATAGGGCCCATTCTGGGAAAGTGGATACAGCTATAACATTATAGGGCCACACTGGGAGTGGGGATAGGGCTATAACACTATAGGGCCCATTCAAGGAATGGGCATAGGGCTATAACACTATAGTCCCATTCTGGGAGTGGGGATGGGGCTATAACACTATAGGGTGCATTCAAGGAATGGGCATAGGGCTACAACACTATGGCCTAGAAATTCGATATAGCCGCGTTTGGGGTTCTAGTCCTGGCGATGCGCAAAGGTTAGTGCCAGGTGCAATTTAGCGCCACTTGGCGCGATATTGGGTTGCAGCGCCCCTAAAGGTGATTGCGGCGCTAAATCAGGTGTTGCACGCTACTCTTAAGGCGCTAACCCGGCGGCGCAACCCAATTTCGCGGCGGCGGGGCACAGCGAGGGTGCTGTCAATAATCACTTTCCCTGAGACACAGTGGCGCCGGCCAGCTCTTAAAGGGGCAGGTCAATTGGCATCACCAGACACACTCACTGCCTTGTAGGCCTTCAAAGCGGTGGGAGCCTACCTGTGGCGCACCAACCTAGCAAGACATGGAAAGGGTGAGGCAGAGGGCGGAACGACTCACTGATGGGGCATTGGATGCTTTGGTTGGCGCAGTGGAATCAAGGCCAAGGAAGATGCTCGGAATGTGATTTATGTTTTGGACAGTCTCCCGGGTGTGAGAGGCAGTTATGTGTCAGTGTATTAGTTTTGCTTTCTGTTGCCATAGCTTTCCCATGTTTGAAGAAACCACATTTTGTGTAATGTAATACTTTCTTCATTTACAATGGCCATACCTGCTATTTACATGCATCTTGCCCTTCACAGGCTTGGGGGTATCAGACCGGTTCCATTCCTGTTCTTGGAATGGCAGCAAGCATTCCGTGAGAGGGGCCTAGAAGCTACTTCTGATCAGCCTCTGACGCGCAGCCTGAGAAGAGCACTCGCGTAGAAGTTCAGGCCAGCAGCCATCTTCTCAGCCGCCGACAGAGATGTCCTGCACCTTATCTGAGGCTGCAGATCTGGCTGAAGCAGCTGGCACAGCTCAGTCACCACCTCCTTTCTAAATCGCAGCCTTCTGACACACTGCTCCTCCGGCATGTTCATGTAGGAAAACTGCTGTTGGATAACCCTGCCAGCGTAAGGTCTGCTGTGGCGACGTCTGTTGGCCCTCCTCCATCTGGCCATGCCCGCCCCCCTCTCCCTGCATCTCAGTGCCCTTTCCAGATGATTCAGCAGCAGGACGTTCCCCTCCAATGCAGCCCCCATAATAAGTGCCCACAGGAAGGTTCCCCGTTGTCAAGGCTCACCAACAGCAAGGAGATGGTCAGAAGGCTGAAGATCGTCTGCCTGCACTGGCTCAGTGGTCAAATGGCTCTCAGTGTGCAGCTCAGCAACTCTTTGTAGCTCTCGAGGAAGTTGTGATCCAAAAATGGCTGCCGCTTTTAAACCACACCAGTCCCCTTTAAATAACGCTCCTCCAGCCCGAGAGCGACTTGGTAAGGCCCAGGTAAGCTGTCACTATTAGCGCCAGGTGCTACGGAGGGGGGCGCCACTGAATTTCCGGTCCGGGGCGCCCAAAAGGCGTTGCACACTCAAATGACGTCATAACCAGCCTGCGCCCATGAGCGGGCGCTAAGATTTAGCGCCGGCGCTAAATGCATGCTCAATATGGGGCGGGGCGCTAGGCACCTTGCGCCCGCCCGGAAATTGGCTAGCGCCCCACTTCTCGGCCTCTTTAGGCATTAATTGGTGGCGCTATCAACCAAAATTCTCCCCCTATAGGTCCCATTCTGGGAGTGAGGATGGGACTATAACACTATAGGGTGCACACTGAGAGTGGGGATAAGGCTATAACATTATAGGGCCCATTCTAGGAGTGGGGATAGGGCTATAACACTATAGGGCGCACACTGAGAGTGGGGATAGGGCTATAACACTTTAGGGCCCATTCTGGGAGTGGGGATAGGACTATAACACTATAGGGCCCATTCTGGGAGTGGGGATGGTGTTATAACACTATAGGGACTACACTGGGAGTTGGGATAGGGCTATAGCACTATAGGGCACATTCTGGGAGTGGGGTGGGGCTATAACACTATAGGGCCCATTCTGGGAGTGGGGATAGGGCTATAACACTATAGGGCCCACACTGGGAGTGGGGATAGGGCTATAGCACTATAGGGTCCATTGTGGGAGTGGGGATATGGCTATAACACTAGAGGGCACATTCTGGGAGTACAGATTGGGCTAAAACTCTATAGGGCCCATTGTGGGATTAGGGATAGGGCTATAACACTATAGGGCTCACTCTGGGTGTGGCGATAGGGCTAAAACACTATTCGCCCCATTCTGGGAGTGGGAATGTGGCTATAACACTATAGGTTGTAGGATTTCGCAATAATTTCAAAATTTTCTACAGCTCCGATGATTTATTTTTGATTAAAGAATGCCTGGGTAGAATACACCTTTAAAAATCCAGGGATCAAAAATGGCCGTCAGACCTCATGGCAGAAGAAAAGGCAGCCTGTGTGTCTGTGAAAAGGATAATCAAAGATGGCTGTCCGACCTCGTGGCAGAAGACACAACACAGCCTGTGTGCTGTGAAAAGCAAAATCAAAGATGGCTGACAAAGGATTAAAAAAAACCCCAGCCCCTGAAGTAGTAAGGTATTTAAACCGTCAATCAAATGCGGTTTGGGAAACTGCTACAATGTTGACTCAAAAGATTAAGGCCTAGAAATTCAATTGTTTGCGCCAGCCGCTAGCGCCTTAGGAGGAGGAGATGTGGGGCGCTAGGCGGCTAGCGGCCGGGCGCAGCGCAATCTGCGCCTCTCCCCAACTTCAGTAAAGATTTAGCGGCGGCGCAAAGCCTTTGCGCGCGCTCAGCTGTGCGCGCAGATCCTGACGTCATTTCATCGTGCAACGCCCTTTGTTCGCCCCACACCGGAAACTCAGTGGCGCCGGCCTATTGTGCGCCTGGCGCCCCTAGCGACTGGTAGAGGGGAACGGTTCTCAGTCGCTGCGGGGCGCGGGGGGCGCAAATTAAAGGGCACTCCTCCTGCAGTAGAAAAGGCAGCCATTTTGCAACACTCCTTCTTTGTGAGAGACGGATCTTTGCAGAGAGACAAAGGTAGAGAGCTTTCTGGTTTGGCTCAACACTCGCACAGGTACTTGTGGCTTCAGGCCACAGCTTTCCACTTGTCTTTAACTTCAGAGCCATATCATTGATTGGAAACATATAATGGGGGCTGCAATGGGTGCAAACGTTGGCCTTCTCCATTGCATTCAAAGGGCTTACAGACGCCGTGAGAGAGTGGCAGACATGGCCAGACGGAGAGGGGGCAACAGGCGTCGGCAAAGGAGGCCTTACCCACCCAGGGTATACCGCCAGCAGTTCTCATATCTGAACATGTCTGACGAGCAGTGTGTTCGGAGGCTGCGATTCTGAAGGGCGGTGGTCACTGAGATCTGCCACCTGCTTCGCGGAGATCTGCAGCCACATCTGAGGAGCAGGACGTCTCTGTCGGTGGCAGTGAAGGTGACGGTGTCTCTCAACTTCTATGCCACCGGCTCCTTCCAATCCGCTACTGGGGACATTTCCAACATCTCCCAGTTTGCCGTGCATTGCGGCATCCGCCAGGTGACCAATGCCCTTTTCAGAAAGAGACGTCAGTTCATCTCCTTCTCCATGGCCCTTGTCAAGCAGCAACAGCGTGCAATGGGCTTTGCAGCATTAGCGGGCTTCCCCATGGTGCAGAGCGCCATTGACTGCACGCATGTGGCTTTGCGGGCACCTCTGGACAATGCCGAGGATTACTGCAACCGGAAGGGCTACCATTCGCTCAACGTGCAGTTGGTGTGTGACCACAGGCAGCTCATCCTAGCTGTCAATGCCCGCTTTCCAGGCAGCAGCCACGATGCCTTCATCCTGCGCCAGACTTCTGTAGCAGACATGTTCCAGGCCCAGCCTCACCCACGAGGATGGCTTCTCGGGGACAAAGGCTATCCTTTGTGCACCTGGCTGATGACCCCGCTCCGTGCACCCAGCACCCCTGCTGAAGAGGGGTACAATGACAGCCATCAAGCAACCAGGAACATCATTGAGCAAACAATCGGCGTCCTGAAGCAACGGTTCCGCTGTCTGGATCGTTCCGGAGGAGCCCTACAGTATTCGCCTGAGCGAGTCTCCCATTTCGTGGTCGTGTACTGCATGCTGCACAACCTGGCTATCCGCAGGACTCAGCCACTGCCACCAGACATTGGAGGACCACCAGAGGAGGAGGAGGAGGAGGACCAGCACAGGAGGGAGGCAGAAAGTGCAAGGGCCGCCCGTCGGCGGCTTATTGAACGTTGGTTCTAGGCCCCCTCTCAGGGAATGGCTTGTGCCAATGGCACAAGAAGAATGTAGCCGCTCCACAAGCCCTCAGCCGAGCAGGGCAACCAGGACTTCCAAAAGAAAGCATGGACAGTGCGATTTAAGAACATTTATTTCTTTGAAACCTCTGCCCTTCCCACATTACAAACGAATGGAGAGAAGTCCCCCTAAAAAACACAAATACACCAGTCTCGGCCTTTCAAAAAAACAAATCCACCCTCCCCCTTTAAGAGCTCACCGGCGCCAGAGTGTCTGCCGTCAATCAGCAGCTCGCCGCACCTGCGCTGCGCCCGCCCTCGGGGGTTTCGCCCCGGGCCGCCGGCTTAGCGCCTAATGATAGTCATGCATCGCCTGTTTTAGCGCAGCAGCAACCTCTTGGGGCAGTGCCACTGAATATCAGCGAAGGTGGCGCGAAGTTGCGCCGGGCGCAAACTTTAGCGGCCGCCCGGCTGTAGCGCCCCAAACGTGGCTATACTGAATTTCTAGGCCTAAGTGCTTGAGACTGTCAGCATGAACAAAGGAACTTTGTTTACACAAACGCTTTACAATATTGACTTAAGAGATTAAGCACTTGAGATTGCCAATCAATTGCGGTTGGGCGTGACCACAGGACATTCAGATTGTTTACACTAACATCCAAGGGCTGTTTACTCAGCAATTAAGGAAATAGACATGTTTTCTTCAAACGGAGACAGCTTTATTCAACCCATCACAATGAATGGGGATACATTCAAAAACCCATCACAAGGGAAATGGGTAATTCATCCAAAACCCATCACAATGAATGGGGACAGATCGATTCCCTTTGTATAGCCCAGATACATCCGGATTTGGGCGCGAAGATTTCGGCTCCAAATGGGGTATAAGATAGTTTCTCAGGAAGCCATCTCTCTCGCTCTCTGCAGCCTCGCCTCCGTGCCCTATCTACAACCCAGGAGCCCGCCCAAGGGAGTGGAATACCAGCAGTTACTTTTAAACACTGGGGCCTAGAAATTCAATGCCCTTAGCGCCGATTTTGCGGTGCTAGAGGACCTAGCGCTGCAATTGGCGCCGTTTCCTAAATTGCCTGGGGCCCTTCCGCCGCGGTAGACCGGTAGCGCTGCGCCGGCACCGATGACGTCATCGGTGTGCGCAGCGTCCCGGTTGCCGTGGTAACCCGGCCCCAAGCCGAAATTCAGTTGCGGCCGCCTCGCCAGTGGCAGCCGCAACTAAGACTCCGGCAAACGAGTGCTGCCGGAGTCTGCGCCGGCGCTTTAAGGAGGCGCGGCGGCCGGCCGCTTTCCCGCCGGCCGCCTGCCCGCAGCTCCCTCCCCAGACTTCTCCCCCCCCCCCCGCGGAACAGATGCAAGCCCGGCACTTGTCCGAGGTGCCGGGCTCATTTTTGCAGAGATTTGCGCGGGCCGCGGCCGGGTGCAGGCAGCTCCTCCTTAACGGAAGGAGGAGGCCTGCACTTCCCCAGCCTGCCGCACCGCATCGGGCGCCGCAGCGCCGGAACAGCGCCGCAATGGGGCAGGTAGCGCCCATTGGGAGGCGCTGAAACCCTCCAGTAGCGCCGGCAGCCGTTTGGGCGCGGCGCTACTCAATTTTTGGCGCGCGCAGGGGGATTAGCGCCGGCACTAACTTCCGGCGCTAAAGCCCTGGCTGCGCCAAAACCCAATTTCTAGGCCTGGGTATCTCCATTTCAGGGTGGTGAAGAATCTAAGACCGCAGGGGCACGGAGCAGGCGTTTCACTGGTGAGCATAGTTTTTTTCTGGCCCATCACAAGGCAACTTAGATAGATATTTAGGGGTGGGAATTAAGGGGGATTTTGTTAAAACTGTAATTTTAGTCAATTTTCCCTCGTTGTGTCTGTTTTCTCCTCCCCTGTTAAATAACAGTGTTGCACTAAGCAAAAGAGTGCTGTAGTGGACACTAAGGCCTAGAAATTCAGTTGGTTGCGCCAGCCGTTAGCGCCTTAAGAGAAGTGAATTGCGGGCGCTATGCATGTAGCGTCCGGGCGCAGCGCGATCTGCGCCTCGCCCCAAATTAAGTAGACATTTAGCGCCGGCGCAAAGTCTTAGCGCGCGCTCACCTGCGCGCGCAGAAAATGACGTCATATCCTCGTGCAACGCCCTTTGCGCGCCCCGATCCAGAACTTCAGTGGGACCGCCCCATTGTGCGGCCGGCGGCCCGAACGCTTGTTTAGTGGAACGCAACAGAGCCGACGCGGGCCCCGGGGAGCGCAAATTAAAGGGCACTTACCCTGCACTATAAAGGGCAGCCATTTTGCAGCAAACACTCTTGTGCAACGGATTTCTGGAGAGAGACCAAGGAAGAGAGCTTTCTGGTTTGGGCCAACACTAGCTCAGGTATTTTTGGCTTCAGGCCAGAGCGTTGCAAGTGGCCTCTTGGATATTTGACTGTTTGGCAGCATATTATGGGGGCTGCATGGGGTGCCAACGCTGAGTTTCAGCGTCATGTCCGTAGGGCTCGCAGACGCGGTGTGAGAGGGGCAGCCCTGGCTAGACGCAGAGGGGGCAACAGGCGTCAGCAACATAGGCCTTACCCAGTCAGGGCATACCGCCAGCAGTGCTCCTACCTCAACATGAGTGGCGCGCGATGTGTAAAAAGGCTGAGATTCCGAAAGGAGGTGGTTGCAGAGATCTGCATCCAAAGCTCAGGAGCAGGACGTCTATGTCGGTGGACGCGAAGGTGACGGTGGCCTTGAACTTCTATGCCACCGGCTCCTTCCAATCCGCTGCTGGGGACATTGCTAACATATCCCAGTTCGCCGTGCATTGCTGCATCCGCCAGGTGACCGATGCCCTTTTCAGAAGGAGACGCCAATTCATCTCCTTCCCCATGGCCCTGGAGAGGCAGCATCAGCGTGCACTGGGATTTGCAAGATTCGCGGCCTTCCCCTTGGTGCAGGGCGCCATTGACTGTACGCATGTGGCTTTGCGGGCACCTGTGGAGCATGCCGAGGATTACCGCAACCGGAAGGGCTACCATTCCCTCAATGTGCAGCTGGTGTGTGACCACAAGCAGCGCATCCTAGCTGTCAATGCCCGCTTTCCAGGCAGCAGCCACGATGCCTTTGTCCTGCGGCAGACAACTGTGCGTGACATGTTCGAGGCACAGCCTCCCCCAAGAGGATGGCTTCTCGGGGACAAAGGCTATCCTTTGTGTACCTGGCTCATGACCCCGCTCCGCGCGCCCAGGACCCCTGCTGAAGAGGCATACAACAAGAGTCATCAAGCAAGCAGGAACATAATCGAGCAAACAATTGGCGTCCTCAAGCAGCGGTTCCGCTGCCTGGATCGTTCCGGCGGATCTCTGCAGTATTCACCGGACCGAGTCTCCCAATTCGTCGTAGTTTGCTGCATGCTGCACAACCTGGCTCTCCGCAGGACTCAGGCACTGCCACCTCACGTTGGACCACCACCTCAGGAGGAGGAGCAGGAGGAGTATGAGGAGGAGGAGCAGGAGGAGGAGGAGTACCATCCCAGGAAGGAGTGAGCAGGTCCAAGGGCCGTCCGTCGGCGGCTTATTGAACGTCACTTCTAAGCCTCCTGTCAGGGAATGCCTTGTGGCCATGAAGGAACATGAACGCAGCCGCTCCGCAAGCCATCAGCCGGCGAAGGCAACAAACACTTACAACAACAAACATGGACACTCTCTGAATAAAGAGAAATCTTTATTTTAGACAAATGAAACCCCTTCCCACATGAAACCCAGAAACATTCAACGGCCCCAAAAAACAGTACATCAAATGACTCACTCCCACAACCTGGGGAGGAATAACTGAACATTTGGACAAAAATGGCCTTTATCCTCGGCCTTAACCCAAAAAACATCCCCAGAAACAAAACAACCATCCCCAAAAGAAACATAGCCATCGCCATATAAAATAACACTTGGCCACACCGTCTACTTATTGGGCCGCGAGGGCGAGACCTTGTCGAGCCTTTTGGGGCCCCTGCCCGGCCTGCTGCTCCTCCGCAAGCTCTGCCCAGTGGCTGCTGCGAGGCTGGGGGAAGGCTCCTGAGGGTCAGATGTCCTTCCGGCAGATGCCCTTGGGGGGCGGCCTAGATGGAGTTTGGCCCTCGAGGGGCCGGCTGGTGATTGGCGCAGCTGTGCCTGGCCAACATCATTCGCAGCCGTTTGCCGTTGAGGCTCCACTGGGGGAGTGGCAGTGACGGCTGGAGGAATGTGTGCAAGCTGGCGGATGGGAGGCGCTGGCTGGTGATGTGGCACGCTGGCACTCGCCCGGGCCCGCACTGCAGCATGCGCACCAATCTGCCGAAGGGCAGCCCGCTGTGCTGCTGCAGCGCGGCGGGTGTCCAGGCGATGCCTGGCTGACGCAACGCGTGTGGCAGCAGTGAGTGCCCCTGTTGCCCTGGTCTGCGACCGCAACAGAGCAGCCACTGTCTGGACGGCATCACTGATCAGCCGGCCGGCCACTCGCGGCATGTGAGGCCCCGAACTCGCGCACACTGCTAGCCAGGGACTCGATCGCCTCAGGCATCCGTGCCACTACCCCCATCAGCTCGGTGTGCCGGCAATCCGAATCCTGGGCCATTTGATCGAGGTGGCGCGCCTCCTCTGAGTTGAACGTGGCCGGACTGGAGTCCGGACTCGCCCGCTGGGGAGCAGGGGGCCGAGCTGCCCAACCGTTGCCACGTTGCCGGCGGCGACTGGGCCCAGCAACTGCACTCCCCTCCGATCCTTCCCCCCTCTGGGCGGAAGGCCGCGGACCAACCGCAGCCCTCCTGGGTTGCTGGACGCCACTGGTCCCAGCAGCTCCACTCCCCTCCGACACTTCCTCCAGGCTCTCCTCCAGGGAAGACGTGTCCACTACTTCAGCATCTGCAGCCGGACCTGAGTGCTGCCCTGATGGTCCGCCTTCCTCTTCCTCCTCCTCCTCCTCCTCCTCCTCTTCGGAGGGGCTGTCACTGGCAGCTTCAGGGAGCTCCTCGTCACCAGCTGAAAGCAGGAAGGCACAAGAGTAGCTTTAGAGTGAGGAGAGGGCATCAGCGAGGGAGGCATGACTGGTGGCATTCAGCGCATTGGTCGGACAGTGGCAAAGGAGGTAGATCGGATGCGCAAGTGCGACGAGAGAGGTCCAAAAGGTGATGTCCTTACCATTGTGGCTCAGAAGAGGGTCGGCATCTCCACAGGCGACGGGCCCAATCACCCGGGCTCCCATGAGGCGACTCACGCGCTCCTCCAGGGGAGTGATCTCCTGGATCTGGGGGCAGCCTCCCCCGGTCTCCTCCTGGTGCCTTCGGTTGTTTGCAAGCTTTGCCTGCAAGAGAAAGGACGGCCTGTAAGTACGGTGTGTAGCCCTGATGTGGTGTGCACTGCCTCCCATGGTGGAATAGCTTGGCCAGTGTGTAGCCCTGATGTGGTGTGCACTGCCTCCCATGGTGGAATAGCTTGGCCAGTGTGTAGCCCTGATGTGGTGTGCACTGCCTCCCATGGTGGAATAGCTTGGCCAGTGTGTAGCCCTGATGTGGTGTGCACTGCCTCCCATGGTGGAATAGCTTGGCCAGTGTGTAGCCCTGATGTGGTGTGCACTGCCTCCCATGGTGTAAAGTGCAGAATGTGTAATTGATGTTCATGACTGTCCCATAGCTGCTGGCTGAGGGCTGGCCATTAGGGCTTTCAGGTCCCTTTGCCCATCATGTCAGGTGTACATGCAAGGATAAGGAGGAGACTGGAAAGGGTACTCACCCTGACAATCCTGGTCAGGTCATTGAACTTCTTCCGGCATTGGACATTGTCCCTGGGGGCATCGCCGGTGGCCGACACCCTGCGGGCGACCTCCCTCCAGGCTTTCCTATAGACGCTGGTGGGAGGCTTCCTGCCAGTGTCCGGGAACAAGATGTGCTGTCTCTTCTCCAAGGCCGTCACCATCACCTTCAAGTCATGGGCTGAGAAGCGCAGGGCACGCTCACGGGCCTTCTGTACCGTTGCCATGGCTCCTTCTGCTCACCAGCAGTGTTCAGGCCTAGCTGGAAGGCTGCAGTGTGCAGGCCGTTGCAGCAGACCAAGTCGACCCTTCCCCCTTTAAGAGCTGCCCGGCGCCACGGTGTCTGCTGTCAATCAAGAAATGACCGCACCTGCGCTGCGCCCGGCCTCGGCGCTATCCCTCAGCACCGCCAGCTTTGCGCCTAAAGATAGTTGTGTAACGCCAGTTTTAGCGCTCGAGCAAACTCTTAGGGCGAAGCTACTGAATATCGGCGAAGTGGCCTCGACTTTGCGCCGGGCGCAAACTTTAGTGCCCGCCCGACTTTACCGCCCCAAAACTGGCTATACTGAATTTCTAGGCCTAAGTGTACTGTGAGAAGTAAAGTGCTGTATTTAAGTAAAAGAGTGTTGCACTAAGCAGAAGAGTGCTGTAGTAGACACTAAGTACTGTGAGAAGTAAAGTGCTGCACTAGTTAAGAGTGCTGTATTAAGTAAGAGTGTACTGTATTAAAGGTGCTGCATTTAAGTAAAACAGTGTTGCACTAAGCAAAAGAGTGCTGCAGTGGACACTAGTAAAGTGCTGCACTAGTTAAAAGTGCTGTGTTTAAGTAAGAGTGTACTGTATTAAAGGTGCTGTATTTAAGAAAAAGAGGCCTAGAAATTCAGTTGCGTTCGCCAGCCGCTAACGCCATAAGAGGGGTAGATTTGCAGCGCTAGGCACTTAGCGCCCGGGCGCAGAACGATCTGCGCCTACGCCCAACTTCAGTTGACATTTAGCGCCGGCGCAAAGTGTTTGCGCCCGCTCAGCTGCGCGCGCAGCTTATGACGTCATTTCGTCGTGCAACGCTGTTTGTGCGCCCCAAACCGGAAATTCAGTGGCGCCCGGCCAATGTGGGCGTGGCGCTGTTAAGAACTGTGAAGTGGAACGCAACAGAGGCCCTGTGGGCCTCGGGGAGCGCTAATTAAAGGGCACTTACACTGACCTATAAAGCCCAGCCATTTTGCTGCAATGACTTCAGTGCTTTGGATTTCTGGACAGAGACCAAGGAACAGAGCTTACTGATTTGGGACAACATAGGAGAGGTATTTTTGGCTTCTGGCCAGAGCTTGGAAATTTGAATCATTGTGATTTAACTGTTTGCAAGTTTATTATGGGGGCTGTATGGGGTTCCAACCCTCAGTTCCAGCATTATGTGCGAAGGGCTCGCAGACGCTGTGTGAGAGGGCCAGCCATGCCTAGACGCAGAGGGGCCATCAGGCGTCGGCAACGTAGGCCTTACCCACTCAGGGAATACCGGCAGCAGGTGTCCTATCTCACCATGACTGCCGCGCATTGTGTTAAGAGGCTGCGCTTCAGAAGGGAGGTGGTTGCAGAGATCTGCCAGCTGCTTCACAGAGATCTGCGTCCACAGCTGATGTGCAGGACATCTCTCTCGGTGGAAGTGAAGGTCACGGTGGCTCTGAACTTTTATGCAAGCGGCTCCTTCCAAGCCGCTGCTGGGGACATAGCGAACATCTCCCAGTTCGCCGCGCATCGCTGCATCCGGCAGGTCACCGATGCCCTTTTCGCGAGGAGACAACAATTCATCTCCTTCCCCATGACCCTAGAGAGGCAGGAGCAGCGTGCAGTCGGATTTGGCAGGATCGCGGACTCCCCCATGGTGCAGGGCGCCATTGACTGCACGCATGTGGCTATGCGGGCACCTATCGACAATGCCGAGAATTACCGCAACCGGAAGGGCTACCATTCCCTCAATGTACAGCTGGTGTGTGACCACAGGCAGCGCATCCTAGCTGTCAATGCCCGCTTTCCAGGAAGCAGCCACGATGCATTTATCCTGCGCCAGACTACTGTGGCTGACATGTTCGAGGCACAGCCTCCACCAAGGGGATGGCTTATTGGGGACAAGGGCTACCCTTTGTGTACATGGCTCATGACCCCGCTCCGCGCGCCCAGGACCCCTGCGGAGGAGGCATACAACGAAAGCCATCAAGCCACAAGGAACATCATAGAGCAAACGATTGGTGTCCTCAAGCAACGGTTCCGCTGCCTGGATCGTTCCGGCGGATCTCTACAGTATTCGCCGGATAGATTCTCCCAGTTCGTCGTCGTTTGCTGCATGCTGCACAACCTGGCTATCCGCAGTGCTCAGGCACTGCCACCTCGCGTTGGACCACCACCTCAGGAGGACGAGCAGGAGGACCATGAGGAGGAGGAGGAGGAGGAGGAGGAGTACCAGCCCAGGAGGGAGCCACAAGGTCCAAGGGCCGTCCGCCGGCGGCTTATTGAACGACACTTCTAGGCCCCCTGTCAGGGAATGGCTTGTGGCAATGAACGCACCTGAATGCAGCCGCTCCGCAAGCCCTCAGCCGCTTAACGCAACAACCACTGGAAACATGACACCTGGACAAGCTGAATAAATAAAAAGCTTTATTTAACAAACTCAGGGCCCTTCCCACATGAAACAGAAAAACAGACAAGACCCCCAAAAAACAGTCACAAAAATATCTCACTCCCACAACCTGGGGAGGAATAACAAAACTTGCCCATCCAATTGGCCTTCATCCTCGGCCTTACCAAAATAAGCCCCCCCCACAACACAAACACCCCCATATAAAAAAAACCGTTGCCAACACACTCTACTGGGTGTGCCGAGAGGGCGAGTCCTTGTGCAGCCTTGTGCGGCCCCTGCCCGACCTGTTGCTCCGCCTCAACCTGGGCCCTCTGGGTGTTGCAAGGCTGGGGGAAGGCTCCTGAGGGGCAGAATGCGTGACGGCAGATGCCCTTGGGGGTCGGCCTAGACGAGGACCGGCCCTGGAGGGGCCGGCTGCTGACTGCTGCAGCTGTGGCTGGGCAGCATCAGTCTCTGCAGCAGCTCGTCGCACCTTGGCTGGGGGAGTTGCAGTGGCAGCTGCAGCAATGGGGGCAAGCTGGCTGATGCCAGGCGCTCGCTGGTCGCCAGAGACACTGGCACTTGGCCGGGCTGGCAGTGCAGCAAGTGCAGCAATCTGGTGGAGGCCAGACCGCTGTGCTGCAGCAGGGCGGCGGGTGCCCTGGCGATGCTTCCGCGACACAGCGAGTGTGGCAGAAGTGAGTGCCCGAACTGCCCTGGTCTGTGCCCGCATCAGATCACTGAGTGTCTGCACGGCACCACTCATGAACTCGTGACTCGCGTCCTGCGCTGCCACAAGTTGCTGGACACCCCTGTCCTGTGCTGCCGCGAGTTGCTGGACACCCCTGTCCTGTGCTGCCGTGAGTTGGTCGACACCCCTGGCCTGTGCTGCCGCGAGTTGTTCGACACCCCTGGCCTGTGAGTCCCCGAAAGCGGCCACACTATGAGCCAGGGACTCAATGGCCTGAGGCAACTGTCCCACAACCCCCATGAACTCCTTGTGGCGGCGCTCAGAATCCGCGGACATTTCATCTAGGAGGCGCACCTCCTGGGCAAGGACCGTCTCCGGACTGGAGGCCGGACTCTCCCTCTGGGGAGAAGGCCGCCGTTCTGCCCGACCCTTCCCACGTGCCTGGACGCCACTGGGCCCAGGAACTGGCCTCCACTGCAACACTTGCCCCCTCTGGGGAGAAGGCCGCCGTTCTGCCCGACCCTTCCCACGTGCCTGGACGCCACTGGGCCCAGGAACTACACCCCCCTGCAACACTTCCCCCTGGCTCTCCTCCAGGCAAGACGTCTCCCCTCCATTGCCATCCCCTGGCGCGGATGAGGCTTCGCCCGATGTGCCGCCTTCCTGTTGGTCCTCGTCGTCCTCCTCTTCCGAGGGACTGGCACTCTCAGCTTCAAGGACCTCCTCCTCACCAGCTGAAAGCAGGAAGGCACAAGTGTAGCTTTAGAGTGAGGACAGGGCGTCAGCGAGGGAGGCATGAGTGGTGGCATTCAGCGCATTGGTCGGACAGTGGCAAAGGATGTAGATCTGATGCACTAGGGGAACGGGAGAGGTCCAAACGGTCATGTCCTTACCATTGGGTCGCAGCACAGGGTCGGCATCTCCAATGGCAACAGGGCCAGTCACCCGGCCACGCATGAGTCGAGCCACACTCTCCTCCAGCTCACTGAGCTCCTGGAACTGGGCACGGCCTCCCCCGGTGACATTCTGGCTCTTCAAAGTCCGGGCCATCTTGGCCTGCAAGAGAAAGGATGGCCTCTAAGTACATTGTGGTGGCCTGTTGTTGTGTGCACTGCCTCCCATGTTGGAATAGCTTGGCCAGTGTGGTGGCCTGTTGTTGTGTGCACTGCCTCCCATGGTGGAATAGCTTGGCCAGTGTGGTGGCCTGTTGTTGTGTGCACTGCCTCCCATGGTGGAATAGCTTGGCCAGTGTGGTGGCCTGTTGTTGTGTGCACTGCCTCCCATGGTCGAATAGCTTGGCCAGTGTGTTAAGTGCAGAAAGTGCTATTGAGGATCATGCCAGTGCCATAGCTGCGGGAGGGGGGCTGGCCATTAGGCCTTTGAGGTCCCTTTGCCCATAATGTGAGGTGCACATGCAAGGATGAGGAGGACACTGGAAAGGGTACTCACCTTGACCATCCGAGTGAGGTCGTTGTACTTCTTGCGGCATTGGTCACCAGTCCTGGGGACATCGCTGTTGACTGATGTTGTGTATGTAATATGTGTGCTACTTTGAACCTATGGACAGGACTGCACTACTTGTAGGGCGTAGTGATACGCAGTACCACTCCTGGCCATAGGGGTATAAATAGTACTATGGGTACTGATCTCCCCTCAGTTCCCGCCTGTGGGCATGAAGTAAAGACCTACGTATAGTCCCTACCTCCAACCAGTAAAGACCTGTTTGAGTTATACGTTTAAGTCTTTGTGTTAATTGTTCAATACAATACACATACTTAACACTGGCGATGAGTCAGGTTCTTACCCTGCGGCAGTTGAAGAGAGGTTTCAAACATCACCACCCCACTAGAAGCGACAGGCTTTAGGACTCTGAAGCCTCCATCAGCGACTGAGCACTGGAGTGCAGCAGCCATCCTGACAGCTTCCAGCGACTGACAGAAGTCTTTCTGCAGTTTCCTTGTTCAACCTAGGTGGTGGGGTAAGCCGTGCAGCGTTGGCTGCAAAGACAGGGCTGGGGAAGTTGGAGAAGATAAGGGCGATCGCAATCCCTGATAAGAGCCGCGGTGAAACGCGCGAGCGGGTAAGCCAGAGCCCGGGAGGGAGCAAGCAAGAGCCGCTTCGGTCGGGAGCCACTTCGCGATCCAGCGATCGCATCCGCTGATAAGGGCCGCACTCGGGCGATCGCGGCGAAGATAAGGGCCGCACTCGGGGGCTGAAGGGAGACGGCGTCGGGGGACGGGTGAAGACCGCCAAGCGCGGGAAAACTGCCATTTTGTGGGCGGAGGACGACGGCAAGAGCGGGAAGCCGCCATCTTTGATAACAAGTAAACAAAATAAAATCTGAGAAATTGCAAATCTACAATGCCTAAACACGGGAATATTAGCACCTTTGATAGTGACCTCGAAGATTGGGCCATATATGTTGAAAGAGTAAAAAATTATTGTAAGGCCAATAAAATTCGTGACCAAGATAAAGCTCTAACATTATTAAATTTAATGGGTGCGAAGACATACGGGCAATTGAAACACCTGTTATCACCAGATGAACCGGCGGATGAGACGTTCGATGAGATTGTTACTGTCCTGAAAGATCATCTAAACCCCACGCCGCTGATGCTAGCGGAACGATTTAAATTTTACGACAGAAGGCAGCTACAGCATGAAAGCAATGCTGAATATTTGTTGGAATTGCGTAAATTAGCGAAATATTGCCAGTTTGGAACGGGACTGACAGATGCACTACGAGACAAATTTGTGTGTGGTTTATTTAAACAGGATACACAAAAGCGACTGCTCGAGGAGAATGAGCTGATGCTTGAGAAGGCGGTCACTATGGCAGCAGCACACGAAGCCGCAGCGAGAGGCACGGCAGTAATGCAGCTACGGTCACCGGAGCTCAGTGCACACAAATTGGGTGTGAGTTCTGGCAAATGTTATCGTTGTGGAAAGACAACGCATGATCAGAACCAGTGTTGGTTTAAAAACCAAGAATGTAGAACTTGTGGTAGGCTTGGACATATAGCTAGAGTATGCAGGTCAGGGAAGAAGACCAGCAACAAGAAGTCACCGCAAGGAAAATACGCAAAGGTACACAAGGTGACCGAACAGGAGTCCAATTCAGATGCTAGCAGTAATGAACTGGCTAGCTTAAGCTGTAATGAACTGGCTAGCTTAAGAGTACTCAACGCTGGTAAGGGTGCAGACCTCCAGACAATTTGGGTCACTCTTCAGATAGAAGGAGTCCAAGTAAAACTGGAATTGGACACTGGATCGGCATTGACGGTCATAAATAAGAAAGATTACGGAAAGTTATTCCAACATATTCCCCTACAGGATACGGGGATTATATTGAAAACATACACGGGGCAAAGAGTGTACCCCATCGGGAAAATAGAGGTTGCAGTGGTCCACAAGGGCGAAGACAGTCAAATAATGGACTTATATGTGATATCTGAAGGAGGTCCTCCACTACTAGGACGGGAGTGGATTAGGAAAATGAATATGGACTGGCATTTCCTACAAACAATAACGAGTGAGAACTCGGTGAAGATAGTCGGCCCAGACTCTGGAACGGACGATGGTAAGCCCAACTCAGGTGCAAAAGACAAAGTTTCAGCACAGAATTCCACTGAGCAACAACAACATAGTTTAACTGTGGATTCTGAGTCTGGCAAGTCTACTGATGTGCCCATTTCTGAGGGACACCGGGCTCGAACTCAACTCCATTTCAAACTACAACAGCAATTAGAACAAATGCTTCGCCGTTTTGAGCAAGAGTTGAATGCAACGAAAGAGTTCTTTGATATAGAGTTGGAGAATCTGGAAAAACAGAAGCAGCTGATGGAGAAAATGGAGCAGGAGCACACAAAACGTCTGATGTCAGAGGAGTTAACGGTCAGCCAACTCCTGCATATGCTGAAGGACAGGTCTCTGAAATGGGAAAAACTTGAACACGAACTTCAATATTCAAACGAAAGGGGTTCGGAGCTCTCAAAGGTTATTGGAAGAGCTGAGGTGGCAACACAGACTGAGATGACTGCAACAGAGCAGCCCTTGGATGCTAAAAGTACGCTGACTCACGTCAACGTAGAACAACAGACCGCTGAAACAGCTGCTCCGGTAGAGGGATTGAATAGTCCGATCAATCAATCTCCAAAAGAAGTTGAAGTAGTAAAATCTCAAATGAGGTCATTAGTAAACGACTTGCTGAAAGCCCAGAAAAAGCTGGATGAAGGGGTACGCATGAAGAAGTCTCTTCAGGAAAGATGTCTGGACTTGGAACAAAAGCTGGCTAACGCCCAGCTGGGTATGGAGGAAATAGAAGACCCTCTCGCTGGCCTAGATCAGGACGACACCGAATATTACTATGTCCTGTCCTGCCCAACTTGTAACTTCGACTCCCACCATACAGAAATCATGGAGGAGCACCGAAAGTCTACGGAACATCGGGAGAAGGTGGCTCTACTACGGAAAAAGGGGGAAGAGAAGGAGGAACTGCGCATGCAGCTGGCAGCTGACAGTGGAGCCCAGAGAGTCTCCAAGAAGCAGAAAAAGAAAAGTCGAAACAGAAGATGACCCATCTGAACCATTATTACCTCTACCAGATCACACACGTGGTCCCTCCGAATGGAGCCAATTCAGTTCGGAAGTTCAAACTGTTAAATCCATGGAAGGACTATTGAATGAGTCACTCCAGCAACGTGAACCGACTACACCACAGAGATTGAATCTGTGAACTGTTTTCCGCAGAGACTGAATCTGTGATCTGTTTTGACATGAAGTTATCTATGTATCTATGTTATTCTGTTATGTAAACCTGAAGTTATATATGTATATATGTTATTACGTTATGTTAAATGGGGAGATGACTGTAAAGCTAGGAAGGGAGGAATGTTGTGTATGTAATATGTGTGCTACTTTGAACCTATGGACAGGACTGCACTACTTGTAGGGCGTAGTGATACGCAGTACCACTCCTGGCCATAGGGGTATAAATAGTACTGTGGGTACTGATCTCCCCTCAGTTCCCGCCTGTGGGCATGAAGTAAAGACCTACGTATAGTCCCTACTTCCAACCAGTAAAGACCTGTTTGAGTTATACGTTTCAGTCTTTGTGTTAATTGTTCAATACAATACACATACTTAACAACTGACACCCTGTGGGCGATTTTCCTCCAGGCTCTCCTGTACTGCCTCCTGGGAGCCTTCTTGCCACTGTCCGGGCACAAGATCTCTTTGTACCTTTCCAACCCCCTAACCAGCACCCTCAAAGCATGCTGGGAGAAGCGCTGCGCTCGTTCATGGGCCTTCTCCATGGCTTCAGGCGCTATTTGGGCCCACCAGCAGTGTTCAGGCCTAGCTGCAGGGCTCCACTATCCAGGGCGTGGCTGCAGACCAAGTCGACCCTTCCCCCTTTAAGAGCTGGCCGGCGTCAGGGTGTCTGCTGTCAATCAAAATATGACCGCACCTGCGCTGTGCCCGGCCTCGGCGTTATCAGTCCGCACCGCCGGCTTAGCGCCTAAAGATAGGAGTGCAACGCCAGTTTCAGCGCTCGCCCAAACTCTTGGCCAAATCTACTGAATTTCGGCGAACTGACCTGCACTTTCCGGCGGGCGCTAACTTTAGCGACCGCCCGACTTTACCGCCCCAAAAGTGGCTATACTGAATTTCTAGGCCAGAGTGTTGCACTAAGCAAAAGAGTGCTGTAGTGGACATTCAGGCCTAGAAATTCAGTTCTGACGCTATTGCGGCGCTAAAGTCGGGCGCTCGTCAAATTTAGCGCCCGCCGGAAAGTGCAGGCGAGCTCGCCGAAATTCAGTAGATTTGGCCAACTTTTTGGCCGAGCGCTGCACAAGGCGTTGGAACCCTGTGTTCAGGCGCTAATCCGGCGATGCAGCCTAATAACGCCGATTCCGGGCGCAGCGCAGGTGCGATCATGTGGTGAGTGTCAGCAGACACCCTGACGCCGGCCAGCTCTTAAAGGGGGAAGGGTCAACTTTGACTGCAGCCACGCCCTGCATGCTGTAGCCCTGCAACTAGGCCTCAGGAGTGGTTGTGTGGCATATCAACGCCTGGAGGACATGGAGAGGGCCCGTGAAAGAGCCGAACGCTTCTCTGAGCATGCGCTGGGTGTGCTCCTTCATGGGGTGCGCAAAAGAAGGCGGGTCGTTTGCCCGGCTAGTGGCAGGAAGGCTCCCAGGAGCCAGTTCAGGGAGGCCTGGACCAAAATTGCCCGGAGGGTCTCCTCCAGCTCAGATGTTCCCAGGAGTGCGGACCAGTGCCGCAAGAAATACAACGACCTATGTCGGCTGGTCAAGGTGAGTACCCTTTCCAATGTCCCCCTCATCCTTGCATGTGCACCTCCCATTAGGGCCAAAGGGACATCCAAGGTCTAATGGCCAGCCCTGCTGCCGCTGCAATGGCACTTGCATGTTAATCAAGAGCTCTTTCTGCACTTACCACACTGTGCAAGCTATTCCACCATGGGAGGCCTCACACAGAGCTACAGGGCACCACACTGTGCAAGCTATTCCGCCATGGGAGGCCTCACACACAGCTACAGGGCACCACACTGTACTTAGATGCCCTCCTTTCTCTTGCAGGCCAAGCTGGCGAGGAACGCCAGGAGCCTCCGTGTCACTGGTGGAGGCCCTCGCGAGTTCCAGGAGCTGACGCCTCTGGAAGAGAGGGTGGCCCGACTGCTGCGGCACCCGGTGATTGGGCCTGTGGCGATCGGCGACGCCGACCCTATACTGGAGCCCACTGGTAAGGACAGGACCGGCTGCACCTCTATCCTTGCCCTCGCGCATCAGATCTACATCCTTCCCCAGTGGCCGATAAATGCACATAATGCACCAGTGCGGCCTCCCTCGCTGTCGGCCTGTCCTCACTCTAAAGCTACACTTGTGCCTTCCTGCTTTCAGCTGGTGAGGAGGAGGTGCTCCCTGAAGCCCACACAGCCAGGCCCTCGGAGGAGGAGGACGTGGAGGAGCAGCAGGAAGGCGCCACCTCAGGGGAACCCTCCTCCGCTCCAGGACATGCCAATGAAGGGGATACGTCTGGCGTGCCGGAGAGCCAGGGGGAGGCGGGGGAGGGGAGCCCCGAACCTGGTCCCAGTGGCATGGACGCCCGCGGCAAGGCTCCGGCGGCACGCGACCCTTCTGCCCAGAGGGGGGAGGCGGTGGAGGGGAGGGCAGAACCTGGTGTCAGTGGCGTGGCCGCACGCGGCAGCGCTCCGGCGGCACGCCAGCCTTCTGGCCAGAGGGTGGAGGCGCCCTCCAGTCCGGACTCGGACGTCGCCCAGGAGGTGCGCCTCCTGGACGAGATGTCGGCGGCGTCGGAGCGCCGCCACGTGGAAATCATGGAGGTGCTGGCACAGATGCCTCAGGCCATCGAAAGCCTCTCTCAAAGTGTGGTGGCTTTCGGCCAAGCCCAGGCCAGGGGCCTCGAGGTTTTCGCTGCAGCGCACGCCAGGGGGGTGGAGCTCCTTGTGGCAGCGCATGAGAGGGGGGTCGAGCAACTCGAGGCAGCGCAGCACGCCAGTCGCCAGCTGAGAGGTGCTGTCCAGACAATGGGACTGCAGATGCGGGGACATGCCGGCGCAGTTGGGGCACTGACTTCTGCGACCCTCGCACTGGCGGGGAGGCGACGCCAGGCCAGGCGCCGCCCTGCTGCCGCACACCGGTCTGGCCACCCACAGTTTGGCGCGCTTGCTCCCCGGCCAGGCCGCCCGAGTGCACGTGTGTCTGGCGACCAGCGCGCGCCTGGCATCACCCACCTTGTACCCATTGGTGCAGGCGAGCCTGCCACTCCCCCAGCCACGGTGCAAGGAGCTCCTGCAGCCACTGAAGAGGGCCACCCACAGCTGCAGCAGCCACCAGCCGGCCCCTCCCGGGCCCGCCCTCGTGTAGGCCGACCCCCAAGGGCATCTGGCGAGACGCCTTGTCGCCCTGAGGATCCTTGCCCCAGCCTCGGCACAGCCTCACGGCCCAGCTTGAGGCGCAGCAGCAGGACGGGCCGGGGCAAAAGACGCCTGTCCACACACTCGCCCTCTCGCCACACCCAATAGAGTGTGTTCACCGAGGGTTTGGGTGATGCGGGGGCTTCTGTTCTGGGGGGCATTATGTGTTTTTGTTTTATGGGGGTCTTTGTGTTGTTGGGGGGGCTTGTTTTTGTTAGGCCAGTGACGAGGCCATTTGGATGCTGATGTTATGTTAGT
Organism: Somniosus microcephalus; assembly: GCF_052327205.1. Lineage (NCBI taxonomy): Eukaryota > Metazoa > Chordata > Chondrichthyes > Squaliformes > Somniosidae > Somniosus > Somniosus microcephalus. The sequence goes on along the minus strand of NC_140995.1, from coordinate 68,708,894 downwards.
CCTCCCCAGGTTTTGGGAGTGACAGAAGTTTGTTACTGTTTTTTGGGCATCTTCTCTGTTTTGCTCTTCCATGTGGGAAGGGCCTTGAGGTTTTCAAATAAAGATGTTTATTTATTCACCATGTGCAGGTGTCATGTTTCAAGTGGTTGTTGGGTTAACCGGCTGAGGGCTTGCGAAGCGGCTGCGTTCAGTGGGCCAGGCCATTCCCTGACAGGGGGCCGAGAAGTGTCGAGCAATAAGCCCCCGGCGGACGGCCCTTGGACCTTGTCGCTCCCTCCTGGCCTGGTGCTGCTCCTCCTCAGGGTCCTCCTGCTCGTCCTCCTGAGGTGGTGGCCCAATGTCAGGTGGCAGTGCCTGAGTCCTGCGGATAGCCAGGTTGTGGAGCATGCAGCAGACCACGACGAACTGGGAGACTCTATCCGGCGAATACTGAAGAGACCCGCCCGAACGATCCAGGCAACGGAACCGTTGCTTGAGGACGCCTATCGTTTGCTCTATTAGGTTCCTTGTGGCATGATGGCTTTCGTTGTATGCCAGCTCCGCTGGGGTCCTGGGCGCGCGGAGCGGGGTCATGAGCCATGTGCACAAAGGGTGCCCTTGTCCCCGAGAAGCCATCCCCTTGGTTGAGGCTGTGCCTGGAACATGTCAGCCACAGTAGTCTGTCGCAGGATAAAGGCATCGTGGATGCTTCCTGGGAAGCGGGCATTGACAGCTAGGATACGCTGCCTGTGGTCACACACCAGCTGCACATTTAGGGAATGGTAGCCCTTCCGGTTGCGGTCTTGCTCGGCATTGCGGATAGGTGGCCGCATAGCCACATGCGTGCAGTCAATGGCGCCCTGCACCATGGGGAAGGCCGCGATCCTGGCAAATCCGAATGCACGCTGCTCCTGCTTGTGTTGGGTCATGGGGAAGGAGATGAATTGGTGGCTCCTCGCGAAAAGTGCTTCGGTGACCTGTCGGATGCAGCGATGCGCGGCGAACTGGGAGATGGTCGCGATGTCCCCAGCAGCGGCTTGGAAGGAGCCGCTTGCATAAAAGCTGAGAGCCACCGTGACCTTCACTTCCACCGAGAGAGACGCCCTGGACATGAGCTGTGGCTGCAAATCTGCATGAAGCCGCTGGCAGATCTCTTCAACCACCTCCCTTCTGAAGCGCAGCCTCTTAACACAATGCGCCGCAGTCATGGTGAGATATGAGACCTGCTCCCGGTATTGCCTGACTGGGTAAGGCCTACGTTGGCGACGCCTAATGGCCCCTCTGCGTCTAGCCATGCCTGGGCCTGTCTCAAAGCGTATGCCAGCCCTTCGCACAAAATGTCGCAACTGAGGGTTGGCCCCCCATGCAGCCCCCATTACAAAGTTCCAACCAGCAAAATCACAAGGATGCAAATGTCAAAGCACTGGCTAGAAGCCAAAAAGACCTCTCCTATGGTGTCCGAAATCAGTAATCTCTGTGCCTTGCTCTCTGTGCAGAAATCCAAACCAGTCAAGTCATTGCAGCGAAATGGCTAGCTTTTATGGGTGAGTGGATGTGCCCTTTAATTAGCGCTCCCCGAATCCCACAGGGCCTCTGTTGAGTTCCATTTCACAGTTCTTAGTAGCGCCACGCCAACATCGGCCGGGCGCCACTGAATTTCCGGTTTGGGGCGCACAAACGGCGTTGCACGACGGAATGACGTCATAAGATGCGCGCGCAGCTGACCGGGCGCTAACACTTTGCGCCGGCGCTAAAGCCCAGCTGAATTTCGGCGTAGGCGCAGATCCGGCGGTGCCCGGGCGCTAAGTGGATAGCGCCGGAAATCTGGCGCTAACGTCTGGCGCAAACAGCTGAATTTCTAGGCCTAAGTGTACTGTGTTAAGTAAAAGTGCTGTATCGAGCACAGGTGTGTTGTATTCATTATTTTAAGTTGTTTTCTTTTTGTTTCAATAAATACTGGTCTGTTTTGCACCCAACCACGAGTCTTGTTTCTGTCTACATCGCTACCAAATAAGTCCGGCGGTCAGAACCAGGAAAAGGGGAGCGCTTTGAAACCGCACGGGGCTCTGGAGCAGCTCACGGGCTTCTGACTGGCCAGAGACAATAACCCCATCCCCGTTAATAATTCCTACAAGGGCCAAACTGGGAGTCGGTATAGGTCTATAACATTATAGGGCCCATTCTGGGAGTGGGGATTGGGCTATAACACTACAGGGCCCATTCTGGGAGTGGGGAAAGGGCTATAACACTGTAGGGCCCATTCTGGGAGTGGGGATAGGGCTATAACACTATAGGGCCCATTCTGGGAGTGGGGATAGTGCTATAACACTATAGGGCCCATTCTGGGAGTGGGGATAGAACTATAACACTGCAGGGCCCATTCTGGGATTGGGGAAAGGGCTATAACACTATAGGGCCCATTCTGGGAGTGGGGATAGGGCTATAACACTGTAGGGCCCATTCTGGGAGTGGGGATAGGGCTATAACACTATAGGGCCCATTCTGGGAGTGGGGATCGGGCTATAACACTATAGGGCCCATTCTGGGAGTGGGGATAAGGCTATAACACTATAGGGCCCATTCTGGGAGTGGGGATAGGGCTATAACACTATAGGACCCATTCTGGGAGTGGGGATAGAACTATAACACTGCAGGGCCAATTCTGGGAGAGGGGATAGGGCGATAACAATATAGGGCCCTTTCTAAAAGTGGCGATAGGTCTATAACACTCTACGGCCCATTCTAGGAGTGGCGATAGGGCTATAACACTCTACGGCCCATTCTGGGAGTGGGGATAGGGCTATAACACTATAGTGCACATTCTGTGAGTGGGGATAGGGCTATAACACTATAGGGCCCATTCTGGGAGTGGGCATAGGGCTATAACACTATAGGGCCCATTCTGGGAGCGGGGATTGGGCTATAACAGTGTAGGGCCCATTCTAGGAGTGGGGATAGGGCTATAACACTATAGGGCCCTTTCTAGGAGTGGCGATAGGGCTATAACACTATAGGGCCCATTCCAGGAGTGGGGATGGGGCTATAACACTATAGGGCCCATTCTGGGAGAGGGGATAGGGCTATAACACTATAGGGCCCATTCTGGGAGTGGGGATAGGGCTATAACACTTTAGGGCCCACACTGGAAGTGGGGATAGGGCTATAACACTATAGGGCCCTTTCTAGGAGTGGCGAGAGGGCTATAACACTATAGGGCCCATTCTAGGAGTGGGGATGGGGCTATAAGAATATAGGGCCCTTTCTAGGAGTGGCGATAGGGCTATAACACTCTACGGCCCATTCTGGGAGTGGGGATAGGGCTATAACACTATAGGGCCCATTCTGGGAGTGGGGATAGGGGTAAAACACTATAGTGTGGCGGAGACCACATAGGGACAGTAACACAATTCACTATGTATAGCCAATATTTTTATCACTCCACGTTATGTACGGAACTTGGTTGGGTTTTCGGGGCAGGGTCCCTTTAAGAGTCGTCGATTGTGTGATGACGTCATAGCCCTGCGACGAGGCCGAGTCGCTCAGTCAATGCGGAGAGTTAATAAAGCTAACATGCGTTTTTCTTTGCTGCTATGAAAGTCTCGCAGTCTGTTTATTTCCAGAGACTCCTACATTGGTGACCCCGTTTCTCTTTTGGACGTTTCCAAAGACTTTATCCGAGATGGCGACGAACGCCGTTTCTCTCAAATTACTGGAGTTTTGGAAACGGCAGGCTGCCGCTTGGTTCGCCCAGGCCAAGGCTCAGTTTGCACTCCGGGGTATCACTGCGGACGACACGAAGTATTATTACGTCGTCTCTGCTCTTGGCAGCTCCACCACGGCCAGAGTCGTGAGCCTGCTCGAGGACCCCCCCTGGAGCACCACAAATTTGCGACGCTGAGAACGCACCTCCTAGAGACTTTTGGACTAACTGAACCCGAGCGCGCACGCCAGCTTCTCTCTCTACCCGGGCTTGGCGGCTCCAAGCCCTCAGAACTGATGGACCACATGTTAACCCTCCTGGGCAAGCACAAGCCGTGCATCCTCTTCAGAGAACTGTTCCTACAACAGCTGCCAGGGCAGGTACGGTTTAGCCAACTCTTATATAAATGATTTCCGCGCCCTGGCCAAGGAGGCCGACAAATTTTTCTCCGCCGGGCAACAGTACTGCACGGCCATGCGGGGCCGCGCCCCCACTGCCACAGCCCAACGGCGGCAACCCCCAAGCATGTGCTTCTACCACGCGCAGTTCGGCACCAACGCTAAGAAGTGCCGGCCCCCGTGCAGCTTTACCGCGTCGGGAAACGCGAAGGCCCACTCATTAGCTACCATGGCTGTCGGCTGTTCAGGTAGTCTGTTATTCATTACGGACACTGACACTGGACGTCGTTTCCTCTGCGACATGGTGCCCAGGTGAGCGTCCTGCCCGCGTCAACCGTAGACATACAGGGGGGGGAACCACAGCCCCAGCCTCGAAGCCGCCAACGGCAGTTCCATCCGTACTTTCAGGAAACAGAGCGCGGCGCTGTGTTTTGGTGGGCAGCGTTTCGCTTGGGACTTTGTTACAGCGAAAGTGTCCACCCCCTTCTCGGCGCTGACTTCCTCCGCACCAATGGCCTTTTGGTGGATGTCAAGAACCGATGTCTCGTCAACGCTGAGACTTTCAGTTCGCTCCCGTGTTCGCTCAGTGGTTCCGGCATGACAAAGTTGTCCAGCGCTCTCTCAGCCTCCGACGAGTTTTCCCGCCTCCTCGCCGGGTTCCCGGACCTCACGAAGCCCACTTTCTCGTCCGCCGCCACCAAGCACGGGGTAGAACACCACATCCTGACCACCGGTCCACCTGTCTACGCCCGCACTCGGCGCCTCGACCCGGGGAAACTCGCCATCGCTAAAGCCGAGTTCGACACGATGGAGCGCCTCGGCATCATTCGCCGGTCGAACAGTCCGTGGGCCTCGCCCCTCCACTTCACACCGAAACCAGGCGGCGGTTGGCGCCCGTGCGACGATTACCGGCACCTCAATGACGCTAAGACCCCCGACCACTACCCGATTCCACACATCTAGGACTTTTCCACCCGCCTGGCTGGGAAAGTTGTTTTCTCTAAAGCAGGACATCCTGAAAACCGTGGTGATCACCCCGTTCGGGATGTTCGAATTCCTCCGCATGCCATTTGGTCTCAAAAACGCTGCTCAGGCTATTCAACGCCTAATGGACACCGTGTTATGGGACCTGCCATTCCTGTTCGTCTACTTGGACGACATTCTCATCGCCAGCGCCTCCAGGAAGGAGCATGTGTCCCACCTCCGGAGTCTTTTCGAAAGCCTCAGTCAGCACGGCCTAATCGTCAATCCGGCCAAGTGCCAGTTCGGGCTATACTCGTTCGACTTTCTCGGGCACCGCATCACGAAGGACGGGGCGGTGCCACTGCCGTCGAAAGTGGAGAGCGTGAAGGATTTTCCGCGACCCCTCACCGTGAGGGCCCTGCAGGAGTTTTTGGGCATGGTGAACTTTTATCATTGCTTCGTTCCCCAGGCAGCCCAGCTTATAAGAACATAAGAACATAAGAAATAGGAGCAGGAGTAGGCCAATCGGCCCCTCGAGCCTGCTCCGCCATTCAATAAGATCATGGCTGATCTGATCCTAACCGCCAATCCACTATCACAGAACCATCTCCTTGAATCTAACAGAATTAGACACACGAAATAGGAGCAGGATCAGGCTACACGGCCCCTGGGCCCGCTCCGCTACCCACAGGGCCATGACCGATCCGAACCTAGACTCATGTCCAAATTCCTGCCCGCTCCCCGTAACCCTTAATTCCCTTTACTTCTAGGAAACTGTCTATTTCTGTTTTAAATTTATGTAATGATGTAGCTTCTACAGCTTTTTGGGGCAGCATATTCCATGGACCTACCACCCTCTGAGTGAAGTAGTTCCTCCTCATCTCAGTTTTGAAAGAGCAGCCCCTTATTCTAAGACTATGCCCCCTACTTCTAGTTTCACCCATCATCGGGAACATCCTCCCCGCATCCACCCGATCCAACCCCTTCACAATCTTATATGTTTCAATAAGATCGCCTCTCATTCTTCTGAACTCCAATGAGTAGAGTCCCAATCTACTCAACCTCTCCTCATATGTCCATCCCCTCATCCCCGGGATTAACCGAGTGAGCCTTCTTTGTACTGACTCGAGAGCAAGTATGTCCTTCCTTAAGTATGGACACCAAAACTGTACGCAGTATTCCAGGTGCGGTCTCATCAATACCTTGTACAACTGAAGCAATACCTCCCTATTTTTATATCCTATCCCTCTAGCAATGAAAGCCAACATTCCATTGGCCTTCTTAATCACTTGCTGCACCTGCATACTAACCTTTTGAGTCTCGTGCACCAGGACCCCCAGATCCCTTTGTACTTCAGTACTTTCCAGTTTCTTGCCATTAAGATAATAACTTGCTCTACGATTTTTCCTGCCAAAGTGCATAACCTCACACTTTCCAGTATTGTATTCCATCTGCCAAATCTCTGCCCACTTACTTAGCCTGTCTATGTCCCCTTGCAGGTTTTTTATGTCCTCCTCACTCACTACTTTCCCTCCCATCTTAGTATCATCTGCAAACTTTGATATGTTACACTCGGTCCCCTCCTCCAAATCGTTAATATAGATTGTAAAGAGTTGGGGACCCAGCACTGACCCCTGTGGAACACCACGAGTTACTGATTGCCAGTCTGAGAATGAACCATTTATCCCAACTCTCTGCCTTCTGTTAGATAGCCAACCCTCTATCCATGCCAGAATATTACCCCCAATCCCGTGATTTTTTATCTTAAGCAATAATCTGTTGTGCGGCACCTTGTCAAATGCCTTTTGGAAGTCTAAATACACTACGTCCACTGGTTCCCCTTTATCCACCCTATATGTTACTTCCTCAAAGAACTCCAGCAAATTTGTCAAACATGACTCCCCCTTCATAAAACCATGCTGACTTTGTCCTATTAAATTATGATTATGCAAATGTCCTGTTACTGCCTCCTTAATAATGGACTCCAAAATTTTACCTACCACAGATGTTAGGCTAACAGGTCTATAGTTTCCAGCCTTCTGTCTACTGCCCTTTTTAAATAAGGGTGTTACATTAGCAGTTTTCCAGTCTGCCGGAACCTTTGCCGAGTCCAGGGAGTTTTGGAAAATTATTACCAATGCATCCACAATCCCTACCGCCACTTCCCTCAAGACCCTAGGATGTAAGCCATCAGGTCCAGGTGATTTATTCGCCTTGAGTCCCATTATTTTACCGAGTACCACTTCCTTAGTGATTTTGATCGTGTTTAGCTCCTCCCCCCCTTTAGCCCCCTGTTTGTCCAGTGTTGGGATATTCTTAGTGTCCTCTACCGTAAAGACTGATACAAAATATTCATTCAGTGTTTTTGCCATCTCCATATTTCCCACCATTAATTTCCCGGTCTCATCCTCTAAGGGACCAACATTTACTTTAGCCACCCTTTTTCTTTTTATATAACTATAAAAACTCTTACTATCTGTTTTAATATTTTTTGCTAATTTACTTTCATAATCTATCTTCCCTTTCTTAATCAATCTTTTTGTTATTTTTTGCTGTCTTTTAAAGTTTTCCCAATCCTCTATCCTCCCACTAGATTTGGCTACCTTATATGCCCTTGTTTTTAGTCGAATACTATCCTTAATTTCTTTACTTAGCCATGGATGGCTGTCTTTTCTTTTACACCCTTTTCTTCTCAGTGGAATATATTTCTTTTGGAAGTTGTAAAATAACTCCTTAAATGTACACCACTGATCATGTATCGTCTTACCCTTTAATCTATTTTCCCAATCCACTCTACTCAATTCCGTTCTCATACCTTCATAGTCTCCTTTATTCAAGCTTAGCACGCTTGTTTGAGATCCAACCTTCTCACCCTCTAATTGAATATGGAATTCAACCATGTTATGGTCACTCATTCCAAGGGGATCCTTTACTAGGACATTTTTAATTAATCCTGTCTCGTTACACAGGACCAGATCTAAGGTTGCTTGCCCCCGGTCGATTCAGTTACATACTGCTCAAGAAACCCATCCCTAATACACTCAGTGAACTCATCCTCAAGGCAGCCCTGCCCAATTTGATTTGTCCAATTAATATGATAGTTAAAATCCCCCATAATTATAGATGTTCCCTTATTACAAGCCTCAACTATTTCCTGATTGATACTCCGTCCAACAGAGTTGCCACTGTTCGGAGGCCTATAGACTACGCCCACTAGTGTTTTTTTCCCCTTATTATTCCTTACCTCCACCCAAACTGTTTCATTATCCTGATCTTTTGACCCAATATCATTTCTCTATATTACAGTGATTCCTTTCTTTATTAACATAGCCACCCCAGCTCCCCTTCCTTCCTGCCTGTCCTTCCTGATCACTAAATAACCTGGTATGTTTAATTCCCAGGCATTGTCACCCTGCAGCCATGTTTCTGTAATGGCCACAAGATCATACCCATATGTAGTTATTTGTGCCATTAACTCGTCTATTTTGTTACGAATGCTACGTGCATTCAGATAGAGAACTTTCAAATATGTTTTGTGACACTTAGTTCCTGCTTTTACCCTTTTTATTGCTTTACCTTTTACTCCATACCTTCTGCCCCTTCCTGACACGCTCTGGTTTTTAATTTCCCCACTGCTACCTAAGTCTATGACCTTCTCTGTTGTCATTTTTATTATTTGCTCTCTAGGAACCTCCCCCCCACTAGTTAGTTTAAAGCCCTCTCTACAGCCCTAGTTATATGATCCGCCAGGACTCTAGTCCCAGCACTGGCCAAGTGAAGCCCGTCCCAACGGAACAGCTCTCTCCTGCCCCAGTACTGGTGCCAGTGTCCCAGGAAGCAAAACCCATTTCTCCCACACCAGTCTTTGAGCCACGCATTTAACTCTCTAATTTTATTTGTCCTAGCCAAATTCGCTCGTGGCTCAGGTAAGATTATTACCCTTGTGGTTCTGGTTTTTAATTTGACTCCTAGCTGCTCAAACTCCCTCAGCAGAACCTCCTTCCTTGTCCTATCTATGTCGTTGGTACCAACATGGACCACGACAACTGGATCCTCCCCCTCCCACTCCAAGTTTCTCTCCAGTCCAGAGGAGATGTCCTTAACCCTGGCACCGAGCAGGCAACACAGCCTTCGGGACTCTCGCTCTCGGCTGCAAAGAACTCTATCTATCCCCCTAACAATACTATCCCCTACCACGACAACATTTCTTTTAACTCCCCCCACTTGAATGGCCCCCCGCTCCACGGTGCTGTGGCCAGGTTGCTCATCCTCCCCGCAGTCCCTGTTCCCATCCTCACAGGGAGTAAGAGCCTCGAACCTGTTGGACAAGTGCAAGGGCTGCGGCTCCTCCAACACTACCGCCTGGATCCCCGTACCTGCCTCACTTCTAGTCACACCATCCTGACCCTGGCCATGGACTACATCTGAATTAATTAATCTAATTGATGTGAATACCTCGTGATACACAGAGTCCAGGTAACTCTCCCCCTCCCTGATGTGTCTCAGTGTTTGAAGCTCGGACTCCAGGTCTTCAACATGGAGCCGGAATTCCTCGAGCAGCCAACACTTACTGCAAATGTGATCACCGTGAGCATCAATGGTGTCCACCAGCTCCCACATATTGCAGCAGCAACACATCACCTGATCTTCCATTCTATGTAATTCATTAAATTTATTAATATTATTCTTAAATACCCTCTGGCCCGATTCTAGATGGTGAATATCACACCTTAGAAACTATAAACCAAAGAGATTTAAGCTTAAAAAGGGAGAAATACATACCAACCAATCACTTACCCGCTTTCTGGTGACGTCACACTTGGATTACTTTTTACCTCTATCCTTCCCTCCAAGTTCCCAGACTGGAGATTGGAGAGCCTTACCTGGTCTCTGGGACTTTTATAGTCCCGCTGCTGCCGCTGAGTTCCCGCCGACGCACTGAGGCCTTACCTGGTCTCTGGGACTTTTATAGCCCCGCTGCTGCCGCTGAGTTCCCGCCGACGCTGTGAGGCCTTACCTGGTCTCTGGGACTTTTATAGTCCCGCTGCTGCCGCTGAGTTCCCGCTGACGCACTGAGGCCTTACCTGGTCTCTGGGACTTTTATAGTCCCGCTGCTGCCGCTGAGTTCCCGCCGACGCACTGAGGCCTTACCTGGTCTCTGGGACTTTTATAGTCCCGCTGCTGCCGCTGAGTTCCCGCCGACGCACTGAGGCCTTACCTGGTCTCTGGGACTTTTATAGCCCCGCTGCTGCCGCTGAGTTCCCGCCGACGCACTGAGGCCTTACCTGGTCTCTGGGCCTTTTATAGCCCTGCTGCTGCCGCTGAGTTCTCGCCGACGCACTGAGGCCTTACCTGGTCTCTGGGCCTTTTATAGCCCTGCTGCTGCCGCTGAGTTCCCGCCGACGCACTGAGGCTTTACCTGGTCTCTGGGACTTTTATAGCCCCGCTGCTGCCGCTGAGTTCCCGCCGACGCACTGAGGCCTTACCTGGTCTCTGGGACTTTTATAGCCCCGCTGCTGCCGCTGAGTTCCCGCCGACGCACTGAGGCCTTACCTGGTCTCTGGGACTTTTATAGCCCCGCTGCTGCCGCTGAGTTCCCGCCAATGCACTGAGGCCTTACCTGGTCTCTGGGACTTTTATAGCCCCGCTGCTGCCGCTGAGTTCTCGCCGACCACTGAGGCCTTACCTGGTCTCTGGGACTTTTATAGCCCCGCTGCTGCCACTGAGTTCCCGCCGACGCACTGAGGCCTTACCTGGTCTCTGGGACTTTTATAGCCCCGCTGCTGCCGCTGAGTTCCCGCCGACGCACTGAGGCCTTACCTGGTCTCTGGGACTTTTATAGCCCCGCTGCTGCCCCTGAGTTCCTGCCGATGCACTGAGGCTTTACCTGGTCTCTGGGACTTTTATAGCCCCGCTGCTGCCGCTGAGTTCCCGCCGACGCACTGAGGCCTTACCTGGTCTCTGGGACTTTTATAGCCCCGCTGCTGCCGCTGAGTTCCCGCCAACGCACTGAGGCCTTACCTGGTCTCTGGGCCTTTTATAGCCCTGCTGCTGCCGCTGAGTTCCCGCCGACGCTGTGAGGCCTTACCTGGTCTCTGGGACTTTTATAGTCCCGCTGCTGCCGCTGAGTTCCCGCCGACGCACTGAGGCCTTACCTGGTCTCTGGGACTTTTATAGTCCCGCTGCTGCCGCTGAGTTCCCGCTGACGCACTGAGGCCTTACCTGGTCTCTGGGACTTTTATAGTCCCGCTGCTGCCGCTGAGTTCCCGCCGACGCACTGAGGCCTTACCTGGTCTCTGGGCCTTTTATAGCCCTGCTGCTGCCGCTGAGTTCCCGCCGACGCACTGAGGCCTTACCTGGTCTCTGGGACTTTTATAGCCCCGCTGCTGCCGCTGAGTTCCCGCCAACGCACTGAGGCCTTACCTGGTCTCTGGGACTTTTATAGCCCCGCTGCTGCCGCTGAGTTCTCGCCAACGCACTGAGGCCTTACCTGGTCTCTGGGACTTTTATAGCCCCGCTGCTGCCGCTGAGTTCCCGCCAACGCACTGAGGCTTTACCTGGTCTCTGGGACTTTTATAGCCCCGCTGCTGCCGCTGAGTTCTCGCCGACCACTGAGGCCTTACCTGGTCTCTGGGACTTTTATAGCCCCGCTGCTGCCGCTGAGTTCCCGCCGACGCACTGAGGCCTTACCTGGTCTCTGGGACTTTTATAGTCCCGCTGCTGCCGCTGAGTTCCCGCCGACGCTGTGAGGCCTTACCTGGTCTCTGGGACTTTTATAGCCCCGCTGCTGCCGCTGAGTTCCCGCCAACGCACTGAGGCCTTACCTGGTCTCTGGGACTTTTATAGCCCCGCTGCTGCCGCTGAGTTCTCGCCGACCACTGAGGCCTTACCTGGTCTCTGGGACTTTTATAGCCCCGCTGCTGCCGCTGAGTTCCTGCCGACGCTGTGAGGCCTTACCTGGTCTCTGGGACTTTTATAGCCCCGCTGCTGCCGCTGAGTTCCTGCCGACGCTGTGAGGCCTTACCTGGTCTCTGGGACTTTTATAGCCCCGCTGTTGCCGCTGAGTTCCCGCCGATGCACTGAGGCCTTACCTGGTCTCTGGGACTTTTATAGCCCCGCTGCTGCCGCTGAGTTCCTGCCGATGCTGAGTTCCTTCCTTATGCAGCCCCTTTACGAGGCCCTCAAAGGCAAGCCCGCCAAGCTCGCCGTCGACTGGTCCGAGGAGATGTCCAATTCTATCACGGACATGAAAAGGGCCGTGGCTAACGCGACCATGCTGGCGCATCCGTTGCCTGATGCGCCGATCTCTCTCACCACTGACGCTTTGGACTATGCTGTCGGCGCCGTCCACGAACAGTGGGTCAACGGCACCTGGCAGCCGCTCGCCTTCTTCAGCCGGCAGCTCCGCCCCAACGAATGGAAGTACAGCACCTTCGATCGCGAGCTTCTCGGCCTCTACCTCGCCGTCTGACACTTCCGTTTCCTGCTGGAGGCCCGCCCGTTCACGGTGTTCGTGGACCACAAGCCATTGACCTTCGCCATGGCCAAAGTTTCCGAGCCGTGGTCGGCCCGTCAGCAGCGCCAGCTTTCCTTCGTCTCCGAGTTCACGACGGACATCTAGCATGTGGCTGGGAAAAATAACCCTGTCACCGACTGTCTCTCCCGGGCCATCGCCAGCGCCGTACACCTCGGCATCAACTACACCCGCATGGCGGCCGACCCGGGCATCCAGGCCTACAAGACGGCTGTCACGGGCCTTCAGTTAGCGGACATCGCGTTTGACGATGCCGGCACCATGCTCCTGTGTGACGTCTCTGCTGGGCAGCCACGCCCCGTCATCCCCGACGGGTGGAGACGGCAGGTTTTCGATGCCGTCCATAGCCTTTCCCACCCGGGCAGGAAGCCGTCACAGAAGCTGGTGGCAGCTAAGTTCGTCTGGCACGGGCTCAAGAAGGACGTTCGCGACTGGGCCAATACCTGCGTGGTATGCCAGCGCTCAAAAGTGCATCGCCATACTAAGGCCCCGTTGGCGCCTTTCGCGGTGCCTGAGAGGCGGTTCGACCATGTTAATGTGGACCTGGTGGGGCCCCTGCCGCCCTCCCGCAGGTTCACCCACCTCCTCACGATGGTCAACAGAACCACCCGATGGCCGGATGCCGTCCCTCTGTCGTCAACAACGTCCGCCGATGTGGCTCGGGTGTTCAGCAACACTTGGGTTGCCCGGTTCGGCGCCCCATCTGACGTCTCCTCACGTCCGGGGGCCCCAGTTCACGTCGGAGCTCTGGAACGCTGCCGCCCAAGGCCTCGGGATGAGACTCCACCGCACCACCGCATATCACCCTCAGGCTAACGGGCTGTGCGAACGGTTTCATCGCTCCATGAAGGCTGCGCTCCGGGCCAGCCTCCGGGACGACAGTTGGATCGACAGACTCCCGTGGGTCATGCTGGGACTCAGGAGCACCCCCAAGGAGGACCTCCAGTCCTCGTCCGCCGAGCTCGTCTACGGGCAGCCGCTGCGGGTTCCTGGGGATTTCGTCCCCAACGCCACGGACCCTTGGTCCGCAGCCCGTCAGCGGTCCGCCCTGCTGGACAACGCCAAGGTTTTCGCGCCGGTGCCCACGTTGCAGCACGGTTTCCCTCAGTCCCACGTTCTGCCCGACCTTCGTGCGGCAGAGTACGTTTTCGTCCGCCACGACGCCCACCGGGAAACTCTTCACCACCCTACGACGGACCATTCCGCGTCCTGGAAGCCGGGGACAAGACCAGTCGGAGCAGCGGGAGCAGCAGAGGAGGAGCCCGGTATAAAAACCGGCGACCAGCAGAGGCCCGAGACCAGTCGGAGCAGCGGGAGCAGCAGAGGAGGAGCCCGGTATAAAAACCGGCGACCAGCAGAGGCCCGAGACCAGTCGGAGCAGCGGGAGCAGCAGAGGAGGAGCCCGGTATAAAAACCGGCGACCAGCAGAGGCCCGAGACCAGTCAGAGCAGCGGGAGCAGCAGAGGAGGAGCCCAGTATAAAAACCGGCGACCAGCGAGGCCCGACCAACTCAGCAGCGGGGAGAGAGGTAAAAAGTAATCAGTGTGTGACGTCACCAGGGAGCAGGTAAGTGATTGGTTGGTGAGTATTTCTCTTTTTTAAACTTTAACTCTGTAGTTTAGAGTTACTAGGGTCTTTTCTGGTGTAGCAGGGACTGTTGGTAGACTATACAAGCACCTTAGAGATAATTTTAATTGGTGATAGTAAATTAATTTAAATTAAGTAAAGGGAAGGTCATGCCAGGTGAGCCCAGCCCCGTGATATGCTCCTCTTGCTCTATGTGGGAATTCAGGGACCCCGGTGCCCCTGATGACCACGTGTGCCAGAGATGCATCCATCTGCAGCTACTAGCAGACCGCATTGAGGCGCTGCAGCTGCGGGTGGATGGGTTGTTGAACATTCACGATGCTGAGAGGGTCGTGGATAGCACGTTTAGTGAGTTGGTCACACCGCAGGGAAGGGCTGCACAGGAAGACAGGAAATGGGTGACCACCAGGCGGAGCAATAGAAGCAGGCAGGTAGTGCAGGAGACCCCTGTGACCATTCCCCTCTCAAACAAGTATACCGCTTTGGATACTGTTGAGGGGGATGACTCACCAGGGGAAGGCAGCAGCAGCCAACTTCCTGGCACTGGGGGTGCTCCTGCTGCCCAGGAAGGGGGGAAAAAGAGTGGGAGAGCAATAGTGGTAGGGGATTCTATAGTAAGGGGAACAGATAGGCGTTTCTGTGGCCGTAGACGTGAATCCAGGATGGTTTGTTGCCTCCCTGGTGCCAGGGTCAAGGATATCACTGAGCGGCTGCAGGGCATTCTGGAGGGGGAGGGTGAACAGCCAGAGGTCGTGGTCCACATTGGTACCAACGACATAGGTAAAAAGAGGGATGAGGTCCTGCAGCAAGAATTTAGGGAGCTAGGTGAAGGATTAAAGAGCAGGACCTCAAAGGTTGTAATCTCTGGATTACTCCCGGTGCCATGTGCTAGTGAGTATAGAAATAGGAAGATAGAACAGATGAATGCGTGGCTAAAGGGATGGTGCAGGAGGGAGGGCTTTAGTTTCCTGGATCACTGGGTCTGCTTCTGGGAAAGGTGGGACTTGTGCAAGTCGGACGGTTTACACCTGAACCAGAGGGGGACCAATATCCTTGTGGGGAGGTTTGCTAGCACTGCTGGGGGGGGTTTAAACTAACTTGGCAGGGGGATGGGGTACAGAGTGGAGCTATAGTAGGGGGTGATTTACAGCCAAATACAGAGGAAAAAACAAGTCAGCTGGGAAGGCAGAGCAAATATGTGAAGGCAAAAGGGAATATGGCAGGGCTGGAAGGCATTTATTTTAATGCAAGGAGTCTTGCAAATAAGGTGGATGAACTGAAGTTGTTGTTGAACACATGGGAGTACGATATTGTTGCCATCACGGAGACATGGTTGAGGGAGGGTCAGGACTGGCAGCTCAATATTCCGGGGTATAGAATCTTCAGGCGAGACAGAGGGGGGTGTAAAAGGGGAGGGGGTGTTGCAATATTAATTAAGGAGTCAATTACTGCTGTAAGGAGGGATGATATATTAGCGGGTTCCTCAAATGAGGCCATATGGGTAGAACTTAAAAACAAAAAGGGGGCAAGCACTTTGCTGGGAGCGTACTATAGGCCCCCAAACAGTCAGGGGGAGATAGAGGAACAGATATGTAGGCAAATCTCAGAGAAGTGTGAAAATAATAGGGTAATAATAGTGGGGGATTTCAACTTCCCCAATATAAATTGGGATAGTCAGAGTGTGAAAGGCTTAGAGGGTGCAGAATTCTTAAAGTGCATCCAGGAGAGCTTTTTGAGCCAACATGTAGAAAGTCCTACAAGAGAGGGGGCGGTACTGGACCTAATTCTGGGGAATGTAGCCGGGCAAGTGGTGGAAGTATCAGTAGGAGAGCATTTTGGCGACAGTGACCATAATTCGGCGAAATTTAAGGTGGTCATGGAAAAAGACAAAGACGGCCCGGAAATAAGGGTTCTAAATTGGGGGAAGGCCGATTTTAATATGATAAGGCAGGATCTGGCCAAAGTGGACTGGGAGCAGCTACTTATAGGAAAATCCACATCAAAACAGTGGGAGACTTTCAGAAGGGAAATAGAGAGAGCACAGCGCCAACATGTTCCTGTAAAGGTCAAGGGTGGGACCAACAAGCAAAGGGAACCTTGGATGACAAGGGAGATACAAAAATGCATTAGAAATAAAAGGGGGGCTTTTGGCAGTTACAAAAGACTAAAGACGGAAGAAGCCCTAGAGGAGTATAAAAAGTGCAGGGGCATACTTAAAAAAGAAATTAGGAGGGCGAGGAGGGGCCATGAAATAACACTGGCGAGCAAAATAAAGGAAAATCCTAAGATGTTTTATAAGTATATTAAGGGCAAGAGGATAACCAGGGAAAGGGTAGGGCCCATTAGGGACCAAAGTGGCAATCTGTGTGTAGAACCAGATGATGTAGGCGGGGTTTTAAATGAATTTTTTGCATCTGTGTTCACTATGGAGAAAGACGATGCAGACATAGAAATCGGGCAAGGGGATTGTGACATACTTGAACATATTAGCATCGAGAGGGAGGAGGTGCTAGCGGTTTTAGCAGGCCAAAAAGTGGATAAATCCCCAGGCCCGGACGAGATGTATCCCAGGCTGCTGTGGGAGGCAAAGGAGGAGATTGCAGGGGCTCTGACACAAATTTTCAGAACCTCTCTGGCCACAGGGGATGCACCAGAGGACTGGAGAACAGCTAATGTAGTACCATTATACAAGAAGGGTAGCAGGGATAAACCAGGGAATTACAGGCCAGTGAGCCTAACATCTATGGTAGGGAAATTATTGGAAAAAATTCTGAGGGACAAAATTAGTCTCCACTTGGAGAGGCAAGGATTAATCGGGGATAGTCAGCATGGCTTTGTCAAGGGTAAATCATGTCTGACAAATCTGATTGAATTTTTCGAGGGGGTGACTAGGGAGGTGGATGAGGGAAATGCTGTGGATGTGGTTTACATGGACTTCAGTAAAGCTTTTGACAAAGTCCCGCATAGGAGACTGGTCAAGAAGGTAAGAGCCCATGGGATCCAGGGTGCCTTGGCGCGTTGGATCCTAAACTGGCTGAGTGGCAGGAGGCAGAGGGTGATGGTCGAAGGTTGCTTTTGTGACTGGAAGCCTGTGTCCAGTGGGGTACCTCAGGGATCGGTGCTGGGTCCCTTGTTGTTTGTGATCTACATAAATGATTTGGATGAGAATGTAAAAGGGATGATCAGTAAGTTTGCAGATGACACGAAAATTGGTGGGGTGGTAAATTGCAAGGGGGAAAGCCTCAGGCTACAGGACGATATAGACGGGTTGGTCAGATGGGCGGAAAAGTGGCAAATGGAATTTAACCCTGAAAAGTGCGAGGTGATGCATTTTGGACGGACAAATAAGGCAAGGGAATACACAATGAGTGGTAGGACCCTAGGAAGTACAGGGGGTCAGAGGGACCTCGGTGTACATGTACATAGATCTCTGAAGGCAGCGGAACAAGTAGATAAGGTGGTTAAAAAGGCATATGGGATACTTGCCTTCATTAGCCGAGGCATAGAATATAAGAGCAGGGAGGTTATGATGGAGCTGTACAAAACGCTGGTGAGGCCACAGCTGGAGTACTGTGCGCAGTTCTGGTCGCCTCACTATAGGAAGGATGTGATTGCTTTGGAGAGGGTGCAGAGAAGATTCACCAGGATGCTACCTGGGATGAAGCGCCTCAGCTATGAAGAAAGACTAAACAGGCTGGGGTTGTTTTCCTTGGAGCAAAGAAGGCTGAGGGGGGACCTGATTGAGGTGTACAAAATGATGAGGGGCATAGATAGGGTAGACAAAGAGGAACTTTTCCCCTTAGTAGGGGGGTCAGTAACAAGGGGGCATAGATTCAGGGTAAGGGGCAGGAGATTTAGAGGGGATTTGAGGAGGAACTTTTTCACCCAGAGGGTGGTTGGAATGTGGAACTCAATGCCTAAAAGGGTGGTAGAGGCAGGAACCCTCACAACATTCAAGAAGCATTTGGATGAGCACTTGAAATGCCATTGCATACAAGGCTATGGACCAAATGCTGGAAAATGGGATTAGACTGGACAGGGATGGATGGGCGGCGCAGACACGATGGGCCGAAGGGCCTCTTTCTGTGCTGTAAAACTCTATGACTCTATGACTCTATGACTCTATGGATGTCGGCGGTAAGCCGGACTACATTTCCGTGGACCGTCTTAAGCCGGCTCAACTGGATCTGGACTGACCCGTTGGGTTGGCTCAGCCCCTGCGGCGGGGCCGACCTCTGGCTTCTGCACCCTCAGTCCACCACCGAGCGCCTGGGGACCCATCTGCGACCCCCCAGGTCCCCGCCCCGGACTTAAGGAGCCATTTTGGCCGTGTGATCCGGGCCCCTCAACGACTGACATTGCCAGTTCTAGTGAATTCTGGGGGGACGTATGTGGCGGAGACCACATAGGGACAGTAACACAATTCACTATGTATAGCCAATGTTGTTATCGCTCCACTTTACGTATGGAACTTGGTTGGGTTATCGGGGCAGGGTCCCTTTAAGAGTCGTCGATTGTGTGATGACGTCATAGCCCTGCGACGAGGCCGAGTCCCTCAGTCCATGCGGAGAGTTAATAAAGCTAACACGCGTTTTTCTTTGCTGCTATGAAAGTCTCGCAGTTTGTTTATTTCCAGCGACTCCTACAATAGGGTCCATTCTAGGAGTGGGTATCGGGCTATAAAACACTATAGGGTCCATTGTGGGAGTGGGGATACGGCTATTACACTATAGGGCCCATTCTGGGAGTGCAGATTGGGCTAAAACTCTATAGGGCCCATTGTGGGATTAGGGGTAGTGCTATAACTCTATAGGTCCCATTCTGGGTGTGGGAATGTGGCTACTACACTATAAGTCCAAACTGGGTGTCGGCATAGGTCTATAATACTATAGGGCCAATTTTGGGTGTGTGGATAGGGCTATAACACTATAGGGCCCAATCTAGAAGTGGGGATAGGGTTATAACACTATAGGCCCCATTCTGGGAGTGGGGATAGGGCTATAACACTATAGGGCCCACACTGAGAGTGGGGATAGGGCTGTAACACTATAGGGCCCATTCTGTAGCAGGGATAGGGCTGTAACACTATAGGGCCCATTCTAGGAGTGGGGATAGGGCTATAACACTATACGGCCCATTCTAGGAGTGAGGATTGGGCTATAACACTATGGGGCCCATTCTAGGAGTGTGGATAGGGATTCAACAGTGTAGGGCCCATTCTGGGAGTGGGGATAGGTCTATAACACTATAGGGCCCATTCTGGGAGTGGGGATAGGGCTATAACACTATAGGGCCCATTCTGGGAGAGGGGATAGGGCTATAACACTATAGGGCCCATTCTGGCAGTGTGGATAAAGCTATAACACTACAGGGCCCATTCTGGGAGAGGGGATAGTGCTATAACACTACAGGGTCCATTCTGGGAGTGGGGATAGTGCTATAACACTGTAGGGCCCACACTGGGAGTGGGGATTGGGCTATAACACTATAGGGCCCATTCTGGGAGGGGGGATAGTGCTATAACACTATAGGACATAGGGCAGCACGGTGGCATAGTGGTTAGCACTGTTGCCTCACAGCGCCAGGGACCCGGGTTCGAATCCGGCCTCGGGTGACTGTCTGTGTGGAGTTTGCACATTCTCCCCGTGTTTGCGTGGGTTTCCTCCGGGTGCTCCGGTTTCCTCCCACAGTCCAAAGATGTGCGGGTTAGGTTGATTGGCTGTGATAAATTGACCCTTAGTGTTAGGGGGATTAAATACGTGGGGTTACGGGGATAGGGTGGGATATGTGTTGGTGTAGGGGTTACAGGGATCGGGTGGGATATGTGTCGGTGCAGGCTCGATGGGCCGAAATGGCCTCTATCTGCACTGTGGGGTTTCTGTGATTCTGTGATTCTGGGAGTGGGGATAGGGCTATAACACTATATGGCCCATTCTGGGAGTGGGGATAGGGCTATAACTCTATAGGGCCCATTCTGGGAGTGGGGATTGGGCTATAACACTATAGGGCCCATTCTAGTTGTGGGGATGGGGATATAACAGTATAAGGACAACACTGGGAGTGGGGATAGGGCCCATTCTAGTAGTGGGGATAGGGCTATCACACACTAGGGTCCATTCTGGGAGAGGCGATAGGGCTATAACACCATAGGGCCCACACTGGGAGTGGGGATAGGGCTATAACACTATAGGACCCATTCTGGGAGTGCAGATTGGGCTAAAACTCTATAGGGCCCATTGTGGGATTAGGGATATTGCTATAACACTATGGCCGAGAAATTCAGTATAGCCACGTTTGGGGCGCTACAGCTGGGCGGCCGCTAAAGTTTGCGCCCGGCGCAACTTCGCGCCACCTTCGCCGATATTCAGTGGCATCGCCCCAAGAGGTTGCTGCTGCGCTAAAGCAGGCAATGCACGACTATCATTAGGCGCTAAGCCGGCGATCTGGGGCGTTAACACCGAGGACGGGCGCAGCGCAGGTGTGGCGAGTTGCTCAATGAAGGCAGACACGCTGACGCTGGTCAGCTCTTAAAGGGGAAGGGTCAACTTGTTTGGCTGCAGCCCTGAAGCAAGGCCTGACCATTGCTGGTTCATCAGTTCTACGCCCTCAACCATGGGGAAGCCCGCTATTCTTCCAAATCCGATTGCACGCTCTTGCTGCTTGTCCAGGGTCATGGGGAAGGAGATGTACTGACGTCTCCTTCTGAAAAGGGCATTGTTCACCTGGCGGATGCAGCAATGTACCGCGAACTGGGAGATGTTGGCAATGTCCCCAGTAGCGGATTGGAAGGAGCCAGTGGCATCGAAGTTGAGAGCCACCGTCACCTTCACTGCCACTGACAGAGACGTCCTGCTCCTCAGCTGTGGCTGCAGATCTCTGCGAAGCAGGTGGCAGATCTCAGTGACCACCTCCCTTCTGAATCGCATCCTCCGAACACACTGCTCCTCAGACATGTTCAGATATGAGAACTGCTGGCGGTATACCCTGTAATGATATCAGCAAATAGTGATGGTATTTGCCTGTTTGATTATTTATGCCTTACCAGCATATTTGCCTGATTGATTATTTATGCCTGACCAGCAGAGGGCATGTGAGAGACAAGCAGTTTAGTTTTAGTTTCGTTTTAGATGGATCTCTAAGATGGTGTCTCCTGTAATGCTGTTAACTGAGTTGAACATACTTTAGATAAAAAGTCATTCTCTTTCATGAATGTGTCGTCATTGAACCCACATACAAATCAATACATGGTGTCAGAAGTGATTGAAAGAGATGAAGAGGAAAAATCTGAAGTTAAATCAGCTCTCCACATATTAGCAAGCCAAAAGAGAACATCGTTACTTACCATTGGAGAATAGCTAACGAAGTGAAAAAATGGAAGGATTACACCCACCGGCGAAGCTTCAGTTGACAGGTAATGTGGCTGAAAATTGGAGAAGGTTCAAACAATGTTTGGAGTTGTATATAGCGGCAATCGGAGCTGACGAGAAAAGTGATAAAATGAAAGCGTCAGTGTTCTTACATGTCGTGGGTGATGAAGCGCTGGAGGTGTATAATAACTTCACATTCGCTGCTGATGGAGACAAAATGAAGCTGGATAAAATAATGGAACAGTTTGAGGCCTACTGCATACCTAAACATAACGTGATGTTTGAGAGGCACAGAGTTTTCACATGTGTACAGAAAACGGGAGAGACTATTGATCAGTATGTGACTGAACTGAGAAACCGAAGCAAAACATGTGAATTTGGGGGACTGACAGACTCGCTGATAAAAGACAGACTGGTGTGTGGTATTCCAGATAATGGTCTAAGGGAAAGACTGCTAAGAGAGCAAAATCTAGACCTGGGAAAAGCCATAGCACTGTGTAGGGCTACAGAGACTGTGAAGTTGCAGGCAAAGGAGCTGTGATAAAAATGATAACTTCCGGGAAGTTATGTCATCACTTCCTGTGAACTATGAACTATGAACTGTGTACATACCTCACTTCCTGTCATATGTCACTTCCTGTTGGACTGGTATAAATACTGGTCTGTTCAGTATTGTAAGAGGCTTCTACCAGAGGCATGGTAAAGACCTCTCTTGTGTATATAGTGTGTTTATAAGTTACTTAAAGCTTACTTTAAAGTTACTTGATGGTAAGTCTCCTTTTTCTTATATCAATTTAAGTAACTTAGTATTTACACTGACAAATACTAGACCTTCAGACAAACTCAGAAGTTAAGGATCCAGGGAACCACCCATCATGGAGAAAATCCTTAGACCTATTCGTCTGGACTTGGACCCGAATACACCAGCAGCTGGCAGGGTATGGAAGCATTGGTATCGTACTTTTGAGAATTTTCTGGATGAATGTAAAGCGGATGCTCCTGCTAAATTGAAGATACTTGTCAATTATGTGACCCCAAAAGTGTTCGAATATGTTGATGAATGGGATAATTACGAAGAGGTGATTCGGGCACTTAAGAAACTGTATGCGAAGACCCCAAATGAGGTCTATGCTAGACATCTACTGGCCACAGCCCGACAAGGGCCAGGGGAATCAATTGACGAATTCCTGCAAGAACTTCGCAGGCTCAGCGTAGATTGTAACTTTCAGGCAGCCTCAGCTGAGCTGTACCGCCAAGAAATGATTCGTGATGCTTTCATCTGCGGGATTGCCTCTCCATTTATACGCCAGCGTCTACTAGAAAGTAAAACACTTGAGCTACAAAAAGCTTTTGACCTAGCTTGTTCACTGGATTTGGCAAAGGGAAATGCAGACCTCTATCAGCTGCCCAGATCTCGATCTGCTGCTGTAGCTGCAACCAGACAATTCAAGCGGTCTCAGGTGAACCCTATCATGGGGGAATCTAATTCTGATAATTCTGATGAAGAAGAGGAGGACGACCCCACTTTAGCAGCCTCTTGGCAATCTAGGAAGGAATGCTTCTTTTGTGGAGATGCTTTTCACCCTAGGAAAACCTGCCCTGCTCGCAATGCAATCTGCAGTTATTGCGGGAAAAAAGGACACTTTGCTAAAGTTTGCCTATCAAGGGCCTCTACGAGGGCCAATCCAGCTAAGGCCTACCGAACTGCCCCAATTAGGGCCTATCAAGATGCTCCAGCTAGGACCTATCAAGCTTCCTCTCGAGCTCTCTCCCGAAGAAGCACACCGAGAGTTTTAGCCACTCTCTGTGCAACGACACCAATTACAGCTGCTTGCCCACAGAACCTGTCTCATGCAGCCACAAAAATTTCAATTAAAGGGCATACCTTAGATGCCTTAATTGACTCAGGAAGTACTGATAGTTTCATTAAGGAACAGGTTGTTGCGAAATTGAAACTACATGTCTTCCCATCGGACCAGGCAATTGCGATGGCCCAGTCATCACTTAATACCAGAATCTCCGGCTTTTGTGTTGTTGATATGACACTTCATGGTCGTATGTATCCCTCCACCCGACTTTCGGTGCTCAAGGACTTATGTAGTGATCTCCTCTTAGGGCTGGACTTCCAAAAACAGCATAAGAAACTCACCATTGAGTTTGGTGGATCCAAACCCGGACTTACTATTTCTAATATACCGTCTAAATTACCATTGTGTGCATTATCAGCAGCTTCACTGGATGAACCCTCATTATTTGCCAGTATTCCGCCTCAATGCAAACCGATAATAACGAAATCGCGGCGCTTTAATCAGGAAGACCAATCTTTTATTGCGGCTGAAATCTCTCGACTTCTAGCAGAGGATATCATTGAACCATGTTCGTCGCCCTGGCGGGCTCAAGTCGTCATTGTCAAGAACCCTCTAAAACCTCACAAACAGCGACTATGCATCGATTATTCGCAAACCATCAATCAATATACCGACTTGGACGCCTACCCATTGCCACGCATTGATGATATGGTTAATAAACTGGCCGAATACAAAGTGTTCTCAACTTACGATTTAAAAAGTGCCTATCATCAGTTACCCTTGAAGGTCTCAGATAAGCAGTACACAGCCTTTGAGGCTAATGGACGACTGTACCAATTTCGTCGCCTCCCATTCGGGGTTACTAATGGAGTGGCTGTCTTTCAACGGGCAATGGATGGCCTGGTTAAGCAGGAAAACCTAAGGGACACTTTTCCCTATCTTGATAACATTACCATTGCAGGTCACAATCAACAGGAACACGACTCCAACCTCCAAAAATTTCGGGATGCCCTCCATCGCCGTAATTTGACCCTGAATGAATCCAAATCTGTTGAGTCGCAACCGACCATCAACATCCTTGGCTACTGCGTAGGCAATGGTATCATTAAGCCAGACCCAGAAAGACTTTGCCCGCTCCAAGAGCTCCCGTCACCTAAGAATCCGGCTTCTTTACGTCGGGCTCTCGGTCTGTTTGCATACTACGCTAAATGGATTCCTCATTTTTCGGACAAAATCCAACCCTTGCTGCATGCTAGATCATTTCCACTGGGAACAGCGGCTGTTGCAGCCTTTAACCTTCTCAAAAAACAGTTGGAGAAAGCGGCTCTTCACTCCATTGATGAGAATCTCCCTTTCGTGGTTGAATGTGATGCCTCGGAGGTGGCGATCTCGGCTACTCTGAATCAGGAAGGTCGTCCTGTAGCATTTATGTCCAGGACCTTACAAGGTGCCGAGCTACATTATCCTCCGGTTGAGAAAGAAGCCACAGCCATCATAGAGGCAGTACGGAAGTGGAACCATTTTCTAGCTCGCCAGCACTTTACATTGATCACGGACCAACGATCAGTCGCCTTCATGCTCGATAATCGAAAACGAACCAAAATTAAGAATAATAAAATACAACTTTGGAGGATGGAACTGGCCTCTTTTGGTTATACCATTCTCTATCGGCCTGGCAAGGAGAATGTGGCCCCGGACACCCTCACACGGGCATTCTGCTCCACTATGTCATCCTCCACTCTCATGGATGTCCACAATGGTTTGTGTCATCCTGGCGTTACGCGCATGCTACATTTCGTACGATCACGGAATCTCCCTTTTTCCACTGGAGATGTAAAGAAAATATGCTCAGAATGCCGGCTTTGTGCGGAATTAAAACCTCAGTTCTTCCGCCCCTCAGATGGTATACTCATACATGCAACCCAACCGATGCAACGACTTAGCATCGATTTTAAGGGCCCAGTGCCCTCTTCAACTCGGAACACATATTTGCTCACCATGATCGACGAATATTCACGCTTTCCGTTTGCCTTCCCCTGCTCCAATATGCTGGCGTCCACAGTAATCTGCTGCCTTGAGCAGGTATTTTCTCTCTGTGGCATGCCGGCTTATATTCACTCAGATCGGGGTCCATCCTTTATGTCAAGGGAACTCAAGGACTACCTCTCAGAACGGGGAATTGCTACAAGCAAAACAACACCATACCATCCCATCGGAAATGGGCAGGTAGAGAGGTATAACGGTATCATCTGGAATTCCGTACGTCTCGCTTTAAGATCTCGGGGCCTACCAGACCAGCAATGGGAAACAGTGCTTCCGGATGCATTGCACTCTATACGGTCCCTGCTTTCTACAGCCACAAATACTACACCTCATGAGCGGTTCTTTGGATTCCAGCGTCGCTCATCTCATGGGACATCACTCCCGTCATGGCTAACTACTCCTGGACCTGTATTACTCCGAAGATACGTTCGGACGTCTAAAAATGACCCTCTTGTAGACGAGGTCGAACTAACCGATGCCAACCCCACCTATGCAAACATACGATATTCCGACGGCCGAGAATCTACCGTATCATTACGGGATCTGGCTCCCTGCCCACCAGGACCTAGTGGGACATCGGGTGATGGCATTTCACCAGGAAACTCTTGGGACCTATCGGGTACCCCTCTCCAGGATCCTGATCGGACACCAACTAGCTTGGTGCCGGTAGAACCCCGTGCTCAAGGTTGCGACCCTCCCAGTACCGCGCATGAAAGTACTGATCCGCCACAGACCAGCTCTGCACCTCCCTCTGAACAGAGGCAGTCCGACTTTGAACCTATTGGGGCTCGTACTCGAAGCCATGATCTCCCCGACCCTTCACAGGGCAATCCAGGCCACACAGACTCTGACCAATGGCCAACCGCATGTAAGCGGACCAGCGACCCTCTACGACGGGAATCCAAACGGGTGCGACTCTTCCTTGTTCGGCGGCTGCGGACCAAAAGGTAGACCACAGCCTCCTAATCCTGCAGGAGGGAAGAATGTGATAAAAATGATAACTTCCGGGAAGTTATGTCATCACTTCCTGTGAACTATGAACTATGAACTGTGTACATACCTCACTTCCTGTCATATGTCACTTCCTGTTGGACTGGTATAAATACTGGTCTGTTCAGTATTGTAAGAGGCTTCTACCAGAGGCATGGTAAAGACCTCTCTTATGTATATAGTGTGTTTATAAGTTACTTAAAGCTTACTTTAAAGTTACTTGATGGTAAGTCTCCTTTTTCTTACATCAGGAGCTGTTCAGTGACAGTAGCTGCAACGTGGATGCAGTGAGTAAGAACGGACACAAACCGTTTAACAAAAAGAGCGCCAATGTGAAAAAAGAGGCGTGGCCAGCGAACAAAAATGAAAGGGGCAATCGAAAGTCATGTAGTCGATGCGGTACACAGCATCCACCAAAAAAGTGTCCAGCATATGGTAAAAAATGCAATAGTTGCAACAAAAACAACCATTATGCCCGTTGCTGCAAGAACCAAGCGCAACAAAGCAAGGTCCATGCAGTAGATGAAAGCGAGATAGAGGAGTTCTATGTAGATGTTGTGTATGAAAACAAAAAAGAAAAAAGAGACTGGATGTTGACACTAAAAGTGAATGACATACACATTCCATTTAAATTGGATACTGGAGCACAAGTTAATGTGATATCAGAGACTGATTTTAAGAAAATTAGACCCAGACCAAAGATACATGGAATAAAAGTGAAAGTGACAGGATACTCAGGTACTGATATACCAGTGAAAGGAAGATGCATTGTCAAAGTAACACACAAGGACAGAGAGCACACGCTAGCATTAATCATGGTGCCAAAGGATGTGCAAGCCATACTAGGTTTAAAAGCCTGTGAGAGACTGAACCTGGTAAAGAGAGTCCTCGTTGTGGAAAGCAAAGGAGAGACAGTCTATGATGAACTCATGAAAGAGTACAACGACCTATTTCAGGGTCTAGGCTGCCTTCCAGGAGAACACACGATCAGAGTAGATAAAAGTATGCCAACGGTCATACATCCATGCAGAAAAGTTCCGTTTGCTCTTCAAAAGCAACTGAAGGCAGAGTTGGACAGGATGGAAAGCCTGAACGTGATTCAGAAGATAGATGAGCCAACTGAGTGGGTGAGTTCCCTCGTCGTTGTGGACAAAAAGAATGGAAAGCTCAGAATTTGCCTGGATCCAAGAGATCTAAACAGAGCAATAAAGAGAGAGCACTTCAAGCTTCCTACACGTGAGGAAATCATGTCACAGTTTGCAAATGCAAAGTATTTCAGCAAGTTAGATGCATCATCAGGATTTTGGCAGATGAAACTGGACGGGGCAAGTTCAAGACTGTGCACGTTCAACAGTCCATTTGGCAGATACAGATTCCTAAGGTTACCATTTGGCATTGCCTCAGCTCCTGAAGTGTATCACAAAACTACCCATATGATCTATGAGCACCTGGAGGGAGTTGATACATCAATGGATGACATCATAGCATGGGGAACCACGAGAACTGAGCATGACGAGAGACTGAAAAAAGTGCTGGAAGCAACAAGGAAAACAAACCTGAAGCTGAATAGAGAGAAATGCCAGCTCGGGGTGACAGAACTGACATTCGTGGGAGATATCCTTAGCGGTGAGGGCATCAGACCAGATCCCAGAAAGGTGTCCGCCATTGAGAATATGCCAAAGCCACAATGCAAAAAGGACGTGCAGAGGTTTAATGGAATGATCAACTACGTGGGGAAATTCATATCCAACCTCTCAGAAAAGATGGCGCCACTGAGACGACTAACTGAAAAGAACATAGAATGGGAATGGAATCATGAGCATGAGAAGTCATGGAGCGATCTAAAGAAACTGCTCACAGAGGAACCAGTTCTGAGGTTTTATGACCCAGCGAGACCCATCAAGATATCATCAGATGCATCACAGAGTGGGCTCGGTGCTGTTCTTCTGGAAAAATATGACTACTGGCAACCTATTGCATATGCATCGCGCTCAATGACAGACGCGGAGACGCGATATGCTCAAATAGAAAAGGAGCTGCCCAGCATCACATACGCCTGTGAAAGATTTCACCAGTTTGTGTCAGGACAAGCAATCAGTGTAGAGACTGACCATAAGCCCTTGATTGCATTGTTCCAAAAGCCACTAAATAGCTGTCCGCTTAGAATACAAAGAATGATGATCAGGCTGCAACGTTATACACTGAATGTTGCGTACACACCGGGTAAGCTGATGTATACAGCAGACACGTTGTCCAGAGCTGTAGACGCAAGTGAGCCCGCAAACACCAAAATGGATGAAAAAGTGAACGCCTACGTGGACATGATCACAAGTGCACTGCCCATAGCAGATGCAAAAATGGAGCTCATAAAGACTGAGACAAACAAAGATGAAACAATGAGACGACTGAGGAAAAGCATCTTGGACGGATGGCCCAACATGAAGCAAGACTGCTCACCTGACATGGCAGAGTACTGGAACTGCAGGGCGGAACTGTCAGTGGTCGAAGACATCATCTACAAAGGAAGTAAAATAGTTATCCCAAAGAGTCTGAGAAAAGAGATGCTAAAAAGGATCCATGGAGGACATCTGGGAATCGAAAAGTGTAAGAAAAGAGCACGAGAGGTGATGTACTGGCCACGAATCAACCAAGATGTGACAAATGAGGTGTCAAACTGCACAATATGCCTGAAATATCGAGCAAGCAATCCAGTAGAACCACTAAAGCCACACCCAGAGCCAGACAGACCTTACCAGAAGGTAGGCGCTGACCTATTCGTATGTCAAGGGAAGGACTATCTTGTAGTCACAGACTATTACTCCCTGTATCCAAAGGTTTGTAGACTGTACACCACCACTGCAGATGCTGTGATAACATGTATGAAAGTCATATTCTCCAGACATGGCGTGGCAAGCGAGGTCTTCACAGACAACAGACCCCAGTTTTACAATGCAAGTTTCCGACACTTTGCCAAAGAGTGGGACTTTGTCCACACAACGTCAAGTCCTCACTTTCCACAGTCCAATGGACTAGTGGAAAAATCGGTCCAGACAGTGAAAAGACTGATGTACAAGGCAAAAGACAGTGGAACTGACTTCTACCAGAGCATGCTTGTATACCGCACAAGGCCGCTCAAGTGTGGTATGTCACCAGCCCAACTCCTTATGGGACGTCTGCTAAGGTCAAACCTACCCATCCCGGAGAACCTCCTGAAAACAAAAGAGGGGGAGAAAGTGAGGAAGTTCAACGAAGAACAGAAAGAAAAGCAAAAGTACTACTATGACAGAGGAACACAAAACCTACCTGAACTCCACACTGGTGACCAAGTAAGGTTCAAAGACAAAACAAACATATGGACTCAGAAGGGAAATGTCCTGAGTGAAGTCCAACCAAGATCATACACCATTCAGACAGATGAGGGTGCTGTTCTGCGAAGAAATCATCGAGATCTTCTCATGGGACCAGCCACAGCAAGTCAAAAGACTGATACTGTTGAACAACCTGATCACACAGCAGGTCAAAAGACTGATACTGTTGAACAACCTGATCACACAGCTGAGAAATCATCATCTGAGGCAACAACTCAGATTCAAGGACAATCAATCAGAAAATCCTCAAGACGCGTGAAGCCTCCTGAGAGACTCATTGAGCAAGTTTAAGGACTATTGTTATAGAAGGAAGTAATGTTATCTTATTCTTTCTTCAAGTTCTAGGTATTTACATATTTCATGTGAACACACAAAACAAGGTTAAAAAACCTTGATAATGATAATGATAATGTAAGTTCATTAATTGTTACAGTTAAAATGCAGAGTAATACAAAGAAAACATGTTGTTAGATAAAAGTAAAATACTTTTGTTTTAAGAAAGGGAGATGTAATGATATCAGCAAATAGTGATGGTATTTGCCTGTTTGATTATTTATGCCTTACCAGCATATTTGCCTGATTGATTATTTATGTCTGACCAGCAGAGGGCATGTGAGAGACAAGCAGTTTAGTTTTAGTTTCGTTTTAGATGGATCTCAAAGATGGTGTCTCCTGTAATGCTGTTAACTGAGTTGAACATACTTTAGATAAAAAGTCATTCTCTTTCATGAATGTGTCGTCATTGAACCCACATACAAATCAATACATACCCTGGGTGGGTAAGGCCTCCTGTGCCGACGCCTGTTGGCCAATCTCCGTCTGGCCATGACTGGCACTCTCTTATGGTGTCTCTGATCCCTTTGAATGCAATGCAGAAAGCCAATGTTTCCACCCATTGCAGCCCCCATTATATGTGACGACTCAAGGCTATGGCACTGAAAGTGAAATCCAAGTGCAAAGCTCTGGCCTGAAGCCACAAGTACCTGTGCAAGCGCTGACTCAAAGCAGAAAGCTCTCTGCCTTTGTCTCTCTCCAAATATCCTTCTCTCACACAGAGGGATTGGCACAAAATGGCTGCCACTTATACTGCAGGAGGAGTCCCCTTTAAATAGCGCCCCCCACGCCCCACAGCGACTGGGAACCATTCCCCTCTACCAGTCGCTGGGGGCGCCAGGCGCAAAGAAGGGCGGCGCCACTGAATTTCCGGTTCGGGGCACACAAAGGGCGTTGCACCATGAAATGACGACAGGATCTGCGCGCGCAGCTGAGCGCGCACAAAGGCTTTGCGCCGCCGCTAAATCTTTACTGAAGTTGGGGAGAGGCGCAGATCGCGCTGCGCCCGGCCGCTAGCCGCCTAGCGCCCCACATCTCCTCCTCCTAAGGTGCTAGCGGCTGGCGCAAACAACTGAATTTCTAGGCCTATAGGTCCCATTCTGGGAGTGGGAATGTGGCTACAATACTATAGGACCAAACTGGGAGTCGGTATAGCTCTATAACAGTATAGGGCCCATTCTGGGAGTGGGGATAGGGCTATAACACTATATGGCACATTCTGGGAGTGGTGATAGGGCTATAACACTATAGGGCCCAGTCTAGGAGTGGGGATAGGGCTATAACACTATAGGGCCCATTCTGGGAGCGGGGATGAGAATTTAACACTATAGGGCCCACACTGAGAGTGGGAATAGGGCTATAACATTATAGGGCCCATTCTAGGAGTGGGGATAGGGCAATAACACTATAGGGCCCATTCTAGGAGTCAGGATGGGGCTATAACACTATAGGGACTACACTGGGATTGGTGATAGGGCTATAACACTATAGGGCACATTCTAGGAGTGGGGATAGGGCTATATCACTACAGGGCCCTTTCTGGGAGTGGGGATAGGGCTATAACACTATGGCCTAGAAATTCAGTTGGTAGCGCCAGCCGCTAGTGCCTTAAGAGAGCGAGAAGTGGGGCGCGAAGCGGCTAGCGACCGGGCGCGGGGCAATCTGCGCCTCTCGCGAACATGAGTCAAGAATTAGCGGCGGCACAAAACTGCAGCACCCGCTCAGCTGCGCGCGCAGATCCTGACGTCATTTCATGGTGCAACACCCTTGGTGCGATCTGAATCGGAACTTCAGTGGCGCCCCCCTTCTTTGCGCCTGGCGCTCCCAGCGACTGGTTGAGTGGAACGGTTCCCAGTCGCTGTGGGGCTGGGGGGGCGCTATTTAAAGGGGACTCTTCCTGCATTCTTTGTGGCAGCCATTTTGTTCCACTCCTTCTGTGTGAGAGAGAGAGATTTGGAGAGAGACAAAGGAAGAGAGCTTTCTGAAATAACAACAGAAAATTCTGGAAAAACTCAGCAGGTCAGGCAACATCCGTGGACAGAAATTTGAGTTGACGTTTCGGGTCGAACCCTTCTTCAAAACTGGAAAGAAAAGATAGATCAGAGGCAGGGCTACGATCGGACAAAAGAATAAAAGAAACAAAAGAAGTAAAAAAGAGACAATAAAAGGTATTATAAGCTAGACGAGATGGTAATAGGCTGAGATTAGGTGTAAAGTGTACTGGCAGGGCAAGAGATAGCTGCCAGGTGTGAGAGAGAAACAAAAGGAAAGGGGTGGGGGGGAAAGGAGTGGAAAAATTACAAGAAAAAATGAAATAGGGGCCGAGGTTATGATCTGAAATTGTTGAACTCGATATTGAGTCCGGAAGGCTGCAGAGTGCCTAATCGGAAGATGAGGTGCTGTTCCTCGAGTTTACGTTGAGCTTCCGTGGAACAATACAAGAGGCCAAGGACGGTGAGGTCCAAGTGGGAATGGAATAGAGTTTCCCAGTTTCTCCGTCTCCGCTGTATCTGCTCCGACGATGCCACCTTCTACACCAGTGCTTCAGACATGTCTTCCTTTTTCCGCAACCAAGGATTCCCCTCTACCGTGATTGACACTGCCCTCGACCGTGTCAGTTCTAACTCCCGCACTTCTGCCCTCACCCCTGCCCCTCCCTCCCGGAACCACGATAGGGTTCCCCTTGTCCTCACCTTTCACCCCACCAGCCTCCACATTCAACGGATCATCCTCCGGCATTTCCGCTACCTCCAAAGTGATCCCACCACCAAATGTATCTTCCCCTCCCCTCCCCTTTCAGCATTCCGCAGGGACCGCTCCCTCCGAGACACCCTAGTCCACTCCTCTATCACCCCAAACAGCCCTTCCCCTTCGCCTGGCACCTTCCCGTGCAAGCGGAGGAGATGTAACACCTGCTCCTATACCTCCCCCCTTCCTACTGTCCAGGACCCCAAACACCCCTTCCAGGTGAAACAGCGATTTACTTGTACTTCTCGCAATCTAGTATACTGTATTCGCTGCTCACGGTGCGGTCTCCTCTACATTGGGGAGACCAAACATAGATTGGGTGACTGCTTTGCGGAACACCTCCGTTCAGTCCGTAAGGGTGACCCCGAGCTTCCGGTCGCCTGTCATTTTAATTCATCGCCCCATTCCCACACGGACCTCACCGTCCTTGGCCTCTTGTATTGTTCCATGGAAGCTCAACGTAAACTTGAGGAACAGCACCTCATCTTCCGATTAGGCACTCTGCAGCCTTCTGGACTCAATATCGAGTTCAACAATTTCAGATCATAACCTCGGCCCCTATTTCATTTTTTCTTGTAATTTTTCCACTCCTTTCCCCCCCCCTTTCCTTTTGTTTCTCTCTCACACCTGGCAGCTATCTCTTGCCCTGCCAGTACACTTTACACCTAATCTCAGCCTATTACCATCTCGTCTAGCTTCTAATACCTTTTATTGTCTCTTTTTTACTTCTTTTGTTTCTTTTATTCTTTTGTCCGATCGCAGCCCTGCCTCCGATCTATCTTTTCTTTCCAGTTTTGAAGAAGGGTTCGACCCGAAACGTCAACTCAAATTTCTGTCCACGGATGTTGCCTGACCTGCTGAGTTTTTCCAGCATTTTCTGTTGTTATTTTGGATTTCCAATATCCGCAGTATTTTGCTATCGTTGAGAGAGCTTTTTGCTTTGACTCAGCGCTCGCACAGGTACTTCTGGCTTCAGGCCAGAGCTTTGCAGTTGGAATTATTTTTCAGTGCCATAGCCTTGAGTGGCCACATATAATGGGGGCTGCAATGGGTGGAAACGTTGGGTTTCTGCATTGCATTGAAAGGGCTCAGAGACACCGAGAGAGATTGCCAATGATGGCCAGATGGAGAAGGGCCAACAGGCGTCGGCACAGGAGGCCTTACCCTCCCAGGGTATACCGCCAGCACTTCTCCTACCGCAACAAGTCTGAGGAGCAGTGCATTCGGAGGCTTCGATTCAGAAGGGAGGTGGTCACTGAGATCTGCCACCTGCTTCAGAGAGATCTGCAGCCTCAGCTGAGGAGCAGGACGTCTCTGTCGGTGGCGGTGAAGGTGACAGTGGCTCTCAACTTCTATGCCACCAGCTCCTTCCAATCCGCTACTGGGGACATTGCCAATATCTCCCAGTTCACGGTGCATTCCTGGATCCGCCAGGTCACGAATGCCCTCTTCAGAAGGAGACGTCAGTACATTTCCTTCCCCATGACCCTGGACAAGCAGCAAGAGCGTGCAATGGGATTTGCAAGAATAGTGGGCTTCCCCATGGTCCAGGGCGCCATTGACTGCACGCATGTGGCTTTGCGGGCGCCTCTACAGAATGCCGAGGATTACCGCAACCGGAAGGGCTACCATTCGCTGAATGTGCAGTTGGTGTGTGACCACAGGCAGCTCATACTAGCTGTCAATGCCCGCTTTCCAGGCAGCAGCCACGACGCCTTCATCCTGTGCCAGACTTCTGTGGCAGACATTTTTGAAGCCCCGGCTCACCCAGGAGGCTGGCTTCTTGGGGACAAGGGCTATCCTTTGTGCAGCTGGCTGATGACCCCGCTCCGTGTGCCCAGCACCCCTGCTGAAGAATGATACAATGACAGCCATCAAGCGACCAGGAACATCATTGAGCACACAATCGGCGTGCTGAAGCAACGATTCCGCTGTCTGGACCATTCCGGGGGAGCCCTACAGTACTCGCCTGAGCGAGTCTCCCATTTTGTTGTAGTTTGCTGCATGCTGCACAACCTGGCTATCCTCAGGACTCAGCCACTGCCAGCAGACATTGGAGGACCACCAGAGGAGGAGGAGGAGGAGGAGGAGGAGGAGCAGCAAGATGGGAGGGAGGCACAAAGTGCAAGGGCCGTCTGTCAGCGGCTTATTGCAAGTCGGTTCTAGGCCCCCTCTCAGGGAATGGCTTGTGCCATTGAAAGAACATGAATGGAGCCGCTCCGCAAACCCTGAGGCGGTCAAGGCAACAAATAGTTCAAAGTGCAAACATGGACAATCTGAATAAAGACAATGTTGTGGCGACACGCCACCACTGGACATAATCCGCTCACGGCGGCACAGACAGTCTAAGCAGAAGCCCCCAGCCGGGGGCCCTTTCCTCCAGCAACTTGTTTCCTGCAGGGACAGGCTGCCGGGAGCACTTCCTGTCTGGGAAGTATTTAAGTGGATGCGCGGGCTTTTCTAGTTCCTGTTTGTCATGTGGTTGGAATAAAGCAGTTGTGTTTTCA
Source organism: Somniosus microcephalus (assembly GCF_052327205.1). Lineage (NCBI taxonomy): Eukaryota > Metazoa > Chordata > Chondrichthyes > Squaliformes > Somniosidae > Somniosus > Somniosus microcephalus. Next base: position 68,673,569 of record NC_140995.1, on the reverse strand, counting down.
ATAGCTCTGGTCTCGACTCCCACGTTTGCCGCGGTATCCCAACACTGGTGACCCTGACGCTCAGGACGAATCCTAAGCTAGCATGGCGGATACAAACGCAGTCACGGTTAAATTACCAGACTTTTGGGAGAACCTCGCCGAAGCCTGGTTCGTTCAAGCTGAGTCCAGATTCCGGCTGAAAGGCATTACAGTCGACGCCACGAAGTACGACTACCTCGTCGCCTCGCTCACCTACGCTACAGTCCCCAAGGTTTGGGCAGCGCTGCAGAATCCACCAACGGAGGGCAAGTACGAACATCTGAAGGCTGCGCTACTTAAAAAATTTCAAACGTCCTCTTACCAGCGCCACTGCCAACTCCTGGACCTCCCCGGCCTTGGTGATGCTTCACCATCAGACCTGCTTTCCCACATGCTGTCCCTCTCAGACGACAAAAATCCCGGCGCCCTTTTTCGCACGCTTTTCATTCGGCAGCTCCCCGCCAGCATCCGCCCGCTCATTGTGGAGTCTGACTCCACGGACCTGAATGATATAGCCGAAAAGGCCGACCGGCTGCTCTCTGCACAGGCCGCTCACGACGTCACGCCCGACCTCACAGCAACGACCACGCGGTCTTCCCGGGCCGCTAGGCCCGACCGCCCTACCACTCCGGGTCACTGCTACTACCACACCCGTTTTGGCGCTAGGGCTCAACGCTGCACGCCACCGTGTTCCTTCAAACCCCCCCCCGCACCGGCCCCCGCGATGGCCGCGGGGCAGAAGGAGCCCCTACTGTACGTCACTGACGACAGAACCAACCGCCGATTTCTGTGCGACACAGGGGCCCAGCACAGCATCACCCCCGCCTCCGCCTTCGAGATCCAACGCGGAACACGGGGTATCACACTGGCTGCAGCCAACGGCTCTGAAATCCGCACATATGGCACCCGCATGGTCACGCTCGACCTCGCGGGCCGCCGCTACCGCTGGGAGTTCCTGACAGCCAAGGTCCTCTGCCCACTCATCGGCGCCGACTTCCTACGCGCCCACGGCCTCCTTGTCGACATTCCGAGGCACCGCCTCGTCGACATCAACACTATGGCCCCCATCCCCGGCGCCTTTACCCCGGCCCGTTCAGCCGGCCCGACGACCTACTGCCTCGCCAGAGCCACGGACGACTACTCGGCACTCCTAGCTGAGTTTCCCGCTCTCACTAACCCGACCTTTTCGGCCAAAGCCGCCAAGCACGGTGTGGAACACTATATCCCCACCACCGGCCCCCCAGTTTCTGCCCACGCCCGCAGACTCAACCCGGCCAAGCTGGAAATCGCGCGGGCCGAGTTCACCAATATGGAACAACTCGGCATCATCCGCTGCTCCAGCAGCCCTTGGGCCTCGCCCCTCCACATCGCCCCCAAGCCCGGCGGAGGCTGGCGCCCTTGCGGGGACTACCGCCGCCTCAACGACGCCACCACCCCCGATCGATACCCGGTGCCACACATCCAGGACTTCTCGGCCCGACTGGCCGGACGAACCGTCTTTTCCAAAGTCGACCTGGTGCGCGGTTACCACCAAGTCCCCGTACACCCCGCGGACATCCCCAAAACGGCTGTCATCACCCCATTCGGCCTGTTCGAGTTCCTGAGGATGCCCTTCGGCCTCAAGAATGCAGCACAGGCTTTCCAGCGCCTTATGGACTCAGTCCTCCGGGACCTGAACTTCCTATTCGTCTATCTAGACGACATTCTCGTGGCCAGCTCCTCCAAACAGGAACACCTCGAACACCTTCGCATCCTGTTCGGGCGCCTAGCCCAACACGGGCTCATCCTCAGCCCGGCGAAGTGCCAATTCGGCCTAACCGAGATCGATTTTCTCGGTCACCACATCACCCCTGCTGGGGCCGTCCCCCTGCCCAACAAGGTGCAGGCCGTCCAGCAATTCCCCCGCCCCACAACCATCAAGGGCCTCCAGGAGTTCCTCGGGATGGTGAACTTCTACAACAGGTTCATCCCCAGAGCCGCAGCCCTCATGAAGCCCCTATACGACTCCCTCCGAGGAAAATCCAGCAAGATGGACGTAGCCTGGACCACTGACACGGCAGCTGCCTTCGACGCCACCAAAAACGCGCTCGCCGACGCCACTCTGCTCGCGCACCCGAGGGCCAATGCCCGGGTCGCGCTCACCACCGACGCCTCCGACCACGCGGTCGGGGCCGTGTTCGAGCAGTGGGTCAATGGCGCGTGGCAGCCACTTGCCTTCTACAGCCGCCAACTGCGCCCCCCGGAGGTCAAATACTCCACTTTCGACCGCGAGCTTCTCGCACTCCACCTGTCGGTCCGCCATTTCAGGTTCCTCCTGGAAGGCCGCCCCTTCACCGCGTATGTGGACCACAAGCCACTCACATACGCGATGGCCAAGCACACCGAACCCTGGTCCGCTAGGCAGCAACGCCAGCTCGCGGCCGTCTCCGAGTTTACTACGGACATTCAGCACGTCTCCGGTAGAGACAACGTGGTCGCCGACTGCCTTTCCCGTCCCACCGTCTGCGCGAATCACCTCGCGGTCGACTACACACAACTAGCAGCGGCCCAGCTCACGGACCCAGACCTCCTCTCGGTGGCTACCAGCCTGCCAGGGCTACGCCTAGCCAAGGTCGCGCACGGGCCCGAAGCCACGGCAGTCACGTGCGACGTCTCACTCGGCCAACCCAGGCCGGTCGTCCCTGAGACCTGGCGCCGCCGCGTCTTCGACGTGCTCCACGGGATCTCTCACCCGGGTTCCCGCGCATCCGTCAAACTCCTCTCCAAGCGCTTCGTCTGGCGCGGCCTCAGCAGAGCTGTTCGGACTTGGGCCACCTCCTGCCTCGCCTGCCAACGGGCTAAGGTACAGCTGCACACCAAAGCGCCCCTGGGAGACTTTGAGGTACCCAGCCGCCGCTTCGACCATGTACACGTCGACATCGTCGGTCCCCTGCCGCCATCGCAAGGCCAAACTTATCTCCTCACGATGGTCGACCGCTACACACGCTGGCCTGAGGCAGTGCCGCTGACCTCCACCACCACAGCCGACATCGCCAGGGCGTTCGTTAACACCTGGGTTGCGAGGTTCGGCGTACCGGCCGACATAACCTCCGACAGAGGCGCCCAGTTCACCTCCGAACTCTGGACGGCCACAGCACGCAACCTCGGGGTGACGCTCCACCGCACCACGGTGTACCACCCGCAGGCCAACGGACTTTGTGAATGCTTCCACAGGTCGCTCAAGGCCTCACTCCGCGCCGGCCTGCAGGACAGTACCTGGACTGACCGCCTACCGTGGGTGCTACTCGGCCTACGCACCGCGGTCAAGGAAGACCTCCAGTCCTCGGCAGTGGAGTTAGTCTACGGACAACCGCTGCGCGTCCCAGGCGAATTCCTTCCGGAGCCTACCAAGCCTTGGTCGGCCGAACAGCAGCGGCTCGACTCTTTCTCTTCCGCTCAGCAGTTCGCCCCACTTCTGGTCAACCGACACGGCGAACTCGCACCTCACGTCCCGCCAAATTTACAGCAGGCGCGCTTCGTCTTCGTGCGACACGACGCACACCGCGGGCCCCTGCGACCCCCGTACGACGGTCCGTACGAGGTACTACAAACCGGGGACAAGGTCTTCAAGCTGCGACTCGGCGACAGGGTCTAGACAGTCTCCATCGACCGGCTCAAACCAGCACACACAGAACCAGGGGAACAGGTCCCCGTGGCCCAGCCTCCAACTAGAGGCCGTCCCCCCGGCAAGCCAGCACAGCCGGCGGCGAACCGCCCGACCCAACCAACCAGACCGGCGACCACTCAGAGCCGCTGCAGCAGAACCATTAGACCACCGTCACGACTCGTCCACTCCTCCTAAGCAGATTCTGGGGGGAGCTCTGTGGCGACACGCCACCACTGGACATAATCCGCTCACGGCGGCACAGACAGTCTAAGCAGAAGCCCCCAGCCGGGGGCCCTTTCCTCCAGCAACTTGTTTCCTGCAGGGACAGGCTGCCGGGAGCACTTCCTGTCTGGGAAGTATTTAAGTGGATGCGCGGGCTTTTCTCGTTCCTGTTTGTCATGTGGTTGGAATAAAGCAGTTGTGTTTTCAATAGCTCTGGTCTCGACTCCCACGTTTGCCGCGGTATCTCAACAATGTTTTATTTAACAAACTCTGTGCCCTTCCCGCATGACAAACAAATACAGAACCCCCCCCCCACAAAAAACAGTCAGACACATAACTGGCTCTCACAACCTGGAGAAAATGACAAAAACAGTTAAACAAAAATGACCATGATCCTCGGCCTTCATAAAAAACTAACACAACATTCTCGGCCTTCATAAAAAACTCAACATTTTGCCACACCTCCTACTTTTTGGCCTGCGATGGTGATCCGCCTCACTTGCGCAATTGGCCCCTTCCAGCCCTGCAGCTCCTCCTCAATGGGACCTCAGTGGCTACAGCAAGGCTGGGGGAAGGCTGCTGAGGGTCAGATAGTGAGTCGGCAGATGCCCTTGGGGGACGGCTTGGACCAACTCTGGGCCTGGAGGGCCCGGCTGCTGACTGCACCAACTCTGCTTGGGCGGCAGCAGTCTGTCCTGTGGGTGGTGGCAGCTGCAGTGGAGGAGTGACAGTGTTGGCAGCAGGAATGCTGCCAACCTGACAGAGCACAGGCACTCCCTGGTCGGCCGAGACGCTGGCACTCGCACGGGCCAGCACTGAAGCATGCGCAGCAATCTGCTGAAGCACAGACTGCTGGGCTGCTGTGGCGCGGCGAGTGCCCCAGCGATTCCTGGCTGATCCAGCGAGGGTGGCAGCAGTTAGTGCCCATGTGGCCCTGATCTGTGTCTGCATCAGACCAGCCAGTGAATGCATGGCACAACTAAGCACTTGGCTGGAAGCCGCATGTGATGCAGCGACGTCCTGCTTACTCCTGGCCTGTGATGCAGCGACGTCCTGCAGAATCCCGGCCTGTGCTGCCCCGAATTCCTGCACACTCCTTGACAATGACTCTATGCAGTCAGGCATCCTTGCCACTGCAGCTATGAGCTCAATGTGCCTGCGCTCAGCCTGGGCGCCCATTTCACCAAGGAGCCGCACCTCCTCTGCGCTCACTGTAGCAGGACTGGAGGCTGAACTCACCCTCCGGGGAGAAGGCCGCCGAGCTTCCCTACCCCTCCTGTGTTGCTGCAGCCCGCTGGGCCCCGGAGCTTCACCCTCATCAGACCCTTCCCCCTGCTCCCCTCCAGGGAAGACATGCCCCCATCATGGCCATGGGCTGCCTCGGCTGAGGGTGGCACTGATGGTCCGGCTTCCTCTTCCTCCTCCTCGCCTTCCAATTCACTGACAGTGCCAGCTTGAGGGCCCGCCTCCTCACCTGGCGAATCAGCACCTGAAAGCAGGGAGGCACAAGAGTTGCTTTAGAGTGAGGACAGGGCGGCAGCGAGGGAGGCATGAGTGCTGCCATGCACTGCATTGGTTCGAGAGTGGCAAAGGATGCTGGTGTGAGGCACAAGTGGAAAGAGAGAGGCCAAAAAGGTCATGACCTTACCATTGCTGTCCAGAACGGGGTCGGCATCTCCAGTGGCGATGGGGCCAATCAGCCGGCCTCCCATAATCCGCTCCACTCGCTGCTCCAGGTCACTGAGGTCTTTGAGTTCAGGACGGCCTCCCCCAGTCCGTAGCTGCTGCCTCCTGTTGTGCGCCAGCTTGCCCTGCAAGAGAAAGGATGGGCTCTGAGTACAGTGTGAATCCCTGATCTTGCCTGCACTGCCTCCTTTGGTGGAATAGCCCTGACAGTGTCAAGCCCTCATCTTGCCTGCACTGCATCCCATGGTGGAATAGCCCTGACAGTGTCAAGCCCTGATCTTGCCTGCACTGCCTCCCATGGTGGAATAGCCCTGACAGTGACAAGCCCTGATCTTGCCTGCACTGCCTCCCATGGTGGAATAGTCCTGACAGTGTCAAGCCCTCATCTTGTCTGCACTGCCTCCCATGGTGGAATAGCCCTGACAGTGTCAAGCCCTCATCGTGCCTGCACTACCTCCCATGGTGGAATAGCCCTGACAGTGTCAAGCCCTCATCTTGCCTGCACTGCCTCCCATGGTGGAATAGCCCTGACAGTATCAAGCCCTGATTTTGCCTGCACTGCCTCCCATGGAGGAATAGCCCTGACAGTGTCAAGCCCTCATCTTGGCTGCACTGCCTCCCATGGTGGAATAGCACTGACAGTGTCAAGCCCTGATCTTGCCTGCACTGCTTCCCATGGGGGAATAGCCCTGACAGTGTCAAGCCCTGATCTTGCCTGCACTGCCTCCCATGGTGGAATAGCCCTGACAGTGTCAAGCCCTCATCTTGTATGCACTGCCTCCCATGGTGGAATAGCCCTGACAGTGTCAAGCCCTCATCTTGCCTGCACTGCCTCCCATGGTGGAATAGCCCTGACAGTGTCAAGCCCTCATCTTGCCTGCACTGCCTCCCATGGTGGAATAGCCCTGACAGTGTGTAAATTGCTGAAACTGCATGTGATTTTCATGAGAGTGCCATAGGTGTTGGATGAGGGCTGGGCATTGGGGCTTTCAGGACCCTTTGGCCATAAAGTGATGTGCAGGGATGAAGATGATACTGGAAAGGGTACTCACCCTGACAACCCGAGTGAGGTCGTTGAACTTCTTTCTGCATTGCGTGGGTGTCCTGGGGATCATGCTGCTGGAGGTCACTCTGTTTGCCACCTACCTCCCTCCAAGCTTTCCTGTATTCGCTGGGCAGCGGCCTCCTGCCACTGTCAGGGAAGAGGACCGTCGCCTGCGCTCCACTGTGTCAACCAGAACCTTCAGGGCACCCTCACTAAAGCGCTGCGCTCGTTCCCTGGCCTTCTCCATGGTCGTGGGCGTTGCATTGTCGAAACAGGTCTGTCCAGGCCTAGATTCAGGGCTGCAATGTGCAGGGCGTGGCTGCAAACCAAATCGACCCTCCCCCTTTAAGAGCTGACCGGCGCCAGCGTGTCTGCCTGCAATCGATAACTCGCCGCACCTGCGCTGCGCCCGCCCTCGGTGGTAGCACCTCGGCTCGCCGGCTTAGCGCCTTATGATAGTCGAGCACCGCCTGCTTTAGCGCAGCAGCAACCTCTTGGGGCGATGCAACTCAATTTCGGCGAATGTGGCGCTAAATTGCGCCGGGCGCTAAATTTACCGCACGCCCGGCTGTAGCACCCCAAATGTGGTGATGCTGAATTTCTAGGCCTATACGCTCCATTCTGGGAGTGGGGATAGGGCTATAACACTATAGGGCGCATTCTAGGAATGGGGATAGGGCTATAACACTATAGGGCGCAATCTAGGAATGGGGATAGGGCTATAACACTATAGGGCCCATTCTGGGAGTGTTGATAGGGCTATAACAGTATAGGGCCCATTCTGGGTGTGTGGATAGGGCTATAACACTATAGGGCCCATTCTGGGAGTGGGGATAGGGCTATAACACTATAGGACCCATTCTGGGAGTGGGGATTGGGCTATAGCACTATAGGGCCCATTCTAGGAGTGGCGATAGAGCTATAACACTATAGGGCCCATTCTGGGAGTGGGGAGGGGCTATAACACTATGGGGCCCATTCTGGGAGTGGGGATAGGGCTATAACTCTATAGGGCCCATTCTGGGAGTGGGGATAGGGCTATAACACTATAGGGCCCATTCTAGGAATGGCGATAGAGCTATAACACTATAGGGTCCATTCTGGGAGTGGGGATAGGGCTATAATGTAGGAATTAACGAATTCCTACGAATAACGGAGATCAACACAAGAGAACAATTAAACAGGTCTTTACTCAATGGAGATGCCACGAGGACTGCCTGGGCAGCCCCGTGGTTTGCGATGTGACGTCATCCCGTTTGCCCGCGTTTTCCCGCGCTCTTAAAGGGGCCACGCCCCGTACATGCAAACTCTATATACAAAACACAGTAATGCCTAACACAATGGTACAGGTTTAGGCTGGTGTTAGAACATCGTTAAAGAGAATTATATACAGTTAGCCAGAGTCATTCAGTGGTTCTGCTATATGCGCCCCCCACAGAATTCGCTTTAACGGACAAAGTCAAACGGTGAGGGGGTCTGATGAGCCTGTCAGAACGACTCCTGTACTCTCGAGGCGGAGGCTGCTGGTCGGCTGGCGGTCTGGCGGGTGGTGGCACTCGGTCTGCTGTAACGACGATGGGTGGCCGACCCCGTCTCGGCGGCTGTGCTGTCTCGACGGGGCAGTCGAGGTCTAAATGCGCTGGCTTTAAGCGGTTGACCGAAATGTGGTCCGGTTTACCACCGACATCTACCGTGAAGGTTTTGTCCCCTGCTTCCAACACGCAGAAGGGACCGGTATATGGGGCCTTGAGCGGATCCCTATGTGCGTCATGGCGAATAAAAACGTATTCAGCCTTGTGAAGCTCCGTGGGAACGTGTGACCTCTGCAGCCCGTGGTGCAAAGTGGGCACCGGTGCGAAACATCTGGCCACCTCTTGGTGACTAGTCAGCTGGGCAGACACGGACCATGGCTCCGTCGATGTTGGTAGGAAATCCCCTGGGACTCGCAGCGGCTGACCATACACAAGCTCTGCTGATGAAGAGTGAAGGTCTTCTTTGGGGGCCGTGCGAAGGACCAACAGGACCCACGGTAGCTTGTCTGCCCATCCAGCATCCTGGAGGCTGGCCCTCAGGGCGGCTTTCATTGACCGGTGGCAGCGTTCGCAGAGGCCATTTGCCTGAGGGTGGTAGGCTGTGGTGCGGTGTAATTTGACACCGAGTCCTTGGGCCACTGCATTCCAGAGTTCGGAAGAAAACTGCGGTCCCCTGTCTGATGAAATATCTGCAGGCACTCCGAAACGGGCGATCCAGGAGGAAATGAACGCCCTGGCCACGTCCGCCGACGTAGTGGCTGACAGGGGGACTGCCTCCGGCCATCTGGTAGTGCGGTCAACCATCGTCAGGATGTGTGAAAAACCATGGGAGGGTGGGAGTGGTCCTACCAGGTCCACATTGACATGGTCAAAACGTCGCTCCGGAACTGTGAAGGTGGCCAATGGAGCTTTGATGTGGCGCTGTACCTTGGCCTTTTGGCAGACCACCCAGGTGTTGGCCCAGTCGCGGACATCTTTATGCATGCCATGCCATACAAATTTCGCTGACATCAGTTTCTGAGAGGCCTTCATTCCTGGGTGTGACAACCCATGTATGGCGTCGAACACTTTGCGGTGCCAGACGACCGGCACGACAGGGCGAGGATCCTGTACGGAGACGTCACACAACAGCGTGGTACCTGCCGAATGGAACTTGACGTCGGCCAACTGGAGGCCAGTGATGGCCATTCTGTAAGCTTGGACTTCCGGGTCTGAGGCTTGGTCCGCTGCCATGAGGGCGTAGTCGATGCCCAAATGAACCGTATTGACAATCGCGCGGGAGAGGCAGTCTGCCACCAGGTTGTCCTTACCGGCCACGTGCTGTATATCCGTGGTGAATTCGGATATGTAGCTCAGTTGACGCTGCTGTCGGGCTGACCACGGTTCGGCGGTCTTGGCCATTGCAAAGGTTAGCGGCTTATGGTCCACAAAGGCTGTGAAAGGACGTCCTTCCAGCAGGAACCGAAAATGGCGGATGGCCGGAAAAAGGGCGAGCAACTCCCGGTCGAACGTGCTGTATGCTCTCTCATTCTGCCGTAGTTGATGGCTGAAGAATGCCAACGGCTGCCATGTCCCGTTCACCCACTGCTGTTGCATGGCATCGACTGCATAGTCCGATGCGTCGGTGGTGAGGGCGATGGTGGCTCCTGGCAGCGGGTGCGCCAGCATAGTCGCCTTGGCTAAGGCGCTTTTGGTGTCGGCGAACGCTCGGGCCATGTCATCCATCCACTCTACCGGGTTCTTGCCAGTCTTGCCTTTGAGGGCCTCGTACAGGGGCTGCATGAGTAGTGCCACCTTAGGCACGAAACGGTGGTAAAAGTTTACCATGCCTAGGAATTCCTGCAGGGCCTTTACGTTCTGCAGGCGCGGAAAGGATGTCACCGCCTCTACTTTCGAAGGTAAAGGAACCGTTCCCTCTGAGGTGATGCGATGCCCCAGGAAGTCAATTTGGTGCAGGCCAAACTGACACTTGGTCGAGTTGATAATCAGGCCGTGTTGGCTGAGGCGTCGAAATAGGGTGCGTAGTTGACAGGTATGTTCTTCTTTAGTAGGACTGGCAATTAGGATATCATCGAGGTAGACGAAGAGGAACTTGAGGTCCCGCAGCACGGAGTCCATCAGGCGTTGGAAAGCCTGGGCGGCATTCTTTAACCCAAACGGCAATCGTAAAACTCAAAGAGGCCGAATGGGGTAATGACTGCGGTCTTCTGGACGTCTTGCGGATGAACTGGGACCTGGTGGTAGCCCCGGACGAGGTCGACTTCTAAGAACACGGTGTTCCCTGACAAATGGGCAGAGAAATCCTGAATGTGGGGGATCGGGTACTGATCAGGAGTGGTGGCGTCGTTTAGGCGTCGATAGTCGCCGCATGGCCGCCATCCGCCGCCAGGCTTCGGGACGATATGGAGGGGTGAAGACCAGGGACTATTTGACCGGCGAATAATCCCTAACCGTTCCATTGTTGCGAACTCTGCCTTTGCGACCGCCAGCTTGCCAGGTTCCAGGCACTGGGCCCGCGCGTAGACCGGGGGGCTGTTGGTGGTGATGTGGTGTTCCACACCATGTTTCGTGGCTGTGGAGGAGAACGTGGGTCTTGTCAGGTCGGGGAATTCGCCGAGCAGGCGTGCGAACTCATCAGGAGTCAGGAACGCACAGGAGATGGTGCGCGACGTAGTGTTACTGCGGTAACACGGAAGAGAATTAAAAGTTGCTGTGTTGATCAGCCGCCGGTTCCTAACGTCGACCAGGAGGCTGTTGGCGCACAGGAAATCTGCGCCGAGGAGGGGCTGGGAAACCTTGGCCGTAACAAACTCCCAGTGAAAAGGTTGCCCCCCGAGGCACACCTCCACTCACCGTCTGCCGAAGGTCCGAATTGCTCCGCCATTGGCCGCTTCAAGGGTGGGGCCGTGATTCCCCATCTGCACATCGAGGGCGGACGCGGGTAAAATGCTGCACTGCGCTCCGGTGTCGCACAGAAAACGACAACCGGAGAGAGTATCAGTGATGAACAGCAATTTTCCAGCGTTGCCGATCGCCATCGTGGCCGCGGGGTGCCCGTTAGACCCGTTCCCCGGTGGTCGCAGTGTCAGTTGTTTTTTGTTTTGTTGGGGAAAACTGCAGGGAGGGCGGCAACACTTCGCCTTCGCGCCAAACTGCGCGTGGTAGAAGCACAGCCCAGCAGGCTGACGAGCTGGGGCGGCGTCTGCGGGGGATGGGTGCCTCGTGGCGGCGCAGTACTGCCGAGTTACAGCGAAAATTTTGTCAGCCTCCGCAGCGAGTGTTGCGCAGTCTTCAACTTCAGATCTGGCCAGGGCGGCTTGTACCTGTTCAGACAGTTGGCTGAGGAAAATCTCGTGGAATAGGAAACATTCCCGTTCTGAGCCCAGGAGTGTGAGCATTTGGCTCATCAACTCTGAAGGCTTGGAGTCCCCGAGCCCGGGCATAGCGAGTAATCGACGGGCGCGCTCCGATTTTGTGAGCCCGAAAACCTGCAGTTACCGCGCTTTGAGGGTTTCATACTTTTGCTCCGTTGGGGGGTTTTCAAGGAAGCTGACAATCTGAGAGGCGGCAGAGCTGTCGAGTGCGGAGACCACATAAAGGTACTTGGTCTGATCCGCATCGATGTTCCTCAGGGCGAACTGGGCCTCGACCTGAATAAACCACGAGGGCGCTTGCTGCTCCCAGAACTGCGGTAGCTTTAGCGAAACGGCGTTTGCTTCCATGCTGTGCTCTTCTTTTGTGAAAATGTTCACAAAAACGGGGTCACCAATGTTGGAATTAACGAATTCCTACGAATAACGGAGATCGACACAAGAGAACAATTAAACAGGTCTTTACTTAACGGAGATGCCATGAGGACTGCCTGGGCAGCCCTGTGGTTTGCGACGTGATGTCATCCCGTTTGCCCGCATTTTCCCGCGCTCTTAAAGGGGCCACGCCCCGTACATGCAAACTCTATATACAAAACACAGTAATGCCTAACACAATGGTACAGGTTTAGGCTGGTGTTAGAACATTGTTAAAGAGAATTATATACAGTTAGCCAGAGTCATTCAGTGGTTCTGCCACAATAAGTGTTACAAAACATATTTGAAAGTTCTTTATCTGAATGCACGTAGCATTCGTAACAAAATGAATGAGTTAACGGCACAAATAATGACATATGGGTATGATCTTGTGGCCATTACAGAAACATGGCTGCAGGGTGACCATGACTGGGAATTAAACATACCAGGTTATTTAACAATCAGGAAGGACAGGCAGGAAGGGAGAGGAGGTGGGGTGGCTATTTTAATAAAGGAAGGAATCACTATAATACAGAGAAATGATATTGGGTCAAAGGAGCAGGATAGTGAAACAGTTTGGGTGGAGATAAGGGATAATAAGGGGAAAAAACACTAGTGGGTGTAGTCTATAGGCCTCCGAACAGTTGCAACTCTGTTGGACGGAGTATTAATCAGGAAATAGTTCAGGCTTGTAATAAGGGAACAGCTATAATTATGGGGGATTTTAATTATCATATTAACTGGACAAATCAAATTGGGCAGAGCAGCCTTGAGGAAGAGTTCATTGAGTGTATTAGGGATGGGTTTCTTGAGCAGTATGTAACTGAACCGACCAGGGGGCAAGCAACCTTAGATTTGGTCCTGTGTAATGAGACAGGATTAATTAAAAATGTCCTAGTAAAGGATCCCCTTGGAATGAGTGACCATAACATGGTTGAGTTCCATATTCAATTAGAGGGTGAGAAGGTTGGATCTCAAACAAGCGTGCTGAGCTTGAATAAAGGAGACTATGAAGGTATGAGAGCGGAATTAAGTAGAGTGGACTGGGAAAATAGATTAAAGGGTAAGACGGTACATGACCAGTGGTGCACATTTAAGGAGTTATTTTACAACTTCCAAAAAAAATATATTCCACTGAGGAAAAAAGGGTGTAAAAGAAAAGATAGCCATCCATGGCTAAGTAAAGTAATTAAGGATAGTATCCGACTAAAAACAAGGGCATATAAGGTAGCCAAATCTAGTGGGAGGATGGAAGATTGGGAAGTCTTTAAAAGACAGCAAAAAATAACAAAAAGATTGATTAAGAAAGGGAAGATAGATTATGAAAGTAAATTAGCAAAAAATATAAAAACAGACAGTAAAAGTTTCTATAGTTATATAAAAAGAAAAAGGGTGGCTAAAGTAAATGTTGGTCCCTTAGAGGATCAGACCGGGAAATTAATGGTGGGAAACATGGAGATGGCAAAAACACTGAACAATTATTTTGTATCAGTCTTTACAGTAGAGGACACTAAGAATATCCCAACACTGGACAAACAGGGGGCTCTAGGGGGGGAGGAACTAAATACAATTAAAATCACTAAGGAAGTGGTACTTGGTAAAATAATGGGACTCAAGGCGGATAAATCCCCTGGACCTGATGGCTTGCATCCTAGGGTCTTGAGGGAAGTAGCGGTAGGGATTGTGGATGTATTGGTAATAATTTTCCAAAACTCACTGGACTCAGCAAAGGTCCCGGCAGATTGGAAAACTGCTAATGTAACACCCTTATTTAAAAAGGGTAGTAGGCAGAAGGCTGGAAACTATAGACCTGTTAGCCTAACATCTGTGGTTGGTAAAATGTTAGAGTCCATTATTAAGGAGACAGTAACGGGACATTTGGATAAACATAATTTAATAGGACAAACTCAGCATGGTTTCATGAAGGGGAAGTCATGTTTAACAAATTTGCTTGAGTTTTTTGAGGAAGTAACATACAGGGTGGATAAAGGGGAACCAGTGGACGTAGTGTATTTAGACTTCCAAAAGGCATTTGACAAGGTGCCACACAAAAGATTATTGCTCAAGATAAAAACTCACGGGATTGGGGGTAATATTCTGGCGTGGGTGGAGGATTGGCTCTCTAACAGAAAGCAGAGAGTTGGGATAAATGGTTCGTTCTCAGATTGGCAACCAGTAACTAGTGGTGTTCCGCAGGGGTCAGTGCTGGGTCCCCAACTCTTTACAATCTATATTAACAATTTGGAGGAGGGGACCGAGTGTAACATATCAAAGTTTGCAGATGATACTGTGGTAAACCACTGTTTGTATTCCTGTTTGTCCTGTTTGTATTCCACTGTGTACATGCCTGGACATGCCTCGGCTGACTCCTCCCACAGGTCCTAGTATAAAGGTGACTGCTCCCCAGCCTTTAGTATCATGGACCGGTCGACCAAGCGAGGCAGACCTCCATTCTGTTGTTAATAAAAGCCTTTAGTTACTCTTCTAACTCTCAGTCTTTTATGAGTAATTGATAGCGCATCAATTTTATTAACAACATTTTTATAATGGAGAAGATCCTCACACCAGCATGCCTGGACTTAGATCATCGGGAGGCGGACTCATCCACCAAGTTTACTCACTGGCTTAAGTGTTTCGAAAAATTCCTGACCGCCTCCGAAGCAATCAAATCGGACGAGGACAAACTGGATGTCCTGACCTCCAAAGTGAACCACCGAGTGTACTCGGTCATCCAAGACGCAACCTCGTACGCGGACGCTATCAAGCTCCTCAAGGACCAGTACACGCGCCCAGTGAACGAAGTGTACGCCAGGCACCTCCTGGGGAGTCGTAAACAACAACCTGGGGAATCGACCGTGGAATACCTTCAGGCACTGTCTGTGCTTGGCCGGGCCTGTGGTTGTAAGGATGTAAAGGCCGCCGTGTACACAGAGGAACTTATCCGGGACGCTTTTGTAGCGGGCCACAGATCCAATTACACCCGACAGCGACTGTTGGAGCAGAGTAACCTCGACCTCAACAAGGCCTCTGAACTCGCACTATCGTTGGATGCAGCCTACCAGGGCATGGATGCCTACTCCTCTGCACCGTGGACGCCGCGGGGAATGACAGCCTGGGACACGGTAGGACCGCCTCATAGCGCCGTGCCACCCCAGCCACACCCCAACAACGGCCCAACTACCGCAGCAGTGTCCCAAGGCCAGACAGCAGTGCCCCAAGGCCAGAAATGCTACTTCTGT
Source organism: Somniosus microcephalus (assembly GCF_052327205.1). NCBI lineage: Eukaryota > Metazoa > Chordata > Chondrichthyes > Squaliformes > Somniosidae > Somniosus > Somniosus microcephalus. The sequence continues at coordinate 68,658,396 of NC_140995.1, read as the reverse complement.
GGCCAGGCAAAACACCCCAGAGCGCGCTGCCCGGCGAAAAACGCGATCTGCTCAGGCTGCGGGAAGAAGGGACACTACGCTAGCGTCTGTAGGGCCAAAGCCACCCCGAACCCCAGCAGCGCCGTGTGTGGGCCATGCGGGCCGCCATCTTGGGCCTCCCTGGCCATGTGCGAATCACCGGTACAGCAGCCATTTTGGACGACTCCAGCCACATGGGGATCATGGACGCCGCCATCTTGGACGACAGCCGGGACGCAGCAGGCCCCCGACACCGCCTCATCTGATACCCGCCGCGACACACCGACCCCTACGCTGGCATCCGTTACACTGGACCAAGCGAGACCGCACCAGCTGGCCAGTTCCACAATGGACATTAAGGTAAATGGTCACGATACAATCTGCCTTTTTGACTCTAGGAGCACGGAGAGCTTCATCCACCCCGACACGGTGCGGCGTTGCTCTCTCCCAGTCCTGCCTGCGCAACAGCGGATTTCTATGGCCTCCGAGTCCCAGTCGGCGGACATCGGCGGCTACTGCGTGGTGACACTCGTAGTAGACGGGACCGTGTACGATCATTTTAAACTTCTGGTCCTGCCGGACCTCTGCGCTGCCGTCCTGCTGGGGTTAGATTTTCAGTGCCACCTTAAAAGTGTTACGATGGCGTACGGTGGACCCCTACCCCCACTCACAGTCTGCAGCCAGCAGCTTCCAAACTGCCTGCCGCGCACCAGGTGCAACCTCTCCACACTCAGAGTCACCCCCCCCCAACTGTTTGCTAACCTCACCCCCGACTGTAAGCCCATCACCACAAAGAGCAGGCGATACAGTGCCGGGGACAGGGTTTTCATTAAAACCGAAGTGGAGCGGCTCCTGAAAGAAGGGATTATTGAGGGCAGCACCAGCCCCTGGCGAGCCCAGGTTGTGGTCGTTAAGACCGGCGAGAAGCAGCGCCTGGTCATCGACTACAGCCAGACAATAAATCGCTACACCCTGCTGGACGCCTACCCACTCCCCCGTATAGCTGATATGGTCAACCAGATCGCGCAGTACCGCGTCTTCTCGACCATTGACCTGAAATCAGCGTACCACCAGCTCCCCATCCGCCCTGAGGACCGCCAGTACACTGCCTTTGAGGCAAACGGCCGCCTCTATCACTTCCTTAGGGTTCCCTTTGGCGTCACCAACGGGGTCTCCGTCTTCCAAAGGGAGATGGACCGGATGGTAGATCAAAATGCGTTGCAGGCCACTTTCCCATATCTGGACAATGTGACCATCTGCGGCCGTGACTTGCAGGACCATGACGCAAACCTCGAAAAATTCCTCCGCACCGCCCAACTCCTAAACCTGACATATAACAAGGAGAAGTGCATATTCCGCACAAACCGCCTCGCCATCCTTGGCTGTGTTGTGGAACACGGAGTCATCGGCCCCGACCCCGACCGGATGCGTCCCCTTATGGAACTTCCACTGCCCCACTGCCTCAAGGCCCTGAAGAGGTGCCTAGGGTTTTTCTCCTATTACGCCCAGTGGGTCCCCTACTATGCGGACAAGGCCCGTCCGCTGATCAAGTCCACCTCTTTTCCCTTGACGGCAGAGGCCCGCTTAGCCTTCCACCGTATCAAGGAGGACATTGCCAAAGCCACCATGCACGCAGTGGACGAATCCATCCCCTTCCAGGTGGAAAGCGACGCGTCTGACTTTGCCCTGGCCGCTACCCTCAATCAGGCGGGGAGACCCGTGGCCTTCTTTTCACGAACCCTCCAAGGCCCGGAGACCAGACACTCCGCTGTTGAGAAGGAGGCCCAGGCGATTGTGGAGGCTGTGCGTCATTAGAGGCACTACCTGGCCGGAAAACGATTTACCCTGCTCACTGACCAGCGTTCAGTTGCTTTTATGTTTAACAACAAGCAGAGGGGCAAAATCAAAAATGACAAGATCTTGAGGTGGAGAATCGAACTTTCCACCTACAACTACGAGATCTTGTACCGGCCCGGGAAGCTAAATGAACCCCCGGATGCGCTATCGCGTGGCACCTGCGCCAGCGCGCAGATCGATAGACTGCGGGCCCTCCACAATGACCTCTGCCACCCGGGGGTCACCAGGTTCTTCCACTTCATCAAGGCCCGCAACCTGCCTTACTCTATTGAGGAGGTCAGGACCATGACCAGGAACTGCCAAGTCTGCGCTGAGTGCAAACCGCACTTTTATAGACCAGACAGGGCCCACCTGATAAAAGCCACTCGCCCCTTCGAGCGCCTGAGCGTCGATTTTAAAGGGCCTCTCCCCTCCTCCGACCGCAATGTGTACTTCCTCAATATTATTGATGAGTACTCCCGTTTCCCGTTCGCCTTCCCCTGCCCAGATATGACCAGTGCCACGGTCATTAAATGTCTGAACAACCTCTTCACCCTGTTCGGCTTCCCCAGCTATATCCATAGCGACCGGGGCTCATCGTTTATGAGCGACGAACTCCGTCAGTACCTGCTAACTAGGGGTATTGCCACAAGCAGGACCACCAGTTACAACCCCCGGGGGAACGGACAGGTGGAAAGAGAAAATGCGACAGTTTGGAAGGCCGTCCTGCTAGCCTTAAAGTCTAGGGGCCTTCCAACCTCCCGCTGGCAGGATGTGCTCCCCGATGCGCTCCACTCTATTCGGTCACTGCTCTGCACTGCCACTAACGCCACCCCTCATGAGAAAATGTTTGTCTTCCCAAGGAAGTCCACATCGGGGACATCGCTACCACCATGGCTGACGTCCCCAGGGCCGGTCCTACTGAGAAGACACGTGAGGACCCATAAAACGGACACCCTGGTCGAGAGGGTCGACCTCCTCCACGCCAACCCCCAGTATGCTTACATCGCATACCCGGACGGGCGGGAGGACACAGTCTCCATAAGAGACCTTGCACCCTCGGGGGCCGCAGTAACCCACTACCCACTACCACCCCCCCCCACGATCCGATATCCAGCCCCAGCAGACGGCAGGCCTGGGCCCCGCGACCCGCTCGACATCTACGAGGGCGACACGCCTGTGCCACAGCCTACGCTGGACTCGACGCCGGAAACTTCACTACCCCTGCCGTCGCCACGCAGATCACAGCGGCAGACAAGACCTCCGGAGAGACTCCAATACACTAACTTTTAATACACTTCACCCCGCCGGACTCAATTTTAAACAAGGGGTGAATGTGGTAAACCACTGTTTGTATTCCTGTTTGTCCTGTTTGTATTCCACTGTGTACATGCCTGGACATGCCTCGGCTGACTCCTCCCACAGGTCCTAGTATAAAGGTGACTGCTCCCCAGCCCTTAGTATCATGGACCGGTCGACCACGCAAGGCAGACCTCCATTCTGTTGTTAATAAAAGCCTTTAGTTACTCTTCTAACTCTCAGTCTTTTATGAGTAATTGATAGCGCATCAGATACAAAGATGGGACGGAAAGTAGTGAGTGAGGAGGACATAAAAAACCTGCAAAGGGACATAGACAGGCTAAGTAAGTGGGCAGAGATTTAGCAGATGGAATACAATACTGGAAAGTGTGAGGTTATGCACTTTGGCAGGAAAAATCATAGAGCAAGTTATTACCTTAATGGCAAGAAACTGGAAAGTACTGTAGTACAAAGGGATCTGGGGGTCCTGGTGCACAAAACTCAAAAAGTTAGTATGCAGGTGCAGCAAGTGATTAAGAAGGCCAATGGAATGTTGGCTTTTATTGCTAGGGGGTTGGAATATAAAAACAGGGAGGTATTGCTGCAGTTGTACAAGGTATTGGTGAGACCGCACCTGGAATACTGCATACAGTTTTGGTGTCCATACGTAAGAAAAGACATACTTGCTCTCGAGTCAGTACAAAGAAGGTTCACTCGGTTAATCCCGGGGATGAGGGGGTGGTCATATGAGGAGAGGTTGAGTAGATTGGGACTCTACTCATTGGAGTTCAGAAGAATGAGAGGCGATCTTATTGAAACATATAAGATTGTAAAGGGGCTTGATCGGGTGGATGCGGTGAGGATGTTCCCAATGATGGGTGAAACTAGAACTAGGGGGCATAATCTTAAAATAAGGGGCTGCTCATTCAAAACTGAGATGAGGAGAAACTTCTTCACTCAGAGGGTGGTAGGCTTGTGGAATTTGCTGCCCCAGAAAGCTGTGGAAGCTACATCATTAAATAAATTTAAAACAGAAATAGATAGTTTCCTAGAAGTAAAGGGAATTAAGGGTTACGGGGTGTGGGCAGGAAATTGGACATGAGTCCAAGTTCGGAATGGTCATGGCCCTGTGGGTAGTGGAGTGGGCCCAGGGGCCGTGTAGCCTTGTTCTGCTCCTACTGTGTTCTAATTCTGTTAGATTTCAGGAGATGGTTTTATTCCTGTTCCTGGCTGGGGTGGAGATCGCCTTTACAGAAGGTAAGTACTGTAGAAAATATAGGGACAGAGTGATCTCCTGGAAGAATTTCGATCGCCTAGATGGGTCGGAGAGGAATTTCCCAGATTTTTTTCTCCCAAATTGGCCATTGGGTCTTTATCTGGTTTTTCGCCTCTCCCGGGAGATCACATGGGTTAGGTTGGATGCAGAGTGATAGAAGATTTGAGGTTAGGATCAGATCAGCCATGATCTTATTGAATGGCGGAGCAGGCTCGAGGGGCCAATTGGCCTACTCCTGCTCCTATTTCTTATGTTCTTATGTTCTTATGTTCTTATAACACTATAGGGCCTATTCTAGGAGTGGGGATAGGGTTATAACACTACAGGGCCCATTCTAGGAGTGGGGATAGTGCTATAACACTATAGGGCCCATTCTAGGAATGGGGATTGGGCTATAACACTATAGGGCCCATTCTGGGAGTGGGGATTGGGCTAAAACAGTATAGGGCCCATTCTGGGAGTGGGGATGGGGCTTTAACACTATAGGGCCCTTTCTAGGAGTGGGGATGGGGATATAACAGTATCAGGGACATTTTGTGCATGGAGATACACCAACACAACCGACTAGACTTGGCTCCGAGTAAACCCCAGGAATGGGAGGTGTGAAGCCAGGTAATGGTACGAAACTATGTGAGGGTGGGCATCTTTGAACCCCTCTACAATTGTCCATATAGCATTGTTGATAAAGATAGTCCCATGGTGTATGTGATTCAGTTACCTTAAAAAATTAAGTAGTTTTATATTAACCAGGTGAAGTTCTTTCAGCCCACTAGCAGGTCCAGAAGACAGCAAACCATGATTATGAACATGGTGAGCCGGATTTTTCCTCTCCAGTGGGATGATGAAGAAGGGATGCCTAATGGGTCACCCCCACCCAATGAGGCACCCTTGCCTGAAGTGGCACCTCCACAGGTACAATATGATCCAAATGAAGGTGGACAGGATATGGGAGCTGTAGAAACCTCCTCATCCCCAGGTCCAGAACCACCTCCTGTCCGCAGTCGAGTCCAACAGACCCCTCCTACCCCACGGCGGTCTAGTAAAAGAATTAAAAAGACACCCTTGAAGTATGATCAGTGGTAGGGGTGAGAAAATTGCCCAATGTTTTGTTTTTAAAAAATACGTTAGTAATGAGAGCCTGAACTAATGGGTGTACATAAGGTGCAAGGCCAGGAGTAACACTCCACTTTTGTCCCTTATCCCCACAGGCAAGAAGATATATAAAATGAAGGAATTATTCTGGCCAATGATCGGGATTCTGCTCTATCTCGAAGATTCCATATTCAAGTAGAGGGTGAGAAGGTTGGACCTCAAACAAGCGTGCTGAGCTTGAATAAAGGAGACTATGAAGGTATGAGAGCGGAATAAATTAGAGTGGACTGGGAAAATAGATTAAAGGGTAAGACGGTACATGATCAGTGGTGTATATTTAAGGAGTTATTTTACAACTTCCAAAAAATATATATTCCACTGAGGAAAAAAGGGTGCAAAAGAAAATATAGCCATCCGTGGCTAAGTAATTAAGGAGAGTATCCGACTAAAAGCAAGGGCATATAAGGTAGCCAAATCTAGTGGGAGGATAGAAGATTGGGAAGTCTTTAAAAGACAGCAAAAAATAACTAAAAGATTGATTAAGAAAGGGAAGATAGATTATGAAAGTAAATTAGCAAAAAGTATAAAAACAGATAGCAAAAGTTTCTATAGTTATATAAAAAGAAAAAGGGTGGCTAAAGTAAATGTTGGTCCCTTAGAGGATGAGACCGGGAAATTAATGGTGGGAAACATGGAGATGGCAAAAACGCTGAACAAATATTTTGTATCAGTCTTTACGGTAGAGGACACTAAGAATATCCCAACACTGGACAAACAGGGGGCTCTAGGGGGAGAGGAGCTAAATACGATTAAAATCACTAAGGAAGTGGTACTTGGTAAAATAATGGGACTCAAGCCGGATAAATCCCTTGGACCGGATGGCTTACATCCTAGGGTCTTGAGGGAAGTGGCGGTAAGGATTGTGGATGTATTGATAATAATTTTCCAAAACTCCCTGGACTCAGCAAAGGTCCCGGCAGATTGGAAAACTGCTAATGTAACACCCTTATTTAAAAAGGGTAGTAGGCAGAAGGCTGGAAACTATAGACCTGTTAGCCTAACATCTGTGGTTGGTAAAATGTTAGAGTCCATTATTAAGGAGACAGTAACGGGACATTTGGATAAACATAATTTAATAGGACAAACTCAGCATGGTTTCATGAAGGGGAAGTCATGTTTGACAAATTTGCTTGAGTTCTTTGAGGAAGTAACATACAGGGTGGATAAAGGAGAACCAGTGGATGTAGTGTATTTAGACTTCTGAAAGGCATTTGACAAGGTGCCACACAAAAGATTATTGCTCAAGATAAAAAATCACGGGATTGGGGGTAATATTCTGGCGTGGGTGGAGGATTGGCTCTCTAACAGAAAGCAGAGAGTTGGGATAAATGGTTCGTTCTCAGACTGGCAATCAGCAACTAGTGGTGTTCCGCAGGGGTCAGTGCTGGGTCCCCAACTCTTTACAATCTATATTAACGATTTGGAGGAGGGGACCGAGTGTAACATATCAAAGTTTGCAGATGATACAAAGATGGGAGGGAAAGTAGTGAGTGAGGAGGACATAAAAAACCTGCAAAGTGACATAGACAGGCTAAGTAAGTGGGCAGAGATTTGGCAGATGGAATACAATGCTGGAAAGTGTGAGGTTATGCACTTTGGCAGGAAAAATCATAGAGCAAGTTATTATCTTAATGGCAAGAAACTGGAAAGTACTGTAGTACAAAGGGATCTGGGGGTCCTGGTGCATGAAATTCAAAAAGTTAGTATGCAGGTGCAGCAAGTGATCAAGAAGGCCAATGGAATGTTGGCTTTTATTGCTAGGGGGATAGAATATAAAAACAGGGAGGTATTGCTGCAGTTATACAAGGTATTGGTGAGACCGCACCTGGAATACTGCGTACAGTTTTGGTGTCCATACTTAAGAAAAGACATACTTGCTCTCGAGTCAGTACAAAGAAGGTTCACTCGGTTAATCCCGGGGCTGAGGGGGTGGTCATATGAGGAGAGGTTGAGTAGATTGGGACTCTACTCATTGGAGTTCAGAAGAATGAGAGGCGATCTTATTGAAACATATAAGATTGTGAAGGGGCTTGATCGGGTGGATGCGGTGAGGATGTTCCCAATGATGGGTGAAACTAGAACTAGGGGGCATAATCTTAGAATAAGGGGCTGCTCTTTCAAAACTGAGATGAGGAGAAACTTCTTCACTCAGAGGGTGGTAGGCTTGTGGAATTTGCTGCCCCAGAAAGCTGTGGAAGCTACATCATTAAATAAATTTAAAACAGAAATAGATAGTTTCCTAGAAGTAAAGGGAATTAAGGGTTACAGGGAGCGGGCAGGAAATTGGACATGAGTCTAGGTTCGGAATGGTCATGGCCCTGTGGTAGTGGAGTGGGCCCAGGGGCCGTGTAACCTGGTTCTGCTCCTACTTCTTGTGTTCTAATTCTGTGTCAGATTTCAGGAGATGGTTTTATTCCTGTTCCTGGCTGGGGTGGAGAACGCCTTTACAGAAGGTAAGTACTGTAGAAAATATAGGGACAGAGTGATCTCCTGGACGAGTTTCAATCGCCTAGATGGGTCGGAGAGGAATTTCCCAGATTTTTTCTCCCAAATTGGCCATTGGGTTTTATATCTGGTTTTTCGCCTCTCCCAGGAGATCACATGGGTTCGGGTGGGATGGAGAGTGATAGAAGATTTGAGGTTAGGATCAGATCAGCCATGATCTAATTGAATGGTGGAGCAGGCTCGAGGGGCCGATTGGCCTACTCCTGCTCCTATTTCTTATGTTCTTATGTTCTCTTATTCCACGTCAGCCTATTCGGCATACTGGATCAACGCTAACTATTCTCCCTATAACAGTTCGATTACGGTTGCCCCGGAAACACCACCCTGAGGCACCACTCGAAACATTACCCTCTGGTACATCAAGGCTAATTTAAAAACTGTGTGTTTTGGGATAGTATGGGTTACCATGTATGAGGTCCAGGAAGGTAGGAGGGTATGCATAAAATGCAAAGATCATCCCACCGGGCCAAAGGTGTGGTTCTTACAAGCAGAACCAAGTGACCATTCAAGGTATTATCAGATAGGGAACCCTCGGGGGAATGTAGGAAGCCCGACCCAATCCCGAGCAGCAGGAGACACTCTGTTGTGTTGGCCCTGATGGTGGAAATTCATGAGGAAATTTACAGATGTGTGAGCCCAAGTGGGGTGATAGATGGGTTCCAGTCTGATGATTCGGACGGCTTGTCCATGATTGAAAAGGGCGTGACCAGTTGTACGATGTTTGCCCACCATAGGGCCAAGGAACTCTATCAATGGTATAGCAAAGGGGATGTGGTGACAGAAGTGTGGTTATACTTGCAGTAGAATTAAAAGTTCGACCAAATACCCCTCCCCCTATGAATAAAACACAACCCTGGGAAGGACAACGTACAACCCAGGTCATGTGCCCTGAACATACCCCAGAATCGACAAATGGGTTGGCGGTGATCCTAACTCGGATGATATTGTGCATCATGAGGTGGTGCCGGTGATATTGAATCTGACTGAGAAGATGATGCAGGTGTCAATAGAGAGATTTTGGGAAAGGGCCATCACAACACTGGCAGAATCGGAATTAGAGCTGTTATATCACAAGGGCTCAGGGGATGGTAATGGATTTAACAATAACTTTGGGGAAAATAGTACCGAGATCATTGAAGAAAATTATGTTGGTTACAGGATTAAAGGGAACCATATCAGAAGGCGACAGGGTTTGATAAATGATGCAGCAACCTCCCTCGTTAATAGCCTTGATTTGGCTAATTTGGATCAATCCGTAAAGGCAGTTCGAAAGCATCTAAAGGAAATTTTGAATAAAATGAATGGTCTAGAACAGGAGGGGTTGGAAGAGGACCAAATTATGACCATTCATCTGCAGGACATGGTTAAATATTTAGAATCACATGCTAAAAAGATAAATGAAGTTTTAAAGGAGGATCTGAATGTCTCTAGTGAGGCCGCGCAAAATGATATTTGTGTAATGTATGGATCCTGGTTAGTGGAACAAGCCCATGAAAACCTGCAGAGCATTGCTGAGGGGAAGCTACCCTCATGGGTGACTGATCGACCCCTGAGGGCAATGTCCACTTATCAATTTACCATGAATATATGTAAAGTCAGGGGGTTGGTACAGGTGTACCCAGTGAAACATGAATGCCATTTGCAGTAACAGAACAACATCACTCTGTTAGGAATGGTATTGTATTATCCTATTCTACCCGAAAAGGGGACCCCAAATCCTCTGTTCCACATGGAGAACATAGGAGTACGTCAGGGAGATCACTTAATAAGGTATGATGAACCCCCGAAGTACGTGACCCGAGTGGATGGGACCACATAGAGTCATAACATGAGTGCCTCCAGATCTTACCATCTGCCCTGATGACGTGGTAGAACACACAGCCCCGGCATGTGGGTTTGATTGGGATGGGATAGAATGGAACTGCACCATGAAAGTGATTGCGGGACAGCATTTCCCCGTATGATCTGTGCATCGAGGGAAGAGTGAATATTGTGTCACCAGGAATACTAGTATGGTAACAACCTGACTTGTCCTGTTGCAGAGGGAACTTTTTGTCCAACCTGTGAAACTTGGGGAGTGGGTTTTATTAAGTTTATATTCACATTGTAGGGTTTGAAAATCCACAACCACGTTTTATTGGAGCCCTCTAAGGGCAAGGTGGCCAAAATTGGATTGCCCTATACAGTTTAAAACCAACATTTTCGTTAATGCAGTGGTCCCGAAAAGCAGGCTGGGATATCTGAATACAGGGGACTGTGGCTCAGAAGCGAGCCATAGATGTCGGCCAATCGAAACAAAGTGCATTCTCAAAGGCCAATCAGGGGACTGAGTCGGACCTGAAGCAAGGAAATCCCCGGCCAATGGGAACGACCCGGCCCAGGTTTGAATATGTGACTCACCCCTAATCGAGCTATGAGTACAGGCCATCATCACCTTAATCAACGCAGACTAGGGACAATAGTTACAGTTAAGAGGTGGCCCAAAATAATCAAGTCCCAGGACTGACACAATGGGACAACAGACTTGGAGGAGCCGCTGTGCACTCAAAACAATAGCCCTGCCCTCACACTTGTAAACACCAATTTAATTGGGCGCGAAGAGGCCGAAATGGAATTGGGTATAAAATACAGAACCAAGAGATTATTAAAAAGACCAGAAGAAAGAGCAGGAGAGCGAGTTAAGAAGCTGAGGGAGAGACGAGCTGGGGCGAACTACCATCTAAAGAACGCCAACCACGCTGATGAGAAGATCCACCATCAGGCCCCAGACTCAATCGGCATACTGAAAGTTTAAACCGCACCGTATACCGACTCCCGTCCCGGGGACATCAACAAGAAGACACCAACGACCGAAGTGGCTGTGTAAGACGGCATTCACTCCCGCTATTTCAGGAGCCTTTTCCATCAAGCACAAACCAACCAACAACAGCAACAACCCAACAACCGCACTCAAAATAGGCTGTGAGTATAATCCAAGGGCCTGCAACTGTCAGTCTAGTCTAGGTAGGAAAGTGGGTTGGTGGGATTGGACTTGGTAAAGTTAAAACAGTGTAAAACATTCTCGTTATGTCCGTTCTCTCCCATATTGTATTTATAGTTAGAGAGTGTGTGTGTTTATTACGTTCGTGGTAGAACCAAATAAAATTGGTTGTCACCTGTTTTTTCCAAGGACTACTTGTCTCCGAGTGTCTATTTAAAGTGCATCGTTCTCCATCCAAATCCTGGAGTTAGAACCAGATAGAGGCATTAGGGCGCTTCGAACCCGCCAAACAAGGGAACAGCAGGCTAGGGAAAAAGAGAGAGGACTATAGGAGCCCTTGGGCTCAGGAGTACCCCGCAGATTAGGTATAAACTGTGCGGGTCGTCACCGTATTCTAGTCCTCCTCTATAAGCTGTTGTTCTCTATCTCCTTAGAGGGTGTTTAGTGACACCCGACCTGCAGGCTAACATAAGCTGCAAGGGTATAAAGGAGACAGAGGCCCAATACATTAACAGGCACTAAAGACCCCTGTAATTGGGCAGAGCAAAACCCCCTACAACATAGGCCAGTAGATATCGTTGTAGAAGATGAGTAAAAAAAGAATAATTACACCTGTATGGAACTCAGTTCGGCTATGACACTCCATCTCTAACAGAACACTTGGTAGAGTTAATGAAACGCGTTAGTCAGTCGCAAAAGCACGATGATACCCTGGCCCAGAAAAATCGTGAACTGCGTAAAGCAATCCTTAAGGTCGGGGACGATTCATCCTGGTGGGATATTGGTAGGAGTATCGAGCTTCATCCCTGAATAAGAATTATCTCCCACATTTTGGTCATTGTTCAGTTGGTGATTGTGTTATATTTACTAATGATAACTTGTCGAGTCAACAGGAGACGCAAGCAGCAAGAGTGGGTTAAGCTGTTGCAGAAGATGCCGAAGGAAGAAAACAATGTCCAGAAATTTGGGTCGGGAGCTTCCTGCGGGTGCAAGCTCCAGATCTGCAATTACCTTGCGCGCCGGCCATTGAGCTGTGGGCCCCCGTGGGATTCCGATCCGGGGCCTGGTCCAGCTGTCAGCGCACAGTGCTTGCGTATCCCAGGGGCGCAGTTAGTTCGACGCGTTCCCTGGGATCACGTGGGCCATGGGCAGCCAATCGGAGCAGGGAATGCTCCATTCATAAGTCTGACAGGAAGTGCTGTCAAGACTTATAAATACTACGGCCCCAAAATAGCACTAAATCTTCAAATAAATTTTAAAAACATCACATTTTTAAAATAAACTATAAATTACATGAAATAACTATTTTAAACAATAATTTAAATTTTTGAAAAAATAATTTTATTTTCTAACAGGGCTAAAAATAAATTTACCTTGCTTTACAGTATTTAAAAATAATAAACCTGTGGAAAAAATGTTTTAATTTTAATTAATTCACCACTTACCTTGTAAAAAGCAAGACTTACACCTGCTTTTAATATTTCTAACTTCTGTAGGCTTACCCTCCCGGGAAAACCTGTAAAAAAAAACGAAGTTCGATGCACACACGCAGCCTCCCCCGCGCACGCGTTCAACCTCTGAACCTCTTCGTTCAGAGGAACGGAAGTGCCGGTTTCCCGCGCATGCGCAGTGCATGCAGGAAACCGGCACTTCCATTGGGCCTACGGGTGAGTAACCCGTGCGTACTCACCCGTGGAGACCCGAATTTCTGGGCCAATGCCTACAAGTTGTAAGTGCCTGTGACCCTTGATTCGGGTGCACAGCCACTTGAGGGTGGACCTGTAAGAACACACGATTTAATATAACTTTTGCTGTAACTTGACCAAACTTAAAAGTTTACCACATTTTATGTACCAGCATGCTTCGCGAGGACAAAAGACTGGTTGCTGAGATGCTGTGGTTGTAAGCTGTGAAAACTACCAATTGCCTTTCAACAGATAAGGAAAACAGATTTTGAAAGTTCTGTGGGAACAGACTATTGAGCTGTTGAATTAGTGCAAAAACAGAAACATCTTCAGACTATGGAATGTAACCAGCCTTGAAGCTCACGGAAGCTTACCGAACTATTGATGAGGAAGAGAAAAACAACCAATGCCGTATAGTTAGGGACACGTACACAGTGGGAGGGTTTTGGGGAATAAAAGATACTGTAAATTGACCACTCGAGGCTGCAGCTGGGTAACCTGGTTAGTAGTCAGAAATCATACGTCTAGTCATCGCCGAATTGACCAATCGCTGGTGTTAATACGTATGTGGTATTTTGGTTGAGCTTAAATAAAGGGATAGCTCTGTGTATGCTGAGGTATAATTGGGAATTATTATTTGCTACATAACTGATGGATGCTTACTTGTAATCTCTTGCTGATTTTTAAGTAAAAGAAGTTTCACAGATTCATTGGATTTTCTGTTGTCTGTTCGACGGGACTGAAATTTGGAAACGGTTGGACAGGGCGAGGGGTGATTTCGGCATGTCGTACATGTTATAACACTATAGGGCCCACACTGGGAGTGGGGATAGGGCTATAACACTATAGGGCCCATTCTGGGAGTGGGGATAGGGCTATAACACTATAGGGCCCATTCTGGGAGTGGGGATAGGGCTATAACACTATAGGGCCCATTCTGGGAGTGGGGATGGGGCTACAACACTATTGGACCCATTCTGGGACTGGGGATAGGGCTATAACACTATAGGGCCCATTCTGGGAGTGGGGATAGGGCTATAGCACTATAGGGCCCATTCTGGGAGTGGGGATAGGGCTATAACACTCTAGGACCCATTCTGGGTGTGGAGATAGGGCTATAACACTATAGGGCCCACACTGGGAGTGGGGATAGGGCTATAACACTCTAGGACCCATTCTGGGTGTGGAGATAGGGCTATAACACTATAGGGCCCATTCTGGGAGTGGGGATAGGGCTATAACACTGTAGGGCCCATTCTGGGAGTGGGGATGGGCCTATAACACACTAGGACCTATTCTGGGTGTGGAGATAGGGCTGTAACACTATAGGGCCCATTCTGGGAGTGGGGATAGGGCTATAACACTCTAGGACCCATTCTGGGTGTGGAGATAGGGCTGTAACACTGTAGGGCCCATTCTGGGAGTGGGAATGGGCCTATAACACACTAGGACCTATTCTGGGTGTGGAGATAGGGCTGTAACACTGTAGGGCCCATTCTGGGAGTGGGGATGGGCCTATAACACACTAGGGCCTATTCTGGGTGTGGAGATAGGGCTGTAACACTGTAGGGCCCATTCTGGGAGTGGGGATGGGGCTATAACACACTAGGACCTATTCTGGGTGTGGAGATAGGGCTGTAACACTGTAGGGCCCATTCTGGGAGTGGGGATGGGGCTATAACACACTAGGACCTATTCTGGGTGTGGAGATAGGGCTGTAACACTGTAGGGCCCATTCTGGGAGTGGGGATGGGCCTATAACACACTAGGACCTATTCTGGGTGTGGAGATAGGGCTGTAACACTATAGGGCCCATTCTGGGAGTGGGGATGGGGCTATAATACACTAGGGGGGAAATATTCAGTATCGCCCCGTTTGGGGCGCCATTATCGGCCGTGCGCAAAGTTTAGCGCCTGGTGCTAATTATCGCCTCCAAAAGCAAACTTGGTTTTTATCGCCCCTGGAGGTGATTGGAGCGCTAAATCAGGCGCTTCACATCTGTCTTAAGGCACAAAGGCCAAGGAGTGAGGCGCTAACTCACAGCGCTGGCGAAGCTCATGTGATGTCAGTCAGCAATGGAACACAGACACACTGGCACCGGCCAAATCTTAAAGGGGAGTTCTGCTGAATGGTCATCGACCTGAAACATTAACTCTGTTTCTCTCTTCACAGATGCTGCTTGACCTGCTGAGTTTCTCTAGCATTTTCTGTTTTTATCTTAAAGGGGAGGGTTGATCTTGGTCTCCATCCACATCCTGTTGATTGCAGCCTTGAATCTCGGCCTGGAGAGACCTGTACATCAAATCTGCTAGAAAGAACAATGGAGGGATCCAGGCAAAGAGCTCAGAGTGCAGCCCCCACAGTCTCTTCTAAATAGATACAAGGAAGGGCAAATCAAAATCAACCTACAAAGTGCTTCTCAGTATGCAAAACTCCTTCACACAGTGTAGAATCTCTCCAGAAGTCTCTCTCTCACTTTCTCAGAATGCGTGGTGCAAAAATGTCACCAACAAAAAAAGGCAGGAAGCGCTCGCCTTTAAATAGCGCTCCCCCAGTCCCTTCCTGACTGCAAAACGCTCCCCTCAAACTGTCATTGCTAGCGGGAGGTGGTAAGGCAGGGGGCGCCACTCAATATCCAGTCCGGGGAGCTACCGGGGCGTTGCGCACTCGACTGACGTCACGATCTGCCGGCGCAGGAGATCGTGGTGGTAGTGTTTAGCGCCGCCGCAAAATGTCCAGTTAATTTTGTGAGCGGCGCAAACATCGCCGCGCCCGTGCGCTAGTTGGTTTGCGCCGCACTTAGCGCCCTCTTAAGGCGCTAACGGGTGGCGCTACCAACTGAATTTTTCCCCCTGGTGTTGTGTATGTACCTTTAAGGGAATAACTGGTCTTAGACTGCAGTACCGGCAGTGACCACCCCTGTATAAAAGGCCCTAGCAAGCTTCTGTAGTTTCAGTTTCAAGCTGCCTCTTGTTCAATAAAGTACCTGTTAAACTGTTCTCCAGAAGTCCGTGTATTATTGAGGCGTGGACTTTACAGTGGCGATGAGTAAGTTCGAACTCACCTGCAGTGTGGCATCATCTGACGGGGATCTCGCCTGAAAGGAAGGTCCTGGAAGGTCGTAGTCTGAGCAACAGGTGTCGACCGAGGGCAACAGCCCAAAGAATCCATCGGTGTTTGGAGAATTGCGGGAGAGACTGTGGTTCCAGCGAATCGTGCTGGTAGCAGGTAGCGCGCTGATCCTTCCGGACTGCGGCGGACTCAAGCTCGATCGAGCGGCTCTACAAATCGGGCCGCGCAGCGTTGCTGGGGAAAGAAAACAAGAGAGAGAGGGTGGCGCACACAGGGCGTGGTCGGTGCTTGAGAACAGGACAGCGGAGAGAAACTAAACGGGGGGGAAGGAAAGCGAGGCGCGCCGAAGCTGCGGGTCGCCGCCATTACCCCGTAGAACGCTAGGAGCAGCGTGGCAGTAAGGGGAAGAAGCAAAAGCGTGGGAGGCGCCATTTTATTCCATTGGGGGAGAAGCAAAAGCGCGGGAGGCGCCATTTTAAATCGCCCAAGATGCCGAAAAGTGGCAGTATCACTGCTTTCGACAACGAGGTAGAAGACTGGACCACGTATGTGGAAAGAATTGAAGTGTACTGCAAGGCAAATGAGGTGGCCGATGGAAAGAGGGCGTCGGTATTATTAAATCTGATGGGTGCGAGTACGTACGGCCTATTGCGGAATTTAATTACCCCAGCTAAACCAATGGAGAAAAGTTTTGAGGAGATTGTTCATATCTTACAGGAACATCTAAGCCGTACACCACTGCTGATAGCAGAAAGATTCAAGTTCCATAAAATAAACCAGCACAAAGATGAGAGCAATGCTGACTATCTTACGGAACTACGCAAGTTATCGAAGCACTGCCAGTTCGGAGCAGGACTGGCCGACACCTTACGGGATAAGTTTGTCTGCGGGCTCCAGAGTGAAGGAACCCAGAAACGACTACTTTCAAAAAAGGACCTGACGCTAGAACAGGCTTTCAGCGTGGCAGTATCCTACGAAGCAGCAGCACGGGGAGCTGTGGAAATACAACAGAAACCACAAGAATACAGCGCTAACGAAATGGCGTATGGAGCCGAAAAGTGCTATCGCTGCGGCAGAACAACCCATGAGCGGAAGGACTGCTGGTTTAAAGACAAAATATGCAGGCAATGCGGGAAAATGGGACATATAGCAAGAGTCTGCAGGTCGGGAAAGAAGACCAACATGACAAGAACTACTAAGGAACAGTACAGGAAAGTAAAGAAACTGACAGATAGTAGTTCAGAAGATCAGGAGAGTGATAAGGACTCCGGGAGCAGGCGACTAAGTTGTTTAAAGTTACACAACGTGATCGCAAAAGAAGATCACCGAACCATTTGGGTCACCCTCATGATAGCAGGGTCCCCAGTGAAGATGGAATTGGACACAGGATCAGCCCTAACTGTCATGAATCGACGAGAATATGAGCGGCTATTCTCACACATACCCTTAAAGGACACGTCCATTGTATTGAAGACATACACGGGGCAAAAGGTCTACCCCAGAGGAAAAATAAGGGTGCCAGTTGAATATAACGGAAAGGAAACACAGAAACTATGCATGTATATACTACGAGATGGAGGACCACCATTATTGGGACGTGAATGGATCCGAAGACTACAATTGGATTGGCATTCCATTCTGGCACTAACTGTGACTGACAAAAAAGATGATGACGTCGCACCTGGACGTCTGTCACAAATTCTATCTGACGCGGAAGAGGTGTTCCAACAAGGACTTGGGACTCTAAAAGGAGTAAAGGCAACCATAAAGATTGAGGATAACGCAACCCCAACATTTTTCAAGGCCAGACCGGTGCCATACGCGATACGCCCAGCTGTGGAAGCTGAACTGGAGAGTCTGGAGCGTTCGGGGGTGCTGTCTAAGGTGGACTGGAGCGAGTGGGCCACACCCATCGTTCCTGTAATGAAAAAAGCATTGAGCAGCACGCCTGGGGAGCCAAGGAAGGTTCCCATCTGTGGGGACTTCAAGGTAACTGTGAACCCAGTCCTGCACACAGTACAGTATCCGCTTCCGCGGATAGAAGATATTTTCGCCTCACTATCTGGAGGGAAACGTTTTACAAAGATTGACCTGGCTCAAGCGTATCTACAAATGGAGGTGGAAGAAGCATCTAGGAAATACCTCACGATAAACACTCACAAAGGCCTTTACCAGTACAATCGACTGGTATTTGGGGTAGCATCGGCTCCGGCTATGTGGCAGAGGGCAATGGAACAAGTCCTGCAAGGGATCCCGGGGACCCAGTGTTATTTGGATGACATCCTGGTTACGGGCGAAAATGACAATGAACACCTTGCCAACCTGGAACAGGTGCTCACGAGATTGCAGGGATATGGGCTCCGAGCCAACCGTCCCAAATGCGACTTTTTCAGGAGACAAATCTCGTATTGTGGCCACATGATTGATGAGGAAGGGTTGCATAAGTCGCCGGACAAGATTGAGGCTGTAGTCAAGGCTGCAGCACCAGAAAATGTGTCGCAACTGAGGTCGTTCCTCGGGTTGGTGAACTACTACCATAAGTTCTTGCCGAATTTATCTACAATTCTGCACCCACTGAACGCCCTCCTTCAAACTGGTGTAACATGGAAATGGAGGGATGAGTGTAAGCGTGCCTTTCAGGAATGTAAATGCCAAATCACTTCAAAAGAAGTTTTGGCCCACTACAACCCAACACTACCGATTCGGTTGGCATGTGATGCGTCACCTTACGGCATTGGAGCGGTGCTGTCACACAAATTCTGTGACGGTTCAGAGAGGCCAATAGCCTTTGTGATATACCTATCAATTCATCCAATGAAAAGCGACGAGTTAAGATAGTAACTATAGGTTTTTATTGGCTAAATAACAGAGCCCACCCTCGTGGGCGATCGGGTCCAACAAGGAGGAATACCAGCCAGTCGACCACCTTTATACCTGGGCAAGCAGGCGGAGCCATAGGCGGAGTCAGCTGTGGTCAGCCCAGGTATAACAGCGTGACAAGAGGTGACCTTGTGTAGTGACACAACAGTGTAAACAGTGATAACCATAGTGTAACGATATAAACAGTGATAACCATAGTGTAACGATAGTGAACGATAAAAGTGGTTTACCACATTCACCCCTTGTTTAGATTTGAGTCCGGCGGGGTGAAGTGTACTACCAGTTCGGGTATGTCAGTCTGTCCGGAGGCCTCGTAAGTCTTTGTGATCGGCGCAGCAGCGGCGGCGGTGATGCAGTATCCGATGTTAATGCTGGTGTCTGCGTGGTCGGCGAAGGCTCGTGGGGTTCTGGCATGCCGTCTACCTGGGCTGGATTTGGGGGGGTGGGGGGTAACGGTGGTGTCTCAGGGGTGCCCGAGGGTGCAAGGTCTCGTAAGGAGACTGTGTCCTCCCGCCCGTCTGGGTATGCCACATAGGCGTACTGGGGGTTGGCGTGCAGGAGGTCCACCCTCTCGACCAGGGGGTCCGTTTTATGGGCCCTCACGTGCTTTCGCAGCAAGACGGGCCCCGGAGAAGTCAGCCATGTTGGTAGCGAGGTTCCCGTAGTCGACTTCCTGGGGAAAACAAACATTCGTTCATGGGGGGTGGCGTTAATGGCCGTGCAAAGCAGTGACCGGATGGAATGCAGCGTTGCCGGGAGGACCTCCTGCCAGCGAGAGGTTGGCAGGCCCTTAGACTTTAAGGCTAAGAGAACGGCCTTCCAGATAGTCGTGTTCTCTCTTTCCACCTGGCCGTTCCCTCGGGGGTTGTAGCTGGTGGTCCTGCTTGCAGCAATGCCTCTCGCTTGTAGGAACTGGTGAAGTTCCTCGCTCATGTAGGATGAGCCCCGGTCGCTATGTATATAGTTCGGGAACCCGAACAAGGCGAAGAGGTCGTTCAGGCATTTGATGACCGTGGTACTGGTCATGTCTGGGCAGGGGAAGGCAAAGGGGAAACGGGAGTACTCATCAATGATGTTGAGGAAGTACACATTACGGTCAGAGGACGGGAGGGGCCCCTTAAAATCGATGCTCAAGCGTTCGAAGGGGCGGCTGGCCTTGATCAGGCTTGCTCTGTCCGGCCTAAAGAAATGCGGTTTGCATTCGGCACAGGTTTGGCAGTTCCTGGTCATGGTCCTGACCTCCTCGATGGAGTAGGGCAGGCTGCGGGCCTTAATGAAGTGGTAAAGTCTGGTGACCCCGGGGTGGCAGAGGTCGTTGTGGAGGGTCTGCAGTCTATCAATTTGCGCGTTGGCGCATGTACTTCGTGATAGAGCATCTGGGGGTTCATTCAGTTTACCCGGCCGGTACAAGATATCATAATCATAGGTGGAGAGCTCGATTCTCCGCCTCAAGATCTTGTCGTTCTTGATTTTGCCCCTCAGCTTGTTATTAAACATAAAAGCGACCGAACGCTGGTCGGTGAGGAGGGTAAATCGTTTGCCTGCCAGGTAATGCCTCCAGCGTCTTACTGCCTCCACGATCGCCTGGGCCTCCTTCTCGACCGAAGAGTGTCGGATCTCAGGGCCCTGGAGGGTCCTTGAGAAGAAGGCCACAGGTCTCCCCGCCTGGTTAAGAGTCGCTGCTAGGGCGAAGTCGGACGCATCGCTCTCCACTTGGAAAGGGATGGACTCATCCACCGCGTGCATTGTGGCCTTAGCAATGTCTCCCTTCATGAGGGAGAAGGCTGCGCATGCTTCTGCCATCAGGGGGAAGGAGGTTGACTTCATGAGGGGTCTGGCTTTGTCCGCATAATTCGGCACTGTGGTAAACCACTGTCGTTCACTGTGTTCACTATTGTTGTTGTTGTTGTTGTTGTTGTTGTTGTCGTTCACTCTTGTTTCACTGTTATGCCTGACTATGCCTCAGCTGACTCCGCCCTTGGCTACCGGGTATAAGGACGGCCGCATGGCAGCTCCTGGCATTCGGTCGTCCACTAGAGGCATAGTCCTGATCTGTCTGAAGTGCAATTCAGTAGTTAATAAAAGCCTGTCGTTCTGAACTCTGCTCAGCCTTTTATTAGAATTGATAGCACATCAATTTTAATAACTACTGAAAAAAAAAATAATAATAATAACGATGCTGCAGATACTTAAGATCAAGTGCCTGGAACTCGACTCGCAAGAACCGGACTCGACTGCTAAGTTCTCGCACTGGCTGAACTGTTTTGAGTCCTTTCTGGCTGCATCCGGCGAGACCGTCGCCACCGACGACGCCAAGCTCAGGGTGCTGAATTCTAAAGTAAACCACCGAGCTTTTGCCCTTATCCGGGACGCTACGAGCTACCAGGGGGCTATCGACATTTTGAAGGAGCAATATGCACGCCCGGTCAACTATGTTTACGCAAGACATCTCCTGGGGTCTCGCAAACAACAGCCCGGGGAAGCATACATACGGGCGCTGAAGGAACTCGGCCGAGCCTGCGAATGCAAGCAAGTATCAGCCACGGAACATACGGAGGAGCTCATCCGGGACGCCCTCGTTGCGGGCCTCAGGTCCACTCACACACGGCAGCGACTGCTGGAAAGTAGCGAGCTCGACCTGAAGAAGGCGATTTCACTCACCCTTTCGTTGGACGTAGCCCATCGGAACATGGAGGCCTACTCCCCGGACCGCACGGCCGCCTCATGGATGTCACAGCCACCGCCATCTTGGGACGCAGCGCCGCCATGGGCCCCGGCCGCAACTGCTGCAGCGATGTCCCGCCCGAGCCAGAAATGTTATTTCTGTGGCCAAACCAAACACCCCAGGGCGCGCTGCCCGGCGAAAAACGCGGTCTGCTCTGCCTGCGGTAAGAAGGGACACTATGCTGGCGTCTGCAGAAGTCAGAAGACCCCTACCTCCAGCAGCGCCGCGTGCGATTCGTGGGAGCGGCCATCTTGCCTTCCTCCAGCCTCGTGGGGATCGGGATCGTCATGGGCGCCGCAATTTTGTCCTTCTTCTCCGACGCCGCCATTTTGTCCGCCATTTTGCCAACGGGCCCCCGACTCACCCACCGCCTCACCGGGGTACTACAGCGACGCTCCCAACTCCACAGCGGCCTCCATTACGCTGGATCAATCCAGACCCCATCAGCTAGCCAGGTCCATGATGGACATCCAGGTAAATGGCTGCGCCACAACTTGCCTTTTTGATTCCGGGAGCACGGAGAGCTTCATACACCCTGATACGGTACGGCATTATTCCCTCTCGGTCCGGCCAACGCGCCATCGGATCTCCATGGCCTCAAAATCTCACTCAGCAGACGTCGGCGGCTACTGCGTAGTGACCCTCTCGCTGAAGGGCTCCGTTTATAAAAATGTAAAGCTATTCGTCCTGCCACATCTCTGCGCTGCCGTTCTGCTGGGGTTGGACTTTCATTGTCACTTTAAGAGTGTCACCCTGACATACGGTGGACCTCTTCCCCCGCTCACTGTCTGCAACCAGCAGTTTTTAAATTGCCCGCCGCGCCCCACCTGTAGTCTCTCCACCCTCAAAATCACCCCCCCCCCCCTGTTCGCCAACCTCACCCGCAACTGCAAGCCTATCGCCACAAAGAGCAGGCGATACAGCACCGGGGACAGATCCTTCATAAGATCTGAGGTGACGCGGCTCCTGAAAGAGGGGATTATTGAGGATAGTACCAGCCCCTGGCGAGCTCAGGTGGTAGTCGTTAAGACCGGCAACAAGCAGCGCCTGGTCATCGACTACAGCCAGACTATCAACAAGTACACCCAGTTGGACGCATACCCTCTCCCCCGCATAGCCGACATGGTTAATAAGATAGCGCAATACCGCGTTTTCTCGACCATTGACCTCAAGGCAGCATACCACCAAATCCCTATCCGCCCTGAGGACCGCCAGTACACAGCTTTCGAGGCAAACGGCCGTCTTTTTCACTTCCTCAGGGTTCCTTTCGGCGTCACTAACGGTGTCTCCGTCTTCCAGAGGGAGATGGACCGGATGGTCGACGAGAATGCGTTACAGGCCACGTTTCCCTACCTGGACAACGTGACCATCTGCGGCCTTGACTTGCAGGACCATGACGCCAATCTTGATAAGTTCCTTCGCACGGCCCAACTCCTAAACCTCACATACAACAAGGAAAAGTGCATATTCCGCACAGCCCGCCTCGCTATCCTTGGTTGCGTGGTGGAACACGGAGTCATCGGTCCTGACCCTGACCGGATGCGCCCATTGATGGAACTTCCCCTGCCCCACTGTCTCAAGGCCCTCAAAAGGTGCCTGGGCTTCTTTTCCTATTACGCCCAGTGGGTCCCTCATTATGCGGACAAAGCCCGTCCACTTATCAAGTCCACTTCCTTCCCCCTGACGGCGGAGGCCCGCTTAGCCTTTCACCGTATAAAAGATGACATTGCCAAGGCCACCATGCACTCGGTAGACGAGTCCATCCCCTTCCAGGTGGAGAGCGATGCATCCGACTTTGCCCTGGCCGCTACCCTTAACCAGGCGGGAAGACCCGTGGCCTTTTTTTCACGAACCCTCCAGGGCTCCGAACTCAGACACTCCTCTGTGGAAAAAGAGGCCCAGGCCATTGTGGAGGCGGTGCGCCACTGGCGGCACTACCTGGCTGGAAAACGATTTACCCTGCTTACTGACCAACGTTCAGTCGCTTTCATGTTCAACAACAAGCAGAGGGGCAAAATCAAAAATGACAAGATTTTGAGGTGGAGAATTGAACTTTCCACCTACAATTACGACATCTTGTACCGGTCCGGGAAACTCAACGAACCCTCAGATGCTCTATCGCGAGGCACATGCGCCACTGCGCAGATCGATAGACTACGGGCCTCCACAACGACCTCTGCCACCCGGGGGTCACCAGGTTCTTCCATTTCATTAAGGGCCGCAACCTGCCTTACTCCATCGAGGAGGTCAGGACCATGACCAGGAGCTGCCCAGTCTGTGCAGAGTGCAAGCCGCGCTTCTATATGCCTGACAGAGCAAACCTGATCAAGGCCACCCGCCCTTTTGAGCGCCTGAGTGTCGACTTTAAAGGGCCTCTGCCCTCCTCTGACCGTAATGTGTACTTCCTCAACATAGTTGATGAGTACTCCCGTTTCCCTTTCGCCATCCCCTGCCCGGACATGACCACCGCTACGGTCATTAAATGCCTGCACAACCTCTTTGCTCTGTTCGGTTTTCCCAGCTATATTCATAGCGACCGGGGCTCGTCCTTCATGAGCGACAAACTCCGTCAGTACCTGCTCATGAGAGGTATTGCCTCAAGCCGGACCACCAGCTACAACCCCCGGGGGAACGGACAGGTTGAAAGAGAGAACGCGACGGTCTGGAAGGCGGCCCTCCTAGCCTTAAAATCTAGGGGCCTTCCGACCTCCCGTTGGCAGGATGTCCTACCTGATGCGCTCCACTCCATCCGGTCACTGCTGTGTACTGCCACCAACGCCACCCCCCATGAGCGAATGTTCGTTTCTCCCCGGAGGTCCACATCCGGTACCTCACTACCACACTGGCTGACGTCCCCAGGGCCCGTCCTGCTGAGGAAGCATGTAAGGTCCCACAAAACGGCTCCCCTGGTAGAGAAGGTTCACCTCCTCCATGCCAACCCCCAGTACGCCTACGTGGCATACTCGGACGGGCGGGAGGATACAGTCTCCATTGGAGATCTGGCACCCTCGGGGTCCACTGACCCGTCACCATTGCCCTCCACCACGACCCCCTTCGACACGGCCCAAAATTCAGTAGACCCAATTCTCACCCCTGTCCATTCCACCCCAGTAGACGGCATGCCGCGACCCCAGGACCAGCCGGAGTCCACTCGCCCACCCAACACCAAAGGGGACGATACGCCAGTGCTCGACCCCGCTCAAGACGCGTCGTTGGAAGCTGTACCATCGCAACCGTCGCCACGAAGATCTCGACGGCAAATGAGGCCGCCCGACAGACTCGCCTACTCGAACTTTTGATACACTTCACCCCGCCGGACTTAATTTTAAACGAGGGGTGAATGTGGTAAACCACTGTCGTTCACTGTGTTCACTATTGTTGTTGTTGTTGTTGTTGTTGTTGTCGTTCACTCTTGTTTCACTGTTATGCCTGACTATGCCTCAGCTGACTCCGCCCTTGGCTACCGGGTATAAGGACGGCCGCATGGCAGCTCCTGGCATTCGGTCGTCCACTAGAGGCATAGTCCTGATCTGTCTGAAGTGCAATTCAGTAGTTAATAAAAGCCTGTCGTTCTGAACTCTGCTCAGCCTTTTATTAGAATTGATAGCGCATCAGGCACCCATTGGGCATAGTAGGCGAAGAGCCCCAGGGTTCTCTTCAGCGCCTTTGGACAGTGGGGGAGGGGAAGCTCCATGAGGGGGCGCATTCTTTCGGGGTCGGGGCCGATAACTCCGTTCTCTACTACGCAGCCGAGGATTTCTCCTTATTGTAAGTGAGGTTCAGCCGTTCGGCCGTACGGAGGAATTTCTCCAGATTAACATCGTGGTCCTGCCGGTCGCGGCCGCAGATGGTGACGTTATCTAGATAAGGGAACGTGGCCTGCAGCCCGTTCTGGTCAACCATCCGGTCCATCTCCCTTTGGAAGACCGAAACCCCGTTGGTGACGCCGAAGGGAACCCTAAGGAAGTGGTAGAGGCGGCCATTCGCCTCGAAGGCGGTATACTGGCGGTCCTCTGGGCGGATAGGGAGTTGGTGATAGGCCGACTTAAGGTCGATGGTGGAGAATACCCGGTACTGTGCAATCTGATTGACCATATCAGATATGCGGGGAAGGGGGCATGCGTCCAGCTGGGTGTACCGGTTTATGGTTTGGCTGTAGTCGATGACCAGGCGGTTTTTATTGCCGGTCTTAACGACTATGACCTGGGCACGCCAGGGGCTGTTGCTCCTCTCGATGATGTCCTCCTTCAGGAGACGCTGCACCTCAGAGCTAATAAAAGCTCTGTCCCCGGCGCTGTACCGCCTGCTCTTGGTGGCGACGGGTTTACAGTCGCGGGTGAGGTTAGCGAACAGGGAGGGGGGCGGGACCTTGAGGGTGGATAGGCCGCAGGTGGTACGCGGTGGGCGGTTTAAAGGCTGCTGGTTGTCGACTGTGAGTGGAGGGAGGGGTCCACCGTATGCCAAAGTGACACTTTGAAGGTGGGATTGGAAGTCCAGCCCTAGTAGGACGGCAGTGCAGAGCTGGGGCAGGACGAGGAGTTTAAAATTTTTATACTCCGTGCCCCTAACCGACAGGGTCACAGCACAGTAGCCGCTGATGTCTGTAGAATGGGACCTCGACGCCATCGAGATCCGGTTGCGCATTGGCCGGACAGTGAGGGAGTAGTGGCTCACCGTGTCTGGATGGATGAAACTCTCCGTGCTTCCGCTGTCGAACAGGCAGGTCGTGGCGTGGCCGTTTACTTTGATGTCCATCATGGACTTGGACAGGTGATGCGGGTGAGCTTGGTCCAGTGAGACATAGATACATAGATACATAGAAGATAGGAGCAGGAGTAGGCCATTCGGCCCTTCGTGCCTGCTCCGCCATTCGATGAGATCATGGCTGATCCTTTAATTCAGTATCCCGTCCCCGCCTTCTCTCCGTAACCCTTAACCCCTTTTGCCCGTAGAAATATATCTAATTCCCTCTTAAATATATTTAATGAGCTGGCGTACACTGCCCTCTGTGGCAATGAGTTCCACAGGTTCACCACTCTCTGAGTGAAGAAATTCCCCCTCATCTCTGTCCTAAATGGTTTAGCCCTTATCCTTAAATTATGTCCTCTAGTTCTGTTCTCACCCGCCAAGGGAAACATTCCTTCTGCATCCAGTCTGTCTAGACCTGTCAGAATTTTATACACTTCTATGAGGTCCCCTCTCAATCTTCTAAACTCCAGTGTGTACATCCCTAAACTACATAGTCTCTCCTCATAGGTCATTCCCGCCATTCCTGGTATCAGCCTGGTGAATCGCCGCTGCACCCCCTCCATGGCAAGAACATCCTTCCTCAGATGAGGCGACCAAAACTGTACACAGTACTCGAGGTGTGGTCTCACCAGTGCCCTGTACAGCTGCAGCAAGGTATCCCTGTTCCTGTATTCTAACCCTTTTGCTATGAAGGCCAGCATACCGTTTGCCTTCTTGACCGCCTGTTGCACCTGCATGCTCGCCTTCAGTGACTGGTGTACAAGAACACCCAGGTCTCTCTGTACTTCCCCCTCTCCCAATCTATTGCCATTTAAATAATAATTTGCCCTCCCGTTCCTGCACCCAAGGTGGATAACTTCGCACTTGTCCACATTATAGTGCATCTGCCATTTATCCGCCCAATCGCCCAGTCTGTCCAAATCGCTCTGGAGCTTCCTGGTCTCTTCCTCTGAGCCCACCCCCCCTCCTAGACGGAGGCTAGTGTATGGCTGAGCGAGCTGCTGTAGTCTGCGGGTGAGGCGGTGGTCGGGTCTGGAGACAAGGTGGCGGTCGAGTGTGGTGGGCAAAATGGCGGCGCCCACGACGTTGAATAAAATGGCGGAGAAGATGGCCGCCCCCGCAATTCACATGAGGCATTGCTGGCGTCGGTGGCCTTGATCAAAGATGGCCGCCCCCACGACTCACACGAGGGGATACTGGCATCTGTGGCCTTGATGAAAGATGGCCGCCCCCACAACTCGCATGAGGCACTGCTGGCATCTGTGGCTCTCCCCCTGCAGGCCCTCGCGAAGTGGTCTTTCTTGTGGCAATCGGAGCAAGTCGCGTTTCTTGCAGGGCAGCGCGTCCTCGGGTGTTTCGCCTGGCCACAGAAGAAGCAGCCGGCGGCCCGATCGCGGGGCTCCGATGTCGCAGCCGATACCGGGGGTGGCGGTCCCGATCGGTTCTGGGACGCCGACGCTGAGGTAGGTCCCAGAGGCGGCGGTGCGAGGGGTATTGCGGCCGGGGTCGGGCCGGAGTCCCAGGGTCGCGCAGCACAGTACCTGGAGTACGCCTCGAGGTCCCGATGGGCCACTTCCAGAGAGCGAGCGAGGGCTGCAGTTGTATTCAGGTTGAGGTCCTTTGATTCTAGCAGTCTTTGCCGTGAGTAGTCGGACCGAAGGCCCTTCACGAAGGCATCGCGGATATTCCCTTCAGTATTTTCTGCAGCCGTTACAGCTTTAAAGTCACAGTCCCTGCCGAGTGTTTGTAGCGCCCGTAAAAATTCATCTACAGACTCTCCAGGCTGTTGCGAGCGGGATCTTAGGAGATGTCTGGCATACATAGAGTTTACCGGGCTCCGGTACTGCTCTTTCAGCAGGTTGAGGGCGTCCTCGTATGTAGTAAGGTCCTGGATGAATGCAAATACTTTAGGGCTCACTTGGGCGGTCAGAACTCTTAGTTTGGATCCCGGAGGCACGCCGGATTCTCCCAGGTAGGATTCGAAACAGCTCAGCCAGTGTTTGAAGTCGAGGGCTGAGTTCGCTGCCTGTGGGTTTAGATCCAGGTATGGTGGTCGGAGGGCTCGCAGCCAGGCCGGCTGCTGTGGCTGTTGTAGCTGGCCGTTTGGCTGGTCGTTTTGCTGCTCCGATCCACTCATTTCAAAATTTAGCCAATAAAATTGATATACCTATCAATTCATCCAATGAAAAGCGACGAGTTAAGATAGTAACTATAGGTTTTTATTGGCTAAATAACAGAGCCCACCCTCGTGGGCGATCGGGTCCAACAAGGAGGAATACCAGCCAGTCGACCACCTTTATACCTGGGCAAGCAGGCGGAGCCATGGGCGGAGTCAGCTGTGGTCAGCCCAGGTATAACAGCGTGACAAGAGGTGACCTTGTGTAGTGACACAACAGTGTAAACAGTGATAACCATAGTGTAACGATATAAACAGTGATAACCATAGTGTAACGATAGTGAACGATAAAAGTGGTTTACCACACTTTGCATCACGCTCGCTAACCTCAGCCGAGCGTAACTACGCCCAGATTGACAGGGAGGCCCTCAACCTGGTGTGGGGGGTGAAGAGGTTCAATCACTATCTGCACGGGCAGAAATTCACCCTATTGACTGATCATCAACACCTGGTCTCAATTTTTAACCCAAAGAAGGGCATTCCGGTGATGACGGCGCAACGGCTGCAAAGATGGTCACTTTTTCTAGGGGCACATCAGTATGACATAGAGTACAAAGGTACGAAACAACATGGAAATGCTGATGGGCTGTCGCGCCTACCGTTGCCTACGGCGGAAGAAGCACCTGCAGTGGACCCTGTGGAGATATTCCATGCGACCATAGTCGAATGTTTGCCTGTTACAAACGCAAGTATTGAGAAGGAAACCCGAAATGACCCGACACTCTCTCGGGTCTATGATTTGACGGTGAAGGGATGGCCAGCATATGGCGACTCACTGTTGCCAGCATTCTCGCCAAGGAGGGAACAGCTGTCAGTGTGCCGGGGAACCTTGATTTGTGGATCCCGAGTGGTAATTCCACCCAAGTTGAGAGATAGAGTACTCAATGAGCTTCACGAGGGTCATCTGGGAGGGGTAAAAATGAAGAGCCTAGCCAGGGCGTTTGTGTGGTGGCCGGGAATCGATAAAGAAATCGAGGATATGACCAAGAGATGCACAGGATGTCAGAAGGTCCAAAACGCTCCACCACAGGCCCCGCTACATCCATGGGAGTGGCCCTCATCTCCATGGCAACGGGTACACATTGATTTCGCTGGTCCATTTATGGACTCAATGTTTCTAATCGCTGTGGACGCCCATTCGAAATGGCCAGAGGTCATTAAAATGTCCTCCATCACCACGGAGAAAACTATTGCAGTCCTAAGGACCATCTTCGCCAGGAATGGGTTGCCAGAACAGATCTGTTCCGACAATGGCCCACAGTTTGTGTCTGAGGATTTCCGGAGGTTCCTGAAGAATAATGGGGTGAAACATTACACATCTGCCCCATATCATCCAGCCACAAATGGATTGGCTGAGAGGTTTGTTCAGACCTTTAAAAAAGCCATAAAGGCAATGTATAATGACGACATACCACTGCAACACAAGGTGGATAACTTCCTGTTTGCTTACCGTAATGCGACACATGCAGTAACCAACCAAACTCCAGCCGTACTGTTTTTCAACCGGAGACTAAGATGTCGCTTGGATTTGCTCAAACCAAACATAAGACGAGATGTTGAGGATAAGCAGTTCCAGCACATAAATGAGAAGCCAACCAGGAGCTTCAAGATAGGGCAACCAGTCTTGGCCCGCGACTACCGAACAGAAAAATGGCAGCCAGGCACGATATGCACACAGCAGGGACCACTAATGTACACAGTGGACGTTGGAGAGAGCATCATGAGACGCCATGCTGATCAGATTCTAGAGTCACAGGAACAAGCCAAACCTGTACCACAAGCATGTGCACCTTGTAATGAGCCCGAAGTACAGATTGCGTCTACCTCAGAAGCAGGGGTATTGGAAGCTGACGAACCAACCAATGACAATGAGCCAGAATTGACTCCACCGCCAGAACAGGATACTCGAGAAAGGCGCTATCCAGTCAGGAAGCCTCCTCAAAGACTGAACTTATAAATGACTATTTCCGTTGATGTATATATTACTGAGAAAATTGTAATTGTAATTAGTTATTATTTAGTTGTTAAATGAATGTTATGTACTGTTTATCTAAAAGGGGAGGAATTGTTGTGTATGTACCTTTAAGGGAATAACTGGTCTTAGACTGCAGTACTGGCAGTGACCACCCCTGTATAAAAGGCCCTAGCAGGCTTCTGTAGTTTCAGTTTCAAGCTGCCTCTTGTTCAGTAAAGTACCTGTTAAACTGTTCTCCCGAAGTCCGTGTATTATTGAGGCGCAGACTTTACACCTAGGACCCATTCTGGGAGTGGGGATAAGGCTATAACACTATAGGGCCCATTCTGGGAGTGGGGATGGGGTTATAACACTATAGGGCCCATTCTGGGAGTGGGGATAGGGCTATAACACTGTAGGGCCCATTCTATACTCACAGTGGGAGTGGGGATAGGGCTATAACTTCATTCCATACACCCCTTCTTTGCCTCCCTGCATTACCCAAAAACTCTCGGTGTGTGGTGTAGAGTTCGGTCTTGTCCACGTGGGCAAAATCGAACTTGTAAAACTTCTTGAACATGTCCTTTAAAAGAGCCTGGTATAACTGCTCTGTTTCTTTGGGGCACCACTCCGGTAAATGTACCTCGGTGAGATTTAAAATCACGGAGGCTACCGCGTAGTGTACCCCCTGGTACAGCATCTGATCGGTGGGGACTAGTACCAACCCATTCCCTGGTCCCTTGGTAATGGTGGGGCAACCTTCCCTGGGTAACCTCGCCGCCTGCGCCGTGGGCAGGGCACAAGCTCAGTGGCGTTGACTGGGATCGGGGTGTAAGGGGCCGCACACACCTTCAGGCTGGTATCCCACTTCATCCCCTCCTCGGTG
The DNA here is from genome assembly GCF_052327205.1 of Somniosus microcephalus. NCBI lineage: Eukaryota > Metazoa > Chordata > Chondrichthyes > Squaliformes > Somniosidae > Somniosus > Somniosus microcephalus. The sequence continues at coordinate 68,627,203 of NC_140995.1, read as the reverse complement.
TCGTGCCGCTGCCGGTGGAAAACAATGGATATGCCTGCGGGGCAGACCTCCTCTGACCCCCACATACAGATGTAAATCCCTTGATCCGGTTCCCACCACTTGTCCCAACACACGCTCAGTCCTCCATGAGTCCCCGTAATCGTCCGATGGGTGTTGTTCCCCAACCACTCCCACTCGACTTCGGGGTTCCTCATATCCTTGCTCAACTTCCTGAGCCACCACCACTTATCCAGTGGAATGTGTCCTTTACACGTCAAACATATTCGCTTTCCAACGGTGACGCTGACCCTCGTGGTAACGACTCGTAACCTGGGGCACAGGAGGGAGGCTTCCCCGTACGTGAATCTGGTTTGGCTGGAGTACTGAGACGAATTGGATCCCAGCTATCCTGGCCACCTTCCCTCGTGGAAGTAAGCGACGGTCTCCTCCGCATCCCATTCACCGCTCCCATCGATCGCCAGGGGCGCCTTGTCTCCCGAACACCCGTAGATGTGGGAGTCCTGGACATCGCCCCTCCTCTCCACACTCATCCCGATCAGGGCGAATAGGATCACGATCCATTCCATCCTGAAAATCTTTCTGCAAAAGATGTAAAGGAACATGCAGCCAGGTCCCCAAGAGATTCTCTGGCTTGGTGAAGCATGGTTGGGTCCCGCGACCTCGACCCAAAGATACACTCTTAACAGATTACTTAACTTAAAACTACCCATCACCTTATTTAACTTAAATTATAAACACCCAAACTTAAGCTAAATAATTAAACTTTACTTAAACTTAACTTAAACTAAACTACATACATCCGCCGCCCATCTCCGGGCGGCCAGGCTAATCCCTGGTTGGACTGCGGCTCACCGCTACCCCCGGCGTGACCGCAACGTCCTTGACTGTAGGTCCCTCGCAGCCCGTGGTTGCTGGCTGAGGACCTGTGTTCTTGGACCTCTCCCTGACTCAAGGGGTGGCCCTTGGTAACTGGAGGGCTGGTGACCATGGCTTTCTCAGCTGGGGCGTTCGTGGGGACCTTCTAGGGGCTTTGACGGGTGGGGCTTTCTTGGCCGGTGGGCCTTTAACCCAAACCGCGGCTCCCTCAGGCTTGACCCCTCCCAAACCTGGGCTGGGGGCAGGTAACTTTTCGCAGCCTGCTGCTGCGAGCTGAGAGTCTCCGCCCCCAGGTCCCATGGCTGGGTCCGGGGCGGGGTTTTCGACCTCAGGTCCCTCCCTCTTTACACCTGGGTTGGGGCGGGGTCTTTGCCCCCAGGTCCCTCCCCCTCGTCTGGATCCCAGAAGAGTGGGGGAGTGTCCCAATCGATGGGCCGGATGGCCCCTCCCTTCAAGCAAGCCACAGCGCCTGCCTGTGCAGTCTGTGAACTCGCTCCTGCTGCGGGCTGAGATCTTTATCCTCAGACGGTTTTCTAACTGGCTGTTTTCCCCTTTCGGGCATAAACAGCTTACACTGGTTGATGTAACCAGTGGCCTGTTTTAAAACCTGTGCTGAAGGTTCGTCTGCTGCCCGGAACGGACCTTCTAGGGGCTTCCCTTTCTCTTTCCTCACCGGGACGGCCTTACAGACGGGGTCCTGGGCCCGGACCTGCTTTAGGTCTGGGGCCAAACCTACGCCCTGTGTGCCTCCCTTGTCCCGGACTGCGGCTACCGGACCTGCCTGATAGGGGTCCTGGGACTCTCCTTCCCCAGCCTTATCTATGGCCCTTTCTCCAGCGCGCACCGAGGAATTTCACCTCCTGCTGGCCGATCTGCGCCTTCCCGGGATTTACCTCGAAACCCTTCTGTCCTAACAGCTCCAGCAGTTCGGCCAACAGCGGGCCATACTCCTCTTTCGAATCAGTGAACAGGAGCAGGTCATCCACATATTGAACCAACTGTCTGGGCTGGCTAAAATCCTTTAAACTGTTGGCCATGCACTGATGGAAAATGCTGGGGCTGTTATGGAAGCCCTGAGGCAAACAGTTCCACATGTACTGTTGCCCTTTAAACGTAAAGGCAAACTTGTACTGATCCTCCCTCCTTACAGGGATGGACCAAAACCCATTTGAAATATCCAGCACAGTGAAAGTGTTTGCCGATGCTGGAATACTCCCGATGAGGTCGGCAACTGCTGCTACTGTGGGTGCGCAGGCTGAGATGTTGCTATTGAGCGCCCGATAGTCCACAGTGGCCCTCCAGGAATTGTCCGGCTTTCTAACTGGCCATAACGGAGAATTCACGTGGGTCGCTATCGGTCTCAGAACTCCCTGCTGCACTAACGAGGACATGGCTGCTTCCATGTCCGGCTCTGCTTCCCTGGGGAAGTTATACTGTTTCTGTGGTCGGGCCATGGGGTCCCCGTCTACACTGACCTCAAACCCTGTGATCCTCCAGCAGTCGTGTTTGTGAGTGGCAAACGTGGCCAGGTGGGCCTGCACAAATGCCTGGAACTCTGGTGGGGTGTTGCTGACCATGAGCCCGAGGTTATAATCCTCTTTGGGCTTCATGGTGCAGAGGGTCCCCTTCCCTTCCTTTCCCGGGATTACTATGATCTCACCGTTCTTTACTCTACCTGCCCCCCAAAGGCAGTGATTCCTCCAGTCCACTAGGATCCCGTGGCCTGCGATAAAATCGGCCCCCAGGACCCCTCTTCCACCCTCCACGTCCCATTTCATTAGGACGCACGTCCACTTGGAGCGAAGCGGTCCTATCCGAATGGCGAGCGGGATGGAAAACGAGCCGGCCTGTTCTCTACCCGTGAACCCCGACAGACTGTATGGGACCCCGCTGGAGAGAGGAGAGGCGATGGGGTTAGCTGAGTAGATCACGGTGCACGATGCCCCCGTGTCTAACAGATAAGTCCTTGTCACCTTTTCCACCTCCATCTCCAAAAGTGGTCTTATCCACTCATCATATCAGAGCGAACACAGATAAACAGGCTGCGCTGGCTCTAGTCACGGCTGTGGGTTGGATGGGGCTGACCGGGTGAGAGCACCGGTGGCGGCTGCTACTCTCCCCTGGCCAGTCAGTAAGGACCTCATGGCATCCAGAAGTAACTCGACCTCTGCGGAAGGGGTCCCTACTGTTAGACCCGTGTATCTTGATGTTGTGTCCTTCAATAATTAGACAAGAGACTGCAGGGAACAATCAACAGGTGTTTACTGGATGAGGGTTACTCTAAAACTAACTATACAGATCCCTACTCAGGGTTTATATACAGGTGTGGTAACTGCCGGTACTACAGTATACAGGAGCTGTAAAAAGTAGTTCTCCCCTTAAAGGTACATACATTACAATTCCTCCCCTTTTAGATTAACAGTACCATAACATTCATTTAACAATTAAATATCAACTAATTACAATTAACACTTTTAACATGCAACATTAACTGAAAATAGTCTATTTATAAATTCAGTCTTTGGGGAGGCTTCCTGATCCTTTCTGGATAGCGCCTTTCCTGAGTGTCTTGCTCTTGGTGCGGAGGTGATTCCGGCCCCCTGTCGTTGGTTGGTTCATCCGCTTCTGATGCTACTGTTTCTGGGGTAGATGCTACCTGTACGTCGGGTTCATCACCAGGTACGTATGGGCGAGACATGGGGTTGACTCGTTCCTGTGACTCTAGGATCTGGTCAACATGGCGTCTCACAATGTTCTCCCCAACATCCACTGTGTACATTAATGGCCCCTGCCGTGTGCATATCGTTCCTGGTTGCCATTTCTCTGTTCGGTAGTCGCGGGTCATGACTAGTTGCCCTACATTGAAGCTCCTTGTCGGCTTCTCATTGATGTGCTGGAATTGCATATTCTCAACATCTCTTCGTACATTTGGTCTGAGCAAATCCAGACAAGATTTCAACCTTCAGTTAAAGAACATCATGGCCGGGGTCTGGTTGGTGACTGCATGTGTCGCATTTCTGTAGGCTAACAGTAAATTATCCACCTTATGCTGCAGTGGAATGTCGTCATCGCACATGGCCCTTACTGCTTTTTTAAAGGTTTGTACGAACCTCTCAGCCAATCCATTTGTGGCTGGATGATACGGGGCGGATGTGTAATGCCTTACCCCATTCCTTTTCATAAATCTTCGAAACTCTTCGGACACAAACTGTGGTCTGTTATCAGAGCAAATCTGCTCTGGCAAGCCTTTCCTGGCAAATATGGTCCGTAGGACTGGAGTAGTTTTCTCCGTAGTGGTGGAGGACATTTTGATGACCTCAGGCCATTTCGAGTGCGCATCCACGGCTATTAAAAACATTGAGTCCATGAATGGACCAGCAAAATCAATATGCACCCGTTGCCATGGAGATGAGGGCCACTCCCATGGGTGTAGAGGGGCATGTGGTGGTGCATTTTGGACCTTCTGGCATCCTGAGCAGCTCTTTGTCAGGTCCTCGATTTGCTGATCGATCCCCGGCCACCACACATAAGCCCTAGCAAGGCTTTTCATTTTCACCCCTCCCAGATGACCTTCGTGAAGCTCATTGAGCACTCTCTCCCTTAACTTGGTTGGAATTACCACTCGGGATCCACACATCAAGGTCCCCTGGCATACTGACAGCTGCTCTCTTCTGGATGAGAATGCTGGCATCAGTGAGTCGCCATGTGTTGGCCATCCCTTCACTGTCAAGTCATATACCCGAGACAGTGTCGGGTCATTTCGGGTCTCCTTCTCTATACCAGCGTTAGTTACTGGCAAGCGTTCAATTATAGTCGAATGAAATATTTCGACAGGGTCCACTGCTGGTGCTTCCTCCGCAGTAGGCAGTGGCAGGTGTGATAGCCCATCAGTGTTTCCATGCTGTTTCGTGCCCTTATACTCGATTTCATATTGGTGCGCCCCTCGAAAAAGGGACCATCTTTGTAGCCATTGTGCAGTCATCACCGGAACGCCCTTCTTTGGATTAAAGATGGAGACAAGTGGTTGGTGGTCAGTCAGCAAGGTGAACTGCTGCCCGTGCAGATAGTGGTTGAACTTTTTCACTCCCCACACTAGGCTGAGGGCCTCCCTGTCAATCTGGGCATAATTACGCTCGGCTGAGGTTAGTGACCGAGACGCAAAGGCGACTGGCCTCTCCGAGCCGTCCGGGAATTTGTGCAACAGCACCGCTCCAATGCCATAGGGTGATGCATCACACGCCAACCGAATTGGTAGTACTAGGTTGAAATGAGCCAACACCTCTTTTGATGTGATCAATGCTTTGCTCTTCTGGAAAGCTCATTTACATTCGTCACTCCACTTCCATGGTACCCCCGTTTGCAGTAGGGTGTTCAGTGGGTGTAGAACTGTAGACAAATTCGGCAAGAACTTATGGTAGTAGTTCACCAGCCCGAGGAACGACCTCAATTGTGACACATTTTCCGGTGCTGGAGCCTTGACTACTGCCTCAATCTTTTCAGGGGACTTATGTAACCCCTCTTCATCAATAACGTGGCCACAATACGAGGTCTGCTTCTGGAAAAACTCGCATTTGTGGCGATTAGCTCGGAGCCCATATTCCTTCAATCTAGTGAGCACCTGCTCCAGGTTGGCGAGGTGATCACTGTCATTTTCACCCATGACCAGGGTGTCGTCCAAATAACATTGGGTCCCTGGAATCCCTTGCAGGACTTGATCCATTTCCCTTTGCCAAATATCCGGAGCTGATGCTACCCCGAACACCAGCCGGTTGTATTGGTAGAGACCTTTATGAGTGTTGATCGTGAGGTACTGTTTCGAGGCTTCTTCTACCTCCATTTGCAGGTACGCCTGGGCCAGATCAATCTTAGTGAAGCGTTTCCCTCCAGATAGCGAGGTGAAAATATCTTCAATCCGCGGAAGCGGATATTGTACAATGTGAAGGATTGGGTTCACTGTCACCTTAAAGTCCCCACAGATGCGAACCTTCTTTGGTTCCCCAGGCGTATTACTCAACGACATTTTCATTACAGGAATGATGGGTGTAGCCCACTCGCTCCAGTCCACTTTGGACAGTACTCCTGAACGTTCCAAACCTTCCAGCTCTGCTTCGACGGCTGGGCGGATCGCATAAGGCACCGGTCTGGCCTTAAAAAACTTTGGGCTTGCATTTTCCTCTATTTTGATTGTCGCTGTTATGCCTTTTAGTGTTCGGAGTCCCTGCTGGAACACTTCTTGTGCGTTAGTTAGCATTTTTGACAGTCGTCCAGGTGTGACGTCGTCATCCTTTTTGGCATCTACAGTCAGTGCTTGTATGGAATGCCAATCTAGCTGTATCTTCCGGATCGATACACGTCCTAGTATTGGTGGTTCTCCATCTGGCAATACATATAGGTCCATTTTTGGTGTTTCCTTGCCATTATATATAACGTTCACCCTTATTTTTCCTTTGGGGTAGACTTTTTGCCCCGTGTACGTCTTCAAGACAATCTCTGTATCTCTCAAGTGTATATGTGAGAATAGCCGCTTGTAGCCCCTTCGGTTTATGATTGTTAGGGCTGATCCTGTGTCCAATTCCATTTTCACTTGGACTCCGGCTATCTTGAGCGTGACCCAGATAGTTTGGTGATCCTCCGTTTTGATCACATTATGTAGTTTCAGACAACCCAGCTCCTTGCTTCCGGAGTCTGTATCCCTTTTCTGTTCGTCTGAACTACTCTCCGTCACCTTATGTACCTTCTTGTACTTCTCCTGTGGAGATTTCTTGTTGCTGGTTTTCTTTCCCGACCTGCAGACTCTTGCTATGTGTCCTACTTTTCCACACTGTCTGCACACTTTGTCCTTGAACCAGCAATCCTTATGGTCGTGTGTTGTTCTGCCGCAGCGATAGCACTTCACTGTTCCGTATGACATTTCATTTGTGCCATATTCTTGTGGTCTCCGTTGTATCTCTGCCATGCCCCGTGCTGCTGCTTCGTGTGATACTGCCATGCTGAAAGCCTTGTCCAGCGTAAGATCCTTTTCTGATAGAAGCCGTTTCTGGGTTCCTTCACTTTGAAGCCCACACACAAACTTGTCCCTTAAGGTATCTGCTAGTCCTGTTCCAAACTGGCAGTGTTTCGATAGCTTGCACAGTTCCGTTAAATACTCAGCATTACTTTTATCTTTATGCTGGTTCCTTTTGTGAAACTTAAATCTTTCTGCTATCAGCAGCGGTGTGGGGTTTAAGTGGTCCTGTAGGATTGACACTATGTTTTCAAAATCCTTTTCCACTGGCTTCTCTGGGGTTACTAGGTTTCGCAGTAAACCATACGTTTTTGCACCCATTGAATTCAACAATACCAGCGCTTTCCTGTCATCTGGCACTTCATTCGCCTTGCAGTACACTTCTATGCGTTCGACATATGTCATCCAATCTTCGACTTCATTGTCGAACGCTGTGACACTGCCACTCTTCGGCATCCCTGGGTGTGGTTAGACTGGCTCAAAATGGCATCTCCCGCGCTCTCCCTTCTTCCCTGCTGCAGCTTAAAATGGCGTCTCCCGCGCTTTCCTTTCTTCCCCGCTGACGCTGCTCGGCCCTTGAACACCAGCTGCTCTCTGCACGTTTTCCTGCGCGCCTCTCTCTCCCGTTGACGCTACTTGGCCCTTGAACACTGGCTGCGCTCTGTGCGTTTTCCTGCGCGCCTCTCTCTCCCATTGATGCTGCTCGGCCCTTGAACACCGGCTGCGCTCTGCTCCCTCTCGTTGACGCCGCTTGGTCCTGAACACCGGCTGCGCCCTGTGCGCTCTACCCTCTCTCTTTCCCCCATCGACGCTGCTCGGCCTTTTCCTGTGCCGTCGGTCGGCTCTAGCCGCCGCTGTCCGGGAAGGGTCTGCGCAGTACCTGTTGCCAGCCCGTTTCGCTGGACCACCGTGACCGGAGAAGCAAGCCTGGCTCTCGACAGCCTCCCCTGCGATGCTCAAATCTCCACTGGATGACTGGGGGGGGGTTTCCCGTGGTCGACGCCCGTGCTTGTGGACTCGGCCTTCTTCTTTCACTGTTCTCCAGGAGCGAATCCCTGGGAGGTGATGCAGAGTTGCAGGTAGGTTTGAATCTTTTCATTGCCAATGTTAGATCCGTGTATCTTGATATTGTGTCCTTCAATAATTAGACAAGAGACTGCAGGGAACAATCAACAGGTGTTTACTGGATGAGGATTACTCTAAAACTAACTGTACAGATCCCTACTCAGGGTTTATATACAGGTGTGGTCACTGCCGGTGCTACAGTATACAGGAGCTGTAAAAAGTAGTTCTCCCCTTAAAGGTACATACATTACACCTACCCCCGTCGTTTGGGCTGGGGCTGTGGGCTGCTTTCCCTTGTTATCTTTCCAAGGGTTTTTGCACTCCTTCCGCCAGTGACCATCCTTCCCACACCCGTAACAATTGGTCTTTGTGTTGGGGGGGTTACTCCCTTCCTGGTGCCACTCTTTCCTACCCAGTCTGGGTTTTATCTCATGCACCTTCCCCTTGGGTGGGTGTGCACCAGCTCCCCTACCGTTTTTGTAAGCCAGAGTGAGCTGCCTAATCACCGTGAGTTTGGTGGTCTGGGGATCTTTGGGGTTGAACCAGGCTTCTGCCTTGGCCCGGACCTGTGGCAAGCTGTTCGCCACCAAGCAACGGAGCCAATGCGTGAGGGAATCCCCGTTCAGGAACGCCCGGCCCAGTGTACCCGGGCAAGCCTTCCGGTACACCTTCCACAGCCGGTCCGCAAAAGCATGCGGGGTTTCCCCAGAAAGCTGGGTCGTCTTCTCCACGCAGGAGAAGTGACTCCCCTCATTCATCCCTATGGCCTCTAGAACCGCATCTCTAAGCTCCTCGTACCCACTCTGCCCCCTTTTACACTCGTCAGAGAGGGATTGGAGGAGATTACTCTCCAGGGAGAATAGCAGCATTTTGGCCTTCTCAACGTCATCGCAGTCGTTTACGCTGGTGGTCTGCTCTATTTCCCTGAAGTGGATCGAGGGGTCTCCCTTTGCAGAAAGCTTCGGGATATGGTTGACCATAACCCTGAGCCGTTGGGTGTTAAAGGGTAATACGAACTGGTTTTGGAGGGGTCCCTCAATGTCGCCATTAGCGGGTGGGCCAAACCTCCGATGCCGCGCTGGGCACATCGGTCCCGGCTCCGGCCTCTCGGGCGGGTGTTGCTTTACCTCCGCCTCCACCTCTGGCTCCACTTCGGATTCCACCCCCAGTTCCACCCCCCCTTGCTGCCAAACCTCGCAGAAACTTGGCGCTACGGGTGGTGGCCGTGAGATCTCCTCTCTCTCAACCGGGTCATCCCTGTGCACCACCGGTGACGTTGGAACTGTCCTCCCCTCGTTCCCCATAAAATCTGCCTAGCCTGCCTTTGGGCTTATGAGGCACACCATGCCTTTTGCCTTCCGGAGGGCCCGGCTCAGATTTTCTATCCTCTCTCTACAGGGGCTGTGGTCTGCCTCCTCAAACCCCTGTTCACTTGTTAGCTTGTAAGCGGCTTTTATCTCCTGTACTTTCTCTTCCTGTTCCCTGATCTGCCTTGCCAAGCGGGCGTTCTTCTCCCGCAACCTGAACTCATTTCCCTTGGCCTCGGTGACTTGGCACCGTAGGTATTCCAACTGAGCCTTGTGTTCTCCCACTAAATGTACTCTCTCTTGGTTCAAAGCCTGCAAAGCTACTAATAACTTTTCCCCTGCGAAAGCCTTATCCTGGATCTCCAGGGCTGACTCCCTTAACTCGACTGCCTGTGCTGCAACGAGCCCGTCCAAGAGCTGGACCTGCTTTTTAAAGCACATCAGCCAAACTGCCTTCTCTAAGGACTTCTTGTGTTCCTTTCCCTCTGTCCATTTAGCTGCTGCATCTATCGGACACCCAGCCCTTAACAGAGTCGTGATCCACTTCTTAGTGATATTCACCTTGCTAAACACAAAATCAGAAATCCTTTCCTCCATCACGGTTTGCTCATCCGAACCACTGTCTACTGCATCGCAACCTTGTTGTCGGTGTCCTGCCGCAGTGTAAGGGGTTTTCCTTGAGAGATGTCTCTGAGGTTTCTCTCTCTAGAGGCCTCTCTCTCTTGCACAGTAAAACCTTGAGTGGTTCGACCCACTCGCCCCTTAGATTCTATACTCTGGAAATTGGAGCAGGAACTACAATGTAGAGAAAACTCTTGCAGAACAAGTTTGATGAAACAAAATTAAATTTTATTGCATAAGGAAAAACATCAAATTAAATGCAAGCAGATAAGAGAGTACATGGGAGGGAAAAACACAAACAAATCATAATGACACAATACTAACTAAGGCAAATACAGGCATCTTATACTCTACAAAAATCATCATGAAATAAGGAAACACACGGAATATCGAGGGACAACAACTCTTGTTAATTGTGCCCTTAAATCCACCCCCTTAAACCTAGCTAGATCTGATTGTGAAGGGTCAGAAACATGCTCACCAATCCAACTAGGAAGTGCAAGGTTTTGAACCAGTCTGCGTTTGATCCTTTCAGGCGTTCCGTCTCCACGTGGATCGTGGAGCCCCAGCGAGCTGCGCCTCACCTCTCCTGAGGTGGGGGTCGGGGGCGGCTGGACACCGGCAGGTTCTGGATGTCGGCGGGGTCGGGGATCGTCGGCTCGACCCCGGTCAGAGGAGCCTTGGGCTGGCTCCCATCGCTTCTTCAGTTCGTTTTTGTCTCTTCTCCCGAGCCGGGGTGGCTGGAAGGTTTCTTCTCTTGGGGTTTTATTTTTTTGTTTCTTCTCCCAAGTTGGGTCGATGGCCTTTCGTTCCGGCAATGGCCCGGGGATGGTCGATGATCTCCCGATGTTTTCCCCGGGGTGGGACGCCGGCTTCAAAACGGCCTTCTTGATGTTGGCTTAATTCTTCTTCCTCCTCCGATGGTGGAGAGGAGTTTGCTGATCTTCTCCCGAAGCGACTCCTCTTCACCCACTGCCACTCGGTCGTGTGTCTCTCTCCGAGTGTGTGTCTCCAACTGTCTCCGCAACTGCAAATTCGGTGTGTCCTTCAGTGTGTCTTCTGAGTGTCTTCTGAGTGTCTTCTGAGTGTCTTCTGCTCCTGTAACTGTCTCTGTTCAACTCCCACTCCTCCAATTATACTTTTTCTTCAGAGGCTTCCACTTCCCGCCCAAAATCAGGTTAGTCTTTGTTTAACTTTTGGCGGGCTGGGAGCACAGCGGGGCAGTTATTATATTTTAAAATGTTTTAGATGGCCGGTAAAGGCCCATCTCTGGTCTGGAATGACCTTCATTGTTTTTAATGTCCTGCTGATCTTGTTATCTAGTCCTTGGTGCTGTTCTCATGAATATGAAATTGTCCCCTTTTGTCTGGGTCAACATTTAGATGGCCTCTGTCTCCAGGCCGATCTTGACTGGATCTGCATCTAATCCATATGTATATGTGTGGGTCTGGTTTTGGTCTCTCAGAAATGGCTTCCAGAACTTACTGTGGGTTGAATCCACAAAGCTGTCTGAGGATTCGCAGGAACCATTTTAAAATGTCCCAATAAGCTGGTCACGTGGTATGGTGGCCATTTTGTATGCCCCTTTTTCTGGGCTTCTTTTAAAACAGTCTTTAAAATCATGGCCTCTTCTGCCATTTGACCCTTATTAATGTAAAGTTCAATATTGCAAATCCTACACTCCCCCCTGATGATACTGTAACTTGCTTGAAGTATCATATTCTGGATGAGCAAAATTTTCTGACTTTCCACAATCAAACCATCCCCAGTATTTACCTATCTATGACCCCATGACACATGCATTTTCCATTTCAGAAAAATCCAGTGTACATTAAGCATCTATAGATGGCAATACCTTGGAGTTAAAATTCTAACAACTTACTTCCAGGTGTGGAGGGTGTAATGATATCAGCAAATAGTGATGTTATTTGCCTGTTCGATTATGATGTCTTAATAGCATGATTGCAGGTATTGATTACTTATGCCTGACCAGCAGAGGTCATGTGACCGAGAGAAGCAAGGCAGAGGGTTTTACTTTCACTTTGATTTCTAGCTGCATCACAGATAGAGTGTTCTGTAAAAAGGCTGCTAAAAAGAGTTGAATAGACTTTAGATTAAAACAACTTTCTCTTTCAATAAATGAGTCTTTATTGAACCCAAGAAGAAATCAAAACAGAGGGGGTCCTTATACCCCTACATCACCTAGTGCATACACGTTACCTTCTAATAATAACAAAACATCTAATTCAAATGCAATAAGAAAATAAAATACACACACGAAAAATCAAAATGCACATGAATACATATCAAAATAATACAGAGGAGGGAGGGAAAATTTTATCTTTATACAAAGCAGCAAAAATCTAAACGGGTGTCTCTTCTTCTACCCGCACATAATGCTCCCTCCATTCCCCTCTATTCTCACACTTTTGCGAATGCTTGACCTTTTTACAGTGCACAAACAGTAAATAAACTACAATGATAACCTAGCACACTACAAGAATGTGGGCGGCTATCCTAATCCAAGAAGGGACTTCTATATTAGTGAACAGGTCCCACCACGGTGGGGTCACTATGTCCAATATGTCTGCCCCTATCTCTAAAGTCTTCTGCTCCAGTGTGTAGAAGTGTTTCTGTGAAACAACAACGGCTTTTAATATCTTGGTGAGGTTTTCAGGGAGAGGGGGAATGATATATCCAAAATGTGCAACAAATCGCTGCAGATCAGTGAAATTCTCTTTCACAGTGATGTGAACAGTGGAAGGTTCAGGAATGGCGACAATTCGCTCTTGGGCCACTTGAACTTCTGCCCTGGGCTTGAAACAGAAGCTGCTGTCACTAACCGGACACCAACCGTGCTGTTCATGTTGGTAGTGGGGCACTGCAGTGGTGACACAGTATGTCCCACCTCCTATATATGCCACCTGCGGGGGCACATGGCCTTGTGCCATTGCCTCCATGGTGCAATTTATAGGCTTCGCGCCAGCAGTTCTGAACCCGCACTGTGGTTTTAAATGGGCATTCAAGTGCTGGGGACACAGGATGATGTGTGCTCCTTGGCTCCGGCACCCCGAGAGGTCGGTGTAATGATCAGTAACCTGTCATTCTGGAATGGTACGCTAGGTGGTGCTGTATGTATATAAGAGTGGGCTACCCACGATGCACTAGGCTACCCACAAGGCAGCAGTCAAGATGGAGGCCTCTACAGATACTGTACCTAGTCCACATGTGCTCAAAAAAGTGTTTAGCAAAAGCTAGCTGTTCTTAATAAAAACGACTAGTTATTAATGAACATAACATGGTACCAGGATTGGTAAGATCTGCTGAATATTGTGCAACACGACATGGAGAATTTGAAGCCACCAGAGTGTTTGAAACTCACAGGAAATGTCGACTACAATTGGCAGACTTTTAAACAACAATTCGAACTCTACATTGCTGCCATCGGGTATGGTACGAAGCCAGACACAAGGAAAATAACGTTGCTGCTCATGGTTGCAGGCCCACAGGCGATAGAGGTATTTAATACATTTGTATTTAATCCAGAGGAGAACAGAGAAAAATTAGACGATGTGCTAAAGAAGTTTGATACACATTGTTCTCCCAAAAAGAATGAAACCTATGAGAGGTACATCTTCCGTTCTCAGACAAAGCAGCAAAATAAGACTTTTGATAGCTTTTTGACTGATCTGAAACTGAAAGCACAGACATGTAATTTCTCTGAGCTGAAAGCATCCATGATTCGTGACCAGATTGTGTTTGGAATTCATGATAAAAAAAGTCAGGGAATGTCTGTTGAGAGAAACCGGACTAACATTGGAAATTGCTGTGAAAATATCCCAAGCTAGCGAGCTAGCTCAAAAGCATGCCAAGACTTTCAGTGAAATCAATGATGATGCGATTGCAGTAAGTGCTGCTGTCGGTGCTGTGTCCTACAAGGGGAAGAAACATGAGCAGAACAGATGTGAAAAGCAATCGGAGGAAGGAATTTTTAATTGTAAACGCTGTGGTTACAAACACCAGTTAAAACAATGTCCAGCGTTTGGAAAAATGTGCACAAACAATGCTTTTCAAAAGTAAAAACTAAGAAATGGCAACGAGTTAATGTAATTGAGGACACTGATTTAAGTGAGACATGTTTTGTAGGAATGGTGTCATGTGACAATATCAAAAAGGATACAGAAAATGTGCAGCCCTCAGGAATTAACAATGCTGAACATAAAGTTAATGCAGTAAAAGAGGACAAATGGATGATCCCACTGCAGGTAAATGGAGCATTAGTTACATTGAAACTAGACACTGGGGCAAAAGCAAACTTAATCAGTATGAGTGACATTAACAATATGAAAGAAAAGCCCAAAATACAGAAAAAGTCAGTACTACTGAAGGACTATAATGGACAGAAAATAGATAGCTTAGGTGTATGCAGACTTAAAGTGACAGTCAAAGACAAAGTGCATCATCTCATGTTTTCTGTTGTGGCTGAAGGACTTGATTCACTACTGGGTGACAAAGCTTGTGAGGACTTAGAACTGGTCAAGAGAGTCTACCGTATAAACTGTGCCATAAGCAGACCAGATGACTCGGTGGATTCTGTAGTAAATAATTTCCAGGATGTGTTCAAAGGATTTGGAGTTCTACCATTCACTTACAAGATCCAGCTAAAGGAGGATGCTCAGCCAGTGGTACATGCTCCACGAAGAGTTCCAGCACCTCTGCGTGACCGGCTCAAGAATGAACTGGACAGAATGACCACACTAGGAGTCATCAGGAAAGTCGAAGAGCCAACAGACTGGGTTAACTCCATGGTATGTGTAAAGAAAAAGAACAATGATCTAAGAATATGCATGGATCCAAAGGACTTAAATGCAAACATAAAACGTGAACACTACCAGATTCCCAAGCAAGAAGAAATCACCAGTGAAATGTCAGGTGCCAGATACTTTACAAAGCTCGATGCCTCACAAGGATTTTGGCAACTAAAACTGGATGAAGAGAGCACCAAATACTGTACCTTCAACACACCATTTGGCAGGTATTGTTTCCTCAGAATGCCTTTCGGGATAATATCTGCATCTGAAATCTTTCATAGAGCGATGGAACACATAATTGAAGGTCTGGAAGGAGTTCGGGTCTATGTTGATGACATCATCATCTGGGACTCCACACTGAAAGAACACAATGAGAGACTGACTAAAGTGCTACAGAGCATACGCCGGAATGGGCTGAAGCTCAACAAAGCCAAGTGTCAGTTTGACGTCCAGGAAGTCACTTTCCTAGGAGATAATCTATCTGGTAAAGGAATAGAGCCAGATATGGAAAAAGTAAACGCCATACTCAAAATGCCCCGACCCACTGACAAAAAAGGAGTGGGGATGATAAACTTCATTGGAAAGTTCATTCCTAACTTGTCAGCCAAGACAGCCTGTCTGCGATACCTGCTACGTAAAACAAATGAGTTCGCATGGACAGAAAGACATGAACAAGAGTGGATAAACCTCAAAACAGTGCTGACAACCACACCTGTACTCGCCTTCTTTGACCCAACAAAAAGAATCAAAGTGTCAACGGATGCATCAAAAGATGGCCTAAGTGCGGTCTTGCTACAAGCAGAGGGTGAAGATTGGAAGCCTGTTGCCTATGCCTCCAGGTCTATGACTGATACTGAGTGTCGATACGCCCAGATTGAAAAGGAATGTCTAGGCTTGGTAGTTGGACTAGAAAAGTTTCATGGCTACATATATGGACTTCCCACCTTCACAGTTGAGACAGACCACAGCCCACTGGTTGCCATCATAAAAAAGAACCTGAATGAGATGTCTCCAAGGATTCAACGACTCATGATGAAGCTGCAAAGATATGACTTTGAACTGATCTACACACCAGGCAAATACATAGTGTTAGCAGATGCACTATCCCGAGCACCCACAATGAGTCATGTGAGCTCTACTGAAGAAGACGTGGATGTTCATGTGAGTATGGTCACTGCTGCGCTGCCCGTGTCAGACACAAAATCAAAGCAAATAGCAGAAGAAACAGTAAAAGATACAGTATTACAAACAGTAATAGAGAACTTTCATCATGGTTGGCCAAAAGGTTCCTGTCCAAAATATTTTCACATAAGGTCAGAATTGAGTGTCGCAAGTGGACTATTACTAAAACAGAACAGAATAGTCATTCCACAGGCTCTACGTCAAGACATGCTCAAAAGGATTCATGAGGGACACCTCGGAATTGAAAAATGCAAAAGGAGAGCAAAAGACACTGTTTATTGGCCTGGCATAAATAAGGACATTGAGAACATGATAGGCAAATGTGAGACATGTCAGAAACACCAAAACAAACAAGCAAAGGAACCAATGATAGTAGCTGACATACCAACAGCACCATGGCAAAAGGTTGGTATGGACCTTTTTCATTTAAATGGTAAAGACTATCTAATAGTGATTGACTACTATTCTAACTATCCTGAGATGGCGCTGCTCTCAAGCACCACAGCAAGCAGTGTCATAATGCATGTGAAATCCATCTTCGCCAGACATGGAATTCCCAGGATTGCCGTTAGCGACAATGGCCCGTGCTTCAACTGTAAGGAGTGGCAACAGTTTGCAGCGCATTATGACTTTCAACACATCACATCCAGTCCTTTGTATGCTCAGTCGAATGGTAAGGCAGAGAAAGGTGTTCAAGTTCTCAAGCAGCTACTGAAGAAAGCGACAGAAAGCAAGTCTGATCCTTATCTCGCCCTGCTGAGCTACCGAGCCTCACCTTTAGACTCTGGTTCTTCACCTGCTGAACTCCTAATGGGTCGCAAGTTGCGTACCACGCTACCCTGCTGTGCAAAAGAAAAGCAGAGTAAAGAACTGAGACAGAGACTTCAACTGTTAAAGCTGAAACAGAAATCATACTATGACAAGTCATCCAAAACTCTGAAACCATTGACAAGGGATGATGTTGTCAGGATTGAGGATCCAGATGCATGGAACAGGAAAGCTACAGTTCTTGAGGAAGTAGGACCAAGGTCATACACTGTTAGAACTGAGGAAGGACAGATTCTCAGGAGGAACCGCTGTTCCCTCCTAAAAACACAAGAGACTATCGAAGAGCAAATCGATGACAATGCCGCAACTGAATCTTGTCACTCACCACCAGAACAATCTAACACAAATACACATACAGGCTCTCATGAAAACACATCAGACTTACCTGTGCTGAGAAGATCCACACGTGAAGTAAAAAAGCCTGATAGACTTAAGCTTTGAGCACAAAGAAAACTACATTGAAAATGTATTGACTGTTGAAGATGTTTATGTTGTTATTGATTGATATTGATTGATACTGATTTTGTTTAACTTCAAAGAAAGGGGGGTGTAATGATCAGTAACCTGTCATTCTGGAATGGTACACTAGGTGGTGCTGTATGTATATAAGAGTGGACTACCCACAATGCACTAGTCTACCCACAAGGCAGCAGTCAAGATGGAGGCCTCTACAGATACTGGCCTAGAAATTGAGTGGGGTTAGCGCCCATTTTGAGGCGCTAGAGGGCCAGCGCCGCAAGTACAGCCGATTGAGAAATTCACTTGGGTGCTGCCATTGGCGTTAGCCGGTTGCGCTGCGCCGGCACCGATGACGTCATCGGTGTGCGCAGCGTCCCGGTTGCCGTGGCAACGCGCCCGAACGCCGAAATTGAGTTGCGGCCGCCTCGCCCGTGGCAGCCGCAACCAACGATTTTTCAAAAGTTCGCTATGGGTCTTAGCGCCGGCGCATTAAGGTCGCGCGGCGGCCGGCCGCTTTCCCGGTGGCCGCCTGCCCGCACCTCCCTCCCCGGACTCCTCCAACACCCCCCCGCGGCACAGATGCGTGTGGGCCGCGAGCCCGGCACTTCTCCGAGGTGCCGGGCTCATTTTTCTCCACAGATCAACGGCCAGCGGTCGGGTGCAGGCAGCTCCTCCTTAACGGAAGGAGGAGGCCTGCACTTCCCCAGCCTGCCGCACCGCATCGGGTGCCGCAGCAGCGGATTAGCGCCGCAATGCGGCAGTCAGCGCCCATTGCGAGGCGCTGACACCCTCCAGTAGCGCCGGCAGCCGTCTGGGCGCGGCGCTACTGAATTTTTGGCGCGCGCAGGAGGACTTAGCGCCGGCGCTAAATTTCCGGCGCTAAAGCCCTGGCGCGGCGCCAACTCAATTTCTAGGCCACTGTACCTAGTCCACATGTGCTCAATAAAGTGTCTAGCAAAAGCTAGCTGTTCTTAATAAAAACGATTAGTTATTAATGAACATAACAGTCGGTACCCGTCATTGCATGCTCCCATCGAATGACGTAAGGTGGGACCCCTGTGTAGCGAATGTGCACACCCCCCTGAATGACTTCAATGTTCTCCACCCTGTATACTGGGGCGGGTTTTGCTGTCTTTCCCATCACCGGCATTCTTACCACTATACCTATAATGGTGTGATTAGACCGTCCACAGTCCAACAGGACTGGGTAGGCCTCTGAAGCTAGTCTGAGCTAGCATGGACTCAATACATTCTCAAAAGGGTGGAGGGCTGCGAGGTGCTTGTTGCTGATCCAGGAGGGGACTAAACCTTGCTTTAAATCCTCCAGATTACTGCAGCCCTCGCCCAGTAACCACGCCCCATATAGCCTGATCGGACGCATTCCGATCCTCCCTGATGAGAGCATTTACCGTTCTGGTGTGTTTCTCCAGCTCAGCTATTATCTCTTTTAAGTGTAGTGTCATGGCCTGGTCCTCATGTAACTCAGAACCCACTACCTTATTCTCGTCAGTCAGTATCTTTCTTAGCTGTGTTTTCAAACCATTGATTTGGGTTTGCAACTCCACATCATCCAGTGTGTTGATGACGGAAGTTCCTGTATTAAAAGCTGTGAAAATATCATTTACTGCACCCCTTCTTTGCCTCCCTATTTTGTCCAAGACCTCATGTGGTGTGGTGTACAATTCGGCTCTGTCGACATCGGCAAAGTCGAATTCGTAAAACTGTTTAAACATGTTTGTTAACAGGACCCGGTGTAATTGCTCCGTTTCCCTGGGGCACCACTCTGGCAATCATACCTCGGTGAGGTTTAAAATCACCGAAGCCACCGCGTAGTGGACCCCTTGGTACAGCACCTGACCTGTGGGTACCAATACCAATCCATTCCCGGGTCCCTTTGTCGTGGTGGGGCACCCGACCTTGAGGGCTTTAGCTACCGGAATTGTGGGCAGGGGCTTGCGGGGTCGGGTGATGAGCTCAGTGGCGTTTACTGGGATCTGAGAGTATGGGACTCCGCATGCCCGTGTGCTGACGTACCACCTCATTCCTTGTCCAGCATCCTGCCACTGTCTTTGGAAAAAGATGGAGATGCCTGTGGGGCAAGCGCGTTCTGAACCCCACATACAGATGTAGATCCCTCATCTGGTTCCCACCATTTGTCCCAACAGACACTCAACCCCCCGTGAGTTCCCATAATCGTCCGATGGGCGTTGTTACCCAATCTCTCCCATTCCACAGTGGAGTTCTTCATGGTGCTGCTCAACTTGCGCAGCCACCACCAACGGTCCAAAGGTACATGTCCCAGACAGTTCAAGCAAATCTTCTTGCCCACGGTGACGCTGATCCTGGGTGCAATGATCCGCACCCTGGGGCACATCAGAGACGTTTCTCTGCACGTAAACCCCGTCTGGCTGGAGTATTCAGTAGAGTTCGACCCCAGCCAGCCTGGCCATCTTCCTTCATGGAAGTAGGCAGCAGTCTCTTCAGCGTCCCGTGGGCCGGTTCCATTAGTCGCAATGGGGCCTCTGTCCCCAGAGCACCCATATATGGTGGAGTCCTTAGTGTGGCCCCGATAGGCCCAGCTCCACCCGATCGTCACGAACGTGACGAGGATCCCTCTCATCTTTCTCCTGGTTCCTGCAACAAATCACACAATATAGCCAGGCTCCTGAGAGATTCTGGCTTAGGTGACGGCATGATCGGATCTTTCGACCTCGATCCAAAAACACACACACACTGGGCAGATTTAAAACTACTTAAACTCTAATCCCCTTAATATATACACACCTTAAACTTAAACTTAATCTTAACTATGTACAGTGCCGCCCGTCCCCGGGCGGCCTGCCTAATCCCTGATTGGACGGCAGCTCGCCGCTCCCTGTGGTGGGGCTGCAGTGACCTGTGGCTTGGGCTCCCCGCAGCCTTTTGCTGTTAATCGGGGACTGCATTTTGTCAAGGATTTCTCAGGTCGACGTTTACTGGGAGCAGGGGACTAGGGCCAAGGTTTTACTGGCTGAGGCGTACGAGTCGTCCTGCGAAAAGGTACTTTGGGCGTGGCTCCCTTAGCGAGTGGGCCTTCGGGTGGGACCTTAGCTCTCACAGTCCGTGGCTCTTCCACGACTGTGGGCTTCGGCTCCCTCCCCTCAGGCTCCGCCCCTTTGGGATTCGGGCAGGCTCCCTTGGTGAGTGGACCTTCGGGTGGGACTTTAGCTCTCACAGCCCGTGGCTCTTCCACGACAGCGGGCTTCGGCTCCCTCCCCTCAGGCTCCGCCCCTTTGTGATTTGGGTCTGTGGCAGATGACTCCTCCTCACCTGTCCCTACAGGTGGAGGATCTCCGCCCCCAATTTCTACCTCCCCCACGCTCGAGTCGAGGGCGGGACCTCCGTCCTCCGACTCCACCTCCTCCAGAATCGTGTCGAGGGCGGGGCCTTGCTGTTCGGGCTCCTCCTCGTCCGAGTCCCAGGCCATCGGGCAAAGCTCCCCCCAGGTGGGCGGGACGGCTTCTCCGTCCAAGCAGGCTACAACGCCAGCTTGTGTGGTCTGTGACTCATCGCGCGCCTCAGGCTGAGGATCTTTACCCTCAGACCTGGTTTCGGTTGCTGATGCTCTTGCACCCAGTTTAAACAGTTTGCACTGATTGATGTGAAACCATTTAGTGCGCCGGGGCAACTTCACTGCGTATACCATGGGGCTGGCTTTATCTACAATACTGTAGGGCCCCATGTACAGTGGTCCTAAACTCCCTACTCGGGCATAGTTTCTCACCATGACCTGATCTTCAACTTCCCACTTGACTGTCTTTCGGGGTTCAAGCAGCAATCGGTTGCCCTGATGCTGTCTTCCCATGTTCCCAGCCGCTTGCCCATAGATCTGTTTCAGGCGCTCAAAAAGGTTCCGGGCAAACTTGTCCCGATTCACCTCTCGGAGCTGCCCCTCAGTGAGCACCGGGGCTAGTACATGGGTGGGGGTTCGCATGACTCTTCCAGTCATTAATTAATGTGGGGAGTACCCCGTACTTTTAGGCTGGCTAGCCCGGATCCCCATGAGGACTAGAGGCAAGGCCTCCGCCCATTTCTGGGGCGAGTCCCTCGTCTCCTTCCTCAGCTTTTCCTTTAAGGTGCGGTTCATGCGCTCCACAATCCCAGATGACTGCGGGTTGTGGGCCATGTGCCACTTCCCTTCAATGCCCAAGAGCATGAGGGTGTCCTGCATCACTTGGCCAGTGAAATGAGCCCCTTGGTCAGACTCCACAAATCGTGGCAGTCCCCACTGCGAGAACACCTCCCTGACCAAGATCCTGGCAGTACTAAGTGCCGTGGCTGTTCGGCATGGGAAGGCTTCCACCCAATTGGTGAACACATCCACCAGGACAAGGCAGTACTTATAGCCTCCCTGGGCGGTGGGCAGGGGCCTGATGTAGTCGACCTGTATCGACTGCCATGGTCCCTCTACTCTCCTGATGTGCCCCATGGGCACCTTCCTTTTCTGGGGGTCTGGGTTGTTTGCACCGCACACTAGGCAATTGGCGTGGAACTCGCGGACATCGTCCCGAAGTCCCGGCCACCACCCCGCCTGTTCCACCCATTGCCAGGTGACCTCAGGCCCGGGGTGTCCTGCTCCTGGACCCTCGTGGGCCAGTTGAAGGAATTCCCTCCGGTGCTGCTGTGGCACAACCCACTGTTCCTCTCGGAACAGCATGCCTTCCTTGATGGAGAGGGCTGCTGTACCGTATGGACTCTCTACTTCCTTGCCCTCAGTGATGGCCTTGAGGACTGTTTTTAGGGCGGGATCTAGGGTCTGGACGGTCTTGAGGTCTGGGGGCAGTGTTACCCCTGTGGTTCCCTGAGTCCCATCCCTGCCTTGGATCACTGCCACGGGTTTGGACCCATAGGGATCCCAAAAGGTACCGGTGCGGGCACCCTCCCTGGCTAGCATATCAGCTTGCTGATTACCCTCGCCGCAGGGTTCCATGGAGGAATGGGCCTTTGCCTTGTGGATAAAGACTTCCCCTTTCTCTCCCACCGCAGCTAAGATCTTTTCTAACAGGGGCTTCACGGGTAAGGGTCGCCCGTCCGCAGAGGTATATCCGCGACGGGACCAGATGGCTAGGTACTCCGTACACGAGTTGCATGTGAACATGCTGTCCGAGCAAATCGTGTATGGGGTGGGGAAGATCTCGGGGTGTGTAACGACGTACACTACCGCAGCCAGTTCAGCCTGCTGGGCGCTCATGGTGCTGGGGAGCTTAATCGCGAAGGCAATGTTTGCCGCGGGGTCATAAACTCCACACCCTGTGAGTCGTTCGCCAGCTGATACCGTGCTGGAACCGTCTACGTAGATCTCGCGGCCCGTGGGACGTATCACGGCCTGTAAACCTACGTCCACCTCCCATACCCCTTCTACGGAACACCGATGGGCTGTTCCGGGATATACCATGTTGGCCGCGAGCTTGGGCTCGCAGAGACCCTTCACCTTCAGCTCCATCTGTGAAAGGAGGAGGGTCCAGCGCGCAATGCATGCACTACTTACTGTCCCATCCTTAATCCTTCCATCTAGAAGCATTCGGGTATGTAGTGTATGTACCTTTAAGAGAGAACTACTTTTACAGCTCCTGTATACTGTAATACCGGTAGTGACCACACCTGTATATAAGCCCTGAGCAGGCATCTGTACTGTTAGTTTTTTTAGACTACCCTCATCCAGTAAACACCTGTTGATTGTTGATCTGCAGTCCCCGACTATTTATTGAAGAGCACCATACCTTAAGATTCACGGATTTAATAGTGGCGACAAGGTCGATTCGAACCTACCTGCAACTCTGCATTTCCTCCCAAGGATTCGCTCCTGGAGGACAGTGGAAGAAAGTCGAGGCCAGAAGCACGGGCGTCGACCACGAGCAATTGCCCAGTCATCCGGCAGAGAGTGAGCATCGCAGGGGAGGCTGTTGAGAGCTGGGCTTGGTTCTCCAGCCACGACGATCCAGCAACAGGCTGGCAACAGGTACAGCACAGACCCTTCCCGGACAGCGGTGGCTGGAGCCGACCGACGGCACAGAAAAGGCCGAGCAGCGTCGACGGGGTAAGAGAGAGAGTAAAGCGCACAGGGCGCAGCCGGGGGTTGAAGACCGAGCGGCGTCGACGGAAAACAAAAAGAGAGAGAGGGTAAAGCACAGCCAGGGTTCAGGACCGAGCGGCGGCAATGAGAGAGGCACACAGGAAAACGCGCAGAGCGCAGCCAGGGCTCAAGGGCTGAGCAGCGTCCGCGGGGGAAGAAAGGAAGCGCGGGAGATGCCATTTTAGCCGCGGAGAAGAAGGGAGAGCGCGGGAGACGCCATTTTTGAAGCCGCAGCGGAGAAGAAGGGCAAGCGCGGGAAGAAAGGGAAGCGCGGGAGACGCCATTTTGAGCCAGTGGAGAAGAAGGGAGAGCGCGGGAGACGCCATTTTAGTCAGTCTAACCACACCCAGGGATGCCGAAGAGTGGCAGTGTCACAGCGTTCGACAATGAAGTCGAAGATTGGACGACATATGTGGCATGCATTGAGGTGTACTGCAAGGCGAATGAAGTGCCAGATGCCAGGAAAGCACTGGTTTTGTTGAATTCCATGGGTGCAAAAACGTATGGCTTACTGCAAAACCTAATAACCCCAGAGAAGCCAGTGGATAAGGGTTTCGAAAACATAGTGGAAATCCTACAAGGCCACTTAAACCCCACACCGCTGCTGATAGCAGAAAGATTTAAGTTTCACAAAAGGAACCAGCATAAAGATGAAAGTAATGCTGAGTATTTAACGGAACTGCGCAAGCTATCGAAACACTGCCAGTTTGGAATGGGGCTAGCAGATACGTTAAGGGACAAGTTTGTGTGTGGGCTTCAAAGTGAAGGAACCCAGAAACGGCTTCTATCAGAAAAGGATCTTACACTGGACAAGGCTTTCAGCATGGCAGTATCACACGAAGCAGCCGCACGGGGCGCTGCAGAGATACAACGGAGACCACAAGAATATGGCACCAATGAAATGTCATATGGAGCAGGGAAGTGTTATCGCTGTGGCAGAACAACACATGACCAGAAGGATTGTTGGTGCAAGGACCAAGTGTGCAGACAGTGTGGAAAAGCAGGACATATAGCAAGAGTCTGCAGGTCGGGGAAGAAAACCAGCAGCAAGAAATCTCCACAAGAGAAGTACAAAAAGGTACATAAGGTGACGGAGAGTAGTTCAGACGAACAGAAAAGTTATACAGACTCCGGAAGCAAGGAGCTGGGTTGCCTGAAACTACATAATGTAATCAAAATGGAGGATCACCAGACTATCTGGGTCACGCTGAAGATAGACGGAGTCCAAGTGAAAACGGAATTGGACACAGGATCAGCCCTAACAGTCATAAACCGAAGGGACTACAAGCGGCTATTCTCACATATACCCTTGAGAGCTACAGAGATTGTCTTGAAGACGTACACGGGGCAAAAAGTCTACCCCAAAGGAAAAATAAGGGTGAACGTGATATACAATGGACAGGAAACACCAAAAATGGACCTATATGTATTGCCAGATGGAGGACCACCACTACTAGGACGTGAAGATACAATTAGATTGGCATTCCATACAGGCACTGACGGTAGAGGCCAAAAAGGATGACGACGTCACACCTGGACGACTGTCAAAAATGCTAACTGACGCACAAGAAGTGTTCCAGGAGGGACTCGGAACACTAAAAGGCATAACAGCGATGATTAAAATAGAGGAAAATGCAAGCCCAAAGTTTTTAAAGGCCAGACCGGTGCCTTATGTGATCCGCCCAGCCGTCGAAGCAGAGCTGGAAGGTTTGGAACGTTCAGGAGTACTGTCCAAAGTGGACTGGAGCGAGTGGGCTACACCCATCGTTCCTGTAATGAAGAGATCGTTGAGTAATACGCCTGGGGAACCAAAGAAGGTTCGCATCTGTGGGGACTTTAAGGTGACAGTGAACCCAATCCTTCACACGGTACAATATCCGCTTCCGCGGATTGAAGATATTTTCGCCTCGCTATCTGGAGGAAAACGCTTCACTAAGATTGATCTGGCCCAGGCGTACCTGCAAATGGTGGTAGAAGAAGCCTCGAAACAATACCTCACAATCAACACTCACAAAGGTCTCTACCAATACAACCGGCTGGTGTTCGGGGTAGCATCAGCTCCGGCTATTTGGCAAATGGCAATGGATCAAGTCCTGCAAGGGATTCCAGGGACCCAGTGTTATTTGGACGATATCCTGGTCACGGGCAAAAATGACAGTGATCACCTCGCCAACCTGGAGCAGGTGCTCACTAGATTGAAGGAATATGGGCTACGAGCTAATCGCCACAAATGCGAGTTTTTCCAGAAGCAGATCTCGTATTGTGGCCACGTTATTGATGAAGAGGGGTTACATAAGTCCCCTGAGAAGATTGAGGCAGTAGTCAAGGCTCCAGCACTGGAAAATGTGTCACAACTGAGGTCGTTCCTCGGGCTGGTGAACTACGACCATAAGTTCTTACCAAATTTGTCTACAGTATTACACCCACTGAACACCCTACTGCAAACGGGGGTACCATGGAAGTGGAATGACGAATGTAAACGAGCTTTCCAGAAGTGCAAAGAATTGATCACATCAAAAGAGGTGTTGGCCCATTTCAACCCAGCACTACCAATTCGGTTAGCGTGTGATGCATCACCCGATGGTATTGGAGCGGTGCTGTCGCACAAATTCCCAGACGGGTTGGAGAGGCCAGTAGCCTTTGCGTCTCGGTCACTAACCTCAGCCGAGCGCAACTATGCCCAGATTGACAGGGAGGCCCTCAGCCTAGTATGGGGAGTAAAAAAATTCAACCACTATCTGCATGGGCAGAAGTTCACTTTGCTGACTGACCACCAACCACTTGTCTCCATCTTTAATCCAAAGAAGGGCGTTCCGGTGATGACTGCGCAACGGCTACAAAGATGGTCCCTTTTTCTAGGGGCGAACCAATATGAAATAGAGTATAAGGGCACGAAACAGCATGGAAACGCTGATGGGCTATCATGCCTGCCACTGCCTACTGCGGAGGAAGCACCAGCAGTGACCCTGTCGAAATATTTTATTCGTCGATAATTGAACGCTTGCCAGTAACTAACGCGGATATAGAGAAGGAGACCCGAAATGATCCGACACTGTCTCGGGTATATGATTTGACGGTGAAGGGATGGCCAACACATGGCGACTCACTGTTGCCAGAATTCTCATCCAGAAGAGAACAGCTGTCAGTATGCCAGGGAACAGTGATGTGTGGATCCCGAGTGGTAATTCCACCCAAGTTGAGGGAGAGAGTGCTCAATGAGCTTCACGAAGGCCATCTGGGAGGGGTGAAAATGAAAAGCCTTGCTAGGGCTTATGTGTGGTGGCCGGGAATTGGACAACAAATCGAGGGCCTAACAAAGAGCTGCTCAGGATGCCAGAAGGTCCAAAATGCACCACCACATGCCCATCTACACCCATGGGAGTGGCCCTCCTCTCCATGGCAACGGGTGCATATTGATTTTGCTGGTCCATTCATGGACTCAATGTTCTTAATAGCAGTGGATGCATACTCGAAATGGCCTGAGGTGATCAAAATGTCCTCCACCACTACGGAGAAAACGATTGCAGTCCTACGGACCATATTTGCCAGGAACGGCTTGCCAGAGCAGATTTGCTCTGATAACGGACCACAGTTTGTGTCTGAAGAGTTTCGGAAATTTATGAGAAGGAATGGGGTAAGGCATTACACATCCATCCCGTATCATCCAACCACAAATGGATTGGCTGAGAGGTTTGTACTAACCTTTAAAAA
Organism: Somniosus microcephalus; assembly: GCF_052327205.1. Classification (NCBI taxonomy): domain Eukaryota; kingdom Metazoa; phylum Chordata; class Chondrichthyes; order Squaliformes; family Somniosidae; genus Somniosus; species Somniosus microcephalus. The sequence continues at coordinate 68,600,227 of NC_140995.1, read as the reverse complement.
GGCAGTAAGGGCCATGTGCGATGACGACATTCCACTGCAGCATAAGGTGGACAATTTCCTGTTAGCCTACAGAAATGCGACACATGTAGTTACCAACCAGACCCCGGCCATGATGTTCTTTAACCGAAGGTTGAGATCTCGTCTGGATTTGCTCAGACCAAATGTGCGAAGAAATGTTGAGAATAAGCAATTCCAGCACATCAATGAGAAGCCGACAAGGAGCTTCAATGTAGGACAACCAGTCTTGGCCCGCGACTACCGAACAGAGAAATGGCAATCCGGAACGATATGCACACGGCAGGGGCCACTAATGTACACAGTGGATGTCGGGGAGAACATTGTGAGACGCCATGTCGACCAGATCCTAGCGTCACAGGAACGAGTCAACCCCATGTCTAGCGTACCTGGTGATGAACCCGACATACCGGTAGCATCTACCCCAGAAACAATAGCATCGGAAACTGATGAACTAACCGATGACAGGGGGCCAGAATCGCCTCCGCACCAAGAACAAGACACTCAGGAAAGGCGCTATCCAGAAAGGATCAGGAAGCTGCCCCAAAGAGTGAATCTATAAATGGACTATTTCAGTTACTGTGCATGTTAAAAGTGTTAACTGTTATTTGAATGTTATGGTACTTTTAATCTAAAAGGGGAGGAATTGTAGTGTATGTACCTTTAAGAGAGAACTACTTTTGCAGCTCCTGTATACTGTAATACCGGCAGTGACCACACCTGTATATAAGCCCTGAGCAGGCATCTGTACTGTTAGTTTTTTTAGACTACCCTCATCCAGTAAACACCTGTTGATTGTTGATCTGCAGTCCCCGTCTATTTATTGAAGAACACCATACCTTAAGGTTCACGGATTTAATAGGGTAGGTGTGTGATGGGTGAGGAGAGTTATGGGAGAGGTGCCTGTGAAGATCAGAGATCTTTTCACAGCCCAATGCGTGGCCAGGAGATGCCGCTCGCAATTGGAAAAGCTCCTTTCCACATCAGTGAGCACCCTGGGGGAATAGACCACTGGCCTCAGCTTGCCATGTCGCTCTTGAAGCAGTACAGTGCTCAAGCTATCCCCGCTAGCCGCTACCTCCAGTAAAAACTCCTCTCCCCCATCTATGGCCCCCAGGGCTGGCGCGGTCTGCAAGTCTCTCTTGAGTTTCTCAAATGCTGCCTGGCAACCCTCATCCCAGACCACTCCACTCCCTTGTGTAGGAGTCGGAGCAGCGGGGCTGCTGTGGCTGCATAGTCCTCAATAAAGTCTCTGCAGTACCCGGTCAGTCCCAGAAAGGACCTCACACCCGTTACGGTGTTGGGGATCGGCAGATCTTGCACCGATTCCCGCCTGGCCTTATCTAGGGCTCTCTCACCGGCACGGATGGTCAGACCCAGGAATTTCACTTCCTGCTGGCCGATCCGTGCCTTCTTTGGGTTTACTTTGAAACCCTTTCTTCCTAACAGCTCCAATAACTCGGCCAATAGTGGGCCATGCTCCTCTCTTGAGTCTGTGAACAGGAGCTGGTCATCCACATACTGCACTAGCTGATTGGGCTGGCTGAACTCCTTTAAACTCCCTGCCATGCATTGATGGAAAATGCTGGGGCTGTTGTGGAAACCCTGGGGCAAGCAGTTCCAGGTGTACTGTTGCCCTTTAAATGTAAAGGCAAACTTGTACTGATCCTCCCTTCTTAAAGGGATGGACCAAAACCCATTAGAAATATCCAGCACCGTGAACGTGGTCGCAGAGGCTGGAATACTTCCTATCAGGTCGGCAACTGCTGCTACTGTCGGCGCGCAGGCTGGGATGTTGCTATTGAGGACTAACTTGGCAGGGGGATGGGATACAGAGGGGAGCTGAAATAGGGGGTGATGTGCTGCCAATTATAGAGAATAAAACAAGTCAGCTTGGTAGACAGGGCAAATATATAAGGGCAAGGCTGGATGGCATCTATTTTAATGCAAGGAGTCTTGCAAATAAGGTGGATGAACTGAAGGTGTTGATAAACACATGGGAGTATGATATTGTTGCTATCACGGAGACATGGTTGAGGGAGGGGCAAGACTGGCAGCTCAATATTCCGGGGTACAGAATCTTCAGGCGAGACAGAGGGGGAGGTATAAGAGGAGGGGGTGTCGCAATATTAATTAAGGAGTCAATTACTGCAGTAAGGAGGGATGATATATTAGCAGGGTCCTCTAATGAGGCCATATGGGTGGAGCTTAAAAACAAGAAGGGGGCAAGCACTTTGCTGGAAGTGTACTATAGGCCTCCAAACAGTCAGGGGGAGATAGAGGAACAGATATGTAGGCAAATCTCAGAGAAATGTGCAAATAATAGGGTAATAATAATGGGGGATTTCAACTTCCCCAATATTAACTGGGATAGTCAGAGTGTGAAAGGCTCAGAGGGTGTAGAATTCTTAAAGTGCATCCAGGAGAGCTTTTTGAGCCAGCATGTAGAAAGTCCTACAAGAGAGGGGGCGGTACTGGACCTAATTCTAGGGAATGTGGCCGGCCAAGTGGAAAAAGTGCTAGTAGGTGAGCACTTTGGTGATAGTGACCATAATATGGTAAGATTTAAGGTGGTCATGGAAAAGGACAGGGATGGGTCAGAAATAAAGGTTCTAAATTGGGGGAAGGCCGATTTTAATAGGATAAGGCAGGATCTGGCCAAAATGGACTGGGATCAGCTACTTGTAGGAAAATCCGCATCGGAGCAATGGGAGGCTTTCAGAAGGGAGATTGAGATCATACAATGGCAACATGTTCCCGTAAAGGTCAAGAGTGGTTCCAAAAACCACAGGGAACCTTGGATGTCAGGGGATATATGAGAATGGATTAGGAAAAAAAGGAGGGCTTTTGGTAGATACAAAAGGCTAAAGATGGAGGAAGCCCTAGAGGAGAACAAAAAGTGCAGGGGGATACTTAAAAAAGAAATTAGGAGATCAAGGAGGGGCCATGAAATAACACTGGCGAGCAAAATAAAGGAAAATCCTAAGATGTTTTATAAGTATATTAAGGGTAAGAGGATAACTAGGGAAAAAATAGGGCCCATTAGGGACAAAAGTGGCAATCTGTGTGTGGAGCCGGAAGATGTAGGAGGGGTTCTAAATGAATTTTTTGCATCTGTTTTCACTATGGAGAAGGACGATGTAGACATAGAAATAGGGCGGGGGGACTGTGATATGCTCGAACATATTAACATCGAGAGGGAGGAGGTATTGGCGGTTTTAGCTGGCCTAAAAATGGATAAATCCCCAGGCCCGGATGAAATGTATCCCAGGCTGCTGTGTGAGGCAAAGGAAGAGATTGCGGGGGCTCTAACACACATATTCAGAACCTCTCTGGCCACAGGGGATGTGCCAGAGGACTGGAGAACCGCTAATGTAGTACCATTATTCAAGAAGGGTAGTAGGGAAAAACCGGGGAACTACAGGCCAGTGAGCCTAACATCAGTGGTAGGAAAATTATTGGAAAAATTCTGAGGGACAAAATTTGTCTCCACTTGGAGAGGCAAGGATTAATCAGGGATAGTCAACATGGCTTTGTCAAGGGAAGATCATGTCTGACTAATTTGATTGTATTTTTTGAGGGGGTGACTAGGTGTGTGGATGAGGGTAACGCAGTGGATGTGGTATACATGGATTTCAGTAAGGCCTTTGATAAAGTCCCGCACAGGAGACTGGTCAAGAAGGTAAGAGCCCATGGAATCCAGGGTGCCTTGGCACATTGGATACAAAACTGGCTTAGTGGCAGAAGGCAGAGGGTGATGGTCGAAGGTTGTTTTTGTGACTGGATGCCTGTGGCCAGTGGGGTACCACAGGGGTCCCTTGCTGTTTGTGGTCTACATTAATGACTTGGATATGAATGTAAAAGGTATGATCAGTAAGTTCGCGGATGATACAAAAATTGGTAGGGTGGTAAATAGCGAGGAGGGTAGCCTCAGTCTGCAGGACGATATAGATGGGTTGGTCAGATGGGCGGAACAGTGGCAAATGGAATTTAACCCGGAAAAGTGCGAGGTGATGCACTTTGGGGGGACTAACAAGGCAAGGGATGGAAAGACCCTAGGCAAGACGGAGGGTCAGAGGGATCTGGGTGTGCAAGTACACAGATCCCTGAAGGCGGCGGAACAGGTGGATAAGGTGGTAAAAAAGGCATATGGGATACTTGCCTTCATTAGCCGAGGCATTGAATATAAGAGCAAGGAGGTTATGATGGAGCTGTATAAAACACTGGTTAGGCCACAGCTGGAATACTGTGTGCAGTTCTGGTCGCCACACTACAGGAAGGATGTGATCGCGTTAGAGAGGGTGCAGAGGAGGTTCACCAGGATGTTACCAGGGCTGGAGCGCTTCAGCTATGAAGAGAGACTGGGCAGATTGGGTTTGTTTTCCTTGGAGCAGAGGAGGCTGAGGGGGGACATGATTGAGGTGTACAAAATTATGAGGGGCATAGATAGGATGGATGCTGAGGAGCTTTTTCCCTCAGTAGAGGGGTCAATAACTAGGGGGCATAGATTCAAGGTAAAGGGCGGGAGGTTTAGAGGGGATTTGAGAAAGAACTTTTTCACCCAGAGGGTGGTTGGAGTCTGGAACTCACTGCCTGAAAGGGTTGTGGAGACAGAAACCCGCACAACATTTAAGAAGCATTTGGATGAGCACTTGAAATGCCATAGCATACAAGGCTATGGGCCAAATGCTGGAATATGGGATTAGATTAGACAGGGCTTGATGGCCGGCGCGGACCCGATGGGCCGAAGGGCCTCTATCCGTGCTGTATTACTCTATGACTCTATGACTCTATGACTCTGTAGTCCACCGTGGCTCTCCAGGAATCGTCCGGCTTCCTCACCGGCCATAACGGAGAGTTCACATGGGTGACTATCGGTCTCAAGACGCCCTGCTGCACCAGTGAAGATATTGCTGTCTCCATGTCGGGCTCCGCTTCCCGGGGGAAGTTGTACTGTTTTTGGGGTCGGGCCATGGGGTCTCCGTCTACTCTGACCTCAAACCCAGTGACCCTCCCGCAATCGTGCTTGTGAGTGGCAAACGTAGTCAGGTGGTCGGACACGAATGCCTGCAAATCTTCTGGGATGCCCGTGACCATGAGCTCGAGGTCGTAGCCCTCTTTTGGCTTCACGGTACACAGGGTCCCTCTTTCTCCTTCCCCTGGGATGACGACTACCTTGCCCGGCTCACCCTTACCCGCTCCCCAAAGACAATGGTTTCTTAGGTCCCCGAGGATCCCGTGTTCGACCAAGAAATCGGACCCAAGGGACCCTTTCCCATTCTCCACCTCCCACTTCATCAGTATACACCTCCACTTGGTGCGAGTGGTCCTAAATGAATGGAGAGTGTTAAATCTGTGAATCTTGATGTATGGTGTCCTTCGAAAATAGACAGAGACTGCAGAGGAACAATCAACGGTGTTTACTGGATAAGGGTTACTCTAAAACTAACAGTACCAATCCCTACTCAGGGTTTATATACAGGTGTGGTCACTGCCAGTACTACAGTATACAGGAGCTGTAAAAAGTAGTTCTCCCCTTAAAGGTACATACACTACAATTCCTCCCCTTTTAGATTAACAGTACCATAACATTCATTTAACAATTAAATATCAAGTAATTACAATTAACACTGGGTCCCTGGAATCCCTTGCAGGACGTGATCCATTGCCCTTTGCCAAATAGCCGGAGCTGATGCTACCCCGAACACCAGCCGGTTGTATTGGTAGAGACCTTTATGAGTGTTGATCGTGAGGTACTGTTTCGAGGCTTCTTCTACCTCCATTTGCAGGTACGCCTGGGCCAGATCAATCTTAGTGAAGCGTTTCCCTCCAGATAGCGAGGCGAAAATATCTTCAACCCACGGAAGCGGATATTGTACCGTGTGAAGGATTGGGTTCACTGTCACCTTAAAGTCCCCACAGATGCGAACCTTCTTTGGTTCCCCAGGCGTATTAATCAATGACCTCTTCATTACAGGAACGATGGGTGTAGCCCACTCGCCATTATATATAACGTTCGCACTTATTTTTCCTTTGGAGTAGACTTTTTGCCCCGTGTATGTCTTCAAGACGATCTCTGTATCTCTCAAGGGTATATGTGAGAATAGCCGCTTGTAGTCCCTTCCGTTTATGACTGTTAGGGCGGATCCTGTGTCCAATTCCATTTTCACTTGGACTCCGGCTATCTTGAGCGTGACTGTGGTGATTATTTCCTATGTTTAATAAGAAGTATCGTGATTGGTGAATGGGGTGGTTGTTCTCTGTTTTAGTAAGAAGTATTGTAATTGGTTGTTTGTTTCTACCTTGAGATATATGCTGTAAACTCATTGGTAGTGGATGTCAGGTGATTTGTGGTGGCCATCTTAAATTCAGTTCTCTCCAGTCATGGTTGGAGACTGGTGTTAAAAGATGTGCTACTGGATTTTTAAAGTTAATAAAGCCTAGATTAGAAAGGCAAATCTATTCTTTATTTCAATTTATTAACTTTTTATCAGAATGGAGCGATATCTTCAACCGGAACGATTCAATGCTGACCCTAATTCTGCAGGAGTGGATGATAAATGGAAACATTGGTATTGTACATTTACAAACTTTTTGGGTGTGTTGGAACAAGAGTCTCTGAATAAGCTGAATATGCTGATCAACTACATTGCTCCGGATGTGTATAAGTCTATTTTGGACTGTAAAACTTACGAATTGGCTATTTCTACATTGGAGAAGATTTTTGTTAAACCAAAGAATGAGGTATTTGCACGTTATCTTCTATCTGCCCATAGGCAGCAGGTGGGAGAATCTTTGGATACTTATTTACAAGCACTTCGGCACCTTAGTGCTAACTGTAATTATAAAGCCGTGACGGCCGAAGAATATAAGGAAGAATCGGTACGGGATGCTTTTATTAATGGACTACTGTCTAGATCAATTCGTCAGCGGTTGTTAGAAAATAAGACTTTGGATCTCAAGAGTGCTTTTGAGCAAGCTTCTACATTGGATACGGCTCAGAGAAGTTCGGATTCTTATGCTTTTTCTAATCGGCCTGCGACTATGGTTTCGGCAGTTCCGGACGAAAAGGAATTAGGTGGACTTAATGGGAGTGGTTTACTAGATTCTGAAACAGTTTCTATTTCGGCTGCTGTTGCCTCTAGGATTCAGAAGTGTTATTTTTGTGGGAACGTCCGGCATCCTCGTTTGAAGTGTCCTGCCCGGGAGGCTGTGTGTAGTAAATGCGGCAAGAGAGGTCATTATGCACGTGTTTGTAAATCATTAGGTTCAATTACCTCCTCTTCTGTGACTATTCAACCTGTAGAGAGGGCGTTTATTGCATCAATTTCTGCTGCATTTGCTCATGGCCTAAACAAAGCTATAGTTATGGCCCAAGTTAATGGGTTAGAAGTGAAGGCTCTCATAGATACGGGCAGTACCGAGAGTTTTATAAGTCTTCAGTTTGCGAAGGAAAAGTGTTTGAAAATCTTGCCTGTTACTTATCAGGTGTGTATGGCTCAGACGACCCTTACTTCACAAGTAGCTGGTTGTTGCCTTGTGAAATTGATTCTTCTAGGTAATACGTATACTGATATACGCCTATCTGTTTTGCCTAATCTTTGTGCGGATATTTTGATTGGTCATGATGTGCTTAAATTACACGAGTCTCTCAGTCTTTCATTTGGAGGGACTAAGCCACCCTTATCCATTTGTGGATTAACTTCTTTATCCATTTCTCCATTATCACTTTTTTCCAATTTGATGCTGGATTGTAAGCCAATTGCTACCAAGTCAAGAAGGTATAGCAGTCAGGATAGAGAATTTATTAATTCTGAAGTCCAACGTCTTTTATTGGAAGGAATCATTGAACCTAGTTGTTCGCCTTGGCGGGCTCAGGTAGTTGTCACCACTAACGAGAGGCATAAGAAACGAATGGTGATAGACTACTCTCAAACTATTAATAGGTATACTCAATTAGATGCGTACCCTTTGCCTAAGATTGATGAGCTTATCAACAAAGTATCTCAGTATAAGTTTTTTAGCACTATTGATTTAAAGAGTGCTTATCATCAGATTCCTATTGTTAAGAGGGATCAACCATATACAGCCTTTGAGGCTGGTGGAAAGCTGTATCAGTTTTGCCGAATACCATTTGGTGTTACTAATGGTGTTGCTTGTTTTCAACGGGCAATGGATGCTTTTATAAGTGATAACTCTCTCTCTGACACCTTTTCATATTTAGATGATATCACGGTGTGTGGTAAATCAAGGGTGGAGCATGATTCTAATTTAGAAAGATTCCTTCAAGCTGTGGAAAAAGTTGGTTTAACTTTTAATAAAGAGAAGTGTATCTTTTCGACTACTGAGGTAAATCTACTGGGGTATATTATCTCGGGAAATAAGATTAAACCAGATCCAGAATGTCTGCGACCATTGATCGATTTACCTTATCCTACTAATCCTAAGGCTTTGCAACGAGTTGTTGGACTGTTTTCTTACTATTCTAATTGGATTGCAAACTTTTCGCAGAAAATCCGGCCCCTTATACGGGTTACGACATATCCTCTATCATGGGAGGCCAGGACATGTTTTGATAAATTTAAAAAGGATATCCTAGGAGCAGTTGTGCATTCTATTGATGAGCAGGTTCCCTTTGTGATTGAGACGGATGCTTCTGATTTTGCAATTGGGGCTACTCTGAACCAAAATGGAAGACCTGTGGCCTTTTTCTCACGTACTTTGAACAATAGTGAAAAAAGACATTCTTCAATAGAGAAAGAGGCATATGCAATAGTAGAAGCACTGCGTAAATGGAGACATTATTTATCGGGGCGACATTTCACGTTGGTAACCGATCAAAAATCTGTGTCCTTTATGTTTGATGTTAAACATTTTGGAAAGATCAAAAATGATAAAATAATGAGGTGGAGGATTGTGTTGGCATGTTACCATTTTGATATAGTTTATCGTCCGGGGAAGGATAATGTTGCTGCTGATGCACTGTCAAGGGCTTATTGTTCTGTGATTCACGGAGATACGCTTATTAATCTTCACAATGCCTTATGTCATCCTGGGGTTACGAGGATGATACACTTCGTACGCAGTAAGAATTTGCCCTTTTCAGTTGAAGACGTCAAGCAGATGACTTCATCATGTTCTATCTGTGCTCGGTGTAAACCGAATTTCTTTAAGCCTCAACGAGCTCATCTTATAAAGGCTACTTCTCCTTTTGAACGTCTGAGCGTTGATTTTAAGGGGCCTCTTCCTTCAACGACTCAAAATCGATACATATTTACTGTTGTGGATGAGTTTTCAAGGTTTCCTTTTGCTTTTCCTTGTGCAGATGTATCAGCTGCTACAGTTATCAAATGTCTGACTCAACTTTTTGTCATCTTTGGGATGCCTGCGTATATCCATTCGGATCAGGGAAGTTCTTTTATGTCTTCCCAGTTGAAGGAATACCTTCCGAGTCGGGGAATTTCTACCAGTAGAACTACCCCGTATAACCCCCAGGGTAATGGACAGTGCGAACGATACAATGGGGTGATCTGGAAGGCAGTTATGTTGGCTTTGACATCCCGGAACCTTAAGAATACACAGTGGGAAATGGTACTGCCTGATGCCCTGCATTCCATTAGATCATTGCTTTCAACGGCTACTAATGTGACCCCCCATGAAAGGCTCTTTAATTACCCGCGGAGAACTACTATGGGATATTCGGTACCTTCATGGCTTACTATGCAGGGACCTGTGCTGCTTCGACGCCATGTTAGATTGTCAAAATATGATCCTTTAGTGGAGGAGGTGGAGCTGTTGGAGGCAAATTCCCAATATGCTCATATTCGATTCCAAGATGGGAAAGAAAGTACTGTTTCAATTAAAGATTTGGCTCCTTGTGGTGGCCAGCCCTCTTCCGAGGATACTAATAATAGTTATGATTCAGATAATGTGGATGTTGTTATAGATACTACGAATATTTCCAATCCTATTGCAGATAATTATACTTCTATTAGTCAGCCTTTGATGGATGTTCATGACCGTCCTAGTTTACTTCCTGATGGGATTTCCAATCCGGAAACCGTTGATAATCAGGATATGGATAGCCTTCCTGCAGAAGATACTTCGGTGTCTCCGGGTGTGGGAGGGCAAGGAATTTCACCAAGGTTAAGAAGGTCGACACGAAGATATCCGGTCGACCAATTGAAAATGGACTTTTAAATTGATAGTAATGTTTTAAAATTGTTGAAATATTATATTTGTATTTTAGTTGTAAAGAAATTAATTATAAATTGTAAAGGTTATTTTAGGTTGGAGCATGTTTTAAAAGGAGGGGTGAATGTGGTGATTATTTCCTATGTTTAATAAGAAGTATTGTGATTGGTGAATGGGGTGGTTGTTCTCTGTGTTAGTAAGAAGTATTGTAATTGGTTGTTTGTTTCTACCTTGAGATATATGCTGTAAACTCATTGGTAGTGGATGTCAGGTGATTTGTGGTGGCCATCTTAAATTCAGTTCTCTCCAGTCATGGTTGGAGACTGGTGTTGAAAGATGTGCTACTGGATTTTTAAAGTTAATAAAGCCGAGATTAGAAAGGCAAATCTATTCTTTATTTCAGTGACTCTTTTTTTTTCTGTCGACGCCGCTTGGTCTTCAACCCCGGCTGCGCCCTATGCGCTTTTCCCTCTCTCTTACACCGTCGACGCTGCTTGGCCTTCCCCTGTGCCGTTGGTCGGCTCCAGCCGCCGCCGTCCGGGAAGGGTCTGCGCCGTACCTGCTGCCAGCCCATCTCGCTGGAGTCTCCACCGGATGGTCGACGCCTGTGCCCCTGGAATCGGCCTTCTTCTGCAGAGTTGCAGGTAGGTTCGAATTGACTCGTCGCCAATGTTAAATCCGTGAATCTTGATGTATGGTGTCCTTCAATAAATAGACAGAGACTGCAGAGGAACAATCAATGGTGTTTACTGGATGAGGGTTACTCTAAAACTAACAATACAAATCCCTTTTCAGGGTTTATATACAGGTGTGGTCACTGCTGGTACTACAGTATACAGGAGCTGTAAAAAGTAGTTCTCCCCTTAAAGGTACATACACTACAGAGAGGGGAATGGAATGTGCGCCAGCCTGTTCCTTGCCTGTGAAGCCCGACAGAATATATGGAACCCCGGTGGACAGAGGCGAGGCGGTGGGGTTATCTGTGTGGATCATGGTGCACGATGCCCATCCAACAAATAGGTCCCTTTTACCTCCTGCACTTCCATCTCCACGAGGGGTCACCTCCATATATCATATCGCAGCACACACAAGTAAACAGGCTGCGCCGGCTCTAGTCATTTGGGCACAACGGTCGGGGTTTCGGGCACGACAAGACCAGTGGTGACGGCTACTTTCCCCTGCGAAATCATCAGAGACAGCATCGTCTCTAAAATTGATTCAATCGCAGCGGGATCCATAACTGCACCAGCTCCTCGTGCTGGGGCAGGAGCTGCGGCTTGGGTTTGGGCTGGTGCTGGGGCGGCGGTCTGGGCTTGGGCTTGGGCTGCGGGAGATTTTCCTTTATTATCCTTCCACGGATTTCTACATTCCTTGCGCCAATGTCCATCCTTCCCGCACCCGTAGCAATTGAGCTTGGCTTGGACAGGGCGATTCCCCTCCTGATGCCACTCCTTCTTGCTTGGGGCTGTGGGTTTTGCCTCATGCACCTTTCCTTTCTGGGGAGGTGTTTCCTGACCCCTACAATTCTTGCACGCCACATTGAGCTGACGGAGCACCGTCTCCTCCGTGACACCGGGACCTTGGGGATCAAACCAAGATCTGGCTAGGGCCCGTATCTGCGGCAAACTGTTGGTAACCAAACAATGTACCAATGAACCCGCTGCTTGTCGTTCATTGCAACCCGTTCAGGCATGCCTGGACAGCTGCGTCAATACACTGGCCACAGCCTTTCTGCGAAAACCCATGGGGGTTCTCCAGATAGCTGCACGGTCCCTTCCACACGGTCGAACGGACTACCGTCGTCCACTCCTATTACTTCTAAAACTTCCTCCCTGAGATCCGCATACCCTTTCCATGCCCTCTTACTATCTTCTGAGAGGCACTGAAGGATTGTGCAATCCAGGGAGAAAAGCAACAGTTTCACCTGTTCCTGATCATCACAGTCATTAATGGCTGCTGTTTCCTCTATCTCCCTGAAATGAAGCGAGGGATCTCCCTTTACTGTGAGTCATGCGAGGTGGCTCACCATGGACCTTAATTGTGGGCCAGCGTAGGGCACCACGAGCTGGTTCTGGTGGGGTCCGATACTGCCATCGGCAGCGTTGGGACCGAACCTCTGGTGCCGAGCGGGACACATTGGTGCCGGTCCCGGCTTTGCTACCAGTGGTTCTTCCTCACACTCCACCTCGGCTACCTCCTCTTTCACTACCCCCTCCTTTTCCGGCCAAGTCTCACTATAGCTCGGCGGTGCTGAGGGCTCGGTGGCTGGTACAATTACCTCAGCTGGAATCGGCTGTTTTGATTCCTTTAAAAAGTCCATGTGACTGGCTTTCAGGCTGACAAGACACACCATGCCTTGTGCCTTAACCAGGGCCGTTCTTAGGTCCTCTATGGTCTTTTGGCAGGGGCCATGGTCTCTGCTCTCAAACCCGTGCTCGAGGGCTACTCTCTCCTCCTGCGCTCTTAGCTGTCGTGCGAGGCGGGCGTTTCTCTCCCGTATCCTCATTTCATTGATCTTTGCCTCAGTAACCTGGCATTCCAGGTACTCTATCTTGGCCTGATGTTGACTAGCTACCACTTGGCGCTGTGATGAGTTTTTCCCCACCCATGGCCTTTTCCTCAATCTCTGCTGCCTGGGTTGCGATCCTGGCTGCCTGTGCTGCAACGACCTGGTCCAAGATCTGGACCTGCTTCTTGTAACACATCAGCCACACTGCCTTCTCCACTGACTTCTTATGCTCTTTGCTCTCTGTCCACCTGATGGCTGCGTCCACCGGACGCCCATCAAGCAAGAGATCGGAAATCCACTGTTTAGCGAGATTTACCTTGCCAAAGACATGATCCGCTATCCTCTCATCCATTGCATTTCGACCGTTCAAACTTGGATCTACTACATTGCAATCCTGCAGCCAGAGTCCTGCCGCGGTCGCCATTTTCTGTAAGGGGTTTTCCTTGAGAGATGTCTCTGAGGTTTCTCTCTCTAGAGGCCTCTCTCTCTTGCACAGTAAAACCTTGAGTGGTTCGACCCACTCGCCCCTTAGATTCTATACTCTGGACTTTGGGGCAGGAACTACAATGTAGAGAAAACTCTTGTAGACCAAGTTTGATGAAACAAAATGAAATTTTATTGCATAAGGAAAAATACCAAATCAAATGCAAGCAGATAAGAGAGTACATGGGAGGGAAAAACACAAACAAATCATAATGACACAATACTAACTGAGGCAAATACAGGCATCTTATACTCTACAAAAATCATCATGAAATAAGGAAACACACGGAATATCGAGGGACAACAACTCATGTTAATTGTACCCTTAAATCCACCCCCTTAAACCTATCTAGATCTGATTGTGAAGGGCCAGAAACATGCTCACCAATCCAACTAGGAAGTGCAAGGTTTTGAACCAGTCTGCGTTTGATCCTTTCAGGCGTTCCGTCTGCACGTGGATCGTGGAGCCCCTGCGAGCTGCGCCACACCTCTCCTGAGGTGGGGGTCGGGGGCGGCTGGACACCAGCTGGTTCTGGATGTCGGCGGGGTTGGGGATCGTCGGCTCGACCCCGGTCAGAGGAGCCTTGGGCTGGCTCCCATCGTTTCTTCAGTTCATTTTTGTCTCTTCTCCCGAGCCGGGGTGGCTGGAAGGTTTCTTCTCTTGGGGTTTTATTTTTTTGTTTCTTCTCCCAAGTTGGGTCGATGGCCTCTCGTTCCAGCAATGGCTCGGGGATGGTCGATGATCTCCCGATGTTTTCCCCGGGGCAGGACGCCGGCTTCGAAACGGCCTTCTTGATGTTGGCTTAATTCTTCTTCCTCCTCCGATGGTAGAGAGGAGTTTGCTGATCTTCTCCCGAAGCAACTCCTCTTCCACCCACTGCCACTCGGTCGTGTGTCTCTCTCCGAGTGTGTGTCTCCAACTGTCTCCGCAACTGCGACTCCAGTGTGTCCTTCTGAGTGTCTTCTGAGTGTCTTCTGCTCCTGTAACTGTCTCTGTTCAACTCCCACTCCTCCAATTATACTTTTTCTTCAGAGGCTTCCACTTCCCGCCCAAAATCATGTTAGTCTTTGTTTAACTTTTGGCGGGCTGGGAGCACAGTGGGGTAGTTATTATATTTTAAAATGTTTTAGATGGCCGGTAAAGGCCCATCTCTGGTCTGGAATGACCTTCATTGTTTTTAATGTCCTGCTGATCTTGTTATCTAGTCCTTGGTGCTGTTCTCATGAATATGAAATTGTCCCCTTTTGTCTGGGTCAACATTTGGATGGCCTCTGTCTCCAGGCCGATCTTGACTGGACCTGCATCTAATCCATATGTATATGTGTGGGTCTGGTTTCGTTCTCTCAGAAACGGCTTCCAGAACTTACTGTGGGTTGAATCCACAAAACTGTCTGAGGATTCGCAGGAACCATTTTAAAATGTCCCAATAAGCTGGTCACGTGGTATGGTGGCCATTTTGTATGCCCCTTTTTCTGGGCTTCTTTTAAAACAGTCTTTAAAATCATGGCCTCTTCTGCCATTTGACCCTTATTAATGTAAAGTTCAATTTTGCCAATCCTACAGCGGTTGCCATTTCTGTAGAGGGTGGCCTGTGCACCCAGTCAGTTATGCCTCTGACTGTTTTGTGAGCGGTTCGAATCGCTCCCACGCCCCTGGGTTCTAGACACCGGACTTAGGTACATGGCGCCGGTACAGAGAAGACTCGAGTAGACAGGTGGTTGGATGTAAACAAAATCCAAGATTTTATTGAAGAGGAAAACTGGTACAATCTTATGCAAAATTACTAGTGTACACCTCTACAGGCAAAAATACAAAAGAATAACTATACTTAAACAGGGAATGGGGAACACACGGCACATCGAGGGAAAACAACCATCTTAACAATCCCCTTATCCTTATCCCACCCCCTATACCTAACTAGATTAATCTATGAGGGGTCAGAACTTCATGCTCACCAATCAAAAGGGTTTGTTGGACTCAAAACAGCGGTGGGGTTCGGGGTTCGCTCTTGGTGCTCTCTGGAGCCTGCCGTCATCACGTGGTCTCCGGGCACTGCAAGGGCATTGTCCAGGTTCGAGTACCCCAAAGTTAAAGTCTCTGTTTGGGTACTTTACCTTGCAGGGATGATTCTTCGTCGCCAGCCGACAGTTTGAGTTGGTGTGCAAATATTCGCAGGTTGGCTGAGGCTGAAGGCCCGATAATTCAAAGCCCCTCATCAGTTTGTCTCCTCAGTTGGTCTTCTTCAGTCGGTCTTCCTCAGGTGGCCTTCACTCCGGTGGTCTTTCCTCCTCCCCTCGTCGCGTCCCGCCTTGCCTGGCCTGAATTGTCCGTGTCCGCCTGATGCAGTGCCGGTGTGATTTTTCAGATGGAGTGGCAAAAGGCACGGGCAAAGGCCAGGGGGTAAGCGCGGGACAGGGAAAGAGCGACAGCCACGAGGGCGAGGGGCCGAAGAGCAGAGAAAGAAGAGAAGAGAGCGATTGCTACCCGGGGGCCTTCAATTATACTCCTTTCGAAAACCCTTATCTGCGCGCCAAATCAGGTTAGTTCTTTGTCTTAATCTTGGCGGGCTATTTTAAATAATGGTAGCAATCCATACTAACTGTTTTTAGATGGCCGGTAATCGCATCTACCGGCCCGATAATTGACTTGTATTGTCCCGAATGTTCCTTGATGGGCCTGTCCAGCCCCGATGGCTCTCTTAATCTGTTTTCGATTATATATGTAGACTGCTTGATGGCCTTAACTATAGGCCTAAACTGAATTTAGATTTGTCTCCAATTCAGTCTAATACATAATTCAGAGTCCTGCCTGGTTTCAAAATACAAAGTCTCTCTTCACAGAAAACTGCAGCTTGATTTTCGATCCACAAGCTGTCTGCGTTGCAGAGTCCATTTTAAAATCCCACAGGCTTTCTGCCACGAGGCATGGACGCCATCTTGGGTACCCTTTTTGATTTAAAATGTCCACGCAGGGTCCTGTTTATTAATAACAGCCTTCGGGGAAATGCAGAAATTTTGCAAATCTTACACTGTGAACTATATATGCACTGTCACCTCCTCGGAATAAGCTCTCTCCCCATTGACTTACGCCTGATAACATCTCATCCTCAACTGCCATATATAAGAGCAGAATGGGAACCATTTATACTCTCTCATCCTGGTCCTCAGATTCGGAAGCGGATCATCCATGCTAGCAGCTGAACCAACAACATTTTGTATCTGTCTTCACGGTAGAAGACACTAACAATATCCCAATAATGGATAATCAATGGGTCACAGGGAGGAGGGAACTAAAGACAATCACTATCACTAAGCAAATAGTACTTGTTAAAATAATGGGACTAAAAGATGACAAGTCCCCTGGACCAGATGGCCTGCATCCCAGGGATAGAAGCAAAAGGCAGGAAGGAGAGAAACAAAGGTGGCAATCAGAGAAATCAAGGGTTTAAAACAAACATGGCCACAGTAAATAATAATTCTAAAAGGTCTAAGAGCGTTAAAAAAATGAGCCTGAAGGCTTTGGCCTAGAAATTCACTTGGGCGCGGGCAGCTCGCTCGCGCCCAAAAGTTAGCGCTGGGCGGGGAGGCATTAGCGCACGCCGTATATTCGTCTTCTGCGCCCCAATTCGGAAGCAGGCGCTATACCAGGGTGTGCCCGCCTCCGTTTGGGGCGCTGCAACTGAATATCGGCGCGCTAGTTGCCGCAGCGCCACCCGATGCGGTGCGGCAGGCTGCGGTACTGCAGGCCTCCTCCTTCTCTTAAGGGGGAGGTGCCTGCAATGGCCGGAGCCCCGATCGCGAGTGCCGGCAAAAGAGCCCGGCACAACGGAGAAGTGCCGGGCTCCACGGAAACCAGCCGGCAATGCCGCGGGGGGGGGTGGAGGAGGCCGGGGAAGGAGGTGCGGGCAGGCGGCCGCCGAAAAAGCGGCCGGCCGCACCTTCCACTTTAAAGTGCCCCACTATGGCAGCAGGACGGCCCCGTTTTCTGGTCGCTGTTTGCGCCCGCTTCGGAGGAGGCGGCCGCAAATAAATATGGGGATCGGCGCGGTTTCGGGGCGTTACGGGCCACCGCGCACACCGATGACGTCATTGGTCCCGGCGCAGCGCTAACGGCTACCGCCGCCAATACCGCTGCACTCAATTTCCGCGCTACCACCCCGCCGGCGCAAAAGACCTCTTTAGGCGCTAAGTGGGCGCAAGGCCCACTGAATTTCTAGGCCATTGTGTCTTAATGCAAGGAGTATTCATAATAAAGGTGGATGAATTAGCAGCGCAAATAGAGGTAAATGAATATGATATGATTGGAATTACGGAAACATGGCTCCAGGGGGACCAAGGCTGGGAACTCAATCTCCAGGGGTATTCAATGTTCAGGAAAGATAGGCAAAAAGGAAAAGGAGGTGGGGTAGCATTGCTGGCTAAAGAGGGGATTAACACAATTGTAAGGAAAGATATTAGCTCTGATGATGTGGAATCTGTATGGGTAGAACTGAGAAATACCAAAGGGCAGAAAACATTAGTGGGAGTGGTGTATGGACCCCCAACCAGTAATGCGGAGGTTGGGGATGGCATTAAAAGGGAAATTAGAGAAGCGTGCAATAAGGGCACAGCAGTCATCATGGGTGACTTTAATTTACATATAGATTGGGCTAACCAAATTAGTAACAATACGTGGAGGAGGAATTCATGGAGTGTATACGGGATGGTTTCCTGGACCAATATGTCAAGGAACCAAGTAGGGATCAGGCCATCTTAGACTGGGTATTATGCAATGAGAAAGGATTAATTAGCAATCTTGTTGTGCGAGGCCCCTTGGGTCAGAGCGATCATAATACGATAGAATTCTTCATTAAGATGGAGAGTGAAGTAATTGCCTCAGAGACTAAGGTCCTGAATTTAAATAAAGGGAACTATGATGGTATGAGATGTGAGTTGGGTAGGATTGATTGGGTAATGTCACTCAAAGGGTTGACGGTGGATAGGCAATGGCAAACAGTCAAAGATCGCATGGATGAACTACAGAATTTGTTTATCCCAGTTTGGCATAAAAATAAATCAAAAAAGGTGACTCAACCATGGCTAACAAGGGAAATTAGGGATAACATAAGATCCAAAGAGAGGACATATAAATTGGCCAAAAAAAGCAGCAAACCTGAGGATTGGGAGCAGTTTAGGATTCAGCAAAGGAGGACAAAGGGATTAATTAAGAGGGGGAAAATAGATTATGAAAGTAAGCTTGCAAGGAACATAAAAACTGACTGTAAAAGCTTTTATAGGTATGTGAAGAGAAAAAGATTGGTGAAGTCAAGCGTAGGTCCCTTGCAGTCAGAATCAGGGGAATTTATAATGGGGAACAAAGAAATGGCAGACCAACTAAATACATATTTTGGTTCTGTCTTCACGAAGGAGGACACAAATAACCTCCCAGAAATGTCGGGTAATATAGGGACTAATGAGAGGGAGGAACTGAAAGAAATCAGTATCTGTAGGGAAATGGTGTTGGGGAAGTTGACGGGATTCAAGGCCGATAAATCCCCAGGGCCTGACAATCTACATTTAAGGGTACTTAAGGAAGTGGCCCTGGAGATAGTAGATGCATTGCTGGTCATCTTCCGGAACTCGATAGACTCTGGAACAGTACCCATGGATTGGAGGGTAGCTAATGTTACCCCACTATTCAAAAAAGGTGGTAGAGAAAAAGCGGGGAATTATAGACCGGTAAGCCTGACATGGGTAGTGGGGAAAATGCTAGAATCCATTATAAAAGATGTAATAGCAGAGCACTTGGAGAGCAGTGACGGGATCGGACAAAGTCAACATGGATTCACAAAGGGTAAATCGTGCTTGACTAATCTACTGGAATTTTTTAAGGATGTAACTGGTAAAATAGATAAGGGAGAACAAGTGGATGTGGTGCATTTGGACTTTCAGAAGGCTTTCGATAAGGTCCCGCATAAGAGATTAGCTTGCAAAATTAAGGCACATGGGATTGGGGGCAAGGTATTGACTTGGATAGAGAACTGGTTGGCAGATAGAAAGCAAAGAGTTGGAATAAACGGGTCATTTTCCAAGTGGCAGGCAGTGACTAGTGGGGTACCGCAAGGATCGGTCCTAGGACCCCAGCTGTTCACAATATGTATTAATGATCTGCACGAGGGAATTGGATGTAGTATCTCCAAATTTGCAGACGACACAAAGCTGGGTGGGAGGGTATGCTGTGAGGAGAATGTCGTGAAACTCCAGTACGATTTGGACAGGTTGGGTGATTGGGCAGAAACATGGCAAATGCACTATAATGTGGATAAATGTGAGGTTATCTACTTTGGTGGCAAAAACAGGAAGGCAGATTATTATTTGAATGGCAATAGATTAGGAGAAGGGGAAGTGCAAAGAGACCTGGGTGTTCTTGTGCACCAGTCGCTGAAGGTAAGCATGCAGGTGCAGCAGGCGGTTAAGAAGGCAAATGGTATGTTGACCTTCGTATCAAGAGGGTTCGAGTACAGGAACAAGGATGTCTTGTTGCAGTTGTACAGGGTCTTGGTGAGACAGCACCTTGAGTATTGTGTGCAGTTTTATCTGAGGAAGGATGTTTTTGCCATGGAAGGAGTGCAGCGAAGATTCGCCAGGCTGATACCTGGGATGGCAGGAATGACGTATGAGGAGAGATTGTGTCGATTGGGCTTGTACTCACTGGAGTTTAGAAGATTGAGAGGGGATCTCATCGAAACGTATAAAATTCTGTCAGGCCTGGGCAGACTAGAAGCAGGAAGGATGTTCCCGATGGCTGGGGAGTCCAGAACTAGGGGTCATAGTCTAAGGATAAGGGGTAAGCCATTTAGGACTGAGATGAGGAGGAATTTCTTCACCCAGAGAGTGGTGAACCTGTGGAATTCTCTGCCACAGAGGGCGGTGGATGCAAGGCTAAGGGGATCAAGGGATATGGGGAGAAGGCAGGGACAGGGTACTGAATTTGGATGATCAGCCATGATCTCATTGAATGGCGGAGCAGGCTCGAGGGGCCGAATGGCCTACTCCTGCTCCTATCTTCTATGTTTCTATGTTAAAAGATGTGGCTGCAGAGATAGTGGATACATTGGTTGCAATATACCAAAATTCCCTAGACTCTGGAGTGGTCCCAGTGGATTGAAAAAATGCAAATGTAACACCCCTATTTAAGAAAGGAGGGAGACAGAAAGCAGGAAACTATAGACCAGTTAGCCTAGCATCTATCGTTGGGAAAATACTGGAGTCCTTCATTAAGGAAGCAGTAGCAGGGCATTTGGCAAATCATAATGCAGGCAAGCAGAATCAGCATGGTTTTATGAAAGGGAAATCATGTTTAACAAATTTGCTGGAGTTCTTTGAGGAAGTAACGAGCAGGGTGGACAAAGGTGAACCAGTGGATGTGGTGTATTTGTATTTCCAGAAGGCATTCGACAAGGTACCACATAAAAGGTTACTGCATAAGATCAGCGCTCACGGAATTGGGGGTAAGATAGATAGAGAATTGGCTAACTAACAGAAAACAGAGAGTCGGGAAATGGGTTATTTTCCGGTTGGCAAATGGTAACTAGTGGGATGCCACAGGGATCGGTGCTGGGGCCTCAACTAATTACAATCTACATTAATGACTTGGATGAAGGGACCGAGTGTAATGTAGCCAAGTTTGCAGATGATACAAAGATGGGTGGGTAAGCAAGTTGTGCAGAGGACTCAAAGAATCTGCAATGGGATATAGATAGGCTAAGTGAATGGGCAAACATTTGGCAGATGGAGTATAATGTGGGAAAGTGCGAGGTTATATAATTTTGCAGGAAAAATAAAAAAGCAAATTATTATTTAAATGGAGAGAGATTACAAAATGCTACAGTTCAGAGGGACCTGGGGGTCCTTGTGCATGAAACACAAAAAGCTAGCATGCAGGTACAGCAAGTATTCAAAAAGGCAAATGGAATCTTGGCCTTTATTTCAAAGGGGTTGGAGTATAAAAGCAGGGAAGTCCTGCTACAACTGTACAGGGTATTGATGAGACCACACCTTGAGTATTGCGTACAGTTTTGGTCTCCTTATTTAAGGAAGGATATACTTGCATTGGAGGCAGTTCAGAAACGATTCACACGGTTAATTCCAGAAATGAGGGGGTTGACTTATGAGGAAAGGTTGAGCAGGCTGGGCCTATACTTACTGGAATTTAGAAGAATGAGAGGTGATCTTATTGAAACATATGATACTGAGGGGGCTCGACAAGGTAGATGCAGAGAGGATGTTTCCCCTCGTGGGGAAATTTAGAACGCGGGGGCACAGTTTTAGAATAAAGGGTCGCCCTTTTAGAACTGAGATGAGGAGGAATTTCTTCTCTCAGAGGGTCATAAATCTGTGGAATTCTCTGCCCCAGAGAGCTGTGGAGGCTGGGTCATTAAATACATTTAAGGTGGAGATAGACAAATTTTTGCAAGATAAGGGAGTGAAGGGTTATGGGGAGTGGGCGGGAAAGTAGCTTTGAGCCCAAGATCAGCCATGATCTTATTGAATGGCGGAGCAGGCTCGAGGGGCCAAGTGGCCTATTCCTGCTCCTATTTCTTATGTTCTTATATTTTTAATAAGCATGGCAACCTTCTCCTCAGCTGCCGGATGCTTCACAGGGCAGAGGCCGTCAGCGCTAGGCTGGCCCACGCCGCAGGAGATACCCCCAACACAAGGTTTACAGGCAGAGGATAAGCTTCCTCAACATGACTGAGCAGCAGTGCCAAAGGGGGCTGAGACTTTCGCGAGAGATAGTTGCAGATATCTGTACAATGCTGGGCCAAGACTTGCAGCCCAGAGGAACGGGTGGACATGCCTTACCAGTGGCTGTTAAAGTCACCATCGCACTCAACTTCTTTGCGTCAGGGTCCTTCCAGGGATCAGCAGCAGACATTAGCGGCATCTCCCAGTCGGCCGCTCACAGATGCATTACGCAGGTTACCTCTTTGCAAAGTCCGCCAATTACATTCACTTTTCAACTGATGAAGCAAGTGTTACCGCGCAGGCGCTAGGCTTTGTGAATCTGGCTGGCTTTCCACAGGTGCAGGGCGTCATCGACTGCACCCATGTGGCCATCAGGGCACCCCAGCATAACCCAGCAGTATTTGTGAACCACAAGGGCTTCCACTCCCTTAACGTGCAGCTGGTGTGGAACCACAGGAAGAGCATCATGCACATGTGCGCAAAGTTCCCTGGTAGCTGCCATGACTCTTACATCCTGCGCCAGTCCACTATGCCTCAGCTCTTCACTCCATAAAATGAACTTTCCGGCTGGCTCCTTAGAGACAAGGGCTATCCCCTTAAGACATGGCTAATAACGCAGATGAGGAGGCCATCAAACGAGTCTGAGGAGCGCTACAATCAGAGCCACATTTCCACCAGAAGTGTAATTGAGCAAACAATAGGGTTGCTCAAAATGCCTGGACAGATCTGGTGGAGCCCTACAGTACGCATGAGCCAGGGTCTCGAGAATCATCATGGTCTGCTGTGCCCTGCACAACATTGTACTGCAGCGGGGATTAGCGCTGCCTGAGGAACAGGTTGCAGAGCGCACAGCCTCTTCAGAGGAAGAGGAGGAGCTGAATGTGGCTGCAGATGAGGAACACCTGGAGGAGGCGGCTGACCCAATGTGACCAGCACGCGAGCACATTGCTGCCCGTCAGGCAAGGGATGGCCTAATCCATGGCAGATTTAAACTAACTTTAGGCAGCAGAGACATGATGGCTGCCACAAGCACATAAAGGTTCACATGACCCCACTTCCACACCATAGAGCATCCCGACAGTGAACTGTGCATTCCTAGCACTTTCACCACCATTGCTACAGACGAAAGGTGCCCTCACCCCTCGCTGTGCCACTTCCAATTGTAAGCACACATAGGGCAATGCATTGAAACATTCACATGACATTACTTTAATACAACAAAATAAAAGAACACAAACTTTACACTGATTTATATGAAAGCACTCAAGTGACTACCCTTGTGACTATTTGTGTTTTAGCTTTCTCTTACGCGTGCTTCTACGTGGTGCTTCCCCTGTGGCTTCAGCAGATGCAGAGGTTGCCTGCTGACTTCCCTGCTGCACCTGCTTAGACACATTTGCGGTCTTTGAGCCTGTGAGGGCCCCGCCAAAGCCTGCTCTTCCTGCGCTGTGCAGGGGCAGACTCAGCCTTGGGGGAGGCATGTGGGGCTCTGACCGAGGGGTTGGCAATGGGATGGCAGTGTGAGCGCTTGGAGAGGAGCCCCCACTTCCATGTCCCCTTCCACTACCATCCCTCTCATTGGCCACCTGCACTTCTCTGCCACCAAGTAGCTGGAGAACACCTTGCTGCACATCAGTGGGGCCATGAGGGCCTGCGTCTGTGCTGACATTCCTCATAACAAGGACGTCCATCAACCTATGCTTTCTCTCCTCGATAGATGCCCATATATTCTCCATAGCTGACTGACATGAATCTTGTCATTCATGTGGAAATGACTTATGAAATGATACTGGGCGGCCTGCTGGTGGCACTGTCCAGGGAGAGTATAAATACTCGGGCATGGGCCCAGCTTGCTCAGGACATTCTTTAACAGGAACTAGTGAAGGACACAACTAGATCTCCATGTTGAAAAACAGTTGATTAAAGCCTTGTTTAATACTTAGACCAAGTGCCTAGTAGTTTTCTTACGTCAATTTAATCAACTGGAACCCGCTCCACGCTCTGAGTGATTTGGGAACAGACAGCTACGATCCAAACTGTAGAAGGGAACTTGGGCGTAGTAATCAATCCATCATGGAGAAACTACTCAGACCCGCCCGTCTCGACCTGGACCCGAATTCACTTACAGCTGCTAAGGTATGGAAACACTGGTATCGTACCTTCAACAACTTCCTCGAGGAGTGTGGTGAGAATGTTCCTAATAAGTTATGAATGCTAGCCAATTATGTATCCCCTCATGTGTTTGACTTTATCGAAGACTCTGTAGACTATGACTCCACTATCCAAACACTACAGCAACTATATGTTAAGGCCCCAAATGAAATCTTTGCTCGGCACCTGCTGGCCACAACTCGACAACAACCCGGGGTATCACTTGATGAATTCCTTCAAGAGCTTTGCAGGCTCAGCAAAGATTGTAACCTTAAAGCTGTCTCAGCTGAGCAGTACCGAGAGGAATTAATTTGTGACTCTTTTATTAATGGAATTGCTTCTCCCCTCATACGCCAGCGTATTGGAGAATAAAACCCTCGGGTTACAAGCTGCATTTAACCAGGCATATTCTCTAGACTTAGCTCAAAAAAATTCAGATGCCTATTTTTTACCATATGCACGGACTGCTGCTACCACTTTTAGTGACTCCCCCGGTAAGCCTCAGGCGGAAGCCCTCACTGATGACAACCCTACCCTAGCGGCATCTTGGCAATCTAAAAAGAAGTGTTTCTTCTCTGGAGGTGCATTCCATTATCGGAAATTTTGTCCTGCTCGTAATGCAAACTGCAATCAATGCAGTAAGAAAGGTCACTTTTCTAAAGTATGCTGGTCAAGAACCTCTACTAGTGTTGCAGCTGCTATCTATAAAACTGCTCCTCCCCCAAGAGCCACTACTAGTGTTACAGCTGCTATCTATAAAACTGCTCTTCCCCCAAGAGCCACTACTAGTGTTACAGCTGTTTTTCCCCAAAGCCTGTCCCATGCAGCCACGAGGGTTTCGGTAAATGGACACATTTTGAGTGCATTAATCAACTCATGTAACTCTGACAGCTTCATCAGTGAGCAGGCTGTCAGTAAGTTAAAACTGCGTATTTACCCCTTGGACAGGGAAATTGCAATGGCTCTGATGATACTGAGCACCACCTCTTCTGGCTTTTGTCTTGTCAAAATTATTCTCAATGGCCGCATTTATTTTTCCACCCAGCTCGGGGTGCTCAAAAACCTATGCAGTGATGTGCTCCTGGGACAAGATTTCCAGAAACAACACGTGTAATACCCACTGGAAGTGTTATGTACGCTAAGTATGGTTATCAATCTTTAACTTAGACACTGTATTATCATTGTTATAAATCCCTGGGTTAAAGTTGCCCATGTGAAGGTACGGCAAGAACTTTTAAGGACACAATGTGACTAAGAGCAGACTTTCCATAATTCTGCACCAGTATCAACTGTTGCAGACAGTGAGGCTGCGCAGTCTCCAGGCAGAAACCCCAGGAGGAAGGGGTGGAGTCGGGTTTTTCGAGCGGGAAACGGGAGCGACTGGAAGAAAAGAGGGCAGGAGCTCTGAAAAGAGGGCTCAGGAAGCAAATGGCTGCCGCATCCCGTCCCGGGCTTCCAAACTCGGCCGCCGCCCTTCGTATTAGTAGCTCTGCATCCAGAACTCAAAGTGGGATTCAGTGATCGTGAAGAGAATTCAACGAAGATGTTCGGAGTCGTAAGTCTTGCAGACATTATACATACCATGAGCTCCAACTTAAGCGCGCCAACGAAAGAGTGCACTCGAATTTGGACACAGGGACAGATTCTCCTTTGAATCCATATAAATGGAGAATGTATGTTTATTATGTCTAGATTCATTCTAATGTATGCAAATGTCTAATTTAGGTCATTGACCCGTAATCTTCTTATACTGTCTGACGTTAAAACTATAAAGTAAGATAATTAGAATTAAGCCATTGTAGTAGTGATCTCCTTACTGGACTATAGAATACTGTCTACAACAGAGACCACATCTCACATATATCTAGAGAACCGTGAAGGGGTTACATTTTGGGGGCTCGTCCGGGATTGTGGTCTATTTATGTTAGTAAACTAACAGTATTGAATGCTCATTGCTAAGAGAGTGGTTTGTGGTTTCTACTGGGCTGTTTGAGCATAAAAGATGGATGTTATTGAGGTTGAAGCTTGGTGCAAACGGAAGCAGATAGCTACTACCCATGCCATTGTGCTGAATGGTGTTGCTAACGATGACCCTGATGATGTCTTGCTAAGGGCTCTGAATTGTGTCAAAGCCTTTGGAAAGGTTAGGATAGTTGAGCGCTGCTTGGATACAGCTACCAAGAAGCAGTTTGTGTTGATCCAGACATCAGAGAACCTGAGAGGTCATGGTTTACCTGAGGCAGTTGGGCTTTCTGAAGAGGCTGGTCCCTGGCCAGTTCAGTTTGTCCCTATTACTACTAAGGAAGAAGAAGGGTTTCAGACCAAGTTGTTGTCATTCTTGAGACAAGAAGGAAAGACTGTTGCTGATGTCAAAGGTCTGATAGGTCCTTCGGCCCTGGATATGAACACTCAGTTGGTCAGTGCCATTAGTTCTCTGGTGGATAAATGCACCAATCTGCCCTTCGAGGCTCAGGGATACCGTAAGCTCCGTATGTTCTCAGGATTGAGACCAACTCCCAGTGGGGAAGAGGAGTACGACGCCTGGGCTGAGCAGACCCTGCCTCTGCTAGAGGAATGGCAGTGCAGTGACAAAGTGAAGAGGCAGAGAATAGTAGAAAGCCTTAAGGGTCCTGCTGCTGACATTGTAAGATTCTTAAAGGCACAGAACACCTCTGCTACTTCCTTTGACTACATGCAGGCTCTAGAAACTGCCTTTGGAACTACTGAAACCATTTCAGATTTGATGGTCAGATTCAGAAGCACATTCCAGTGTGAGGGAGAGAAGCTGTCCAGTTATCTGCTGAGAATAGACAAACTGCTGCATTGTATGTTACGGAAAAGAGGGATTGAGTTGCCTGAAATGAATCGGTTCTGCATTGAACAGGTTGTGCGAGGTGCATTGCTCGAAGACGTGACTGCTCTTCGCATACGCATGACCCATAAGTTGCGAGATCCACCTACCTTCACTGAGCTGCTAAGGGAAGTCAGAGAGGAGGAGGATATGCTTCAGGCCCGGAATGTAGCAAAGAGTGCTGTGATGTCCAAGCTTGTGACTCCTGTTACAGTTCCTACTCCTAAGGGTGATGTCAACCCTGAGATGGAACAGCTGAAGAAGGAAATAAATGTCATGAGAGCCGAGATGGCATATTTTCGGTCTAAGCCCAACACAGAAAGGGATGACGCACGGGTGCAAAAGGTTGAACACCCTGCGAAGTCTAATAGCAAAATGAATGATTCCTCTAAAGGATATCCCCATGAAAGAGATAGACCTGGAGTCTTTTGTTATAACTGTGGAAAGGATGGACATTTCAAGCGAGAATGTAGAGGTGAGGAAAATCTAAAAAAAGTAAATGACCGTCTCATAAAACTTACCAAGAAGTCGGGAAACTACAAAGGGGCACAGTAACGGAACGGCCTGCTGTCCCTGTAGTTAAGACACGTTCCGCTAAGTGCAATAATAGACGAGGGGATATGAAAGACATCATACCTGAAGGTTTAGTAGGGCTGAGTTCTGCTGTATCAATACAGATTGAAGGCATTTATACTAAAGCTATCCTCGACATGGGTTCTCAGGTTACCATACTGTACAGATCCTTCTATGACCGATACCTGACGCATTTGCCGTTAACCCCAATCAGTCTTCTGCAGATCTGGGGCCTTAGTCCTGCTGATTACCCATATGATGGCTATTTGTCGCTGAGGTTGGAGTTCTTGGAAGCTGATGTAGGGACCACTGAGACCATTGATGCACTTGTGTTGGTTTGCCCTGACCCCATGGTGAAAGGTGAGGTTTCCATACTGGTTGGCAGTAATACACCCATAGTGAGACGACTCCTGACAAGCTGCAAAGAGCAGGGAGGTGAAAACTTCTTGAGCACCAGACACATTCACCCTGTTTTCAAAAAGGCTTTTGAGAAACTGCCTGAACTTTCTTCCGACGTAGATGATAGCAAAAGAGGAACTGTGTGGTACGTTCGAGCCAAACCTATCACCCTGCGTCCTGGAGGAGTGGCTAGAATCCCTGGGATACCAAAATTCCCTGGAACGCCAGGTACTGAAGCCATTCTGATAGAGTCACCTGATGATCCTGCAGAAGTCACGGTTTCCAAATGAGCTTCTGGTGAGACCAGAGTTGCAGACCCCGACAGCTGTGATGTCAAGGAGAGTTACAGTGACCGTGAGGAATATGTCAGGCAAAGGAATCACATTGAGGGAAGGAATGCCGATTGCGCATCTGTTTCCTGTAAATGTACTGTCGTCACATGTGAAGGAAGAGTCCAAAGTTAACTCAACTGGAGATCTGACACCCTCCTCCTTCAACTTTGGAGATTCATTCGTTCCTAAAGAATGGAAGGACCGATTAGTCAGGAAGATGATGGAGCGGAGAGGAGTTTTCTCTACTCATGAGTTTGATGTTGGTTGTAGTAAGAGTACTCGCCATTCTATCAGAATTACCGAGGATAAACCCTTTCGGGAGAGGTCTCGACGGCTGGCACCAGCTGACATCGAAGCAGTGAGACAGCACCTGTCGCAGTTAAAAGAAGCTGAGATCATTACCAAGTCCAGGAGTCCTTATGCATCTCCTATAGTGGTGGTGAGGAAAAAGAACGGAAAGATTCGGATGTGTGTGAACTTTAGGATGCTTAACAGACGTACTATTCCCGACCAATACACCGTTCCAAGAATTGAGGATGCACTGGCTTGTCTTAATGGAAGCAAGTGGTTCAGTGTGTTGGATCTCAGAAGTGGATACTACCAAATACCGATGAGTGAATCGGACAAAGAAAAGACAGCCTTTATATGTCCAGTTGGGTTCTACCAATTTGAAAGGATGCCACAGGGAGTTTCAGGCGCTCCAGCAACTTTTCAAAGAATAATGGAACAAACAGTTGGGGACATGAACTTGCTCGAAGTATTGGTGTACTTGGATGATATCATTGTGTTTGGGGCAACCCTTGAAGAACACGAAGCTCGGTTGCTGAAAGTGCTTGGTCGCCTGGAGGATGAAGGTCTCAAGCTATCATTGGACAAGTGTCAGTTTTGCCAAACATCCGTGTCCTATGTGGGGCATATTGTATCACAGGATGGAGTAGCCACAGATCCATCCAAGATCGAAGCTGTTACCACATGGCCCAAACCGAACACAGTGACTGCCTTGCGGTCATTTCTTGGGTTCTGCGGATATTACAGGCGCTTTGTGCAGGATTACTCCAAAGTGGCCCATCCTCTGAATCAGCTGCTGGCTGGTTACCTCCCACCAGCCGAGAGGAAGAAAAAGGCTAAAGGTAAAGAGAACAAGGACTACTTCAAACCCTCTGAGCCTTTTGGTGTTAGATGGGATGAGAAATGCGAAGAGGCCTTCCACACCTTAAAGCAAAGTCTTACTCAAGCCCCCGTGTTGGCTTTTGCAAACCCACAGCTGCAATATGTGCTACACGTGGATGCCAGTCGTTGGGTGGTGTGTTGTATCAGGACCAAGGAGCAGGACTGAGACCTGCAACGTTCATCAGTCGCAGTCTTACGCCATCAGAGCGTAACTACCCAGCTGATTAGCTAGAATTCTTGGCGTTGAAGTGGGGGGTGGTGGATAAGCTGCAGGATTATCTGTATGGAGCAAAGTTTGAAGTGAGGACAGACAATAATTCATTAACCTATGTGTTGACTTCAGCAAAACTTGATGCCACTGGCCACCGCTGGCTTGCTGCACTATCTGCTTACGACTTTAGTCTCAGGTACAGACCTGGGAACCAGAACATTGACGCAGATGCTCTGTCTCATCGCCCACACTACCAGAAACCAGAGTGGAAAGATGTTGCTTCAGCAGATGTGAAAGTAATGTGTCAGATGTCTGTGGTATCTGGACCAAAGAATTAATTTCATGCCCGAGAGATTGACCACTTGGGAGCGTCAATACATGCTGTTCCCCAGGCATTTTGCAACCTTTCCAGTTTGGATGTACAAAACTTACCCATGTTGTGTTCATCTGAAATATCCAAAGCACAACAGGAGGATCCCTGTATTCATGAGGTGTTTTCAGCTCTCCGTCTGGGTGATATTACACTGTGGCGACACGCCACCACTGGACATAATCCGCTCACGGCGGCACAGACAGTCTAAGCAGAAGCCCCCAGCCGGGGGCCCTTTCCTCCAGCAACTTGTTTCCCGCAGGGACAGGCTGCCGGGAGCACTTCCTGTCTGGGAAGTATTTAAGTGGAAGCGCGGGCTTTTCTAGTTCCTGTTTGCCATGTGGTCAGAATAAAGAAACTGTGTTTTCAATAGCTCTGTCTCGACTCCCACGTTTGCCGCGGTATCTCAACACTGGTGACCCCGACGCTCAGGACGAATCCTAAGCTAGCATGGCGGATACAAACGTAGTCACGGTTAAATTACCTGACTTTTGGGAGAACCTCGCTGAAGCCTGGTTCGTTCAAGCCGAGTCCAGATTCCGGCTGAAAGGCATTACAGTCGACGCCACGAAGTACGACTACCTCGTCGCCTCGCTCACCTACGCTACAGTCCCCAAGGTTTGGGCAGCGCTGCAGAATCCACCAACGGAGGGCAAGTACGAGCATCTGAAGGCTGCGCTACTTAAAAAATTTCAAACGTCCTCTTACCAGCGCCACTGCCAACTCCTGGACCTCCCCGGCCTTGGTGACGCTTCACCATCAGACCTGCTTTCCCACATGCTGTCCCTCTCAGACGACAAAAATCCCGGCGCCCTTTTTCGCACGCTTTTCATTCGGCAGCTCCCCGCCAGCATCCGCCCGCTCCTTGTGGAGTCTGACTCCACGGACCTGAATGAGATAGCCGAAAAGGCCGACCGGCTGCTCTCTGCACAGGCCGCTTGCGACGTCGCGCCCGACCTCACGGCAACGACCACGCGGTCTTCCCGGGCCGCTAGGCCCGACCGCCCTACCACTCCGGGTCACTGCTACTACCACACCCGTTTTGGCGCTAGGGCTCAATGCTGCACGCCACCGTGTTCCTTCAAACCCCCCCCCCCCGCACTGGCCCCCGCGGCAGAAGGAGCCCCTACTGTACGTCACTGACGACAGAACCAACCGCCGATTTCTGTGCGACACAGGGGCCCAGCACAGCATCACCCCCGCCTCCGCCTTCGAGATCCAACGCGGAACACGGGGTATCACACTGGCTGCAGCCAACGGCTCTGAAATCCGCACATATGGCACCCGCATGGTCACGCTCGACCTCACGGGCCGCCGCTACCGCTGGGAGTTCCTGACAGCCAAGGTCCTCTGCCCACTCATCGGCGCCGACTTCCTACGCGCCCACGGCCTCCTTGTCGACATTCCGAGGCACCGCCTCGTCGACATCAACACTATGGCCCCCATCCCCGGCGCCTTTACCCCGGCCCGTTCAGCCGGCCCGACGACCTACTGCCTCGCCAGAGCCACGGACGACTACTCGGCACTCCTAGCTGAGTTTCCCGCTCTCACTAACCCGACCTTTTCGGCCAAAGCCGCCAAGCACGGTGTGGAACACTATATCCCCACCACCGGCCCCCCAGTTTCTGCCCACGCCCGCAGACTCAACCCGGCCAAGCTGGAAATTGCGCGGGCCGAGTTTACCAACATGGAACAACTCGGCATCATCCGCCGCTCCAGCAGCCCTTGGGCCTCGCCCCTCCACATCGCCCCCAAGCTGGCGCCCTTGCGGGGACTACCGCCGCCTCAACGACGCCACCACCCCCGATCGGTACCCGGTGCCACACATCCAGGACTTCTCGGCCCGACTGGCCGGACGAACCGTCTTTTCCAAAGTCGACCTGGTGCGTGGTTACCACCAAGTCCCCGTACACCCCGCGGACATCCCCAAAACGGCCGTCATCACCCCATTCGGCCTGTTCGAGTTCCTGAGGATGCCCTTCGGCCTCAAGGATGCAGCACAGGCTTTCCAGCGCCTTATGGACTCAGTCCTCCGGGACCTGAACTTCCTATTCGTCTATCTAGATGACATTCTCGTGGCCAGCTCCTCCAAACAGGAACACCTCGAACACCTTCGCATCCTGTTCGGGCGCCTAGCCCAACACGGGCTCATCCTCAGCCCGGCGAAGTGCCAATTCATAGATACATAGATACATAGAAGATAGGAGCAGGAGTAGGCCATTCGGCCCTTCGTGCCTGCTCCGCCATTCGATGAGATCATGGCTGATCCTTTAATTCAGTATCCCGTCCCCGCCTTCTCTCCGTAACCCTTAACCCCTTTTGCCCGTAGAAATATATCTAATTCCCTCTTAAATATATTTAATGAGCTGGCGTACACTGCCCTCTGTGGCAATGAGTTCCACAGGTTCACCACTCTCTGAGTGAAGAAATTCCCCCTCATCTCTGTCCTAAATGGTTTAGCCCTTATCCTTAAATTATGTCCTCTAGTTCTGTTCTCACCCGCCAAGGGAAACATTCCTTCTGCATCCAGTCTGTCTAGACCTGTCAGAATTTTATACACTTCTATGAGGTCCCCTCTCAATCTTCTAAACTCCAGTGTGTACATCCCTAAACTACATAGTCTCTCCTCATAGGTCATTCCCGCCATTCCTGGTATCAGCCTGGTGAATCGCCGCTGCACCCCCTCCATGGCAAGAACATCCTTCCTCAGATGAGGCGACCAAAACTGTACACAGTACTCGAGGTGTGGTCTCACCAGTGCCCTGTACAGCTGCAGCAAGGTATCCCTGTTCCTGTATTCTAACCCTTTTGCTATGAAGGCCAGCATACCGTTTGCCTTCTTGACCGCCTGTTGCACCTGCATGCTCGCCTTCAGTGACTGGTGTACAAGAACACCCAGGTCTCTCTGTACTTCCCCCTCTCCCAATCTATTGCCATTTAAATAATAATTTGCCCTCCCGTTCCTGCACCCAAGGTGGATAACTTCGCACTTGTCCACATTATAGTGCATCTGCCATTTATCCGCCCAATCGCCCAGTCTGTCCAAATCGCTCTGGAGCTTCCTGGTCTCTTCCTCTGAGCCCACCCCCCCTCCTAGTTTAGTGTCGTCTGCAAATTTGGAAATGCTGCATCCGACTCCCTGATCCAGGTCATTAATGTAAATTGTGAACAGCTGGGGGCCCAGGACAGATCCCTGTGGTACCCCACTTGTTACTGCCTGCCATTCAGAAAATGAGCCGTTTATTCCAACTCTCTGTTTTCTATCTGACAGCCAGTTCCCTATCCACGCCAAAACTTTCCCCTTTATCCCATGAGCCTCAATTTTCCATGCTAATCTTTTATGTGGGACCTTATCGAAGGCCTTTTGGAAGTCCAGGTACACCACATCTACTGGCTCTCCCCCATCTATTCTACCAGTTACTCCCTCAAAAAATTCCAATAGATTAGTCAAGCACGATTTACCCTTTGTAAATCCATGTTGACTCGGTCCTATCCTGTCCCCATTTGCTAAGTGCTCCGCTATTTCATCCTTAATGATGGACTCCAGCATTTTGCCCACAACTGATGTAAGGCTTACAGGTCTGTAATTACCTGCTACCGGCCTAACCGAGATCGATTTTCTCGGTCACCACATCACCCCTGCCGGGGCCGTCCCCCTGCCCAACAAGGTGCAGGCCGTCCAGCAATTCCCCCGCCCCACAACCATCAAGGGCCTCCAGGAGTTCCTCGGGATGGTGAACTTCTACAACAGG
Source organism: Somniosus microcephalus (assembly GCF_052327205.1). NCBI lineage: Eukaryota > Metazoa > Chordata > Chondrichthyes > Squaliformes > Somniosidae > Somniosus > Somniosus microcephalus. The sequence continues at coordinate 68,566,490 of NC_140995.1, read as the reverse complement.
TTCATCCCCAGAGCCGCAGCCCTTATGAAGCCCCTATACGACTCCCTCCGAGGGAAATCCGGCAAGATGGACGTAGCCTGGACCACTGACACGGCAGCCGCCTTCGACGCCACCAAAAACGCGCTCGCCGACGCCACTCTGCTCGCGCACCCGAGGGCCGATGCCCGGGTCGCGCTCACCACCGACGCCTCCGACCACGCGGTCGGGGCCGTGTTCGAGCAGTGGGTCAATGGCGCGTGGCAGCCACTTGCCTTCTACAGCCGCCAACTGCGCCCCCCGGAGGTCAAATACTCCACTTTCGACCGCGAGCTTCTCGCACTCCACCTGTCGGTCCGCCATTTCAGGTTCCTCCTGGAAGGCCGCCCCTTCACTGCGTATGTGGACCACAAGCCACTCACATACGCGATGGCCAAGCACACCGAACCCTGGTCCGCTAGGCAGCAACGCCAGCTCGCGGCCGTCTCCGAGTTTACTACGGACATTCAGCACGTCTCCGGTAGAGACAACGTGGTCGCCGACTGCCTTTCCCGTCCCGCCGTCTGTGCGAATCACCTCGCGGTCGACTATGCACAACTAGCAGCGGCCCAGCTCACGGACCCAGACCTCCTCTCGGCGGCTACCAGCCTGCCAGGGCTACGCCTAGCCAAGGTCGTGCACGGGCCCGAAGCCACGGCAGTCACGTGCGACGTCTCACTTGGCCAACCCAGGCCGGTCATCCCTGAGACCTGGCGCCGCCGCGTCTTCGACGCGCTCCACGGGCTCTCTCACCCGGGTTCCCGTGCATCCGTCAAACTCCTCTCCAAGCGCTTCGTCTGGCGCGACCTTAGCAGAGATGTTCGGACTTGGGCCACCTCCTGCCTCGCCTGCCAACGGGCTAAGGTACAGCTGCACACCAAAGCACCCCTGGGAGACTTCGAGGTACCCAGCCGCCGCTTCGACCACGTACACGTCGACATCGTCGGTCCCCTGCCGCCATCGCAAGGCCAAACTTATCTCCTCACGATGGTCGACCGCTACACACGCTGGCCTGAGGCAGTGCCGCTGACCTCCACCACCACAGCCGACATCGCCAGGGCGTTCGTTAACACCTGGGTTGCGAGGTTCGGCGTACCGGCCGACATAACCTCCGACAGAGGTGCCCAGTTCACCTCCGAACTCTGGACGGCCACAGCACGCAACCTCGGGGTGACGCTCCACTGCGTACCACCCGCAGGCCAACGGACTTTGTGAACGCTTCCACAGGTCACTCAAGGCCTCACTCCGCGCCGGCCTGCAGGACAGTACCTGGACTGACCGCCTACCGTGGGTGCTACTTGGCCTACGCACCGCGGTCAAGGAAGACCTCCAGTCCTCGGCAGCGGAGTTAGTCTATGGACAACCGCTGCGCGTCCCAGGCGAATTCCTTCCGGAGCCTACCAAGCCTTGGTCGGCCGAACAGCAGCGGCTCGACTCTTTCTCTTCCGCTCAGCAGTTCGCCCCACTTCCGGTCAACCGACACGGCGAACTCGCACCTCACGTCCCGCCAAATTTACAGCAGGCGCGCTTCGTCTTCGTGCGACACGACGCGCACCACGGGCCCCTGCGACCCCTGTACGACGGTCCGTACGAGGTACTACAAACCGGGGACAAGGTATTCAAGCTGCGACTCGGCGACAGGGTCGAGACAGTCTCCATCGACCGGCTCAAACCAGCACACACAGAACCAGGGGAACAGGTCCCCGTGGCCCAGCCTCCGGCCAGAGGCCGTCCCCCCGGCAAGCCAGCACAGCCGGCGGCGAACCGCCCGACCCAACCAACCAGACCGGCGACCACTCAGAGCCGCTGCGGCAGAACCATTAGACCACCATCACGACTCGTCCACTCCTCCTAAGCGGATTCTGGGGGGAGCTCTGTGGCGACACGCCACCACTGGACATAATCCGCTCACGGCAGCACAGACAGTCTAAGCAGAAGCCCCCAGCCGGGGGCCCTTTCCTCCAGCAACTTGTTTCCCGCAGGGACAGGCTGCCGGGAGCACTTCCTGTCTGGGAAGTATTTAAGTGGATGCGCGGGCTTTTCTAGTTCCTGTTTGCCATGTGGTCAGAATAAAGAAGCTGTGTTTTCAATAGCTCTGTCTCGACTCCCACGTTTGCCGCGGTATCTCAACAACACAGATCAACAAATCAAAACATCCTGACTGTTGTCTGCTCCTAAGAGAATGGGACCACTTGGAAATTAAAGAGGGAGTGTTGTGTAGAATCACTCACCCACCCACTAAACCATGTCATTCACAGTTGGTCCTGCCTGAAAAGTACAGGGAAATAGTGATGAAGTCTTTGCATGATGACGCAGGTCATCTGGGAGTAGATAAGACCTATGGGTTGGTCAAGGACAGATTCTATTGGCCACGTATGAAGTCTGCGGTTGAGGAGTTCTGCAAGTCCTGTGCACGTTGTGTCCAGAGAAAGACTTTACCTAAAAGAGTTGCTCCTCTGTTTCACATGCAAAGTGATGGACCTCTAGACATTGTCTGTATGGATTTTCTGTCCATCGAACCCGATTCCAGCAATACCGCAAATGTCTTGGTCATTACAGATCATTATACTCGCTATGCCCAAGCTTTTCCCACAAAGGATCAGAAAGCATCCACCATTGCCAAAGTGTTGTGGGAGAAATACTTCATCCACTATGGACTGCCAAAGCGAATACACAGTGATCAAGGTAGAGACTTTGAAAGTAGACTTATACATGAGTTGTTGTCCATGCTCGGGATTGAGAAGTCAAGAACAACTCCATACCATCCTCAGGGAGATCCTCAACCTGAGCGGTTTAACCGTACTTTGTTAGACATGCTTGGAACGCTGGATTCAAAGCGAAGGAACAAGTGGAGTCGGCACATTGGACATCTTGTTCATTCTTATAATTGTACCCGAAATGACGCTACTGGTTTTTCACCGTACTACCTCATGTTTGGATGTGAAGCAAGGATGCCGGTGGATTTGTGTTTCGGAGTATCCAGTGATGGCACATCACAGAGAACTTACCTCAAGTATGTATCTGACATGAGAAAGGAATTGCAAGCTGCTTATGAACTTGCTGAGTCTGTTTCTGCCAAACAGAATAAAGGAAATAAGCAGAGGTATGACCAGAAGATCCGTTTTTCCCAACTCATGCCTGGTGACCGAGTTCTCATACGGAACCTAGGACTACAAGGGAAGCATAAGTTAGCAGACCGCTGGGCTTCTACACCTTACATTGTTGAAAGTCAAATGTCACAACTACCTGTGTTTCGGCTAAAACCTGCAGGTGGGAATGGACCCATAAAAATACTGCACCGGAATCATATCCTGCCATTGGGACAGCAAGTGCGTCTGGATCCGCCAGCGGATAATGAGCCAACACCTAGTAGGAGAACCCTGCAGAGAAGAAGGAGGAAAAAAACGAGAAACCAGGAAAACTTTGTTCCAGAAGACAGAAAATCCATGACACAGTGTGTGGATCATGAGGAACCTGATGAGTCGGAAGATGAAGAATGGGATCTATGGTACGACCTCCCAGAAAGACGCATAAGACAGAATCTGGATGAATTGTCTGAACCACTTAGCTCAGACTTGGACATGGTCTGGGAAGAACCAGATGCTTCCGAGAAGGAGATAAAAGAGACTGAAAGGCATGATAACAAAGGAACCAACGCCTCCAATGTAGTTGAAGGAACTGAAGACCGGGTATCCGAAATAAGGAGCTCACAGCGAGTTAAGAAGGTTCCTGAAAGATTGACATACAGTACACTAGGAGTGCCAAGTGTAATGATAGCCCCTACGGTTCGATATGTTACCTCCCTTTATACATGGTTGGGAAGCATGCAACCACTTATGTGTAAAGTTCATTAATCATGGGGACATGCCTATATTTGGTAGGGGGGGGGGGGAGTGTAATACCCACTGGAAATGTTATGTACGCTAAGTATGGTTATCAATCTTTAACTTAGACACTGTATTATCATTGTTATAAATCCCTGGGTTAAAGTTGCCCATGTGAAGGTACGGCAAGAACTTTTAAGGACACAATGTGACTAAGAGCAGACTTTCCATAATTCTGCACCAGTATCAACTGTTGCAGACAGTGAGGCTGCGCAGTCTCCAGGCAGAAACCCCAGGAGGAAGGGGTGGAGTCGGGTTTTTCGAGCGGGAAACGGGAGCGACTGGAAGAAAAGAGGGCAGGAGCTCTGAAAAGAGGGCTCAGGAGGCAAATGGCTGCCGCATCCCGTCCCGGGTTTTCAAACTTGGCCGCCGCCCTTCGTATTAGTAGCTCTGCATCCAGAACTCAAAGTGGGATTCAGTGATCGTGAAGAGAATTCAACGAAGGTGTTCGGAGTCGTAAGTCTTGCAGACATTATACATACCATGAGCTCCAACTTAAGCGCGCCAACGAAAGAGTGCACTCGAATTTGGACACAGGGACAGATTCTCCTTTGAATCCATATAAATGGAGAATGTATGTTTATTATGTCTAGAGTCATTCTAATGTATGCAAATGTCTAATTTAGGTCATTGACCCGTAATCTTCTTATACTGTCTGACGTTAAAACTATAAAGTAAGATAATTAGAATTAAGCCATTGTAGTAGTGATCTCCTTACTGGACTATAGAATACTGTCTACAACAGAGACCACATCTCACATATGTCTAGAGAACCGTGAAGGGGTTACACACAAAAGGCTCACTTTCGAGTTTGGAGGGTCAAAGCCGGAGCTTACTATTTCCAAAGTACTGTTTTGTGCGCTTTCGGAGGCTTCGCTTGACGAGCCCTCCTTGTTTGCCAATCTTTCCCCCCAATGTAAGCCCATCGTCACTAAATCACGACGTTTCAGCCAAGATGATCTATCCTTTATTGAGGCAGAAATCTCTCGCCTTCTAGCTGATGGTATCATTGAGCTATGTTCATCTTCCTGGTGGGCTCAAGCCATCGTTGTTAAAAATCCTCTGAAGCAAGACAAGAAACGTCTTTGCATCGATTACTCGCAAACAATTAACCAGTATGCCAACCTGGATGCCTACCCACTACCACGCATCGATGACATGGTCAATAACCTTGCCAACTACAGGGTATTTTCAACATTTGACTTAAAGAGCGCATATCATCAAGTACCGTTAAAGGACGCTGACAAAAAGTATACGGCCTTTGAAGCCAATGGTCGACTTTACCAGTTTTGTTGCCTTCCATTTGGGGTCACCAATGGGGTGGCCATCTTTCAACGGGCAATGGACAGCCTAGTTAAACAGGAGAACTTAATGGACACTTATCCATATCTGGATAATATCACCATTGCTGGTCATGACCAGAAGGAGCATGATGCCAAACTCCAGAAATTTCTTGACGTTCTCCGTCGTCGCAACTTAACCTTAAATGAGTCCAAACCTGTGAAATCAGTACCATCAGTCAACATCCTTGGCTACTGGGTGGGCAATGGTGTCATCAAACCGGATCCGGAGCGACTTCATCCGCTTCAGGAGCTCCCTCCTCCTACGAACCTCGGCTCTCTTCGTCGGGCCCTCAGCATGTTTGCCTATTATGCGAAGTGGATACCCCACTTTTCCGACAAGATCCAGCCCCTGCTTCAGATGAAGTCATTTCCGTTGGAGGCGATGGCTATTTCAACTTTCGACCTCCTCAAGCAGCAACTGGAAAAAGCCACGCTTCATTCCATCGATGAAAATCTCCCTTTCGTGGTCGAGTGTGATGCATCGGAGGTGGCGATCTTGGTTATCTTGAATCAAGGCGGTCGACCCATTGCATTTCTGTCCAGAACTTTGCAAGGTAGCGAGCTCCATTATCCTCCTGTCGAGAAGGAGGCCACGGCTATCATCGAAGCAGTACGTAAATGGAGTCATTTTCTCGCTCGTCGCCATTTCACGCTCATAACTGATCAGCGCTCTGTGGCCTTTATGCTGGATAACCAGGAATGCACTAAGGTCAAGAATAACAAAATACAGCTCTGGAGGATGGAATTGGCCACCTTTGGTTACACCATACATTATCGACCCGTCAAAGAGAATGTGGCCCCAGATACCCTCACGCGTGCATTATACTCTTCCATGTCAACTTCGACTCTTACGGATCTTCATACAGACTTATGCCATCCTGGCGTTACCCTTATGTTGCACTTTGTGCGATCTAAAAATCTCCCATTTTCTACGGAAGACGTGAAAAGAACGTGCTCCACTTGTAGAATTTGCGTAGATTTAAAACCGCAATTCTTCCGTCCATCGGATGGCTGGCTCATACACACTACACAGCCTATGCAGTGATGCAGCATTGACTTTAAAGGGCCATTGCCTTCATCAACGCGAAACACCTACTTGCTTACTATGGTGGACGAATATTCACACTTTCCCTTTGCTTTCCTCTGTCCCAATATGCTTACTTCCACAGTGATCAAATGCCTCGATCAGGTCTTTTCCCTTTGCGGTACGGCCAATTTCATCCACTCTGATTGGGGTCCCTCCTTCATGTCAAGCGAACTCAAAAATTATCTTTCCCAACGGGGAATCGCCATAAGTAAAATGACACCGTATCATCCTATTGGAAACGGCAGGTTGAGAGATACAACACCATCGTTTGGAATGCTGTTCATCTTGCACTGAGGTCACACAACCTATCAGACCAGCAGTGGGAAACTATGCTCTTTGATGCATTGCATTCCATCAGGTCTTTTCTTTCTACATCCACCAACGCTACTCCTCACGAGTGATTCTTCAGGTTCCAGCGTCGCTCCACTCATGGGACGTCCCTACCATCACGGTTGGCAGCTCCTGGCCCCGTGCTGCTCTGAAGATTCATCCAATCCTCTAAGAGTGATCCCTTTGTCGATGAAGTGGAACTGATGGATGTCAATCCCATGCACGCGCACGTGTGATACCCTGATAGCTGGGAATCCACAGTGTCACTTCGGGATCTGGCTCCCTGGCCAACCGGTCCCACAGACCCAATTGATAGTGGGATCCGTATTAATGACGCCGATACCCTGCGCTCCTCTGAGGATGACGCCCTACCCAGGACGTCAAGGGATCTGCCAGCTATTCCGTCGGATCAACCCGGGGAACAGAGCGCTCCCCACGGGATGGCCACCCGAAGCCAGGACGCCGGTCAGTCACTGACTACTGAACAGGGTGAAGCCAGCTCTGCGCCTGTGGGGGAGCGCACCCGGAGCCACGATCTCCCCAGTCCCCCTCAGGTCGATCAAGGCGACGCGGACTCTGCCAGCCCGCCAGTGCGAACCAAGCGACCCAGGGACCAAAACACAGTCCAAGGTTACGTGCCTTCTGGCCTCCAACGGAGAGCCAAATGATTGCGTCTATTCTTAGTCCGATTAATTCGGTAGAAGGAAGCTGCCGGACTTCCAATCTTTCAGGCAGGAAGAATGGCATGAATCTTGTCATTCATGTGGAAATGACTTATGAAATGATACTGGGCGGCCTGCTGGTGGCGCTGTCCAGGGAGAGTATAAATACTCGGGCATGGGCCCAGCTTGCTCAGGACATTCTTTAACAGGAACTAGTGAAGGACATAACTAGATCTCCATGTTGAAAAACAGTTGATTAAAGCCTTGTTTAATACTTAGAACAAGTGCCTAGTAGTTTTCTTACGTCACTGACCATCTATTTAGAAGCGTTACCATGTTCTACTGAGTCTGGTGATTTATGTCCTCCATGGAGGTTGCCATCCTTTCCATGGCAGGACCTACATTTGCCATTGCCTGCACCATGGCTCTGCTCATATTTGAGAAGGACTCCTCCATTCTCTGCAGACTCACAGTCACTGTAGTTGCTAACTCAGTCAGAGCCTCCTGCACTTGTTCCTGAAGCTTCAGCACCGCTCTCTTTCTGGATGGCCCCCGAGGCTCAGTGTCTGCATGCAGCTCAGCAAAGCTAGGAGACTCCTACGGCCCCCAACCGAGGACTCTCCACTGCTGTCCATGTCTCCACCATCTTCTCTTGCTCACTTGTGAGTTGTGAGACACCAGGTGACAACACTACTCACCGAGGTGTGTGTCTCTGCGCTGGTGCAGGGTGCGCTCATTTCTGCTGACGCTGCTCCCTCAGAGGCTGGAGGTTCCTCTGAGGAGTCCTCCTGCTCTTCCTCCTGGACAGTAGGGAGGGGGGCTCTTGATGGTCCTGTGGGAGAGTAAAGACATGATTTAGACATGTGATATGTAGGTTGCAGATACATCCCATTGTGCACACAATTAGCACTCAATTTCTAGCTACATCAGATCCCATAACAGTCACTCATGAATGCCAAATCAGATGGTTGGAAAATAATTGTGTCATCAGATTGTTCGACTGAGCCCGTCTCTCCATCCCCCACTTCAAGATCCTCAGCACCTCCAACAATATCCAGAGCTGCCTCCTCAGCGTGGGTGAGCTGCACCATGGGTGGTGGCCCTCCTCCCGTTCTCTCCCTCTCCCTCTTATTGCGGGATCTCTTTTTCTGCAATGAGGGACAGAAGTGCAGTTTTAGTGAGAGTGATGGAATGAGTGTAAAGAATGGATAGGATAGATGTTTAGAGGGAGACTGTGATGGAGTGAGTTGTTAGTTGTTGTCATTGCTTAACACTGAGAGTGAGTGTGAGGGGTGCATTGTAAGATGTGGATGTGATTCTGTACATAGGGAGAGCGGGATGGGTGACGGTGCAAGGGATGTTGGAGTGAGTTAGGATGTGCAGGAGTAGGGCTGGCAATGCAGAGTAATGGGGATGTGAAAACAGGCACAGCGGAACACCTCCATTCAGTCCGTAAGGGTGACCCCGAGCTTCCAGTCGCCTGTCATTTCAATTCACCGCTCCATTCCCACTCGGACCTCACCGTCCTTGGCCTCTTGCATTGTTCCATAGAAGCTCAACGTAAACTCGAGGAACAGCACCTCATCTGCCGATTAGGCACTTTACAGCCTTCCGGACTCAATATCGAGTTCAACAATTTCAGATCATAACCCCGGCCCCTATTACATTTCCACTTATTTTTTTTATCCACATCTTTGTTTTGGTTTCCCCCACCTCCCCATCCTTTTTTTTCTCTCTCCCACATGGCAGCTGTCTCCCATTCTGCCAGCGCATTTCACACCTAATCTAGAGCTGTCTTTTGTTTCCACTAGTCCTATCACCATCTCGTCTCGTTTTGAATACCTCTTAATGTCTCTTCTCTTTTGTTCTCTCCCAGCCTGGCCTCTTTATCAAGGCTAAAGAGGCACAGGGAATGAAATAGATTAAGGGTTTTGACCCGAAATGTTGACTCTAATTTCTCTCCACGGATGTTGCCTGGCCTGCTGAGTTTTTCCAGCATTTTCTGTTGTTACAGCAGAATGAAGGAAAGTGTGCTATTATACTCACTTTTGCTGAACGCAGGAGATCATTGAACCTCAAGAAAATAATGTATAATTTGCAGCAAACATAGGGCATAAAAACCCAAAAGGAAAAGTGATCCAACCATGGCTAACAAAAGAAATTAAATCTAGTATTAAGTCAAAGGAGGAAGCTTATAAAGTTGCCAGAAAAAGCAGTCAGCCTGAGGATTGGGATCTTTTTAGAAAACAGCAAAGGGGGACCAAGAAATTGATAAAGAAAGGGAAAATGGAATATGAGCACAAACTAGCAAAAAATATAAAAACAGATTGTAAAAGCTTCTATAGGTATGTGAAAAGGAAAAGACTGGTGAAAGTAAATGTAGGTCCTTTACATTCAGAGATGGGAGAATTTATAATGGGGAATGAGGAAATGGCCGAGAAATTAAATAAATACTTTGTTTCTGTCTTCACGGAGGAAGACACAAAAAACCTCTCAGAAATACGAGAAAACCAAGGGTGTGGCGAGAATTAGGAACTTAAAGAAATTATTAGTAAAAAAACCAGTACTAGCAAAATTAATGGGACTAAAAGTCAACAAATCCCAAGGACCGGATGACCTACATCCTAGGGTTTTGAAAGAGGTGGCCATTGGGATAGCGGACGCATTGGTTGTCATCTTCCCAAATTCTATTGATTCTGGAACGGTTCCTGCAGATTGGAGGATAGCAAATGTAACCCCGCTAATTAAGAAAGGAGGGAAAGAGAAAACGGGGAACTACAGACCTGTTAGCCTCACATCAGTAGTTGGGAAAATGCTGGAATCTATTATAAAGGAGGCAATAACTGGGCACTTAGAAACTGATTCTGCAGAGTCAACATGGATTTATGAAAGGGAAGTCCTGTTTAACAAAACTATTGGAGTTCTTTGAGGATGTAACTAGTGGAGTAGACAAAGGGGAACCGGTAGATGTGGTGTATTTGGATTTTCAGAAGGCCTTCGATAAGGTCCCACACAAGAGGTTGGTGAACAAAATTAGGGCACATGGAATTGGGGGTAATATACTAGCATGGACTGAGAATTGGTTAACAGACAGAAAACAAAGAGTAGGGATAAACGGGTCTTTTTCAGGATGGCAGGCTGTGACTACTGGGGTACCGCAAGGATCGGTGCTTGGGCCCCAGCTATTCACAATCTATATCAATGATTTGGATGAGGGGACTACATGTAACATTTCCAAATTTGCTGATGATACAAAGCTAGGTGGCAGTGTCAGTTGTGAAGAGGATGTGAAGAGGCTTCAAGGGGATCGCGACAGGCTCAGTGAGTGGGTGAGAACATGGCAAATGGAATATAATGTGGATAAATGTGAAGTTATCCACTCTGGTAGAAAAATCAGAAAGGCAGAGTATTCCTAAATGGTGAAAGATTGGGGAATGCAGATGCTCAAAGGGACCTGGGTGTTCTTGTATATGAGTCACTGAAAGTGAATGTGCAGGTGCAGCAAGCCATTAGGAAGGCAAATGGCATGCTGGCCTTCATTGCAAGAGGATTTGTGTACAGGAGTGAAGAAGTCTTACTCCAATTATATAGGGCCTTGGTGAGACCACACCTGGAGTATTTGTACAATTTTGGTCTCCTTACCTAAGGAAGGGTATACTTGCCATAGAGGGAGTGCAACGAAGGCTCGCGAGATTGATTCCTGGGATGGCAGGACTGTCGTATAAGAAGAGATTGAGTAAACTAGGCCTGTATTCTCTTGAATTCAGAAGAATGAGAGGGGATCTCATTGAAGCATACAAATTATTACAGGGCTTGATAGGGTGGATGCTGGGAAAATGTTTCCCTTGGCTGGGGAGTCTCGAACCAGGGGCCACAGGCCTCAGGATAAAGGGTAGGCCATTCAGGACTGAGATGAGAAGAAATTTCTTCACACAGAGGGTGGTGAATCTTTGGAATTCTCTACCACAGAGGGCTGTGGAGTTATTGGGTATATTCAAAACAGAAGTCGATAGATTTCTGACTAGTAAGGGCATCACGGGACATGGTGATCGGGCCGGTGAATGGAGCTGAGGCAGAAGATCAGTCATGATCTCATTGAATGGTGGAGCAGGCTCGAAGGGCCAAATGGCCTACTCCTGCTCCTATTTCTTATGTTCTCTTTCTACACAGCACCCAGGTGCGTGTACAGATAGACCTTGCACTCACCTCCTCAGCTATTTGCAGCCAGGCTGCCTTGGTGTGCTGAGGAGGCTTCCTCCTTCCATCAGAAGGGAACAGTACCTCCTTGCGTCCTCTTACTCCCTCCACAAGAACAAGGAGGGAGTCATCAAAATGGGGAGCAGCCTTTGTTCCATGTGCTGTCATGTCGGCAACCACCAGCACTCTGGTGCATCAAAGTGGAAGTGAAAGCCAAAGGGGACATGGCCCCCTTAAATGCAACTGCTTCAAATGAGTCATCATAGGCGATCAGCAGACACGCACCCACTGATGGGGCCAGGTAACGCTCACAGCGGGCTTAATAAGCCCAATCTACTCAAAATCGTTAGCGCAGAGCGGCTGGAACTGGGAGTGGGTCCGGAACCCGCCAAACAACTAACCTGACACAAAGCTGACTCCGGCCGTAAAATCCGACCCTGGAAATGGGGATAGGACTATAACACTATAGGCCCCACACTGGAAATGGGCATAGGAATATAACACTATAGGGCGCATTCTGGGAGTGGGGATAGGGTTATAACCCTATAGGACCCATTCTGGGAGTGGGGATAGGGCTGTAACCCTATAGGGCCCATTCTGGGAGTGGGGATAGAGCGATAACACTATTAGGACCCATTCTGGGAGTGGGGATCGGGCTATAACACTATAGGACCCATTCTGGGAGTGTGGATCGGGCTATAACACTATAGGACCCATTCTGGGAGTGGGGATAGGGTTATAACACTATAGGGCCCATTCTGGGAGTGTGGATCGGGCTATAACACTATAGGGCCCATTCTAGGAGTGTGGATCAGGCTGTAACACTATAGGGCCCATTCTAGGAGTGGGGATAGGGCTATAACACTATAGGACCCATTCTGGGAGTGGGGATAGGGCTATAACACTATAGGACCCATTCTGGGAGTGGGGATCAGGCTATAACACTATAGGGTCCATTCTGGGAGTGGGGATAGGGTTATAACACTATAGGGCCCATTCTGGGAGTGGGGATAGAGCGATAACACTATAGGGCCCATTCTGGGAGTGGGGATAGGGTTATAACACTATAGGGCCCATTCTGGGACCCACACGCTCATCTAGTGAGGCCCCACACTGCTTACATGATAGCATAACCCAGGGGTATGTCAATCATACCCCTTGTGATGTAATCCTGATATTTGTGCCTTTGAACATGTCCCTAAGATCCTCTCCAAATTTTTGAAGGAGACTGATAAGACAAGACCAGATCTGAATCATTAAGCTGCTTTATTTCACAACAAGTGAGCATACAGAGCAACACTGATGATGGGACTCAATCAGTATAACTTGTCCTTGCATAATATTATAAAATTAACGAATGTGCTGTGCTTCCCCATATCAGTAGGTCAGCTTGCTTGACGTCAACAAAATAACTCTTAACTACCCTTTCCTACATTCTCCTTCAGAGAGCTTGTCCTCTGTTTAGAGACCTGACTAACTGTCTGTGTCTCTCTGCCTCAAACCTTTTTTATTTCCTTGTCTCAAACCTTTTTTATTTCCTTGTGTTTGCATCCCCACTCAGAGAGGGATTCCCTTCATTCAGTAAGTGCGGCGAGCTGACTCGAATCTGCCTGCACTCGAAAGCCTTCACTCCCATGGGGAGTGGCAACCCCCTAGGAAATTCTCATATACGAAACAAAATACAGACAAAATTAATTTTCTTACAAATAAAACGGACAATAGAATTCTCAGAGGAGTGGGATGTTTTTAAAGTGGGGAAGTTTTAAAAGCAATTGTTATATGGCTGTCGAGCCTATTTTCGGTTGAGGTAACACTGCGGAAACGGCCCTGATAAAAAGATCATTGCTGTAAAACCCGTGACACTGCCACATTTACATCTACCCATGTCTTGCCTTCAGATAGCACTGAAACTGTCCGGCCTCCTGGCAGTTGACCTTTCACACTTGGGTCAGTATCTGCACCAGTGGCCTGGTTATACCAGCTGCCGGGCAAAGCCAGATCTTGCCCCTGCCCCCAATGGTTGGATTTGGCTAAGCCAGCGAGATTACATGCGAGTTGGCATCGGTTGAGCGGAGGCCCATGTTTTAGAATCTGACTGTGAATAAACCTTTGCGGCCTACTTTGAGCTTCTTGGAGACCAAACGGGGGCACACGCCTCCCATGATCATCTGTACCTGTAGCCAAGAGATGGCCGTGAAAGCAAGGTCCCCACCCGGCCTCATTGAGATGAGGCCGGCGAGCTACAGGACACCAAAGAGGTGCCACGATACAGCTTTCCAGATTATGGTCTACCGATATCGGGCCTGCCCCGGTCGCCACTAAGTTAAGTGTAGGGAGTGGGGTTGCAATCATGGAGGGGGCTGGGTGGATTCACGGGGCATTGGCAGCCCAGATTATTCCTGTTCCTTCTGGGCCTCACAGAAATAATTTAACACTTATCCTTGTCTCATCTCTTCTCTTCCATCGCCCGTGGAGCTGGTTGGAGTGTGCACGGTGCAATTTCCCACCAGTTCTGGCCTAAAATGGCAATCGGGGTCCTATTTACATCATAGCACCCCGATTACCATATTAATCAGGCACTTTGGACACCTGAAAGTAGGCCCCTTTCAAAATGGTGCCGGTCGCATCGCCGGTGTTAACGAGCCACTAAGGCTACCGACCCCCATTTTGAGGCCCTTATCCCCAGGCGACAGCACTCAAAATGGACCTCACTGACTCCAATATGAAGAGCTGCTTTAACAATATTGAACAGAAATACTTGACCCAATTTTTTGTGTGTGTTTTGTTTTTCACTTATTCACATGAGGTAGAAATACTTCCATTTGGAGAAAGTTGTTACCAAGCTACAGAGAATGTTATTCCAACTTGCTTTAACGTAAAAAGACACAAACATAAACACTATTCCTTTACACCAAAAACACTAAAATTAATCTATTTTGAAAGCCGTATTGAAGTGTCCAGCAGAGTACTTTAGTTTAGTTCCTAGTACTCTCACATCACCTCCCCTGTAAAAATATTCTTTGACTATGTTTTTATAAATTAAAAAGCCAAACAACTTCTCATTCAAAGGTTAATCCCCACCACAGCCAAAGCTCCATGCTCCCATTTGTACCAGTGACACGACTGATGGAGAACGGTCTGTGTGTGTCCAGGGCTGGCTTCCTTCAGTGGCCCAGGAGGTACAAAAAGCAATCAAAAAGGCTAATGAAATGTTGGCCTTTAGCTCAAGAGGGCTGGAATACAAAGGGGTAGAAGTGATGCTTCAGCTGTACAGGGCCTTGGTCAGACCCCATCTGGAGTACTGTGTTCAGTTCTGGGCCCCGCACCTCAGAAAGGATAAATTGCAGCGCAGATTCACCAGAATGATACCGGGCTAAAAGGGTTAAATTATGAGACCAGGTTGCATAGACTAGGCTTATATTCCCTCGAGTATAGAAGATTGAGGGGTGAACTAATTGAGGTGTTTAAGATGATTAAAGGAGTTGATAGGGTAGAGAGAGAGAAACTATTTCCTCTGGTGGAGAATCCAGAAACATAGAAGATAGGAGCAGGAGTAGGCCATTCGGCCCCTCGAGCCTGCTCCGCCATTCAATGAGATCATGGCTGAACAAGGGGCATAACCTTAAAATTAAATCTAGAACGTTCAGGGGTGACGTCAGGAAGCACTTCTTCACACAAAGGGTAGTTGAAATATGGCACACTCTCCCTCAAAAAGCTGTGGATGCTGGGGGTCAATTGAAGCTTTCAAGACTGAGATAGATAGATTTTTGTTAGTCAAGGGATATGGAACCAAGGCAGGTAGATGGAGTTGAGGTACAGATCAGCCATGATCTCATTGAATGATGGAACAGGCCAGAGGGGCTGAATGTTCTGATGGAGGTGCAGGCCCCATAGAATCAATCCTAGGTAACTCCAAACGTGCAGCTCCAATCGCAAAGGTTGGTCTTTGAACATTGCCAACTGAAGCAGTCTGAAGGCAGCAAGACCTGGAGTTGGATTCCACTGGAGAAGGAGCTGGACATTTTTAACCCTCAAAAAAGTCAATGAATATTTTAATTAAAACTATCTTCCCAAATCGGTAAAAAGTGCTTCCCTTTAATTTGGGGAGAATTTCCTGTGGGGTTAACCCCATCCCCCACTTTAACTACAGTAGAAGCCCTGGGAGAAAATGGTGTAAATGGCTGTTTTTAGCCATTTCTCTGAGGGGGAGTGGGGGCACACCAATCTCCCTCCAGAATATCCCGGCGGAAATTCCCAGTGATGATCTCATTACATGTCTGAAAAATACACTTTCTAGTCCATGATTACCTGAAAATACACTTTCCCCTGCTATTCACACACTTCATATTCCAAGATATTCTAATTTGCATTGCTTCATATGGTTTTTTTAAAAAAAAAATTTAAGTCCAGTAAATTGCCTTAAAACCTATGCTAATTACATGCACATTTGCTCCATGACATGATGCAAGGATTGGCCAATCATGTCTTGGAATGGGGTACGTCTTGAGACCAAGTCATCGGTTGACGGTGCCCTCTGTAAACTGGTAGGCAACTGGGCCTTTCACAAATGGCTCGTTGACCTTCTGTTGCTCTCTGGTGACCGGCACAGAGTCCATGACCGAGGGAAATGAGAGCTGGTCCTGGTCCAGAATGTTCACCTCATCCTCCGGCTTGTCTTTCTTCAAGTAGAAGATCCTTTTAAATTCTTTGAGTTTATGAAGCTCACAGAAGGTTTCCAGGACAAGAAGCACAGCAGTGAGACCAATCAGGAGGTAGACTAGAGAGAGAGACAGAGAGAGAGGCACATGTTATTTATTTTTAGATACAATTAGATATAGATGGTTTAACATAACAAGAATTAGGAGCAGGAGTAGGCTATTTGGCAATTTAATAAGATCATGGCTGATCTTCTACCTCAACTCCACTTTCCCGCCCAATCCCCATATCTCTTGATTCCCTTAGAGTCCAAAAATCTATCTATCTCTGCCTTGAGTATACTCAATGACTGAGAACCGACAGCTCTCTGGGGTAGAGAATGCCAAAGATTCACAACTCGGAGTGAAGAAATCTCTCCTCATCTCAGTCATAAATGGCCAACCCCTTATTCTGAGACTATGACCCCTAGTTCTAAACTCTCCAGTCAGGGGAAACATCCTCCCTGGAACTACTCTGTCAAGCCCCTTAAGAATTTTATATGTTTCAATTACATCATCTCTCATTCTTCTAATTTCTAGGGAATATAGGCCCAGTCTCCTCAGTTTCTCCTCATAGGACAGCCCGCTCATCCCTGGAATCAGTCCAGTAAACCTACGTTGCACTCCCTCGAAGCCAATTATATCCTTCCTTAGGTAAGGAGACCCAAACTGTACAAAGTACTCCAGGTGTGGTCACACCAAGACCCTGTACAGTTGCAGTAATTAAATATGACTAGCATGCAATCATTGATTTGAGAGTACTTTTTCCTAAAATGCTTGACAAACATATATTTCATTTGAAGCTTCTTGACCTGATATATGAGGTCAGAGACTGATACTCTGTGATGATTGGCTCACCTCTTGACCCCTCAGAGCCTCTCTGCCACCAACACGGCTCAAGGCATGAGTGTGATGGAATGCTCTCCACTTGCCTGGGTGGGTGCAGCCTCAAGAAGCTTGTCACCATCCAGGATAGAGCAGTCTACTTGATCAGCACCCACTGGACTCCGCATCATTACATGGAATGTACAGTGCAGAAACAGGCCATTCGGCCTAACTGGTCTATGCCGGTGTTTGTGCTCCACACAAGCCTCCTCCCACCCCTCTTCATCTCACCCTATCACCATATTCTTCTATTCCTTTCTACCTCATGTGTTTATCCAGCTTCCCCTTAAATGCATCTATGTTATTTGCTTCAACCACTCCCTGTGGTAGCAAGTTCCACATTCTCACCACTCTCTGGGTAACGCAGTTTCTCCTAAATTCCCTACTGGATTTATTAGTGACTATCTTGTATTTATGGCCCCTAGTTTTGAAGTGGAAACATCTTCTCTACATCTACCCTATCAAACCCCTTCACTATTTTAAAGACCTCTATCAGGTCACCCCTCAGTCTTCTCTTTTCTAGAGAAAAGAGCCCCAGCCTGTTCAGCCTTTCCTGATACGTATAACCTCTCAGTTCTGATATCATCCACCCCCTCTATCATTGACTGTGGTTTCAGTGTGTCTGAGCTACAGGATGCACTGCATCAAGTCGCCAAGATTATTTCAATAGAACCCTCTCCCCTGCCACCATCACCACAAGAAGGCCCATCACCACCTTTTCACGGCATCAATAAATTGGCCTTGCCTATGATGCCCACATCCCAAGAACAAATATTTAAAAAAAATTACCACAGCATTTACATCATTCAAAGTTCTAATGCAGGTAACCATAAACTCTGATTTAGGAGGACTGCTCCCCCATTGGTTATTGTGGAACAGAGTGAGCATTTGAACAAATGTGAGCTGATTAGAACGAGCCAGCATGGATTTGTAAAGGGTAAATCATGTCTAATAAACTTGTTTAAATTATTTGAGGAGATAACTAAAGTGGTCGTTAAGGGAATTGCTGAGGATGTTATTTATGTGGACTTCTAGAAGGCATTCGACAAGGTTCCTGATAAGAGACAAAAATGAGCGCACATGGAATTGGAGGCAAACTATTGGCTTGGAGAGGCAATTGGTTAGGAGGTAGGAGAGTAGGGATAATGATAGGATGTGACTAGTGGTGCCCCCCAGGGATCTGTAGTGGGACTTCAGCTTTTCAATGTATCCATCAATGGCTTAAATGAAGGAATAGGGAGCCGTATATATCCAATTTTGCAGATAATACTAAGTTAGGTGGCACAGTAAATAGTGTGAGCAGAAAGTTGCAAAGGGACATTGATAGATTAAGTGAGTGGGCAAAATTGTGGCGGATGGAGTTCAATGTGGGGAAATGCGCAATGATCCACTTTGGACCTAAGAAAGATAAATCAGAGTATTTTCTAAATGGTGAGAGGCCGGGAATGTGGAGGAGCAGAGAGATTTAGGGGTCAAAGTACAGAAATCACCAAAAGCTAGTGGACAGATATAAAAAATAATTAAAAAGGCTAATGGAATGTTGGTCTTTATCTCGAGAGGGCGATACAAAGAGGTGGAAGTTATGTTACAGCTGTACGGAGCTCTGGTTAGACACCGTCTGGAGTACTGTGTTCAGTTCTGGGCACCGGACCTCAGGAAGGATATATTGGCCTTGGAGGGGGAGCAGCGCAGATTCACCAGAATGATACCGGGGCTAAAAGGGTTAAATTACAAGGACAGGTTGCATAAACTAGGCTTGTATTCCCTCGAGTATAGAAGATTAAGGGGGTGATCTAATTCAGGCGTTTAAGAGGATTAAATGAGTTGCTAGGGCTAGGGTAGATGGAGAGAAAGTATTTCCTCGGTGGGGGGGGGGCGCGCGGAGAGGGGGGAGTCCAGAACAAGGAGCATAACCTTAAAATTAGAGCTGGGCCATTCAGGGGTGTCGTCAGGAAGCACTTCTTCACACAAAGGGTAGTGGAAATATGGAAAACTCTCCCCAAAGAGCTGTTGAGGCTTGGGGGGGGGGGGGGGTGGTCAATTGAAAATTTCAACACGGAAATTGATAGATTTTTGTTGGGTACCAAGGCGGGTAGATGGAGTTAGGATACAGATCAGTCATCATCTCATTGAATGGCGGAACAGGCTCGAGAGGCTGAATGGCCTCCTCCTGCTCCTATGTATTTCTATGGAGTGCGATGCATCCTAATTTGAGTGATCATCTGCTAGTTGAAGTTCAAATTGGGCCTATTTCTCTCTCTCGCTCTCCTGGTTCTCGAGTGAGGTGGTTTGTACAAAGTGGCAGGAGGGTCAAAATAAAAGTTACTCAGCGAGTTGCTTTGATCTGGAATGCACTGCCTAAAAGGGTGGTGGAAGCAGGTTCAAAAACTTTCAAAAAGGAATTGGATAAAAACTTGAAGGGGAGAAATTGGCAGGGAAATTGGGAAAGAGCAGGGGTGTGGGACTAATTGGATAGTTCTTTCAAAGAGCCGGCACAGGCACAATGGGTCGAATGGCCTCCATGCTGTATCATTCTACCTCTATTTACTATCTACCCTCTTTGAATAGATCTTTTACATCCACCTAAGAGGGCAGACAGGGCCTCGGTTTAACATCTCATCTGAAAGATGTCAACTCCGACAGTGCAGCACTCCCTCAGTACTGCACTGGAGCGTCAGCCTAGATTTTTGCGCTCAAGTCTCTGGAGTGGGGATTTGAACCCACAACCTTCTGATTCAGAGGGGAGAGTGCTATCACCGAGCAAAGAACGACCATCCCCACTAGACATTATTATATCCAACAACTACTGCCGTTACTGACCAGTTATTCCAAATTTGTACAGGTCTCGAAATTGCTGGTGCTGAACCTCCCCAGGAACGTAATCTCCCAGTCCGATGGTGCTGAGGGAGATGAAGCAAAAGTATATGGATTCCAGAAAGTTCCAGTCATTCTCCAGGTTGGAGAAAATAGCCGCCGGGATGAAGAAGAAACACGAGATGATAACCAGTCCCAACAAGAAGGCATGGACAATGGCGACGCTTTGCTTAGGGTAGCCCCAGCGAGTGTGGATGTATTGGACCGGGCGCCTGGTCACGTGCACCATGATGCGCTGTACGATGGAGGTGAGGAAGAGCAGCGTGAAGGGAATCCCAACGACAGAGTACATTATGCAGAAGGCCTTCCCACCATCAGAGAGAGGGACCGTGTGACCGTAACCTGCAACAGAAAAACAGTTTTGTAACTCCAGGCCAAAGACCAGATGTCCACGTGACAAAATAGGGCTACAGGAATGGTCCTTAGGGAACGCCAGGGGCTGCACATTAAGGGAATTGTGTATCTTCCGCTTGTTTTAATTGATGGATACGCATTGACTGGGACTGTGCAATCTCCCCCCACGTGCCCATCGGGATTCCGAAAGCCCAGTATCTTCCCTTGCACTTACCTGCTGCCTTCAAAACCCAGGCAACGTTTCAGTGGCAAGTGCTTCAGGAGGGGACAGTAATTCAGGGCTAATTGTGGAGGATTGCAGAGGAAGCAACAACAAGGGCGATGGAGAATTGACGTGCGAACGACACGAGGGAAACCATGCACGAGTGCAGACAACACAAGTGCAAACGACTTCCAGCTACTGAAAGAAAAGAAAGGAATTGCATTGTTTCCACAACCTCAGGAAATTGCAAAGCGGGCCATGATTTACTTTTGAAGTGTAGTCATTTTTATGACAATGTGGCAGTGAATTTGTACACAGCAAGGGATGGCCGCCCTGGATTTGGGATGGGTGGGGGGATTGGCAATTTGTTTTGGGCAGAGACGCAAGTGAAGTGCTACTTCCAGTGCAGTACTGAGGGAGTGCTGCACTGTCGGCGGTGCCGTCTTTCAGGTGAGACGTTAAACCGAGGCCCTGTCTGCCCCCTCAGGTAGATGTAAAAGATCCCACGACACTATTTCGAAGAAGAGCAGGGGAGTTATCCCCAGTGTCCTGGCCAATATTTATCCCTCAACCAACATCACAAAAACAGATTATCTGGTCATTATCACATTGCTGTTTGTGGGATTTGCTGTGTGCAAATTGGTTGCCACGTTTCCTATATTACAACAGTGACTACACTCCAAAAGTACTTCATTGGCTGTAAAGCGTTTTGGGACATCCTGAGGTCATGGAAGGCGCTATATAAATACAAGTCTTTCTAAGCTGGTGTATTCCACCAAGTATGCTTACTGGCAGGCTTATGCCAAGTCAATGTACTTATTTGAAATAAGACATGCAATCAATTAGCCTACTAAAAATCTGGTTGGATTTCACAGTGCTTATTCCTCATGAACTCCACACCACTGCCGAGCGTCAGAGCTGATCGATGATCAGAAACTCAACCGGACCAGCTAAGTAAATGCCGTGGTCACTAGAGCAAGTCAGAGGCTGGTTATTCTGTGGCGAGTGATTCGCCTCCTGACTCCCCATAGACTTTCCACCATCTACAAGGTACAAGTAAGGAGTGTGATGGAATATTCTCCACTTGCCTGGATAAGTGCAGCTCCAACAACACTCAAGAAGCTCAATACCATCCAGGACAAAGCAGCTCGCTTGATTGGCACCCCATCCACCACCATAAACATTTACTCCCTCTACCACCAGCACACCGTGGCTGCAGTGTGTTCCATCTACAAGATGCAGTGTAGCAACTTGCCAAGGCTTCTTCGACAGCACCACCCAAACCCGCGACCTCCATCACCTAGAAGGACAAGGGCAGCAGGCGCATGGGAACACCACCACCTCCAAGTCACACACCATCCTGACGTAGAAATATATTGCCGTTCCTTCATTGTCACTAGATCAAAATCCTGGAACTCCCTCTCTAACAGCACTGTGGGAGTACCTTCACTACACGGACTGCAGCAGTTCAAGAAGGCAGCTCACCACCACCTTCTCAAGGGCAATTAGGGATGGGCAATAAATGCTGGCCTTGCCAGCGCCGCCCACATCCCGAGAATGAATTATAAGATAAACCTAAATGAATTTTGAAACCTCATCATTCCTTGAGGTTATTCTATTTTTCTTCAAATGTAGTAAATAAATAACGGCCCTATGTTCACTTCCCCTCACCCTTAGGGCCAATTTAATTGCTGTTCACTGTACTATCGGGTGTTGTGTTGTAGGAAAGGAGGTTGGATTCCTGTTGGGTGGGGGTAGTCGGCAGCCACCCTCTCTGTGGTGACTAACGTTGCAATCACAGGCTGGCGATAACTCAGGATAAAAGGCAACAACTATTATCCGGGCAGAGCCATTTACACCGGGGAAATATTCGGAGCGAGAGCCTAGGGAAGTAAGATGCAGTGTGTCAACACTTGAAGGGGCCGATTTTGAGCTGGCCGCAACCGGCGTTTACGGGGTTGGGGAGGGGAGGATCGTGGCGTCAAGGTGGGGTTGATCGGCCTGGTAACCCTGATGATCGCTACCCCATTACTGGGGTCTACTGTCGGGGCGGCCAAAGCCATATCCTGTTTTGGGGGGGGGGGGGGGCGTTTCTTTGAATATGCAAATGATGTAGGGTTACCGGGGCGGTCAGCTACTGATCCCACCTTTAGGCCACTACCCCTCCACCCCCCCAAACCCCTATTGTGGCCAGTTCAAAACCGACCCCCTCAAATGTTGATATGCTTCATCCTATTTTCATAGGACCCCCTGATTGCCATTTTAGGTCAGAACTGGCCGGAGCACCATGCACTCACCGACCAGCTTCACTGGCGACCAAGCCCAGGAGGATCCACACCACTGGAAAAGGTAAATTATTTATCGTGGGGCCAAGAGGAGCAGCAGTCATCCTTCAGCCCCCAGAGAAATAATCAGGGCTGCTCGTCCCCCACCCCTACTCCCAGGACCAACCTGCAGCTACTGCTGGCATCCCAGAACACCGCCATTCCCGTCACCCCCAAAACCGGCAAGGTGCCTCAGGAGGCCCGTTTGGCGTCAGCTGATCGGCAGTTAGATTCGAACGAGGCCCCCCCACAGGGGCCTCAAACTGGCGGCGGCCTCTTTGCCGTGATCCATGCTCTCCGCTGGTCGACCGCCCAAGATTCCAGATCTACCCGTCGGAACCCAAGGTTAGCGATAGTCAATCCCGATAAACAAAAGACTTGCATTTCTATAGCGCCTTTCACAATCTCAGGATGTCCCAAAGCACTTTACAGCCATTGAAGTATTTTTGAAGTATAGTCACTATTGTAATGTAGGAAACGCGGCAGCCAATTTGCACACACCATGATCCCACAAACAGCAATATGATAATGACCAGATAATCTGTTTTAGTGACGTTGGTTGAGGGATAAATATTGCCTATGGTACCGGGGAGAATTCCCCTCCTCTTCTTCGAACTTGAGCTATGGGATCTTTTATGTCCATCTGAGGGGGCAGACAGGGCTTCAGCTTAATATCTCATCTGAAAGACAGCACCTTCGACAGTGCAGCACTCCCTCAGTACTGTACTGGGAGTGTCAGCCTGGATTATATGCTCAAGTCTCTGGTGTGGGTCTTGAACCAACGACTTTCTGACTCAGACGCAAGATTGCTATCCACTGAGCCGATCGGAGCTAACACCAAATTGGAACGGAGGTGGATAATTGGTAGAGTAGATTATAACGGCATGACAACATCAAGGAAACAATCTCACTCCAACATAAAGCCAATCCACAGTGTCTCAGCTCTGTTTATAATTAGAAGGTGACTTCACCTCTACAGCCAAACATGCTGACCTCACTTTTTGGAACAGTGACTATTTGATACCATCTTTGCCAATGTACAGGCCAGGAATAGAAACCTCGATCAAAGAATGGGAAAAAAAATCCAACTTATCTGGTTTAATCAATGTGCTTAAATTTAGAACAACCAGAATCCTGAGCCAACAATGTCATTCCGAATGAGTGTACCACAATGCAGATGAATATCACTTGTTGCTTGAATGATGTTTTATTCAACAATGTACTTCAAAAATTAGTCCTGCTGCTAATTGTACTTGCCACGGTCCGGCAACGTCTCAATCTTAAAATTCTCATCCGTGTTTTCAAATCCCTTCATGGCCTCGCACTCTCCCTATCTCTGTAATTTCCTCCAGCCCTACAACCCTCCGAGATATCTGTGTTCCTCAGATTCTGGCCTCTTGAGCATCTCCAATTTTAATCGCTCCACCATTGGTGGCCGAGCCTTCAGCTGTCGAGGCCCTAAGCTCTGGAATTCCCTCCCTAAACCTCTTCACCTCTCTCACCTCCTTTAAAACACTCCTTAAAACTTATCCTTTGACCAAGCTTTTGGTCATCGGCCCTAATATCTCCTCATGAGGCTCAACGTCAAATTTAGTCTGATAATGAGATGGCAGGAATGACGTATAAAGAGAGATTGGGTTGATTAGGCTTATATTTGCTAGAGTTTGAAGAATGAGAGGGGATCTCATTGAAACTTATAAAATTCTAACAGGACTAGACAGACTAGATGCAGGAAGGATGTTCCCGATGGCAGGGGAGTCCAGAACCAGGGGTCACAGTCTAAGGATAAGGGGTAAGCCATTTAGGACTGAGATGAGGAGGAATTTCTTCACCCAGAGAGTGGTGAACCTGTGGAAGTCTCTACCACAGAAGGCAGTTGAGGCCAACTTATTAAATATATTCAAGAAGGAGTTAGATATATTTCTTAAGGCTAAAGGGATCAAGGGATATGGGGAGAAAGCAGGGACAGGGTGATGCGCTATCAATTACTCATAAAAGACTGAGAGTTAAGAGAGTAACTAAAGGCTTTTATTAACAAAAGAATGAAGGTCTGCCTCGAGTGGTCGACCGGTCCAGAAATACAAAGGGCTGGGGAGCAGTCACCTTTATACTAGGACTTGTGGGAGGAGTCAGCCGAGGCATGTCCAGGCATGTACACAGTGGAATACAAACAGTGGTTTACCACATTCACCCCTTGTTTAAAATTGAGTCCGGCGGGGTGAAGTGTATTAAAAGTTAGTGTATTGGAGTCTCTCCGGAGGTCTTGTCTGCCGCTGTAAGCATACTGGGGGTTGGCGTGGAGGAGGTCGACCCTCTCGACCAGGGGGTCCGTTTTATGGGTCCTCACATGTCTTCTCAGTAGGACCGGCCCTGGGGACGTCAGCCATGGCAGTAGCGATGTCCCCGATGTGGACTTCCTTGGGAAGACAAACATTTTCTCATGAGGGGTGGCGTTAGTGGCAGTGCAGAGCAGTGACCGAATAGAGTGGAGCGCATCGGGGAGCACATCCTGCCAGCGGGAGGTTGGAAGGCCCCTAGACTTTAAGGCTAGCAGGGCGGCCTTCCAAACTGTCGCATTTTCTCTTTCCACCTGTCCGTTCCCCCGGGGGTTGTAACTGGTGGTCCTGCTTGTGGCAATACCCCTAGTTAGCAGGTACTGACGGAGTTCGTCGCTCATAAACGATGAGCCCCGGTCGCTATGGATATAGCTGGGGAAACCGAACAGGGTGAAGAGGTCGTTCAGACATTTAATGACCGTGGCACTGGTCATGTCCGGGCAGGGGATGGCGAACGGGAAACGGGAGTACTCATCAATAATATTGAGGAAGTACACATTGCGGTCGGAGGAGGGGAGAGGCCCTTTAAAATCAACGCTCAGGCGCTCGAAGGGGCGAGTGGCTTTTATCAGATGGGCCCTGTCTGGTCTATAAAAGTGCGGTTTGCACTCAGCGCAGACTTGGCAGTTCCTGGTCATGGTCCTGACCTCCTCAATAGAGTAAGGCAGGTTGCGGGCCTTGATGAAGTGGAAGAACCTGGTGACCCCCGGGTGGCAGAGGTCATTGTGGAGGGCCCGCAGTCTATCGATCTGCGCACTGGCGCAGGTGCCACGCGATAGCGCATCCGGGGGTTCATTGAGCTTCCCGGGCCGGTACAAGATCTCGTAATTGTAGGTGGAAAGTTCGATTCTCCACCTCAAGATCTTGTCATGTTTGATTTTGCCCCTCTGCTTGTTGTTAAACATGAAAGCAACTGAACGCTGGTCAGTGAGCAGGGTAAATCGTTTTCCGGCCAGGTAGTGCCTCCAATGACGCACAGCCTCCACAATCGCCTGGGCCTCCTTCTCAACAGCGCAGTGTCTGGTCTCCGGGCCTTGGAGGGTTCGTGAAAAGAAGGCCACGGGTCTCCCCGCCTGATTGAGGGTAGCGGCCAGGGCAAAGTCGGACGCGTCGCTTTCCACCTGGAAGGGGATGGATTCGTCCACTGCGTGCATGGTGGCTTTGGCA
Source organism: Somniosus microcephalus (assembly GCF_052327205.1). Taxonomy (NCBI): domain Eukaryota; kingdom Metazoa; phylum Chordata; class Chondrichthyes; order Squaliformes; family Somniosidae; genus Somniosus; species Somniosus microcephalus. The sequence goes on along the minus strand of NC_140995.1, from coordinate 68,540,136 downwards.
ATGTCCTCCTTGATACGGTGGAAGGCTAAGCGGGCCTCTGCCGTCAAGGGAAAAGAGGTGGACTTGATCAGCGGACGGGCCTTGTCCGCATAGTAGGGGACCCACTGGGCGTAATAGGAGAAAAACCCTAGGCACCTCTTCAGGGCCTTGAGGCAGTGGGGCAGTGGGAGTTCCATAAGGGGACGCATCCGGTCGGGGTCGGGGCCGATGACTCCGTGTTCCACAACACAGCCAAGGATGGCGAGGCGGTTTGTGCGGAATATGCACTTCTCCTTGTTATATGTCAGGTTCAGGAGTTGGGCGGTGCGGAGGAATTTTTCGAGGTTTGCGTCATGGTCCTGCAAGTCACGGCCGCAGATGGTCACATTGTCCAGATATGGGAAAGTGGCCTGCAACGCATTTTGATCTACCATCCGGTCCATCTCCCTTTGGAAGACGGAGACCCCGTTGGTGACGCCAAAGGGAACCCTAAGGAAGTGATAGAGGCGGCCGTTTGCCTCAAAGGCAGTATACTGGCGGTCCTCAGGGCGGATAGGGAGCTGGTGGTACGCTGATTTCAGGTCAATGGTCGAGAAGACGCGGTACTGCGCGATCTGGTTGACCATATCAGCTATGCGGGGGAGTGGGTAGGCGTCCAGCAGGGTGTAGCGATTTATTGTCTGGCTGTAGTCGATGACCAGGCGCTGCTTCTCGCCGGTCTTAACGACCACAACCTGGGCTCGCCAGGGGCTGGTGCTGCCCTCAATAATCCCTTCCTTCAGGAGCTGCTCCACTTCGGTTTTAATGAAAACCCTGTCCCCGGCACTGTATCGCCTGCTCTTTGTGGCGATGGGCTTACAGCCGAGGGTGAGGTTAGCAAACAGTGGGGGGGGGTGACTCTGAGTGTGGAGAGGTTGCACCTGGTGCGCGGCGGGCAATTTGGAAGCTGCTGGCTGTGGACTGTGAGTGGGGGTAGGGGTCCACCGTACGCCATCGTAACACTTTTAAGGTGGCACTGAAAATCTAACCCCAGCAGGACGGCAGCGCAGAGGTCGGGCAGGACCAGAAGTTTAAAATGATCGTACACAGTCCCGTCTACTACGAGTGTCACCACGCAGTAGCCGCCGATGTCCGCCGACTGGGACTCGGAGGCCATAGAAATCCGCTGGTGCGCAGGCAGGACTGGGAGAGAGCAACGCCGCACCGTGTCGGGGTGGATGAAGCTCTCCGTGCTCCCAGAGTCAAAAAGGCAGATTGTATCGTGACCATTTACCTTAATGTCCATTGTGGAACTGGCCAGCTGGTGCGGTCTCGCTTGGTCCAGTGTAACGGATGCCAGCGTAGGGGTCGGTGTGTCGCTGCGGGTATCAGATGAGGCGGTGTTGGGGGCCTGCTGCGTTCCGGCTATCGTCCAAGATGGCGGCGTCCATGATCCCCATGTGGCTGGAGGCGTCCAAAATGGCTGCTGTACCGGTGGTTCGCACATGGCTGGGGAGGCCCAAGATGGCGGCCCGCATGGCCCACACGCGGTGCTGCTGGGGTTCAGGGTGGCTTTGGCCCTGCAGACGCTAGCGTAGTGTCCCTTCTTCCCGCAGCCCGAGCAGATCGCATTTTTCGCCGGGCTGCGCACTCTGGGGCGTTTTGCCTGGCCACAGAAGTAGCATTTCTGGCCTTGGGGCACTGCTGTCTGGCCTTGGGACACTGCTGCGGTAGTTGGGCCGTTGCTGGGGTGTGGCTGGGGTGGCACGGCGCTATGAGGTGGTCCTACCATGTCCCAGGCTGTCATTCCCCGCGGCGTCCACGGTGCAGAGGAGTAGGCATCCATGCCCCAGTAGGCTGCATCCAGTGATAGTGCGAGTTCAGAGGCCTTGTTGAGGTCGAGGTCACTCTGCTCCAACAGTCGCTGTCGGGTGTAATTGGATCTGTGGCCCGCTACAAAAGCGTCCCGGATAAGTTCCTCTGTGTACACGGCGGCCTTTACATGCTTACAACCACAGGCCCGGCCAAGCACAGACAGTGCCTGAAGGTATTCCACGGTCGATTCCCCAGGTTGTTGTTTACGACTCCCCAGAAGGTGCCTGGCGTACACTTCGTTCACTGGGCGCGTGTACTGGTCCTTGAGGAGCTTGATAGCGTCCGCGTACGAGGTTGCGTCTTGGATGACTGAGTACACTCGGTGGTTCACTTTGGAGGTCAGGACATCCAGTTTGTCCTCGTCCGATTTGATTGCTGCGGAGGCGGTCAGGAATTTTTCTAAACACTTAAGCGTGTTGGTGGATGAGTCCGCCTCCCGATGATCTAAGTCCAGGCATGCTGGTGTGAGGATCTTCTCCATTATAAAAATTTTGTTAATAAAATTGATGCGCTATCAATCACTCATAAAAGACTGAGAGTTAAGAGAGTAACTAAAGGCTTTTATTAACAAAAGAATGAAGGTCTGCTTCGAGTGGTCGACCGGTCCAGAAATACAAAGGGCTGGGGAGCAGTCACCTTTATACTAGGACTTGTGGGAAGAGTCAGCCGAGGCATGTCCAGGCATGTACACAGTGGAATACAAACAGTGGTTTACCACACAGGGTACTGAATTTGGATGATCAGCCATGATCTCATTAAATGGCGGAACAGGCTCGAGGGGCCAAATGGCCTACTCCTGCTCCTATCTTCTATGTTTCTATATAACCCCCCTGTGAAGCACCTTGGGACGTTTTACTACGTTAAAGGCGCTATATAAATACAGGTTGTTATTGGTCTCTTGCTTTTGTTCAATTAGATTAGCAAATCAGCTTCAGAACAACTAGTCACAATGTGAAGATGGAACTGAAGCTACTAAACTAAATGACTAATATTAAACTCCAGGGCTCGAGTGCCAAATCTAGGCCGATGCTCCAGTATAGGCCCGAGGGAGTTCGGTGTTGTCAAAGGAGCCGATGAGGCCCCGTCAGCCCACTCATGTGGACGTAAACGATCCCATGGCACTATTTCGATCAAGAGCTGGGAAGTTCTCCCCAGTGTCCTGGCCAATATTTATCCCTCAATCAACATAACAAAAACAGATAATCTAGTCATTATCACATTACGGTTTGTGGGAGCTTGCTGTGCGCAGATTAGCTGCCACGTTTCCTAACATTACAGCAGTGACTACACTTCAAAAGTACTTCATTGGTCGTAAAGCATTTTAGGACGTCCTGAGGTTGTGAAAGGCGCTATAGCAACTCTCTCTCTCTTTATTAGGTCTCCTTGGCTTGTTCAACTAACAAACCTGGTAGGTCCAGCAGCTTGTTTGCCACAAACAGATTGAAATGGGCCAAGTCACAATTTTCAGCTGCTTAAACAGTGATAATTTCAGCTTCAAAATTTACCAGTGCCCTAACCCGTGGGATGGACTACACTTCAAAAGTAATTCATTGGTTTTGAAGCGCACCGAGTCATCCTGAGGTCAAGAAAGGAACAATATAAATGCAAACTCTTTCTTAATGAAGTGCAAGTTCTTGTGCATCAATTCAAGAGCGCCGGTTGATGATTAAAAACATAGAAACATAGAAGATAGGAGCAGGAGTAGGCCATTCGGCCCCTCGAGCCCGCTCCGCCACTTAATGAGATCATGGCTGATCATCCAAATTCAGTACCCTGTCCCTGCTTTCTCCCCATATCCTTTGATCCCTTTAGCCTTAAGAAATGTATCTAACTCCTTCTTGAATATATTTAATGAATTGGCCTCAACTGCCTTCTGTGGTAGAGAATTCCACAGGTTCACCACTCTCTGGGTGAAGAAATTCCTCCTCATCTCAGTCCTAAATGGCTTACCCCTTATCGTTAGACTGTGAGCCCTGGTTCCGGATGCCCCCGCCATCGGGAACAGCCTTCCTGCATCTAGTCTGTCTAGTCCTGTTAGAATTTTATAAGTTTCAATGAGATCCCCTCTCATTCTTCTAAACTCCAGCGAATATAAGCCTAATCGACCCAATCTCTCTTCATACGTCATTCCTGCCATCCCAGGTATCAGTCTGGTGAATCTTCGCTGTACTCCCTCCATGGCAAGAACATCCTTCCTCAGATAAGGTGACCAAAACTGCACACAATACTCAAGGTGTGGTCTCACCAAGGCCCTGTACAACTGCAACAAGACATTCTTGCTCCTGTACTCGAATCCTCTCGCTATGAAGGCCAACATACCATTTGCTTTCTTAACTGCCTGCTGCACCTGCATGCTTACCTTCAGTGACTGGTGCACAAGGACACACAGGTCTCGTTGCACTTCCCCTTTTCCCAATCTATTGCCGTTCAGATAATAATCTGCCTTCCTGTTTTTGCCACCAAAGTGGATAACCTCGCATTTAGCCACATTATACTGCATTTGCCATGCATCTGCCCAATCACCCCACCTGTCCAAATCATACTGGAGTTTCTCTGCATCCTCCTCACAGCACACACACCCACCCAGCTTTGTGTCATCTGCAAACTTGGAGATATTAGATCTAGTTCCCTCGTCCAGATCATTAATATATATTGTGAATAACTGGGGTCCTAGACCGATCCCTGCGGTTCCCCACAAGTCACTGCCTGCCACTCGGAAAAAGACCCGTTTATTCCAACTCTTTGCTTCCTTTTTTCCCCATCAGTTCTTTATCCAAGTCAGTACCTTACCCGCAATCGCATATGCTTTAACTTTGCATGCTAATCTCTTATGCGTGACCTTATCGAAAGCCTTCTGAAAGTCCAGATACACCACATCCACTGGTTCTCCCTTAGCAATTTTACCAGTTACCCCTTAGCAATTTTACCAGTTACATCCTCAAAAAATTCCAGTAGATTAATCAGGCATGATTTACCTTTTGTAAATCCATGTTGACTTTGTCCGATCTTGTCACTGTTTTCCAAGTGCTCTGCTATTACATCTTTTATAATGGACTCTAGCATTTTCCCCACTACCGATGTTAGGCTTACCGGCCTGTAAATCCCCATTTTCTCTCTATCAGCTTTTTTAAATAGTGGGGTTATATTAGCTATCCTCCAACGCATGGGAACTATTCCAGAGTCTATAGAATTTTGGAAGATGACCAGCAATGCATCTATTATTTCTAGGGCCACTTCCTTATGTACCCTAGGATGTAGTTTATCAGGCCCTGGGGATTTATCGGCCTTCAATCCCGTCAATTTCCCTAACACCATTCCCTACAAATACTGATTTCATTCAGTTCCTCCCTCTCATTAGACCCTATGTTCCCTGACATCTCTGGGAGGCTATTTGTGTCCTCCTTTGTGAAGACAGAACCAATGTATGAATTTAATTGTTCTGCCATTTCTTTGTTCCCCATTATAAATTCCCCTGACTCTGACTGCAAGGGACCTACGCTTGACTTCACCAATCTTTTTCTCTTCACATATCTATAGAAGCTTTTACAGTCAGTTTTTAAGCTCCCTGCAAGCTTACTCTCATACTCTATTTTCCCCCTCTTAATTAATCCCTTTGTCCTCCATTGCTGAATCCTAAACTGCTCCCATCCTCAGGTTTGCTGCTTTTTCTGGCCAATTTATATGCCCTCTCCTTAGATCTTATGCTATCCCTAATTTCCCTTGTTAGCCATGGTTGAGTCACCTTTCTTGTTTTATTTTTATGCCAAACTGGGATGAACAAATTCTGTAGTTCATCCATGCGATCTTTAAATGTTTGCCATTGCCTATCCACCGTCAACCCTTTAAGTAACATTCCCCAATCCATCCTAGCCAACTCGCGCCTCAGACGATCGTAGTTTCCTTTATTTAAATTCAGGACCCTAGTCTCGAAGTCAACTACTTCATTCTCCATCTTAATGAAGAATTCTATCATATTATGATCACTCTGCCCCAAGGGGCCTCGCACAACAAGATTGCTAATTAATCCTTTCTCATTACATAATACCCAGTCTAAGATGGCCTGATCTAATAATAATAATAATAATCAACTTTATTGTCATTGTTAGTGCACAAGCGCAGTACAACGAAATGTAAGCTTGCGGCTCCCGAGAGTGTACATTTTGATTAAGACATTTAACATACATTTGGCTTGTAACATAAACATAAACATAATAAAGTGCATTGACAGATGTGCAGGCTTTAGAGTTTGTTAGCAGAGTTCAGTAGGATGACAGCCCTGGGAAAGAAGCTGTTCCTAAATCTGGTCGTGCGGGTGCGAATGCATCTGTAGCGTCTCCCAGATGGCAGGGGGGCGAACAAACTGTGGCTGGGGTGGGTAGGGTCTTTGATGATGGTCAATGACCTCCATAGACAACGTTTCTGGTAGATGTTCTCAATGGTCGGTAGCCGGGTGCCGGTAATGTGTTGGGCAGTTTTGACTACCCGCTGCAGGGCTTTCCGGTCATAGGAGGTACAGCTGCTATACCACACTGGGATACAGTTCGTCAGGATGCTCTCTATTGTGCAACGGTAAAATTTAGAGAGGATCCGGGGTGACAGGTTGCATCCCTTCAGCCGCCTTAGGAAATATAGGCGCTGCTGGGCCTTCTTCACCAAAGAGGAGGTATTGAGGGACCAGGAGAGGTCTTCCGTGATGTGGACTCTGAGGAACTTAAAGCTGCCCACCCTTTCCACCACAGCCCCTTGGATGTGGATGGGGGTGTGTCTTCTGCCTTTAGACTTCCTGAAGTCCACAATGATTTCCTTGGTTTTCTTGATGTTAAGGGCCAGATTGTGGTCGGCGCACCATTTCACGAGGTACTGGACCTCCTCCCTGTAGGCTCTCTAGTTGGTTCCTCGACATATTGGTCCAGGAAACCATCCCATATACACTCTAGGAATTCCTCTTCCACAGTATTGTTACTAATTTGGTTAGCCCAATCTATATGTAGATTAAAGTCACCCAGGATAACTGCTGTGCCCTTATTGCACGCGTCTCTAATTTCCCATTTAATGCCATCCCCAACCTCAGCATTACTGTTTGAGGGTCTGTATACAACTCCCGCTAATGTTTTCTGCCCCTTGGTATGTCTCAGCTCTACCTGCAGATTCCACATCATCAGAGCTAATATCCTTCCTTACTATTGTGTTAATCTCCTCTTTTACCAGCAATGCTACCCCACCTCCTTTTCCTTTTTGCCTCTCTTTCCTGAATATTGAATACTCCTGGATGTTGAATTCCCAGCCTTGGTCACCCTGGAGCCATGTCTCCGTAATCCCAATTATATCATATCCGTTTACATCTATTTGCGCAGCTAATTCATCCATCTTATTATGAATGCTCCTCGCATTAAGACAAAAAGCCTTCAGTCTTTTTTTTAACACTCTTAGACCTTTTAGAATTATTATTTACTGTGGCCGTGTTTGATTTACACCCTTGGTTTCTCTGACTGCCAGTTTTGCTTTTCTCCTTCCTGTCTTTTGCTTCTATCCTTGCTTCCCTTTCCTCTGTCTCCCTGCACAGGTTCCCAACCCCCTGCCATTTTAATTTAAACCCTCCCCAACAGCACACCCGCTAGGACATCGGTCCCAGTCCAGCCCAGGTGCAAACCGTCCAGTTTGTACATAGAAACATAGAAGATAGGAGCAGGAGTAGGCCATTCGGCCCCTCGAGCCTGCTCCGCTATTCAATTAGATCATGGCTGATCATCCAAATTCAGTACCCTGTCCCTGCCTTCTCCCCATATCCCTTGATCCCTTTAGCCTTAAGAAATATACTTAACTCCTTCTTCAATATATTTAATGAATTGGCCTCCACAGCCTTCTGTGGTAGAGAATTCCACAGGTTCCCCACTCTCTGGGTGAAGAAATTCCTCCTCATCTCAGTCCGAAATGGCTTACCCCTTATCCTTAGACTGTGAGCCCTGGTTCTGAACTCCCCCGCCATCGGAAACATCCTTCCAGCATCTAGTCTATTTAGCCCTGTTTGAATTTTATAAGATTCAATGAGATCCCCTCTCATTCTTCTAAACTCCAGTGAGTATAAGTCGAATCGACCCAATCTCTCCTCATACGTCATTCCTACCATCCCATGTATCAGTCTGGTGAATCTTCGCTGCACTCCCTCCATGGCAAGAACATCCTTCCCCAGATAAGGCGACCAAAACTGCACACAATACTCAAGATGTGGTCTCTCCAAGGCCCTGTACAACTGCAGCAAGACATCCTTGTTCCTATACTTGAACCCTCTTGCTACAAAGGCCAACATACCATTTGCCTTCTTAACCGCCTGCTGCACCTGCATGCTTATCTTCAGCGACTGGTGCACAAGGACACCCAGGTCTTGTTGCACTTCCCCTTCTCCCAATCTATTGCCGTTCAGATAATAATCTGCCTTCCTGTTTTTGCCACCAAAGTGGATAACCTCGCATTTACCCACATTATACTGCATCTGCCATGCATCTGCCCAATCACCCAACCTGTCCAAATCATACTGGAGTTTCTCGGCATCCTCCTCACAGCACACACGCCCACCCAGCTTTGTGTCGTTTGCAAACTTGGAGAGGTTACATCTAGTTCCCTCGTCTAGATCATTTATATATATTGTGAATAGCTGGGGTCCTAGGACCGATCTCTGCGGTACCCCACTAGTCACTGCCTGCCACTCAGAAACAGAGCCGTTTATTCCAACTCTTTGCTTCCTGTCTGCTACTGGTCCCACCTCCCCCAGAACCAGTTCCAATGTCCCAGGAATTTGAATCCCTCCCCCTTGCACCATTCTTCTAGCCACGTATTCATCTGAAATATCCTTCTATTTCTACTCTGACTAGCACGTGGCACTGGTAGCAATCCTGAGATTACTACCTTTGAGGGCCTATTTTTTAATTTACCTCCTAACTCCCTATATTCAGCTTTCAGGACCTCATCCCGGTTTTTACCTATATCGTTGGTATCTATATGCACCACGACAACTGGCTGTTCACCCTCCCCCTCCGGAATGCCCTGCAGCCTCTCTGAGACACCCTTGAACCAGGCATTATGAGCGAGCAGAACCAGAACAATTGGGTGTAACACAAAAGCTTTCAACAGCAAAGCAGAAAATGGCTAGCTTTTCAGATAGTGATCTTGGCTTTAAAAATGCATGAGAAAGAATCAAGTATGTGCCTGGTTTGATGAAAATGCTTTGATATGCCTCGGGAGAAAAGGGCACACATCAGTGAAAGTGATGTGGTTGCTGGATAAAACTTTAGGGATTTTTTTGTGTGGGGGTGGGGGGAGACAAGTGAAATGCATAAACAATTCTTGGCAAAAATAACTACATTTTTCACCTCATTGCCAGGCAGAATATGTTGAGTGTAAGAGTTTCTGTTCAACTCATTCCCATTGCCAGAATGAGGTTTAACAAAGGTAGAGCCGAGAATAGGAGCAAGCCATTTGTGCCGAAGGGCCCGTTTCTATGCTGTCGACTTGATGTAAAGAGAAATGCAACATTCTGTTGGTCAGCCTGTAATGCTAAAAGATCCTGTAATGCAGGTTTGATGATGATTCACTGTTCAATGCAAGCCAATGAGAACAATTGGTGAACATGATTGGGCTTTGCTGATGTTCACACAGCAGAATTCAATGGTCACCACACAGCTGAGCTGCAGGAACGACCTTCTTGCAACTTTAGTTTCTCCAACAGCAGTAACGAGAGAACTTGCATTTATACAGGAACAGATGTAGGCCATTCAGCCCCTCGGGCCTGTTCCGCCATTCAATTCAATCCTAACTCCCTTTACCTGCCTTGGTTCCATAATGCCTTAATACCATTACCTCACAAACATCTATCAATCTCAGTTTTGACATTTTTAATTGACCCCCAGCCTTAACAGCTTTTTGGAGAAGAGAGTGCCAGAGAGAACTTGCTTTTGTAAAGATCCACATCCCATCCCAATGTAAACAGTAAATGCGTCAAACTGTTAGCTCTGGTAGCACGGGCTGCAGAAGGTATCAATGGTAGGATACCTCCCTCCCTGCTCTTCAAACAGAGCCATGGGATCTTTTACATCCATCTGAACAGGCAGACGGGGCCTTGGTTTAACGTCTCATCCAAAAGGCGACACCCCAAATATTGCAACGGGGGGGGTGGGGGGGGAGAGAGAAATTGGGGCTCGGGGGAGGAGGGAGTCTGAGGAATGGGGTAGGGTAGGGAGCTCAGCATTGTCTGCAGAGCCAGGAGCAGCAGCAGCAAGGTGGGGAGTTATTTTTTTTTATTTGTTCCTGGGATGTGGGCATTGCTGCCAAGGCCAGTATTTATTGCCCATCCCTAATTGCCCTTGCGAAGGTGGTGGTGAGCTGCCTTCTTGAATCACAGCAGTCCGTGTGCTGAAGGTGCTCCCGTAGGAGGGGGTTCCAGAATTTTCACCCAGCGACGATGAAGGAACGCCGATATATTTCCAAGTCAGGATGGTGTGTGACTTGGAGGTGGTAGTGTTCCCATGCATTTGCTGCCCTTCTCCTTCTAGGTGGTGGAGGTTGCGGGTTTGGGAGGTGCTGCCGAAGCAGCCTTGGTGAGTTGCTGCAGTGCATCTTGTAGATGGTACACACTGCAGCCACCGTACGCTGGTGGTGGAGGGAGTGAATGTTTAATGTGGTGGATGGGGTGCCAATCAAGCGGGCTGCTTTGTCCTGGATGGTGTCGAGCATCTTGAGTGTTGTTGGAGCTGCACTCATCCAGGCAAGTGGAGAGTATTCCATCACACTCCTGGCTTGTGCCAGGAGGTGAGTCACTCACCGCAGAATGTCCAGCTCTGACCTGCTCTAGTGGCCACAGTATTTATGTGGCTGGTCCAGTTAAGTTTCTGGTCAATGGCGAATCCAAGGATATTGTTGGTGGGGGATTTGGCGATGTTAATGCCATTGAATGTCAAAGGGCAGGTGGTTAGACTCTCTCTTGTTGGAGATTGTCATTACCTGGCACTTGAGTGGTGTAAATGTTATTTGCCACTTATCAGCCCAAGCCTGAACCTTGTCCAGGTCTTGCTGCATGCAGTCATGGACTGCTTAATTATCTGAGGCATTGTGAATGGAACTGAACACTCTGCAATCATCAGCAAACATCCCAACTTCTGACCTTACGATGGAGGGAAGGTCATTGATGAAGCAGCTGAAGATGGTTGGGCCTAGGACATTGCCCTGAGGAACTCCTGCAGCAATGTCCTGGAGCTAAGATGATTGACCTTCAACCACCACAACCATCTTCCTTTGTGCTAGGTATGACTCCAGCCAGTGAAGAGTCTTGTGATTCCCATTGACTTCAGTTTTACTAGGGCTTTTTGATGCCACACTCGGTCAAAAGCTGCCTTGACCATTCTCACCACACCTCTGGAATTCAGCTCCTTTGTCCATGTTTGGACAAAGGCTGTAATGAGGTCAGGAGCCGAGTGGTCCTGGCGGAACCCAAACTGGGCATCAGTGAGCAGGTTATTGATGAGTAAGTGCCGCTTGATAGCACTGTCAATGACACTTTCCATCACTTTGCTGATGATTGAGAGTAGACTGATGGGGTGGTAATTGGCCGGATTGGATTTGTCCTGCTTTTTGTGGACAGGACATGCCTGGGCAGTTTTCCACGTTGTCGGTTAGATGCTAGTGTTGTAGCTGTACTGGGACAGCTTGGCTAGAAGCGTGGCTAGTTCTGGAGTACAAGTCTTCAGTACGACAGCTGGGATGTTGTCGGGGCCCATAGCCTTTGCTGTATCCAGTGCGCTCAGCCATTTCCTGATATCACGTGGAGTGAATCGAATTGGTTGAAGACTGGCTTCTGTGATGGTGAGGACCTCAGGAGGAGGCTGGTGGGGTTCTCAGGAATAGGCCGATATGGGTCATCCACTCAGCACTTCTGGCTGAAGATGGTTGCAAACACTTCAACCTTGTCTTTTGCACTCAAGTGCTGGGCTCCACTATCATTGAGGGTGGGGATGTTCATGGAACCTCCTCCTCCCGTTAGTTGTTTAATGGTCCACCACCATTCATGACTGGATGTGTCGGGACTGCAGAGCTTAAATCTGATCAGAATGTTGTGGGATCGCTTAGCTTTCGCTTTTTAGCATGCATGTAGTCCTGTGTTGCAGCTTCCCCAGGTTGGCACCTCACACCTGGTGCTGCTCCTGGCGTGCTCTTCTACATATCTCATTGAACCAGGTTTGGTCCCCTGGCTTAATGGTAATGGTAGAGTGAGGGATATGCCGGGCCATGAGGTTACAGATTGTGGCGGAGTACAATTCTGCTGCTGCTGATGGCCCACAGCGCCTCATGGATGGCCAGATTTGAGCTGCTGGATCTGTTCTGAATCTATCCCATTTAGCACGGTGGTAGTGCCACACAACACGATGGAGGGTGTACTCAGTGTGAAGATGGGACTTCGTCTCCACATGGACTGTGTGGTGATCACTGCTACCAATACTGTCATGGACAGATGCATCTGCGACAGGTAGATTGGTGAGGACGAGGTCAAGTAGGTTTTTCCCTTGCGTTGAGTGGGAGCATCACTGAGTGGAGCAGTCAGTAAAGGGGTGAGTGGGAGCAGCACTGAGTGGAGCAGTCAGTAGAGGGGCGAGTGGGAGCGGCACTGAGTGGAGCAGTCAGTAAAGGGGTGAGTGGGAGCAGCACTGAGTGGAGCAGTCAGTAAAGGGGCGAGTGGGAGAGACAGAGTGGAGCAGTCAGTAAAGGGGTGAGTGGAAGAGACACTGAGTGGAGCAGTCAGTAAAGGGGTGAGTGGGAGCAGCACTGAGTGGAGCAGTCAGTAAAGGGGTGAGTGGGAGCAGCACTGAGTGGAGCAGTCAGTAAAGGGGTGAGTGGGAGAGACACTGAGTGGAGCAGTCAGTAAAGGGGTAAGTGGGAGAGACAGAGTGGAGCAGTCAGTAAAGGGGTAAGTGGGAGAGACACTGAGTGGAGCAGTCAGTAAAGGGCTGAGTGGGAGAGACACTGAGTGGAGCAGTCAGTAAAGGGGTAAGTGGGAGAGACACTGAGTGGAGCAGTCAGTAAAGGGGTAAGTGGGAGAGACACTGAGTAGAGCAGTCAGTAAAGGGGTAAGTGGGAGAGGCACTGAGTGGAGCAGTCAGGAAAGGGGTAAGTGGGAGAGACACTGAGTGGAGCAGTCAGTAAAGGGGTGAGTGGGAGAGACACTGAGTGGAGCAGTCAGTAAAGGGGTGAGTGGGAGCGGCACTGAGTGGAGCAGTCAGTAAAGGGGTAAGTGGGAGAGACACTGAGTGGAGCAGTCAGTAAAGGGGTGAGTGGGAGAGACACTGAGTGGAGCAGTCAGTAAAGGGGTGAGTGGGAGAGGAACTGAGTGGAGCAGTCAGTAAAGGGGTGAGTGGGAGAGACACTGAGTGGAGCAGTCAGTAAAGGGGTGAGTGGGAGAGACAGAGTGGAGCAGTCAGTAAAGGGGTGAGTGGGAGAGACACTGAGTGGAGCAGTCAGTAAAGGGGTGAGTGGGAGAGACAGAGTGGAGCAGTCAGTAAAGGGGTGAGTGGGAGAGACACTGAGTGGAGCAGTCAGTAAAGGGGTAAGTGGGAGAGACAGAGTGGAGCAGTCAGTAAAGGGGTAAGTGGGAGAGACACTGAGTGGAGCAGTCAGTAAAGGGGTGGGTGGGAGAGACACTGAGTGGAGCAGTCAGTAAAGGGGTAAGTGGGAGAGACAGAGTGGAGCAGTCAGTAAAGGGGTAAGTGGGAGAGACACTGAGTAGAGCAGTCAGTAAAGGGGCGAGTGGGAGAGACAGAGTGGAGCAGTCAGTAAAGGGGCGAGTGGGAGAGACACTGAGTGGAGCAGTCAGTAAAGAGGTAAGTGGGAGACACTGAGTGGAGCAGTCAGTGAAGGGGTGAGTGGGAGAGACAGAGTGGAGCAGTCAGTAAAGGGGTAAGTGGGAGAGACACTGAGTGGAGCAGTCAGTAAAGGGGTGGGTGGGAGAGACAGAGTGGAGCAGTCAGTAAAGGGGTGAGTGGGAGAGACACTGAGTGGAGCAGTCAGTAAAGGGGTGAGTGGGAGAGACAGAGTGGAGCAGTCAGTAAAGGGGTGAGTGGGAGCGGCACTGAGTGGAGCAGTCAGTAAAGGGGTAAGTGGGAGAGACACTGAGTGGAGCAGTCAGTAAAGGGGTGAGTGGGAGAGACACTGAGTGGAGCAGTCAGTAAAGGGGTGAGTGGGAGAGGAACTGAGTGGAGCAGTCAGTAAAGGGGTAAGTGGGAGAGACACTGAGTGGAGCAGTCAGTAAAGGGGTGAGTGGGAGAGACAGAGTGGAGCAGTCAGTAAAGGGGTGAGTGGGAGAGACAGAGTGGAGCAGTCAGTAAAGGGGTGAGTGGGAGAGACAGAGTGGAGCAGTCAGTAAAGGGGCGAGTGGGAGAGACACTGAGTGGAGCAGTCAGTAAAGAGGTAAGTGGGAGACACTGAGTGGAGCAGTCAGTAAAGGGGTGAGTGGGAGAGACAGAGTGGAGCAGTCAGTAAAGGGGTAAGTGGGAGAGACACTGAGTGGAGCAGTCAGTAAAGGGGTGGGTGGGAGAGACAGAGTGGAGCAGTCAGTAAAGGGGTGAGTGGGAGAGACACTGAGTGGAGCAGTCAGTAAAGGGGTGAGTGGGAGAGACAGAGTGGAGCAGTCAGTAAAGGGGTGAGTGGGAGAGACAGAGTGGAGCAGTCAGTAAAGGGGCGAGTGGGAGAGACAGAGTGGAGCAGTCAGTAAAGGGGTAAGTGGGAGAGACACTGAGTGGAGCAGTCAGTAAAGGGGTGAGTGGGAGAGACACTGAGTGGAGCAGTCAGTAAAGGGGTGAGTGGGAGAGACAGAGTGGAGCAGTCAGTAAAGGGGCGAGTGGGAGAGACACTGAGTGGAGCAGTCAGTAAAGGGGTGAGTGGGAGAGACAGAGTGGAGCAGTCAGTAAAGGGGTGGGTGGGAGAGACACTGAGTGGAGCAGTCAGTAAAGGGGTAAGTGGGAGAGACACTGAGTGGAGCAGTCAGTAAAGGGGTGAGTGGGAGAGACAGAGTGGAGCAGTCAGTAAAGGGGCGAGTGGGAGAGACAGAGTGGAGCAGTCAGTAAAGGGGTGGGTGGGAGAGACACAGAGTGGAGCAGTCAGTAAAGGGGCGAGTGGGAGAGACACTGAGTGGAGCAGTCAGTAAAGGGGTAAGTGGGAGAGACACTGAGTAGAGCAGTCAGTAAAGGGGTGAGTGGGAGAGACACTGAGTGGAGCAGTCAGTAAAGGGGTGAGTGGGAGAGACACTGAGTGGAGCAGTCAGTAAAGGGGTGAGTGGGAGAGACAGAGTGGAGCAGTCAGTAAAGGGGCGAGTGGGAGAGACAGAGTGGAGCAGTCAGTAAAGGGGTGAGTGGGAGAGACACTGAGTGGAGCAGTCAGTAAAGGGGTGAGTGGGAGAGACACTGAGTGGAGCAGTCAGTAAAGGGGTGAGTGGGAGAGACAGAGTGGAGCAGTCAGTAAAGGGGCGAGTGGGAGAGACAGAGTGGAGCAGTCAGTAAAGGGGTGGGTGGGAGAGACACTGAGTGGAGCAGTCAATAAAGGGGTAAGTGGGAGAGACACAGAGTGGAGCAGTCAGTAAAGGGGTGAGTGGGAGAGACACTGAGTGGAGCAGTCAGTAAAGGGGTGAGTGGGAGAGACAGAGTGGAGTAGTCAGTGTAGGGGTGAGTGGGGATTCTAGGACTTGGGGGCATAGTCTAAAAATTAGAGCCAGACCTTTCAGGAGTGAAATTAGGAAACACTTCTACACACAATGGGTGGTAGAAGTTTGGAACTCTCTTCCACAAATGGCAATTGATGCTAGATCGATTGTTCATTTTAAATCGGAGATCGATAGCTTTTGCTAACCAAAGGGATATGGGCCAAAGGTGGGTATATAGAGTTAGGTCGCAGATCAGCCATGATCTCACTGAATGGCAGAACAGGCTTGAGGGGCTGAATGACCTACTCCTGTTCCTATGTTAAAACACTTTTGTTATAAAAAAGTTGGGAGATGGTAAAGAAAAGGCTGTTTGACTGACAGCAAATTGGGTAATGAAGAGCCTGTTCACTTTCTGATTGGCTGGGGCATCGCGAGGATGGACATGTTGGCCGACTACTGGCGGGGGTAGAGTGCGGAGGTCATGTGAGGAGACCTCCAGGTTTACATCCAGCCAGAGTTGCGGCTGTGCGGTGGGGGGTGGGCGGGGTGGAGGGGGTGGGGCGGAGGGGGTGGGTGGAGCGGGCGTCGCGTGCGGAGCGGTCAGTGCGGGGGGGCGGGCGGGGCCAAGGGGGCAGGCGGGGTGGAGGGGTGGGGGTTGTGGGTGGTGGAGGGCTGCGGGTGGGGTGGAGGGGAGGGGGGGTGGAGGGGAGGGGGGGTGAAGGGTGGGTGAAGGGTGGAGGGGGATGGGGGTGTGGGTGGCTGTGGGGGATGAGGGGTCCAGGCCGAGGAACAGGCCTTGATCCTTGAAGATGTACAATTGTTTAATGAATCATTCTATAAGAAAGTGCACATCTTCAAGGATCAAGACCTGTTCCTCGGGGGAAGGTCGGGGGCGGGGGTGCAGAATGGTGTCTCTGGGGAGGGCATGAAGCGGGGAGGATCATGTGGGTGTCCACTTGCCCCATGCAAATGAGATGCCCCCCCCCCCACTGACCCCTCATATGCCAGTAGGGTGTAGCACTTGCGGGGGCATGATCCTGGCGTGACTGCCGGCCCAGGGGTTTGTGGGTCCCCCCCCACCAACTCCCACTCTTGGTATCCTTGTCCAACATTCCCACCCTCGCCCAACATCACCAAAAGGAATTAAAACCTGGTTATTCATTCATTTGCTGTGCATGGGATCTTGCTGTGCACAAATTGCCTGTTGAACTTTGCTGACACACCGAACGGACAGAGACTGCATCTTGGGGATGGTCCATCTGCTTCAGAGGGTGGGCTCAGGCTCTGTTATAACCACAAATTGTCTCGGCTAGAAGCCCGTGGAGGATCTGCCAACCTTGAAAATTATCAGAAGGTGAGCGACAGCAGAGAGCTGACCATCCAGTCCTAAATATAAAACCTGGAGAGCAATGACTGACGCAGTTAGCAACTGCAACAGGTGTATCAGGATGTTAATGAAGAAATGGAGCTCGGGGAAAGCAGGACGCTTCTGGCACTAACCCAGCACTGCCATTTACCATCAGCTACATATCACTTCCTCACCATCAGCTGCTGGTGCAATGAGGAGTGAGGCAGAGGGGTATTCAGAAACACAAGTCACCAAGAAGACGTGTACACGTGCGCCCGCGC
Source organism: Somniosus microcephalus (assembly GCF_052327205.1). Lineage (NCBI taxonomy): Eukaryota > Metazoa > Chordata > Chondrichthyes > Squaliformes > Somniosidae > Somniosus > Somniosus microcephalus. The sequence continues at coordinate 68,522,999 of NC_140995.1, read as the reverse complement.
GTGTGCGGGTATGTGTGTACATGCATAAGTGTGTGCACATGTGTATGGGTACGTGTGTGCACGTGTGTGTATGCGTATGTGTGTGCACGTGTGTCTGTGTGTGGTTATGGGTATGTGTGTGTGTGCATACGTGTGTGTGTGCACCTGTGTATATGGGTATATGTGCGAGTGTAGGTGTGCGCGCGTGCGCTTGTGTATGCTTACATGTGTGCGCGCGCATGTGTGTGTATGTGTACGTGCGCGCTTGCGCATGTGTGTGTGCGGGTACGTGTGTGCGCGCATACATGTATGCACAAGTGTGTGCACGTGTATGTGTACATGAGTGCGCATGAGTGTGTACGTGTGCGCGCGACTGCGTATGCATACGCATGTATGCGTACGTGTGTGTATGGGTATGTGTGTGTATGGGTACGTGTGTGTATGGGTATGTGTGTGTATGGGTATGTGTGTTTGCACATACGTGTGTACGCGCACGTCTGTATGGGTACGTGTGCGCGCGTTTGGGTGTGTTCGCGTGTATGTGTATTTGTGCGTGCGTGTATGCGTGCGTGTGTGCATGTGTATGCATACGTGTGTGCGTGTGTGTATGCATACGTGTGTGCGCGTGCAAATGTGTGTGTAGGTACGTGTGTGTGCGCATACGTGTATGCGCGTGTGTATTGGCAAGTGTATGCATGTGTGTGTGCGGCGTGCGTGTGTGTGCGACTGCGTATGCATACATGTGCGCGCATGTATGCGTACATGTGTGCGCATGTGTGTATGGGTACCTGTGTGTGCAACTGCATGTGTGTGCGCACATACGTGTGTATAGGTATAGGAGTGTGCACGTAGGTGTGCGCCCATACGTGTGTATGTCTACATGTGCGTGTGTATGTGATGTGCACGCATGTATGCATGTGTGCGCATGTGTATGAATGTGTGTATGTGCATACGTGTGTGTGCGCATATGTGTGCCCGTGTATGCGTATGTGTGTACACGCTTGCATGTGTGTGTGCGACTGCGTATGCGTACGTGTGTGTGTACGTGTGTGTATGGGTACATTTGTGCACGTGTGTACGTGTGCGTGTATGGGTACGTGTGCATGTGTGCACGCATACGTGTGTGCATGTGCGTGTGTGTATGTGTACGTGTGTATGTGTGTGCGCCTGTATACATTCGTGCGCGCTTTACTATGCGTATGTGCGCATGTGTATGTGTACATGTATGTGTGCAGGCGTGTATGTGTACGTGTGCGCGCACGTGTGCGTGTGTGTGTATGGGTACATGTGTGCACGTGTGTATGCGGATGTGTGTATGTGCGTGCGCATACGTGTGTGCGCGCATGTGTATGGGTACATGTGTGTGTGCGTGTATGCACGTGTGCGCATGGGTATGTGTGTGTGCATGTGTGTATGTTTACGTGTGTGGGCATGTATGGGTACGTGTGTGCACTTGTGTATGTGTACGTGTGTGCGCCTACGTATGCGTACGTGCGTGTGCATGGGTATGTGTGTGTGCACATGTGTATGCGCACATGTGTATGGGTACGTGTGTGCGCATATGTGTGCCGCGTGTATGTGTACTTGTGTGTGTGCATGTGTGTGTATGGGTACGTGTGTGTTCGCCTATGTGTTTGCGTGTGTATGCGTACATGCGTGTGCACCTGTTTGTGTGTGTGTATGAGTACGAGTGTGTGTGCATATGTGCGCGCGTGTATGTGTGCGTACGTGTGCGCGCATGTGTATGCATACATGTGTGCGCCTGTGAATGGGATGGTGTGCGTGCATACGTGTGCACGTACGTGTGTGCACGTGTGTATGGGTACGTGTGTGCGTACATGTGCACACGTGTGTATGCGTACGTGTGCATGTGCGCCTATGCATATGTGTGCGCGCGTGTGTGTGGGTACGTGTGTCTGCGCGTGTATGGGTACCTGTGTGTGTGCGTATAGGTGTACGCGCGTGTATGCGTATGTGTGCGCCTGTATGTGTATGTGCGGGTGTTTCTATGCACACCGGTGTGTGTGTGCATGCGCATGTGTATGTGTACGTGTGTGTGCATACGTGTGCGCACGTGTGTATGCGTACGTGTGTGTGTGTGTGTGTGTGTGTATGTGTGTGTGTGTAAGGGTATGCATGTGTGTGCGCACGTGTGCATCCGCGTGTATGCTTACATGTGCGCGCGCATGCGCGTGTGTATGCGTACGTGTGTGTGTATATGGGTACATGTGTATGCTTACGTGTGTGTGTATGGGTGCATGTGCGGGCGTGTATGCTTACGTGTGTGCGCGTGTATGCGTACATGTGCGTGTATGGGTACATGCGTTTGCATGTGTATGCGCGTGTGTGTATAGGTATATGTGTGCATGCTTACATGTATGTGCATGTATGGGTGCGTGTGCACTTGTGTATGTGCCTGTGTGTGTGCCTGCATGTGCCCGTGTGTGCGCCTGCATATGCATACATGTGTGCACGTGTATGGGTATGTGTGCGCGCGTGTCTTGGTACGCGTGTGCATGTGTGCCACGTGTATGCGTACGTGTGTGCGCATATGTGCGTGCGTGTGCGCGTGTTAATGGGTACATGTGTGCGCATACGTGTGTGTGTGCCTGTTTGTGTGTGTGTATGGGATGGTGTGTGTGCATACATGTGTGCACATATATATATGTGTGTGTGTATGGGTATGTGTGCACATACGTGCGTGCGCGTGTGTATGCATACATGTGTATGCACCTGTGTGTGTGGGCATGTGTCTGTATGGGTACATGTGTGTGCATGTGTATGTGCAGATGCGTGTATGTGCACGTGTGTGCACATGTAAGCGTACGCGTGCGCACGTGTGTATGCATACGTGTGTGTGTCTGTGGGTACGTGTGTGTGCGTAGATGTGTATGTGCGTGTATGCGTACGTGCGCTTGTATCAGTATGTGTGCATGTGTATGCGTACGTGCGTGTGTATGGGTACATGTGTATGCGCATACATGTGTACGCATACACGCGCACATGTGTGTATGGGTACATGTGTGTGTGTATATATGCTTACATCTGTGCGCGTGGATGCATACATGTGTATATTTGTGTGCGTATGTTTACGTGTGTGTGCATGTATGGGTACGTGTGCGCTTGTGTATGTGTACGTGTGTGCGCCTGTGTATGCGTAGGTGTGTGCATGTGTGTGTATGGGTATGTGTGTGTGCACGTGTGTTTGAGCGCATACGTGTATGGGTACATGTGCACACACATTTGTGTATGGGTACGTGTGTGTGCGCCTGTGTGTGCATGGGTACATGTGTGCATATGTGTGCGCACGCGTGTATGGGTACATGTGTGCCGCGTGCGTGTATGTGTGTGTTTATGGGTACGTGTGTGCATACGTGTGTGCGCACGTACGTGTGTATGGGTACATGTGTGTGCGCATATGTGCGCGCATATGTATGCTTCGTGTGTGCGCGCGTGTGTGTATGGCTACTGTGTGTATGGGTACGCATGTGTGCACATACGTGTGCGCGCGTGTATGGGTATGCGTACATGCACGTGTATGTGTGTGCGCATGTGTATGCATACGTGTGCGCGCTTGTATGCGTACGTGTGCATGCATGTGTATGCGTACGTGTGCACATGTGCGTCTGTGTGGGTACGTGTGCGCGCGTATGGGTACGTGTGTGCGCAGATGCGCGCGCGTTTGCGTACGTGCGCGCGCAGGTGTGAGTGTGTACGCGCGTGTATGCGTACGTGTGCACGTACATGTGTGCGCGCATATGGGCACGTGTGCACTTATATCCATACGTGTATGCATACGTGCGTGTGTATGCGCATACGTGTGCGCGTGTGTATGGGTGCGTGTGCGTATATACGTACGTGTGTGCCTGTGTATAGTTACGTGTGTATGTGTGTCTGTTTGGGTACGTGTGTGTGCACATACGTGTGTGCACGTGTGTATGCGTGCATGTGTATGTGTGTGTGCGCATGTCTCTATGGGTATGTGTGCGTGTGTATGCGTATGTGTGTGCACGCGTGTGTATGTGTATGCAAAGGACTTGCATTTCTATAGCGCCTTTCACGACCTCAGGGCGTCCGAAAGCGCTTTCCAGCCAATGAAGTACTTTTGAATCGTAGTCACTGTTGTAATGCAGCCAATTTGCGCACAGCAAACAGTAACGAGCTAAATGACCAGCTCATCTGTTTTAGTGATGTTTATTGAGGGATAAATATTGGCCAGGACACCGGGAAGAACTCCCCTGCTCTTCTTCGAAATAATGCCATGGGATCTTTTACGTCCACCTGAGAGAGTAGCCGGGGCCTCGGTTTAACGTCTCAACTGAAAGACGGCACTTCCTCAGTACTCCAGTGGAGTGTCAGCCTAGATTTTGTGCTCAAGTCTCTGGAGTGGGACTTGAACCCACGACCTTCTGACTCTTGGTGCTACCCACTGAGCCACGGTTGACATGTGACACGAGGAGGGGTCCAACCCAACAGCAGGGTTGGATCCCCTGCCTTAAGGTGGAGGAGAGTAGCTGGAGATCTGTAATACTCAACTGGTGATGATAAGGAACTTTAACGAGTTTCAACTTTAAAAAGGAGGTTCTTACAAGAAGGCAACAATACCTTGCATTTATATAGCGCCTTTAACATAGTAAAACATCCAAAGGTGCTTCACTGGAGCGTAATCAAACAAAATTTGATAAAGAGATATTAGGACAGGTGACCAAAAGCTTGGTCGAAAAGGTAGGTTTTAAGGAGCGTCTTAAAGGAGGGAAGAGAGGTAGAGAGGGAATTCCAGAGCTTAGGGCCTTGGCAGCTCAAGGCACGGCCGCCAATGGGTGAATGACGGAAATCGGGGATGTGCAAGAGGCCAGAGTTAGAGGAGCACAGAGATCTCGGAAGGTTGCAGGGCTGGAGGAGATTACAGAGATAGGGAGGGGCGAGGCCATGGAGAGATTTGAACACAAGGATGAGAATGTTAAAATTGAGGCATTGCTGGATCGGGAGCCAATGTGAGCACAGTGGTGATGGGCAATGTTCTCTTTAAACTGCGCGGCCGTGCAATGTTCATAGGAACAGGATGGGGCTTGAACCCCTCGAGCCTGTTCCGCTATTCAACTACATCATGGCTGATCTGGGACCTAACTCCGTATACCCGCCTTTGGCTCATATCCCTTAATACCTTTAGTTAGCAAAAAGCTATCAATGTCCGATTTAAAATTAACAATTGATCGAGCAGCAATTGTCATTTGCGGAAGAGAGTTCCAAACTTTTAGGGTCCCGAGCAACTGGTTCACCGGCCTTTAAATTGAAAAACCGCGCATGCGCAGAATCTTGAATGGGCTGCGCAGGCCGTTAAAGGAGCCGCGCGGCCAGTTCAAGGGGCCACACAGCCCCCCAAAAATTACAGGGAATATTGGTGATGGGTGAACAGGACTCAGTGAGAGTTAGAATGCGGGCAGCAGAGTTTTGGATGAGCTGAAGTTTACGAAGGGTGCAAGGTGGGAGGTTGGTCAGGAGAGCGTTGGAATAGTTAAGTCTTTCTAATCGTCCGTTATAAAAGGGCAAATGGTGTAGGGAGGGAAAACTGATTGGTCAGCGGTATCAGAATGTGCCTTTCAGTCTGTGAAAAGTACAGCAGCGTCTCCTCCTACCCTGCCTCATAGCAGCCAAAAAACCCACAAAAGACCTTTACAATGTCATTTACAAATCACTTTTGAAATGCAGCCAGTCTGGCTCTGGCCTGATGCTGCATTTTTCTTTGGTCACAGTGCCCTGTGAATGACTCTCTGACTGTCACCCCCTCTCCCTCCCCCTCACCCACCCACTCCTCAAAAGCTTGATAGCTCGGAATGCTCAGCATGACTGAACGCTCCTCAGTGTGAGAACACACTGAAAAAATCACAGGACACAGGGGAGCTGGGGGCAAGAAATAAGGGGGACAGGCTCAGTCTCTCCCTTATTCCCTTAGTGTCTCTCTCCCTTCCTCACTCAGCCTCTCCTTCCCTCACTCACTCCCGCAATCAGTCTCTCCCTCATCTCTCCTTTCTCTCTCTCTTCCTCCTTCAGTCAGTCTCTCCCTCCCTCACTCCCTCATACCACAACCCATTCCCTCCCCACTATTACCCCATTTCTCTCCTTTACTGTGGAGTGGGGGGTTGCTGACCCATTATTCAGCACCATCCTCCTCCCTCCCTTTCTCTACCCTCTCTGGATGAAAATTGGGATCTTGCTGTGTGGGCCGTTTGGTCACGCCCTCGTGTCCTTTCACAATGCGACACCATGCACTGCCCCAGCATGTGACTGCAGAGCCTGTAGTCAGAAATAGAACACATCCAGCAGCTCAGAAACCGTTGATGGGAATGAGCTGCTGGCTGTAGGTAAGAGAGTACGAATATCCGACATAGTCTGACAGGCAAATAAAGAAAAGAAATATTAAACCTTGGCAGAATTAGGTCAAGTCTGTTGATCACAATTTGCTTGTCGCACCCTAAATACTCATGATCCACAGAATCTGCAACATTAAACTAGGCCAATAGAGAACTAGTTCTTATAGCCACAGGTTTCATGGGGCACTTTCTACCTCATTAAGATCGCACTCTTACCTTGGAGTCAGAAGGTCATGGGTTCAAGTCCCACTCCAGAGAATTGAACACATAATCCAGACTGACACTCCGGTACAGTACTGAGGGAGTGCTGCACTGTTGGAGGTGCTGTCTTTCGGATAAGACGTTAAATTGAGCCCTGCCTGCCCTCTCAGGTGGTCGTAAAAGATCCCACGGCAACTATTTCGAAGAGGAGCAGGGAAGTTCTCCCCGGTGTCTTGGGGCCAATACTTATCCCACAACCAACATCAGTAAAAAAGCAGATTATCTGGTCATTTATCACACTGCTGTTTGTGGGAGCTTACTGTGCGCAAACTGCCTGCCGTGTTTCCTGCATTACAACAGTGACTACACTTCGAAAGAAGTACTTCATTGGCTGTAAAGCACTTTGGGACATCTGGAGGTTGTGGCAGGCACTATAGAAATGTATGTTTTTAGGTCACCTAACAAACTTGCCGAGGTCAACTCAGTTTGAGCAAGTAATTTGCCACACACAGATTGAAATAGGCCAAGTCACTAATTTTTAGCAGCTCAAAACAGCGGCCTGTAATATTTGGCTATTTTCAGCTCCAAACCCACAGAGCTCTGCCCCATAGGAGGGGCTAATTCTCACCTTGGCCTACTTCTTCAAGCGTTGCCACAATCATTCATCGTGTCACAGTCTAGGGGCCTTAGAGAATTAGTAACTGCAATAGGACTGAATTTGAGGTCGTCAAGACAACAAGCATCAGGGTAAAACGATATACTGTAGAAGGAAAAAACTTGCATTTCCATCGTGCCTTATTCCATCTTTAGGATGTCCCAACCTGCTTCGGAGCCAAAGAATTATTTTTAAACTCATTCAACACCCCCTCCCCGATTTCCCACAGTCTTTCAGACAGAAAGAAGGGATAGACACACACCGGCCAGATAGTTTCCTCAATGCTGCTCCCGTTCCATTAAAGGACCTTTGACAGAAGATTGCTAGACTCCCCATTTACTTGCATAAACAAGGAGTCCTCCCCTCATCTGGTGACATTACAGTACCAGAGCGGGAGCTGCACAGAGCTAATTCCCCGGCCAATATTGATGAGATGCCAGATTTAATTCCAACACAATGAGAGAGGGAGAGAGAAAGAGAAAACTTGCATTTATAGAACACTTTATTCTGTCCCAGAGGATCCCAGAATCATTCGCTGCCAAACTCATTATTTTTTCCAAGTGCAGTCACTCTTGTTATGTTGGCACCTGTCACTTTGTGCATAGCAAGGCCCCACAAACTGCATGACCGAATGACCAGATAATCTGTTTTAGTGATGTCAGTTGAGGGTTAAATATTGGCCAAGACACCGAGGAGAACTTACCTGCTCTTCTTTGAATAGTGCCATGGACTCTTTTACACATAATCCAGGCTGACACTGAGGGAGTGCTGCACTGTCAGAGGTGCCGTCTTTTAGATGAGACGTTAAACTGAGGCCCCGTGTGCTCTCTCAGGTGGACGTAAATGATCCCACGGAACTATTTCAAATAAGAGGCGAGGCGTTCTCCCCGGTGTCCTCAACAAAGATCACTAAAAAATAACAGATTATCTGGTCATTATAGCATTGTTGTTTGTGGGATCTTGTTTCCTACATTACAACAGTGTCTACACTTCAAAAAAGTACTTCTTTGGCTGTAAAGTGCTCTGGGACATCCTGAGGTCATGAAGGCGCTGTAGAAATGCAAGCCTTTACTTGTTTAGTAACAAAGGGACCTTAAAAACAATCATGTAAACAGAGTAAAATTACTTTTGAAGTTACAGAGCAAACCAAGTGTTAAAACTCACCCACAAACAGATCAACAGTTCACATCACAGTGGTGTAATGTAGTAGAATCCAAAATAAGTCAGTCATTCTTACATGAAGTAAAACTCATCCCAACATCATCTCATTTTATTTCCAAGCTCTGGCAATTCTACATGGGAATTGCTAGACGAAGAAAGACCGAGGTCCATCTAGTCCATCACAGAATCACAGAAACCCCACAGTGCAGATAGAGGCCATTTCGGCCCATCGAGCCTGCACCGACACATATCCCACCCGATCCCCATAACCCCACGTATTTAATCCCCCCTAACACTAAGGGTCAATTTATCATAGCCAATCAACCTAACCCGCACATCAACCTAACCCGCTCAATACAACGATGGATTGTTGACTAATCACAGCAATCAACCTCTGTCAATGAGTCTACAACAGACCCAGACGTGAGGTGAGGAAAACCCTAGTGGCGGAGAGCTTTGGGAACTAGAGGTCCAAAGTCCTCTGTTCCTCCCAAGCATGGATCACATCACATGTCTCAAATGACTCACATACTGCATCCCAAAAAGTTATTTTATGAAAGAAATCTACCGAATTCGCATTCGAATGAATCAATACTATCGAATTCCAGCATCTCCCTAGGGAACCTGTTCCACAGATTGACCACTCGCTCACTCCAGGACACCGTTGCAAGCAAAAATCCCAGGAGAAAAGTGATCGGGACATGAAACATTTATTTGTTGTAAAAGTATTGGAGATGGGACAAAAGGACATTTGACTGACAGTCGAGCATCATCCAATCTGGTGTTTAAGAGCCTGTTCGCTTTCTGATTAGCCGTACGCCATGAGGATGGACGAGTCGGGCAACCAATGGCGGGAGTGTGTTGGAGGCAGTAGGTTGCACGATGAAACCACTGGGAATACGCCCAACCAGAGTTGACAACCCCTGACCGCTCCCCCTCCGGCATTGCGCGATCCAACCCCTCCCTCCCAGAACCTACCCAGAGGGCCACAGTCGGGGGGGCTGAAATTTATTCCTTTCGCAGGGCAAGCTGCCTGTGGAGGCGCAATTGGCAACCCGAAGGTGTAGGTGAAGCCTGAGGCCTAATTCAAGGATGGCCTCCGGCCTACATGTTTGGACTGGCGCAGCGATGAGGCTGGGCTGGAATATGGGCGCAAAGCTCCCGAGCCATGCAGTCTCTCTACGCATTCCAGGGCTCCTCCCCCGCCCCACCCCTCCATCTCTTCCCCTTCCCTCCCGCTAGGCAAAGTAAATACATATAGCGTCAATTTAAATAGTTTCGAAGGAAATGCAGAATGAGAATCAAAGGAGTAAAGCGAACTGAAAAACAATTAAAGAATAAAGTAGGTGATTTGGATCTATGGTTCCCAAAGCTTTCCGTCACTTCCCTCGTCTAATTTCTACCTGGTTGAGTGTCGGCTCAGGGTCCCTTTCAGCCTTATCCTTCGTTATTTCAGCACCAGTCATGTTCTTTTAACGCTCGGTACAAACACCACTTGACTCTCGTCACCAAGTGGAACATTTTCTGAATGGTTGAACAACCACAAAGTCATGTGACGGGTGTTCCAAATTATGACCCTATTTGCATTACTAAGTGCTATTAATAGCAGCAGTATTGCTAACCAGTATTTGTGGTTTCAAACTGGTTCTCATTTGAATGAACCGAAACCAGTTTACCAACAATAAAAATGTGGGTCACAGAATAGGATTTGAAATAAAGGTTTCACTTAAATTATGTGTAAGGGGCTCTCGCCTTGTGTGTCCCTTTTCACTTTTATTAAGTCTCTCCATCTCTCTCTCTCTCTGACTGTCTGTCTCCCCATCTCTCTCTGACTCTGTCTGTCTCCTTGTCTACCTCTCTCTCTGCCTCTGTGTGTGTGTGTGTACTGAGTCTTTCTGTAACCTGCCCTAGCCTCTATTTCACCTCCTCTGACACTCACCCACTCTCAGTGTATCCCTGTCAGACAGTTTGTGTGTCTCCTTCCCTGAATCTGTCTGTGTCGGCAGGTGTTTTCCCCCAGATTCTAAAATTCTTTAATCTTGTTTTGCAACTTTTTTATTGCTTTTCGGTTCGCTTTGACTCTTATTCTGCATTTCCTTGGAACCTACACCTTACATCGAATGTACAAGTCATTTGGCCCAACTGCTCCGTGCTGGTATTTATGCTCCACACGAGCCTCCTCCCACCCCTCTTCATCTCACCCTATCAGCATATCCTTCCATTCCTTTCTCCCTCATGTGCTTATCTAGTTTCCCCTTAAATCCATCTATACTATTCGCCTCAACAACTCCCTGTGTTAGCGAGTTCCACATTTTCACCACTCACTGGGTAAAGAACTTTCTCTTGAATTCCTTATTGGATTTAATAGTGATTATCTATTATTTACGGCCCCATGTTCTGGTCTCCTCCACAAGTGGAAACATTTTCTCTACGTCTACCTTATCAAACCCTTTCATAATCTTGAACACCTCTATCAGGTCAATGCTCAGCCTTTTCTTTTCTAGAGAAAAGAGCCCCAGCCTGTTCATCCTTTCCTGATAGTTATAACTTCTCAGTTCAGGTATCATTCAAGTAACTCTTTTTTGCACCTTCTCCAGTGTCTCTATATCCTTTTTATAATAGAAACCAGAAATGTTCACAGTACTCCAAGTGTGCTCGAATCAAGATTCGATACAAGTTTAACACAACTTCTCTGCTTTTTAATTCTATCCCTCTAGAAATGAAGCCCAGTGCTTCTAATCTGCTATTTAAATTGGCTCTATATCTGTTTACTTTGCCTGAGGCAGTCAAAGCAGAGAGAGAGAGAGAGAGCACACCTTGGCATGGGGAGAGGGACTGAGTGGATCAGGAACTTTGGCTTGAATTAGCCAAATTTAATAGCAGGGCCTGATTTGAATGTGAGGCCTTGGATTCCCTCCCGCAGCCAGCCAGATCGAGAGGCTGGCTGGCTGCGGGCGGGTAAGCCTCAGATGCGAGGGGTCAGTCTGGGGGAGGGAATCGCACAGTCAGCATGGTCGTGGATCGTGGTTGGGGGGATGGGCATGGTTGTGGATCGTGGATGGGGGGGGGGGATGGGCATGGTCGTGGATCATGGTTGGGGGGATGGGCATGGTCGTGGATTGTGGTTGGGGGATGGGTATGTTTGGGGATTGTGGTTGGGGGATGGGTATGTTTGGGGATCGTGGTTGGGGGGATGGGCATGGTCGTGGATCGTGGATGGGCATGGTCGTGGATCGTGGTTGGGGGGATGGGCATGGTCGTGGATCGTGGTTGGGGGATGGGTATGTTTGGGGATTGTGGTTGGGGGATGGGTATGTTTGGGGATCGTGGTTGGGGGGATGGGCATGGTCGTGGATCGTGGTTGGGGGGATGGGCATGGTCGTGGATCGTGGTTAGGGGGATGGGCATGGTCGTGGATCGTGGTTGGGGGATGGGCATGGTCGTGGATCGTGGTTGGGGGATGGGCATGGTCGTGGATTGTGGTTGGGGGATAGGCGTGGATCGTGGATGGGGGGGATAGGCATGGTCGTGGATCGTGGATGGGGGGATGGGCATGGTCGTGGTTGGGGGGATGGGCATGGTTGGGGGTCGTGGTTGGGGGGATGGGCATGGTCGTGGATCGTGGTTGGGGGGGATGGGCATGGTCGTGGATCGTGGTTGGGGGGATGGGCATGGTCGTGGATCGTGGTTGGGGGGATGGGCATGGTCGTGGATTGTGGTTAGGGGGATGGGCATGTTTGGGGATCGTAGTGGGGGGATGGGCATGGTCGTGGATTGTGGTTGGGGGGATGGGCATGGTCATGGATTGTGGTTGGGGGGGTGGGCATGGTTGGGGGTCATGGTTGGGGGGATGGGCATGGTCGTGGATCATGGTTGGGGGTCGTGGTTGGGGGGATGGGCATGGTTGGGGGTCGTGGTTGGGGGGATGGGCATGGTCGTGGATCATGGTTGGGGGATGGGCATGGTCGTGGATTGTGGTTGGGGGATGGGCATGGTCGTGGATTGTGGTTGGGGGATGGGCATGGTCGTGGATTGTGGTTGGGGGGATGGGCATGGTTGGGGGTCGTGGTTGGGGGGATGGGCATGGTCGTGGATTGTGGTTGGGGATGGGCATGGTCGTGGATTGTGGTTGGGGGGATGGGCATGGTTGGGGGTCGTGGTTGGGGGGATGGGCATGGTCGTGGATTGTGGTTGGGGGATGGGCATGGTCGTGGATTGTGGTTGGGGGGATGGGCATGGTTGGGGGGTCGTGGTTGGGGGGATGGGCATGTTTGGGGATCGTAGTTGGGGGGATGGGCATGGTCGTGGATCATGGTTGGGGAGATGGGCATGGTCGTGGATCGTGGTTGGGGGATGGGCATGGTTGGGGGTCGTGGTTGGGGGGATGGGCATGGTCGTGGATCGTAGTTGGGGGGGGTTGGGCATGGTTGGGGAATCGGCGGGTCAGCAGGGGGTCGGGGGAAAGAGAGGATCGGGGCCAGCCACCAGAGGATTGTGGCTGGCCTCAGCATCATCGGTGCGGTGATTGGGGGGAAGAGGCCTCATGGCGGGGATCAGGGGCCTCGTGAGGGTGTTAAGGAAATTGACGAGATTGAAGGCCGATAAAAACCCCAGGGCCTGATAATCTACATCCTAGGGTACTTAAGAAAGTGGCCCCAGAAATTGTAGATGCATTGCTGATCATCTTCCAAAATTCTATAGATTCTGGAACAGTTCCCATGGATTGGAGGGTAGCTAATGTTACCCCACTATTCAAAAAAGGTGGTAGAGAGAAAACGGGGAATTATAGACCGGTAAGCCTGACATCGGTAGTGGGGAAAATGCTAGAGTCTATTATAAAAGATGTAATAGCAGAGCACTTGGAAAACAGTGACAGGATTGGACAAAGTCAACATGGATTTACAAAAGGTAAATTGTGCTTGATTAATCTACTGGAATTTTTTGAGGATGTAACTGGTAGAATAGATAAGGGAGAACCAGTGGATGTGGTTTATTTGGACTTTCAGAAGGCTTTCGATAAGATATATATTAATGATCTAGATAAGGGAACTAGATGTAATATCTCCAAGTTTGCAGACGACACAAAACTAGGTGGGCATGTGTGCTGTGAGGAGGATGCCGAGAAACTACAGTATGATTTGGACAGGTTGGGTGATTGGGCAGATGCATGGCAGATGCAGTATAATGTGTATAAATGCGAGGTTATCCACTTTGGTGGCAAAAACAGGAAGGCAGATTATTATCTGAACGGCAATAGATTGGGAGAAGGGGAAGTGCAACGAGACTTGGGTGTCCTTGTGCACCAGTCGCTGAAGGTAAGCATGCAGGTGCAGCAGGCGGTTAAGAAGGCAAATGGTATGTTGGCCTTCGTAGCGAGAGGATTCGCGTACAGGAACAAGGATGTCTTGCTGCAGTTGTACAGGGCCTTGGTGAGACCACACCTTGAGTATTGTGTGCAGTTTTGGTCACCTTATCTGAGGAAGGATGTTCTTGCCATGGAAGAAGTGCAGCGTAGATTCACCAGACTGATACCTGGGATGGTAGGAATGACGTATGAAGAGAGATTGGGTCGATTGGGCTTATACTCGCTGGAGTTTAGAAGAATGAGAGGGGATCTCATTGAAACTTATAAAATTCTAACAGGACTAGACAGACTAGATGCAGGATGTTCCCGATGGCGGGGGAGTCCAGAACCAGGGGTCACAGTCTAAAGAGAAGGGGTAAGCCATTTAGGACTGAGATGAGGAGGAATTTCTTCACCCAGAGAGTGGTGAACCTGTGGAATTCTCTACCACAGAAGGCAGTTGAGGCCAATTCATTAAATATATTCAAGAAGGAGTTAGATATATTTCTTAAGGCTAAAGGGATCAAGGGATATGGGGAGAAGGCAGGGACAGGGTACTGAGTTTGGATGATCAGCCATGATCTCATTGAATGGCGGAGCAGGCTCGAGGGGCTGAATGGCCTACTCCTGCTCCTATCTTCTATGTTTCTATGTTTCTGATCGCGGGGGTGCATTAGGCAGGGTTCCTGGATCCAGGAGGTAAGTATAAAGCCACTTACCTCCTGGATGCAGCAGTCCCCGCCTTGGTTTAACTGCTAGTTTCACGAATTGTGAGAAACCTGACCACATGCAGTTAAATTCAAAATAGAGGTGAAACAAAAAGAGGCTTCCAGCCTCATTATAATATTTAAATTGACATTCCGCCCCCTGGGAGCAGGTTGGTCGCCCCCCCCCCCCGCCCCGCCTGTTAAAACCGGAAGTGGGCGGGTTGGAGGCAGGAATCCTAGTTTTAACAATTTAACTGACCCCACGCTCCAAACCCACCTTTCTTTTTAGAGAAAAATTCCGGCCTGTGTTCACGCAGCCCAGGACCAGCATTTTCAATGTTAAATTTCGCGCTGAATGGACTCAAAAAATAAGAGGGAACTTTGGTCAGAAGAACTTTAACTGATTTTAAAAAATTAATTTTTAATCAGGAACTAATAATTGGTTTTATTAATGAAATTAAAAATGGAATTCAGTGAATATTGAGCGAAGACCAGGCTCACAACAACAACAACTTGTATTTATATAGCGGCCTTAACGTAGTAAAACGTCCCAAGGTGTTTCACAGGAGTATTATCAAACAAAACTCGACACCGAGTCACATAAAGAGATATCAGGGCAGGTGACCAAAGCTTGGTCAAAGAGGTAGGTTCTAAGGAGTGTCTTAAAGGAGGAGAGAGAGGCTGAGAGGTTTAGGGAGGGAATTCTAGAGCTTAGGGCATGGCCACCAGTGGTGGAGTGATTATAAATCGGGGATGCTCAAAAGGTCAGAATTAGAGGAGCGCCAATATCTCAGGGGGTTGTAAGGCTGGAGGAGTTTACAGAGATAGGGAGGGGCGAGGCCATGGAGGGATTTGAAAGCAAGGATGAGAATTTTAAAATCGAGGCATTGCCGGACCGGCAGCTAATGTAGGTCAGCAAGCACACGGGTGATTGGTGAACGGGACTTGGTGCGAGTTAGGACACGAGCAACGGAGTGTTGGATGAGCTGAAGTTTACGGAGGGTGGAAGGTGGGAGGCCGGCCAAGAGAGCATTGTATTAAGTTTGGAGATGAAAAAAGCATGGATGAGGGTTTCAGCAGCAGATTGGCAGAGATGGAAGACAGGGAGGGGAAAGTAGGCTGCCTTGACGAAGGGTCAAATACAACTCCAGGTCTGTAGGATCCTAGGAAACTGGCCTGTGCCTATCCAAAGAAGCAATGTCATTATTTTTGAAGTGCCTTGGGCAGAGACAGTTCATGGCCCAGGAAGTCTGGGGCACTTTTATCAGTAATCTTTGCTCGAGAACCTAATAATGTATATATCCAATGTTAAACAAACATGTTCTAGAGACAAGCAGTGAGCAAAAGAGCAGGGCAGAAATTCAATGGGTTGCGACTATACAGGGAATTGGCTTTCGTCAGGCTGAGAGAGTCTGACAAAGTTGGCGACAGGGCTGCAAGTCCGGGATTGGGGCTTGAACCCACAATTTCTGACGAGAAGCCCACTTACAGCATACAGTCACGCCCCGCCAAATACAGCATACGGTCCGCCCCGCCAAATACAGCATACGGTCACGCCCCGCCAAATACAGCATACGGTCACGCCCCGCCAAATACAGCATACGGTCCGCCCCGCCAAATACAGCATACGGTCACGCCCCGCTAAATACAGCATACGGTCACGCCCCGCCAAATACAGCATACGATCACGCCCCGCCAAATACAGCATACGGTCACGCCCCGCCAAATACAGCATACGGTCCGCCCCGCCAAATACAGCATACGGTCACGCCCCGCCAAATACAGCATACGGTCCGCCCCGCCAAATACAGCATACGGTCACGCCCCGCCAAATACAGCATACGGTCACGCCCCGCCAAATACAGCATACGGTCACGCCCCGCCAAATACAGCATACGGTCACGCCCCGCCAAATACAGCATACGGTCACGCCCCGCCAAATACAGCATACGGTCACGCCCCGCCAAATACAGCAAACGGTCACGCCCCGCCAAATACAGCATACGGTCACGCCCCGCCAAATACAGCATACGGTCACGCCCCGCCAAATACAGCATACGGTCACGCCCCGCCAAATACAGCAAACGGTCACGCCCCACCAAATGAATGCTCTGCCTACTTGTCTCTATTTGCCCATTTAGCGCAGAACATATTTGCTTAACACTGAATACACATCCCCATTTTATCAGGGTACTGATAAAAAGTCCAGCTACTCACCGAGGCTGAAGGTGTCAGCCTAAATGATGTACTGAAATCCACAGTTAAAGAAGGAACTTGTATTTATATCGCGACTTTCAGGACGTCCCAAAGCGCTTTACAGCAAATGAAGTACTTTTTGAAGTGCAGTCACTGTTGTAATGTAGGAAACACGGCAGCTAATTTGCACACAGCAAGGTCCCACAAACAGCACTGTAATAATGACCAAATAATCTGTTTTAGTGATGTTGGTTGTTTAAACCCTCAACTTTCTACCTCAGAGATGAGCCAAGTTGACACCTTGTAAGTGTAATGTTCTCCTCCTGCCTCCTTTATCGATCTCCATTCCTTTCAGTCGATGTAATTGAATCGCTCAATCTACATGGTCTGGTTTGGCTCTGCTTTATCCTAAGCTGGCACTGTCAGGTCAGCACTGAGGGAGTGCAGCACTGGCAGAGGTGCCATCTTTTGGGATGAGACCTCAGACCAAGGTCCAGTTTGCCTGTTCGGGTGGGGCATAAACCACCCCGGTGACATTTCTTGAAGAGGAAGAGGGAGGCGTCCTGGCCGAAATTCCTTTCCCCACCCTAAAACAGATGAACTGGTTACTCATCTTATTTGCTACCTCAGATTTGGCTGCCTTTACTGCGTCACATTTCCAACAAAAAACCTGTTCATCAACAATTCCATGCTTTCTGACATTTGCTACCTCTGGACGCGACTATTCCAACGCTCTCCTGGCCGGTCTCCCACCTTGCAACCTCCGTAAACTTGAGGTCATTCAAAATTCTGCTGCCCGTGTCCTGACTCGCACCAAGTCCCGTTCACCCATCACCCCTGTGCTCGCTGACGCTCACTGGCTCCTGGTCCGGCAACGCCTCGATTTTAAAATTCTCATCCTTGTTTTCAAATCCCTTCATGGCCTCACCCCTCCTTATCTCTGTAACCTCCTCCAGCCCCACAACCCTCTGAGATCTCAGCGTTCCTCCAATTCTGGCCTCTTTGCGCATCCCCAATTTTCATCATTTCACCATTGGCAGCCGTGCCTTCAGCTGCCTGGGCCCTAAGCTCTGGAATTCCTTCCCATAATCTCGCCACCTCTCTTTCCTCCTTGAAGATCCTTCTTAAAAAACCTGTCTTTGACCAAGCTTTTGGTCACCTGTCCTAATATCTCATGTGGCTCAGTGCCAAATTTCTGTGATAATGCTCCTGTGAAGTACCTTGGGATGTTTTACTACGTTAAAGGTGCTATATAAATGCAAGGTGTTCTTTGTTCCATGTCCTCTAGAATAACAGGAAGGAATATCCTGAGCTCATTGATGTGATTACAGGTTACATCCCTGTGGTTAGATGGGAGGAGATACTGGATAAAAGTAGCCTGCCGACGCTCATTATTTGAGCTCCCACATGGAGAAGGGTCACTTGGGTGAGGGGCTGGTGGGCTGATGTATTCCAGCAAGAGGGGAGGGAGGGTGATGGAAGGGGAGAGATGTTGGCAGTTTTGCTTTTGTCTGGTAACAGGAAGGTTTCTGCCTCCTCGGTGACACCTCTTGTAAACTGTAAACCTTTCGGATGAGACGTTAACCCATCAGTCCGCTCAGGTGGATATAAAAGATCCCATGGCACTATTTTGAATTAGTGCAGGGGAGTTCTCCCCAGTGTCCTGGCCAATATTTATCCCTCAAATCAACATCACTAAAAATCAGATTATCTGGTCATTATCACTTTGCTGTTTGTGGGATCAAATTGTGCACAAATTGGCTGCTGCGTTTCCTACATTACAACAGGGACTCCACTTCAAAAAGTACTTCATTGGCTGTAAAGTGCTTTGGGATGTCCTGAAAGGCACCATAGAAATGCATTTCTTTCTTTCTCTTGAGGTGGGCCAACAATCAGAGCCAGGCCAGGGGCCTCATCGTTCCCACACTACAATTTTATCAAATATATTTGAACTCGGAATGTGGGCGAGCCCGTCAGGGCCGCACTGTCTTGCTAGCCTCCCCAAGAGGCATTAAGAGTCAACCATGTGGTGTAGGGCTGGAGTTGCAGGAAATCCAGATAAGTGGGCAGCCTCACTTCCCTGAAGGACATCAGTGAATCGCTTGGGTTTTTAAACCGGCAATCTCTGCCGATCCACAATTTACCAGTGCCATTCCATTCAATGTCATCACTTGGGTTTTTGTACTCTTGCCAGTGTGAATTCATTGGAACATTGGGACAGGAGGAGGTCATTCAGCCCCATGAGCATGTTCCGCCATTCAATGAGATCAGTGCTGATCTGTATCTTGACTCCATCTACTCACCTTGGTTCTGTAACCCTTAATACCCTTACCTAACAAAAAAACTATCAATCTCAATTTTGAAAGTTTCAATTGACCCCCAGCCACAACAGCTTTCTGGGGGAGCGTTTTCCAGATTTCCACTAGCCTTTGTGTGAAGAAGTGTTTCCTGACATCACCCCTGAACGGCCCAGCTCTAATTTTAAGGTTATGCCCCCTTGTTCTGGACTCCCCCACCAGAGGAAATAGATTCTCTCTCTCTACCCGAGCAACTCCTTCAATCATCTTTAACACCTCGATTAGATCACCCCTTAATTTTCTATATTCTAGAGAATACAAGCCTAGTCTATGCAATCTGTTCTCATAATTTAACCCTTTAGTCCCCGTATCATTCTGATTTAACCCTTCAAGCCCCGGTATCATTCTGCTGTGGTTGTCTCCTTGTCGTCTCCAATTGTTTTCTATCTATTGTCCGCTGTATCAATACGGTGTCCTGAATCAAATGGGTATAGAATCGCAGAATGTTCCAGAACAGACACAAATCCCTGCCAGTCATTATGCTGATCAGGTTTTTGCAGGGATGACTGCATGAGGCAACTTCCCTTAACTCCTGCAAACTTTAATCTCCCAAATCAAATTACAGAGGATTTAGTCAACTGCTTGGGTCTTTGAACTCATGCCAGGATGAGAGCCAGTCTGAGCTTGGGTGGGAGAGCCACTGGAAACTTGCTCCCTGCGTACTCCGAGTCCGCTACTCCACTGCGCTGCCGTTGCTTGGTAACCGACTGAACCATGTGTCTTGAGAGGGAAGGACACCTGTCGGCTTCTGGGGCAGGCAGTGCCCGATCTTAGGGTTGCCAACTCTGGTCAGACGTATTCCTGGAGGATTCATCACATGGCCTCCTGTCTCCAACTGCCCCGCCCCCTCACTCTCACCATCCAACATGTTCTTCCTCACTGTGCACCGCCTTCCCACAGCCAATCAGAAAGCGAATAGACTCATCATTACCCCATTGGGTGATTCTTAACTGTCAGTCAAACAGCCTTCCGCCCCGACGTCCGATATTTTTAAAACATGAAAACAAAAATGTACAAAGAACATTTTTTTTTAAATACAATTTTTTAATGCCCCAATGATTTTTCTACCAGCAGTGTGTCCGGGAGATTCATCTTTAATGCCTGGAGACTCCAGGGCAACCCTGCAGGATTGGCAACCCCTAGCCAATCTCAGCTTTCTGTTTAACCAAGGAGTTGGTGTCGCAGATGGCTAAACGGAGGCCCCGGGAGAGGCCACCCGTCACTTGGGTTGGATTGATCGGCTAGGCCAGGCCTAGAGCACAACAACAACAACTTGGTTTTATACAGCGCCTTTAACATAGCAAGACGTCCCGAGGCGCTTCACAGGACGATATCAGACAAAATTTGACACCGAGCCACATGAGGTATTAGAACAGGTGACCAAAAACTTGGTCAAAGAGGGAGGTTTTAAGGAGCAACTTAAAAGGAGGAGAATTACATGTTACATAGAATTTACAGCACAGAAGCAGGCCAATTAGCCCAACAGGTCTGTCAGTGTTTATGCACCACACGAGCTCGCTCCCACTCTATTGACTTCATCTAACCATCTCTGATAAATACTGTGCTGTAAATACTTTGTAATATTTTGTATCAGCATATTCCTTTCTCCCTCATGTGTTTATCTAGCTTCCCCTTAAATGCATCAACTACTCCTTGTGGTAGCGAGTTCCACATTTTCACTGTTCTCTGGGTAAAGATGTAAAGAGAGAGAGAGAGAGGTAGAGAGGTTTAGGGAGGGGATTCCAGAGTTTAGGGCATCGGCAGCTGGTGGGGCAAAGGAAGTGGGGGATACGCAAGAGGTCAGAATTGGGGGAGTGTAGAGATCTCAGAGGGTTGCAGGGCTGGAGGAAGTTAGAGATAAGGAGGGTTGAGGGCTTTTTATTTTTTATTCATTTATGGGATGTGGGTGTCACTAGCAAGGACAGCATTTATTGCCCATCCCTAATTGCCCTCGAGAAGGTGGTGGTGAGCTGCCTTCTTGAACCACTGCAGTCCGTGTGGTGAAGGTACTCCCACAGTGCTGGTAGGGAGGGAGTTCCAGGATTTTGACCCAGTGACGATGAAGGATCGGCGATATACTTCTAAGTCAGGATGGTGTGACTTGGAGGGGAACTTGGAGGTGGTGGTGCTCCCATGCGCCTGCTGACCTTGTCCTTCTAGTTGGAAGAGGTCGCGGGTTTGGGAGGTGCTGCCGAAGAAGCCTTGGCAAGTTGCTGCAGTGCATCCTGTAGATGGTACAAACTGCAGCCACGGTACGCCGGTGGTGGAGGGAGTGAATATTTAAGGTGGTGGATGGGGCACCAATCAATTGGGCTGTTTTGTCCTTGATGGTGTCGAGCTCCTTGAGTGTTGTTGGAGCTGCACTCATCCAGGCAAGTGGAGAGTATTCCATCACACTCTTTACATATGCCTTGTAGATGGTGGAAAGGCTTTGGGGAGTCAGGAGGTGAGACACTTGCCACAGAATACCTAGCCTCTGACCTGCTCTTGTTGCCACAGTATTTATGTGGCTGGTCCAGTTAAGTTTCTGGTCAATGGTGACCCCAGGATGTTGATGGTGGGGGATTCGGCGATGGTAATACCGTTGAATGTCAAGGAGAGGTGGTTAGACTCTCGCTTGTTGGAGATAGTCATTGCCTGGCACTTCTGTGGCGCGAATGTTACCTTCCACTTATCAGCCCAAGCCTGAATGTCGTCCAGGTCTTGTTGTATGCGGGTATGGACTGCTTCATTATCTGAGGAGTTGTGAATGGCGTTGAACACTGTGCAGTCATCAGCAAACATCCCCATTTCCGACCTTATGTTGGAGGGAAGGTCATTGGACACTGCCCTGAGGAGGTTAAAGAGAGAGGGAGGATTGTAGGGCTGGAGGAGATTACAGAGAGAGGGAGGGTTGTAGGGCTGGAGGAGGTTATAAAGATCTCGGAGGGTTGTAGGGCTGGAGGAAGTTAGAGATAGGGAGGGTTGTAGAGCTGGAGGAGGTTACAAAGATAGGGAGGATCGTTGGGTTGCAGGAGGTTACAGAGAGGGAGGGTTGTAGGGCTGGAGGGGGTTACAAAGATAGGGAGGGTTCTAGGGCTGGAGGATACAGAGAGAGGGAGGGTTGTGGAGCTGGAGGAAGTTACAGAGAGAGGGAGGGTTGTAGGGCTGGAGGAGGTTACAGAGAGAGGGAGGGTCGTAGGACTGGAGGAGGTTACAGAGACAGGGAGGGTTGTAGGGCTGGAGGAAGTTATCGAGACAGGGAGGGTTGTAGGGCTGCAGGAGGTTACAGAGAGAGGGAGGGTTGTAGGGCTGGAGGGTTTTAGAGAGAGAGGGAGGGTTGCAGGGCTGCAGGAGGTTACAGAGAGAGGGAGGGTTGTAGGGCTGGAGGAGGTTACAGAGAGAGGGAGGGTTGTAGGGCTGGAGGTGGTTAAAGTGTCACTTTTGCCGACTGCGGGCATTGAAAACGTGCTGCCAACTAACACATTTTTTTTGCGTCTCCAGTGAGTTTCAGCAGAGAGGAAAAGAAATGGTCCATCTTGGAAACTAAGTCAGGAACTGTACTGAACATCACACCGCACACAGAAAAATAAGCACTGAACCCCATCGCAGGGACCCTGGGATCAGGTTTCACTTGAACATGACTTGTGCGGTCACAAAGGGCAGATGGGCCAATATACAGAGCAAAAAATGATACAGTGAGAGGGACCAGGAGGGGGTGGGACATGGACCCCGGATATGAAATAGGGGTCCGCTCTCGCACATACCCCAGCACATCTAAAGGGGCATCAAAATTAACCCTTTCAATTAAATCACTGGCTGATATATACATACATATTATACACACACACATTAGTATATATATATATATATATATATATATATATATATACACACACACATTATATAGCACTGCATTTTATACACATATTGTGTATATGTTTGTGTGTATATATGTAAACTATATATATAAAAAATATAGCCGGCATCTAATCCTATTGAATTAATTTGAACAGACAGAAAAATAGGAGACTAGGGGTTAGATACATTTTGTTTTAATTTGAATTAAGTATGAAAGCATCAGGACACTGCGAGGAGTCTATCCCCTCCCTCCCCTCCCTTATCCTGCACTGAGGGTCTCCCTCCCTCCCTCCCTCCCCTGCGCTGAGTCTCTCTCCCTCCCTCCCCTGCGCTGAGTCTCTAAACCTCCCTCCCCTGCGCTGAGAGTCTCTCTCCCTCCCTCCCTCCCCTGCGCTGAGAGTCTCTCTCCCTCCCTCCCTTGCGCTGAGAGTCTCTCTCCCTCCCTCCCTCCCCTGCGCTGAGAGTCTCCCTCCCTCCCGCTGAGTCTCCCTCCCTCCCTCCCCTGCGCTGAGAGTCTCTTTCTCTCCCTCCCTCCCTCCCCTGCGCTGAGTCACTCTCCCTCCCTCCCTCCCCTGCGCTGAGTCACTCTCCCTCCCTCCCTCCCCTGCGCTGAGTCACTCTCCCTCCCTCGCGCTGAGTCACTCTCTCTCCCTCCCTCCCCTGCGCTGAGTCTCCCTCCCTCCCCTGCGCTGAGAGTCTCTCTCCTCCTCCTCCTCCCTGCGCTGAGAGTCTCTCTCCCTCCCTCCCCTGCGCTGAGAGTCTCTCTCCCTCCCTCCCTCCCCTGCGCTGAGTCACTCTCTCTCCCTCCCGCCCGTGCGCTGAGTCACTCTCTCTCCCTCCCTCCCGTGCGCTGAGTCTCTCTCCCTCCCTCCCTCCCCTGCGCTGAGTCACTCTCCCTCCCTCCCGTGCGCTGAGAGTCTCCCTCCCTCCCCTCCGCTGAGAGTCTCTCTCCTCCTCCTCCTCCCTGCGCTGAGAGTCTCTCTCCCTCCTTCCCCTGCGCTGAGAGTCTCTCCCCCTCCTCCTCCTCCCTGCGCTGAGAGTCTCTCTCCCTCCCTCCCCTGCGCTGAGAGTCTCTCTCCCTCCTCCTCCTCCTCCTCCCTGCGCTGAGAGTCTCTCTCCCTCCCTCCCCTGCGCTGAGAGTCTCTCTCCCTCCTCCTCCTCCCTGCGCTGAGAGTCTCTCTCCCTCCCTCCCCTGCGCTGAGTCTCCCTCCCTCCTCCTCCTCCCTGCGCTGAGAGTCTCTCTCCCTCCCTCCCCTGCGCTGAGTCTCCCTCCCTCCCCTGCGCTGAGTCTCTCTCCCTCCCTCCCTCCCCTGCGCTGAGTCTCTCTCCCTCCCTCCCCTGCGCTGAGTCTCTCTCCCTCCCTCCCTCCCCTGCGCTGAGTCTCTCTCCCTCCCTCCCTCCCCTGCGCTGAGTCTCTCTCCCTCCCTCCCTCCCCTGCGCTGAGTCACTCTCCCTCCCTCCCTCCCCTGCGCTGAGTCACTCTCCCTCCCTCCCTCCCCTCCGCTGAGTCTCTCTCCTCCTCCTCCCTGCGCTGAGAGTCTCTCTCCCTCCCTCCCCTGCGCTGAGAGTCTCTCCCCCTCCTCCTCCTCCTCCTCCTCGCGCTGAGAGTCTCTCTCCCTCCCTCCCCTGCGCTGAGAGTCTCTCCCCCTCCTCCTCCTCCTCCTCCCTGCGCTGAGAGTCTCTCTCCCTCCCTTGCGCTGAGTCTCTCCCCCTCCTCCTCCTCCCTGCGCTGAGAGTCTCTCTCCCTCCTCCTCCCTGCGCTGAGAGTCTCCCTCCCTCCCCTGCGCTGAGAGCCTCTCCCCCTCCTCCTCCTCCCTGCGCTGAGAGTCTCTCCCCCTCCTCCTCCTCCCTGCGCTGAGAGTCTCTCCCCCTCCTCCCTGCGCTGAGAGTCTCTCCCCCTGCTCCTCCTCCCTGCGCTGAGAGTCTCTCTCCCTCCTCCTCCTCCCTGCGCTGAGAGTCTCTCTCCCTCCTCCTCCTTCCCCTGCGCTGAGAGTCTCTCTCCCTCCTCCTTCTCCCTGCGCTGAGAGTCTCTCCCCCTCCTCCTCCTCCTGCGCTGAGAGTCTCTCCCCCTCCTCCTCCTCCCTGCGCTGAGAGTCTCTCCCCCTCCTCCTCCTCCCTGCGCTGAGAGTCTCTCCCCCTCCTCCTCCTCCCTGCGCTGAGAGTCTCTCCCCCTCCTCCTCCTCCCTGCGCTGAGAGTCTCTCCCCCTCCTCCTCCTCCCTGCGCTGAGAGTCTCTCCCCCTCCTCCTCCTCCCTGCGCTGAGAGTCTCTCCCCCTCCTCCTCCTCCCTGCGCTGAGAGTCTCTCCCCCTCCTCCTCCTCCCTGCGCTGAGAGTCTCTCCCCCCCTCCTCCTCCTCGCGCTGAGTCTCTCTCCCTCCCTCCCCTGTGCTGAGAGTCTCTCTCCCCCTCCTCCTCCTCCTCCTCCTCCCTGCGCTGAGAGTCTCTCTCCCTCCTCCACCTCGCGCTGAGAGTCTCCCCTCCTCCTCCCTGCGCTGAGAGTCTCTCTCCCCCTCCTCCTCCTCCTCCCTGCGCTGAGAGTCTCTCTCCCCCTCCTCCTCCTCCTCCTCCCTGCGCTGAGAGTCTCTCTCCCCTCCTCCTCCCTGCGCTGAGAGTCTCTCCCCCTCCTCCTCCTCCCTGCGCTGAGAGTCTCTCCCCCCTCCTCCTCCTCCCTGCGCTGAGAGTCTCTCCCCCTCCTCCTCCTCCCTGCGCTGAGAGTCTCTCCCCCTCCTCCTCCTCCCTGCGCTGAGAGTCTCTCCCCCTCCTCCTCCTCCCTGCGCTGAGAGTCTCTCCCCCTCCTCCTCCTCCCTGCGCTGAGAGTCTCTCCCCCCTCCTCCTCCTCCCTGCGCTGAGAGTCTCTCCCCCCTCCTCCTCCTCGCGCTGAGAGTCTCTCTCCCTCCCTCCCCTGTGCTGAGAGTCTCTCTCCCCCTCCTCCTCCTCCTCCTCCTCCCTGCGCTGAGAGTCTCTCTCCCTCCTCCACCTCGCGCTGAGAGTCTCCCCTCCTCCTCCCTGCGCTGAGAGTCTCTCTCCCCCTCCTCCTCCTCCTCCCTGCGCTGAGAGTCTCTCTCCCCCTCCTCCTCCTCCTCCTCCTCCCTGCGCTGAGAGTCTCTCTCCCCCTCCTCCTCCCTGCGCTGAGAGTCTCTCTCCTCCTCCTCCTCCTCCTCTTCCCTGCGCTGAAAGTCTCTCCTCCTCCTCCTCCCTGCGCTGAGTCTCTCTCCTCCTCCTCCTCCTCCTCCCTGCGCTGAGAGTCTCTCTCCCCCTCCTCCTCCTCCTCCCTGCGCTGAGAGTCTCTCTCCCCCTCCTCCTCCTCCTCCTCCCTGCGCTGAGAGTCTCTCTCCCCCTCCTCCTCCTCCTCCCTGCGCTGAGAGTCTCTCTCCCCCTCCTCCTCCTCCTCCTCCTCTTCCCTGCGCTGAAAGTCTCTCCTCCTCCTCCCTGCGCTGAGAGTCTCTCTCTCTCTCCCCTTACCTGTGGTGGTGAGGACGGTGGCGGCGAAAAAGAGTGACGAGGTGAAGTCCCAGTTCCACTTGCCGGTGCTGTTGTTCAACACCGAAACTCCGTAATTGTTGGCCTCCAGCACCCGGGAAAGGAAGCGCTCCAGGGTGTCCGGGGCCAAGCACGGGTTCTCCTGCAGGAACTGTCTCTTGAGCTTTCTCAGGTCCCGGCGCAGGTTGTCCTCGTAAGGCAGCTCCACCGAGGAGAAGACCAGGGCGCCGAAGGTCAGGTAGAGCAGGTAGGCGAGAACCAAGAAGGTGAAGTAGCAGCTGGACCTGTTCTTCTGCAGCAAGCGGAGGCAAGAGTTGGTGGTGCCCAGAGACTGTAACATCTCGCCGCCTGCCCGCTACACGCAGCTGAGGAACGGGACAAACGGGTTGGTGGGAGGCAGGATCTAGGCTGGTCTGCAGTTACCAGTGTTGCTCTAGGCTGGTGACTCTGATCTGTAGACCTACCAATTGATCGTCCTCCTCCACCTCCCTTCCGCATCAGAGAGCAGGGGATGTGGCAGCCGCCTCTGACGTCTTCAGGTAAATAGAAACCATGAGCATGAAAGCCAATAAGGTGCAAACATGACACACACTCGACTCTCCACCCCTTCCTCTCAATGCTCCATTCATTTGAACCTCACGCCTCGGAGGCAGTGGGAGGTTTCGGAATACAAAGATTCAGGTTGGTAGGAATTCATCCACCTCCAAATTTTAATCTCATTCCAGCTTTCAATTCTGAGTTGCCCTTGGAGTGAGTTGAGAAACCCACTGTTGTCGCTGTCTTTACACCCGTCAATGCTTCAGAACAGATGCTAAACGAGTTTGAACCACTTAGAATCATAGTCAGAACGGCACAGAAGGAGGCCATTCGGTCCATCGAGTCAGTGCCGGCTCTCTGTAGAGCAATCCAGCCAGTCCCATTCCCCGCTCTATCCCGGTAGCCCTGCAAGTTTATTTCCCTCGTGCCTATCCAGTCTTGCATTGAGTGTCTCCGCTTCCACCACTTCTGTCGGCAGCGATTTCCAGGTCATGACCACTCGCTGCGTAAAAAAGTTTTTCCTCGCATCCCCCCTGTATCTCTTGCTCAAAACCTTAAATCTGTGTCCCAACATAAGAACATAAGAAATAGGAGCAGGAGTAGGCCAATCGGCCCCTCGAGCCTGCTCCACCATTCAATAAGATCATGGCTGATCTGATCCTAACCTCAAATCTTCTATCACTCTGCATCCACCCAAACCCATGTGATCTCCCGGGAGAGGCGAAAAACCAGATAAAGACCCAATGGGCAATTTGGGAGAAAAAAATCTGGGAGATTCCTCTCCGACCCATCTAGGCGATTGAAATTCTTCCAGGAGATCACTCTGTCCATATATTTTCTACAGTACTTACCTTCTGTAAAGGCGATCTCCACCCCAGCCAGGAACAGGAATAAAACCATCTCCTGAAATCTAACACATAATTAGAACACAGTAGGAGCAGAACCAGGCTACACGGCCCCTGGGCCCACTCCACTACCCACAGGGCCATGACCATTCCGAACCTAGACTCATGTCCAATTTCCTGCCCGCTCCCCGTAACCCTTAATTCCCTTTACTTCTAGGAAACTATCTATTTCTGTTTTAAATTTATTTAATGATGTAGCTTCCACAGCTTTCTGGGGCAGCAAATTCCACAAACCTACCACCCTCTGAGTGAAGAAGTTTCTCCTCATCTCAGTTTTGAAAGAGCAGCCCCTTATTTTAAGATTATGCCCCCTAGTTCTAGTTTCACCCTTCATTGGGAACATCCTCACCGCATCCACCCGATCAAGCCCCTTCACAATCTTATATGTTTCAATAAGATCGCCTCTCATTCTTCTGAACTCCAATGAGTAGAGTCCCAATCTACTCAACCTCTCCTCATATGACCACCCCCTCATCCCCGGGATTAACCGAGTGAACCTTCTTTGTACTGGCTCGAGAGCAAGTATGTCTTTTCTTAAGTATGGACACCAAAACTGTATGCAGTATTCCAGGTGCGGTCTCACCAATACCTTGTACAACTGCAGCAATACCTCCCTGTTTTTATATTCCATCCCCCTAGCAATAAAAGCCAACATTCCATTGGCCTTCTTGATCACTTGCTGCACCTGCAAACTAACTTTTTGAGTTTCGTGCACCAGGACCCCCCGATCCCTTTGTACTACAGTACTTTCCAGTTTCTTGCCATTAAGATAATAACTTGCTCTATGATTTTTCCTGCCAAAGTGCATAACCTCACACTTTCCAGTATTGTATTCCATCTGCCAAATCTCTGCCCACTTACTTAGCCTGTCTATGTCCCTTTGCAGGTTTTTTATGTCCTCCTCACTCACTACTTTCCGTCCCATCTTTGTATCATCTGCAAACTTTGATATGTTACACTCGGTCCCCTCCTCCAAATCGTTAATATAGATTGTAAAGAGTTGGGGACCCAGCACTGACCCCTGCGGAACACCACTAGTTACTGGTTGCCAATCTGAGAATGAACCATTTATCCCAACTCTCTGCTTTCTGTTAGAGAGCCAATCCTCCACCCACGCCAGAATATTACCCGCAATCCCGTGATTTTTTATCTTGAGCAATAATCTTTTGTGTGGCACCTTGTCAAATGCCTTTTGGAAGTCTAAATACACTACGTCCACTGGTTCCCCTTTATCCACCCTGTATGTTACATCCTCAAAAAACTCAAGCAAATTTGTCAAACATGACTTCCCCTTCATGAAACCATGCTGAGCTTGTCCTATTCAATTATGTTTATCCAAATGTCCCGTTACTGTCTCCTTAATAATGGACTCTAACATTTTACCAACCACAGATGTTAGGCTAACAGGTCTATAGTTTCCAGCCTTCTGCCTACTACCCTTTTTAAATAAGAGTGTTACATTAGCAGTTTTCCAATCTGCCGGGACCTTTGCCGAGTCCAGGGAGTTTTGGAAAATTATTACCAATGCATCCACAATCCCTACCGCCACTTCCCTCAAGACCCTAGGATGCAAGCCATCAGGTCCAGGGGATTTATCTGCCTTGAGTCCCATTATTTTACCAAGTACCACTTCCTTAGTGATTTTAATTGTATTTAGTTCCTCCCCCCTAGAGCCCCCTGTTTTTCCAGTGGTGGGATATTCTTAGTGTCCTCAACTGCCAGTATTTTCTTTTAAATGAGACCCAACCTCCCTCACTTATAATAATCTTTCTGAACTGGTTATTTGAGAATCAGAGAGGAACATGAAAGGGTTAAAAAAAAATCGCAATTTGAGAATCAGAGAGGAACTTTCAAAAAAGGTTAATCTGCAAGCTCTCAATTTGATTGGCAAGGTTTCAGCCACACTCAAAGAAGTTTGTTGGACCTTCTGCTTAATCTACAGCAGGTGATCAGGAAGGCCAATGGAATCTTGGCTTTTATTGCAAGGGGGCTGGAGTATAAAAACAGGGAAGTCTTGCTGCAGTTATACAGGGTACTGGTGAGGCCACACCTGGAATATTGCGTACAGTTTTGGTTTCCATATTTAAGAAAAGATATACTTGCTCTCGAGGCAGTTCAGAGAAGGTTCACTCGGTTGATTCCAGAGATGAGGGGGTTGACTTATGAGAAAAGGTTGAGTAGGTTGGGCCTCTACTCATTGGAATTCAGAAGAATGAGAGGCGATCTTATCGACACATATAAGATTGTGAGGGGGCTTGATCGAGTGGATGCGGTGAGGATGTTTCCACTGATGGGTGAAACTAGAACTACGGGGCATAATCTTAGAATAAGGGGCTTCCCTTTCAAAACTGAGATGAGGAGAAACTTCTTCACTCAGAGGGTAGTAAATCTATGGAATTTGCTACCTCAGAGAGCTGTGAAAGCTGCGACATTAAATAAATTTAAAACGGAGATAGACAGTTTCCTAGCTGATAAGGGAATGAGGGGTTACGGGGAGCGGGCAGGGAAGTGGACGTGAGTCTAGGTTCGGATCAGCCATGATCCTATTGAATGGCGGAGCAGGCCCGAGGGGCCGTATGGCCTACTCCTGCTCCTACTTCTTATGTTCTTATGTCTCTCTTTGATGTTGTCCCTAGGAAGCTGAAGACGCAGAGGGCTAGAAAGAAGGTGCTAATGCTTAGAGTGCACACAAAATTCGTGGTCAGTGCTCAATAAAATGATTGGAGGCCTAATGCATGTATTAAAACCCAAGCTCATTGGCGTTACACTCAAAGGGTTGAGGGGGTCAACGCTGGCGTGCCTCCTCGTGGGACTGCTCCTGGGCCTGGCCAAAGTGGCCATTAACTGGTCCAGGCAACGGGCGGTCAAGGGGGTCGTTCAGCCCGACTGCCTGCCTCTCTTCCGCGGCCATGTTCGCGCCCGGGTGGCCCTGGAGATGGAGCACGCGGTGTCCGCCGGCACGCTTGAGTTTTTCCGCGACCGGTGGGCGCCGCGGGGACTGGAGTGCATAATAAATTTGGACAACCAAATTTTAATTTGATTTGTTAAGGTTTATTTAAAGTTTGTTTAATTTACAGATAATTTGTTTTTGGTCCAATCAAAAAGAGTACACTCAAAGGGTTGAGGGCGGTCAACGCTGGCGTGCCTCCTCGTGGGACTGCTCCTGGGCCTGGCTAAAGTGGCCATTAACTGGTCCAGGCAACAGGCGGTCAAGGGGATCGTTCAGCCCGACTGCCTGCCTCTCTTCCGCGGCCATGTTCGCGCCCGGGTGGCGCTGGAGATGGAGCACGCAGTATCCGCCGGCACGCTTGAGTACTTCTGCGACCGGTGGGCGCTGCGGGGACTGGAGTGCATTATTGATTCGGATAACCAAATTCTAATTTGATTTGTTAAGTGTTATTTAAAGTTTTATTAATTTACAGTCATAGAAACATAGAAACATAGAAGATAGGAGCAGGAGTAGGCCATTCGGCCCTTCGAGCCTGCTCCGCCATTCAATGAGATCATGGCTGATCATTTTGTTTATGTACTTAATCAAAAAAAAAGTACACTCAAAGGGTTGAGGGCGGTCAACGTTGGCGTGCCTCCTCGTGGGACTGCTCCTGGGCCTGGCCAAAGTGGCCATTAACTGGTCCAGGCAACGGGCGGCCAAGGGGGTCATTCGGCCCGACTGCCTGCCTTTCTTCCACAGCCACGTTTGCGCCCGGGCGGCCCTGGAGATGGAGCACGCAGTGTCCGCCGGCACGCTTGAGGCCTTCCGCGACCGGTGGGCACCGCAGGGACTGGAGTGCATCATCACCCCTGACAACCAAATTTTAATTAAATTTGTTAAGTTTCATTTAATGTTTTAAGTTACGTTACAGTTTATTTGTTTTTGTGTGCACCAAAAAGAGTACACTCAAAGGGTTGAGGGCGGTCAGGCACTGGTGAGCCTTCGCACCCAGGCTGCGACATTCTGTCTTTCGACCCTGCAGAGATAGCTGTACGTCGAGGATCCTCCCAGATGGTGTGCGCTGGTGACGTATTTCTTCCGCCAGCTGCACGGCCTCAATTATGACACGCAGCTTCTGTTTGTGGAACTGGGCAGTACCCGTGCCTGCCTGCGGGAGCTGCCTGTCTTCTACCAGGAACTGCTATGGCTCTGGAACAGCCTCGCCTCCAGGCGCAGTTCTCCCCCGTCAGGAGTGACAGCTCTCCTTCAGGAGCCGCTGCTCAGGTATCCGCACCTCCGCAACCGTTAGGTCGGGTGGCTGGTGGCGAGCAGGGCTGTGCCTGGCAAGGTGACCAGGGTCGGGGACCTGCTCGATGGCATTGGAGTGGGATGGATGGTGCCGGAGGAGTTGGCGCGGTGCCTCTCCTGGGCCAATGTCTGGCTCGCGGCCAAAGCCAGTGAGTCGCTGAAAGTGGCACTGAGCCCCGACTCCACTAGGTGTATCAAGGAGGCTCCAGCACGTGGGGCGATCCCGTCCAAACTGACCCCCGTTTGGACGGAATTCCTCATCGGCGCCCAGCCCGAAACCCCTCTCGGGAACCGGCGCCTCACAACTTGAGCCGTCTCGGGGAAATGCCCTCCGTGCCTTTTCATTCTGCACAGAGGGGTTTCCTGTACGGGCTGCTCTTGCACGCCCTCCAATTTGCCATCCTCGTCTGCCATCCGGACATGCCTTGGCGCACCATCTTGCCGTCCGGCGGAGGCAGAGGACTCTCTATGTGGGAGTCCTCCCTTTATCTATTGGGGACTTGGCCTGGAGGGTGTGCACGGAGCAGTCCCATGCAATAAGATTTTAAGATGGTTCACGGACTCCCAGGCTGCCTGCCTTTTCTGCGGCCTGGAGAGTCCATATTCCACATCTATGTAGAGTATGAGAGGTTGAAGCCCCTCTTCCACTATTTGAAGGGGCTGCTCCTCGATTTTGGGCTGCATTTCAGTCCCACGCTCCTGATCTTTGGTCACCTGGTGCGAGCAGGCAGGTCGGGGGACCTCCTCGTAGGACTGCTCCTGGGCCTGGCCAAAAAGACAATTAACTGGTCCAGGCAGTGGGCAGTCGAGGGGGTTGTTCGGCCCGACTGCCTGCCTCTCTTCCGCAGCCACGTTCGTGCCCGGGTGGCCCTGGAGATGGAGCACGCAGTGTCCGCTGGCACGCTTGAGGCCTTCCACGACCAGTGGGCACCGCAGGGACTGGAGTGCTTCATCACCCCGGGGAATAGAATTTTAATTTATGTTGTTAAGTTTAATTTATTGTGTTTCTGTGAAGTTACAGCTTATTATTTACATCAAAAGAGTACACTCAAAGTGTGGACCAATATCAGGTGCAGTCTAATCGGATGTCATGATTGCCACAGGCTTTTTTCAGTACTTAAAGGGGAGGTTCACTGTTGCTGCAGAACCTCACTTCCAGCATTGCTGGCTGTGCAGCTGCCTCAGGAAGCAGAAGCAGCTGTATTCGTGGCAGGTCCTTGCCCAGGGAGTGAGCCTGCAGATTGCAGATTCAGCGACCAAGCATTGGAGGCGTTGGTGTTCGCTGTGGAGAGATGGAGGGCGGTGCTCTACTCAGCAAGTGGCAGGATGCAGTCGCCACAAGTCTTCCACACCATGTGGAGGGAGCACTGTGGTCCTCAGGACCCACACACAGTGCAGTAAGCTTTACATCACTTACACTGACCTGTAGACAAGCAAAGGAGTCTATTAGGGAAGGAAATTTATAATGTGTGTGTATATATGTGTATATATAATGTATATGTGTATGTATATATATATAATATAATATATGTATATATGAGAGGTGTGTGTACATATTATATGTATATATGATGTGTGGGTGTGTGTATATGTGATGTGCATGCATATAATTTTATATATATAACATGTGTGTATATAGTGTGTGTACATATGGTGCGCATGTGTATATATGATGTTGTGGCGGAGACCACATAGGGACAATAACACAATTCACAATGTATAGCCAATGTTATATGTACGTACTTGGTTGGGTTATCGGGGCAGGGTCCCTTTAAGAGCGTCGGTAGTGTGATGACGTCATAGCCCTGCAACGAGGCTGAGACCCTCAGTCCTCATGGAGAGTGAATAAAGTAACACGCGTTTTGCCTTTGCTGCAACAAAAGTCTCAGAGCCTGTTGATTTCTAGCGACTCCAACAATGTATGTATATTATGTGTACATATACATGATGTGCATATAATGATGTGTGCTCATATATATGATGTGTGTAGACATATGTTTACATAACATTTGTTTATATATGTGTGTGCGCATATATATATAATGACGTGTGCATATGTTTATATATGATAAGAACATAAGAAATAAGTGCAAGAGTAGGCCTTACGACCCCTGGAGTCTGCTCCGCCATAGCTGATCATCGGCCTCAACTCGACTTTCCCACCCGATCACCATATCCCTTGAATCCCTTTGAGTCCAAAAATCTATCTATCTCAGCCTGGAATATACTCAAAGACTCAGCATCCACAGCCCTCTGGGGCAGAGAATTCCAAAGATTCACAACCCTCTGAGTGAAGAAATTCCTCCTCATCTCAGTCTTAAATGGCCTACCCCTTATCCTGAGACTATGCCCCCTAGCTCTAGACACTCCAGCCAGGGGAAACAACCTCTCAGCATCTACCCGTCAATCCCCCTCAGAATCTTGTATGTTTCAATGAGATCACCTCTCCTAAACTCCAGAGCAAGTATATCCTTCCTTAGATAAGGAGACCAAAACTGTGCACAGTACTCCAGGTGTGGTCTCACCAAGGCCCTGTACAATTGTAGCAAGACTTCCTTACTCTTATACTCCAACCCCCTTGCAATAAAGGCCAACATGCCATTTGCCTTGCTGTACCTGCATGCCAGCTTTCTGTGTTTCTTGCATGAGGATACCCAAATCTCTCTGTACACCAACATTTGAAAGTTTCTCACCATTTAAAAGATATTCTGTTTTTCTATTCTTCCTACCAAAGTGAATAACCTCACATTTCCCTACATTATACTCCATCTGCCACCTTACTGCCCACTCATTTCGTCTAACTATATCCCTTTGCAGATTCTTTGTGTTCTCCTCACAGCTTACTGTCCCACCTAGCTTTGTATCATCAGCAAAATTGGATACATTACACTCAGTCCCTTCATCTAGGTCATTAATATAGATTGTAAATAGCTGAGGCCCCAACACTGATCCTTGCGGCACTCCACTAGTTACAGCCTGCCAACCTGAAAAAGATCCGTTTATCCCTACTCTCTAATTTCTGTCCGTTAACCAACCCTCTATCCATGCTATATTACCCCAACCCCATGAGCCCTAATCTTGTGTAATAACCTTTTATGTGGCGCCTTATCGAATGCCTTTTGGAAATCCAAATATACTACATCCACTGGTTCCCCTTTATCTACCCTGCTAGTTACATAGAAACATAGAAGATAGGAGCAGGAGTAGACCATTCGGCCCCTCGAGCCTGCTCCGCCATTCAAAGAGATCATGGCTGATCATCCAAATTCAGTACCCTGTCCCTGCTTTCTCCCCATATCCCTTGATCCCTTTAGCCTTAAAAAATATATCCAACTCCTTCTTGAATATATTTAATGAATTGGCCTCTACTGCCTTCTGTGGTAGAGAATTCCACAGGTTCACCACTCTCTGGGTGAAGAAATTCCTCATCATTTCTGTCCTAAATGGCTTACCCCTTATCCTTAGACTGTAACCCCTGGTTCTGGACTCCCCGACCATCGGGAACATCCTTCCAGCATCTAGTCTGTCCAGTCCAGTCAGAATTTTATAAGTTTCAATGAGATCCCCTCTCATTCTTCTAAACTCCAGCGAGTATAAGCCCAATCGACCCAATCTCTCCTCATACATCATTCCTGCCATCCCAGGTATCAGCCTGGGGAATCTTCGCTGCACTCCCTCCATGACAAGAAAATCCTTCCTCAGATAAGGCGACCAAAACTGCACACAATACTTAAGATGTGGTCTCACCAAGGCCCTGTACAACTGCAGCAAGACATCCTTGTTCCTGTACTCAAACCCTCTCGCTACGAAGGCCAACATACCATTTGCCGCCTTAACCGCCTGCTGCACCTGCATGCTTACCTTCAGCGACTGGTGCACAAGGACACCCAGGTCTCTTTGCACATCCCCTTCTCCCAATCTATTGCCATTCAGATAAGAATCTGCCTTCTTGTTTTTGACACCAAAGTGGATAACCTCGCATTTAGCCACATTATACTGCATCTGCCATACATCTGCCCAATCACCCAACCTGTCCAAATCATACTGGAGTTTCTTGGCATCCTGCTCACAGCACACACACCCACCCAGTTTTGTGTCGTCTGCAAGCTTGGAGATATTACATCTAGTTCCCTCGGCTAGATCAATAATATATATTGTGAATAGCTGGGGTCCTAGCACCGATCCCTGCAGTACCCCACTAGTCACTGCCTGCCACTCGGAAAAAGACCCGTTTATTCCAACTCTTTGCTTTCTGTCTGCCAACCAGTTCTCTATCCAAGTCAATACCTTGCCCCCAATCCCATATGCCTTAACTTTACATGCTAATCTCTTATGCGGGACCTTATCGAAAGCCTTTTGAAAGTCCAAATACACCAGATCCACTGGTTCTCCCTTATCTATTCTACCAGTTACATCCTCAAAAAATTCCAGTAGATTAATCAAGCACAATTTACCTTTTGTAAATCCATGTTGACTTTGTCCAATCCTGTCACTGTTTTCCAAGTGCTCTGCTATTACATCTTTTATAATAGACTCCAGCATTTTCCCCACTACCGATGTCAGGCTTACCGGTCTATAATTCCCCGTTTTCTCTCTACCACCTTTTTTGAATAGTGGGGTAGCATTAGCTACCCTCCAATCCATGGGAACTGTTCCAGAATCTATAGAATTTTGGAAGATGATCAGCAATGCATCTACAATTTCTGGGGCCACTTTCTTAAGTACCCTAGGATGTAGATTATCAGGCCCTGGGGATTTATCGGCCTTCAATCCTGTCAATTTCCCTAACACCATTTCCCTACAAATACTGATTTCTTTCAGTTCCTCCCTTTCATCAGACCCTATGTTCACCGACATCTCTGGGAGGTTATTTGTGTCCTCCTTTGTGAAGACAGAACCAAAAAATGTATTTAATTGGTCCGCCATTTCTTTGTTCCCCATTATAAATTCAAGGGACCTACGCTCGACTTCACCAATCTTTTTCTCTTCACATAGCTATAAAAGCTTTTACAGTCAGTTTTTATGTTCCCTGCAAGCTTACTCTCGTAATCTATCTTCCCCTTCTTAATTAATCCCTTTGTCCTCCTTTGTTGAATCCTAAACTACTCCCAATCCTCAGGTT
Source organism: Somniosus microcephalus (assembly GCF_052327205.1). Taxonomy (NCBI): domain Eukaryota; kingdom Metazoa; phylum Chordata; class Chondrichthyes; order Squaliformes; family Somniosidae; genus Somniosus; species Somniosus microcephalus. The sequence continues at coordinate 68,485,906 of NC_140995.1, read as the reverse complement.
TACTGCTTTTTCTGGCCAATTTATATGTCCTCTCCTTGGATCTTATGCTATCCCTAATTTCCCTTGTTAGCCACGGTTGAGTCACCTTTTTTGTTTTATTTTTATGCCAAACTGGGATGAACAAATTCTGTAGTTCATCCATGTGGTCTTTGAATGTTTGCCATTGCCTATCCACCGTCAACCCTTTGAGCGACATTCCCCAATCAATCCTACCCAACTCGCGCCTCATACCATCGTAGTTTCCTTTATTTAAATTCAGGACCCTAGTCTCTGAGTCAACTAATTCACTCTCCATCTTAATGAAGAATTCTATCATAATATGATCACTCCGACCCAAGGGGCCTCATACAACAAGATTGCTAATTAATCCTTTCTCATTACATAATACCCAGTCTAAGATGGCCTGATCTCTAGTTGGTTCCTCGACATATTGGTCCAGGAAATCATCCCGTAAACACTCCAGGAATCCCTCCTCCACAGTATTGTTACTAATTTGGTTAGCCCAATCTATATGTAGATTAAAGTCACCCATGATAACTGCTGTGCCCTTATTGCATGCTTCTCTAATTTTCCTTTTAATGCCATCCCCAACCTCTGCATTACTGTTTGGAGGTCTATATACCACTCCCACTAACATTTTCTGCCCCTTGGTATTTCTCAGTTCTATCCATACAGATTCCACACCATCAGAGCTGATATCCTTCCTTAAAATTGTGTTAATCCCCTCTTTAACCAGCAATGCTACCCCACCTTCCTTTCCTTTTTGCCTATCTTTCCTGAATATTGAATACCCCTGGATGTTGAGTTCCAAGCCTTGGCCACCCTGGAGCCATGTTTCCGTAATCCCAATCAAATCATATTCGTTTACATCCTCAGAAAACTCTAATAAATTTGTCAAACACGATTTCCCTTTCATAAAACCATGTTGACTCTGCCTAATCATGTTATGATTTTCTAAGTGCCCTGTTACCACTTTCTTAACAATGGATTCCAGCATTTTCCTGATGACTGATGTCAGGCTAACTGGCCTGTAGTTCCCTGTTTCTTCTCTCCCTCCTTTCTTGATTAGCAGTGTTACATTTGCGACCTTCCAATCTGCTGGGACCATTCTAGAATCTAGCGGATGTTGGAAGATCAAAACCAATGCATCCACTATCTCTGCAGCCACCTCTTTTAGAACCCTAGGATGTAGGCCATCAGGTCCAGGGGATTTGTCTACTTTTAGTCCCATTAGTTTCTCTAGTACTTTTTCTCTACTTACATTAATTATGTTAAGTTCCTCACCCTCATTAGACCCTTGGTTCCCCAATGATGTGCTTGTGTAGGTGTGTATATATGTGTGTGTATATGACCTGCCTGTAATCTCCTCCAGCCCAAAACCCCCCGATATCTCTGGGCTCTTCCAATTCTGGCCTCTACCATTGGCAGCCATGCCTTCAGCTGCCGAGGCCCTGGAATTCCCTCCTTAAACCTCTCCACCTCTCCTCCTTTAAGACACTCCTTAACCTACCACTTTGACCAAGCTTCCTGTCTTAATATCTCCTTATGTGGCTCGGTGTCAAATGTCTGATAACGCTCCTGTGATGTGCGTTGGGACATTTTACTATGTTAAAGGTGCAATATAAATGTGATTGACCAGTCAGGTTGAGCTGAGGTTAATCCTGTTGGAGCTGGTAACAGTGTGGAGGAGGAGGATGTTAAATGTTTGTATGATAATATTCAGGCCTTATTGTAAGGGGGGGCATCTTTTAACTGATTTATGGCAATTACCTGGTCAGCAGCCTTTTGCTGCTGCACTCTAAACCAATTTACAAACAACGGTTTCGAATCGCTACCCCTCCTTCAGTTCTGAGTGGAGGAACTTATAATGAATGATATTAAAATGGACAAGTGGTTTGGATGAGAGAAAAATCAAGTTTTATTACCTAAATAAACTACAATCAAAAGAATAAACTATGCCACACGAACACAGTAATTACAGTAAAACTATATAACGGAGTTGCAGATGGCGAAAACGAGGGATAAAATGGCTCCAATGTTACTTAAACATTCTTAGCAATTACCCTCAAATCACCACCCCAAACTCCTGCTAGGTTGTCTTGTTGAGGAGTCAGAACACCCTGCTCACCTGTGGTCCAGCGAAGTAAAAAGAGTGATAGCTTCTCAGCAGCTATCTTATATACCTGGTGAGCTCCTGCTGTTCTGCCCTGCCAGGGCCGAGTGCAAAATTCCCACCCAAAGGTTCCAATACACAAGAGAAAGCTGTGATTGGCTAACTCAGAGTGGTTGGACTGGGTTAATGTGTCTTCCGGAGCTCCCTGGGCCGAAACAAAAGAGAAATACAACTGTTCTATTGTCCAGAATGCTAGGTGATTTAAGCCCATTCAGTTCTTAAACGGTTCCCATTCAAGATCCAAAAGTCTCTTCTGCAGTTTAGATGTATCCACTCGATATACAAACAAATACTAATAGCATTCAATTGCTTTGTAAACAAAGCATTGTCCTTTGTCTTCGGCCATGTGGTGACAGCCATTTTTATCCCTGGAAATTTAAAAGCACAACGTCCAGGGATTCTTTAATCAAAAAAATTAATCTTCAGAACTGTAAATTATTGCGAATTCTTACATTATCTTCTTGCATAGGGACCAGCAGATTTTATGAAATATGGGCCTAGATATTCGAATGCGTCCAAAGATGGTCGCAGGAATTGATCTCCATGCCTGACGGGATAGGCCCAATGTGCGATTGGGAGAGGGGGTGATCGGGAAAATGGGGCGATATAGAGAGGGGATGATCAGGAGAGAGGGGGGTGAACAGGAGGGGGGCAGTTGGGCGGGGAGGGACATTGGGAAGGGCGCGATCAGGAGAGGGGGAGAGCAGGAAAGGGGGTGATTGGGAGGGGGCGACAGTGAGGGGGAGATCGGGGGGCGACAGTGAGGGGGTGATCAGGAGTGGGGCGACAGTGATGGGGTGATTGGGAGAGGGGCAACAGTGAGGGGGTGATCCGGAGGGGGTGACAGTGTGGGGGAGACAGTGAGGGGGGTGGCAGTGAGGGGTGATCGGGGGGGGCGACAGTGAGGGGGAGATCAGGGTGGTGACAGTGAGGGGGTGATCAGGAGAGGGGCGACAGTGAGGGGGTGATCCAGAGGGGGAGACAGTCATGGGGGCGACAGTGAGGGGTGATCGGGGGGGGGCGACAGTGAGGGGGAGATCGGGGCGGTGACAGCGAGGGGGTGATCAGGCGAGGGGCGACAGTGAGGGGGTGATCGGGAGGGGGTGACAGTGAGGGGCCGACAGTGAGGGGGGCGACAGTGAGGGGTGATCGGGGGGGGCGACAGTGAGGGGGAGATCGGGGCGGTGACAGTGAGGGGGTGATCAGGAGAGGGGCGACAGTGAGGTGTGATCGGGAGAGGGGGTGATCGGGAGAGGGGGCAACAGTGAGGGTGTGATCGGGGGAGGGGGCAACAGTGAGGGGGTGATCTGGAGAGGGGGCGACAGTGAGGGGGTGATCGGGGGAGGGGGAGACAGTGAGGGGGCGACAGTGAGGGGTGATCGGGGGGGGCGACAGTGAGGGGGAGATCGGGGCGGTGACAGTGAGGGGGTGATCAGGAGAGGGGCGACAGTGAGGTGTGATCGGGAGAGGGGGTGATCGGGAGAGGGGGCAACAGTGAGGGTGTGATCGTGGGAGGGGGCAACAGTGAGGGTGTGATCTGGAGAGGGGGCGACAGTGAGGGGGTGATCGGGGGAGGGGGAGACAGTGAGGGGGCGACAGTGAGGGGGCGACAGTGAGGGGTGATCGGGAGAGGGGGCGACAGTGAGGGTGTGATCGGGGGAGGGGGGAGAAAGTGAGGGGGTGATCGGGGGGGCAACAATGAGGGGGTGATCGGGGGAGGTGGCGACAGAGAGGGTGTGATCGGGAGGGGGCGACAGTGAGGGGGTGATCGGGGGAGGGGGCGACAGTGAGGGGCGATCGGGGAGGGAGAGACAGTGAGGGGGTGATCGGGAGAGGGGGCGACAGTGAGGGGTGAATGGGAGAAGGGGCGACAGTGGGTGATTGGGAGAGGGGGCGACAGTGAGGGTGTGATCGGGAGAGGGGGCGACAGTGAGGGTGTGATCGGGAGAGGGGGCGACAGTGAGGTGTGATCGGGAGAGGGGGCGACAGTGAGGTGTGATCGGGAGAGGGGGCGACAGTGAGGGTGTGATCGGGAGAGGGGGCGACAGTGAGGGTGTGATCGGGAGAGGGGGGCGACAGTGAGGGGTGATCGGGAGAGGGGGCGACAGTAAGGATGTGATCGGGAGGGGGGCGACAGTGAGGTTGTGATCGGGGGAGGGGGGCGACAGTGAGGGTGTGATCGGGAGAGGGGGCGACAGTGAGGGTGTGATCGGGAGAGGGGGCGACAGTGAGGGGGTGATCGGGAGAGGGGGCGATAGTGAGGGGGTGACGGTGAGGGGGTGACGGTGAGGGGGTGACAGTGAGGGGGTGACAGTGAGGGGGCGACAGTGAGGGGGCGACAGTGAGGGGGCGACAGTGAGGGGGCGACAGAGAGGGGGGCGACAGTGAGGGGGTGATCGGGAGGGGGCGACAGTGAGGGAGAGATCGGGGCAGTGACAGTGAGGGGGTGATCAGGAGAGGGGCGACAGTGAGGGGGGCAACAGTGAGGGGTGATCGGGGGGGGTGACAGTGAGAGGGTGATGGGGAGGGGGGTGTCAGTGAGGGGTGACAGTGAGGGGGTGATCGGGGACGACAGTGAGGGGGTGATCGGGGGAGGGGGGGTGACAGTGAGGGGGTGATCGGAGGCGACAGTGAGGGGGTGATCGGGGGCGACAGTGAAGGGGTGATCGGGGGGGCGACAGTGAGGGGGTGATTGGGGGGGCGACAGTGATGGGGTGATCAGGAGAGCGGGCAACAGTGAGGTGGTGATCGGGGGAGGGCGGAGACAGTGAGGGGGTGATCGGGGGAGGGGGAGACAGTGAGGGGGTGATCAGGGGAGGGGGCGACAGTGAAGGGGTGATCGGGGGGGCGACAGTGAGGGGGTGATTGGGGGGGCGACAGTGATGGGGTGATCAGGAGAGCTGGCAACAGTGAGGTGGTGATCGGGGGAGGGCGGAGACAGTGAGGGGGTGATCGGGGGAGGGGGAGACAGTGAGGGGGTGATCAGGGGAGGGGGCGACTGTGAGGGGGTGATCAGGGGAGGGGGAGGCAGTGAGGGGGTGATCGGGGGAGGCGTGAGACAGTGAGGGGGTGTTCGGGGGAGGGGGTGACAGTGAGGGGGTGATTGGGGGAGGGGGGAGACAGTGAGGGGATGATCAGGAGAGCGGGCAACAGTGAGGTGGTGATCGGGGGAGGGCGGAGACAGTGAGGGGGTGATCGGGGGAGGGGGAGACAGTGAGGGGGTGATCAGGGGAGGAGGCGACAGTGAGGGGGTGATCAGGGGAGGGGGAGGCAGTGAGGGGGTGATCGGGGGAGGGGTGAGACAGTGAGGGGGTGTTCGGGGGAGGGGGTGACAGTGAGGGGGTGATCGGGGGAGGGGGAGACAGTGAGGGGGTGATCGGGGGAGGGGGGCAACAGTGAGGGGGTGATCGGGGGAGGGGGAGGGGGGAGACAGTGAGGGGGTGATCGGGGGAGGGGGGAGACAGTGAGGGGGTGATCGGGGGAGGGGGTGACAGTGATGGGGTGATCGGGGTGGGGGCGACAGTGAGGGGGTGATCGGGAGAGGGGGCGACAGTGAGGGGTGATCAGGGGAGGGGGGCGACAGTGAGCGGGTGATCGGGGGAGGGGGCGACAGTGAGGGTGTGATCAGGGGAGGGGGCGACAGTGAAGTGTGATCGGGAAAGGGGGTGATCGGGAGAGGGGGCAACAGTGAGGGTGTGATCGGGGGAGGGGGCAACAGTGAGGGGGTGATCTGGAGAGGGGGCGACAGTGAGGGGGTGATCGGGGGAGGAGGAGACAGTGAGGGGGCGACAGTGAGGGGGCGACAGTGAGGGGTGATCGGGAGAGGGGGCGACAGTGAGGGTGTGATCGGGGGAGGGGGCGACAGTGAGAGGGTGATCGGGGGAGGGGGGCAACAGTGAGGGGGTGATCGGGGGAGGGGGGAGACAGTGAGGGGGTGATCGGGGGGGCAACAATGAGGGGGTGATCGGGGGAGGTGGCGACAGAGAGGGTGTGATCGGGAGGGGGCGACAGTGAGGGTGTGATCGGGGGAGGGGGCGACAGTGAGGGGTGATCGGGGAGGGAGAGACAGTGAGGGGGTGATCGGGAGAGGGGGCGACAGTGAGGGGTGATCGGGAGAAGGGGCGACAGTGGGTGATCGGGAGAGGGGGGTGACAGTGAGGGTGTGATCGGGAGAGGGGGCGACAGTGAGCTGTGATCGGGAGAGGGGGCGACAGTGAGGTGTGATCGGGAGAGGGGGCGACAGTGAGGTGTGATCGGGAGAGGGGGCGACAGTGAGGGTGTGATCGAGTGAGAGTGTGATCAGGAGAGGGGGGCGACAGTGAGGGGTGATCGGGAGAGGGGGCGACAGTAAGGGTGTGATCGGGAGAGGGGGCGACAGTGAGGTTGTGATCGGGGGAGGGGGCGACAGTGAGGGTGTGATCGGGAGAGGGGGCGACAGTGAGGGTGTGATCGGGAGAGGGGGTGACAGTGAGGGGGTGATCGGGAGAGGGGGCGACAGTGAGGGTGTGATCGGGAGAGGGGGTGATCGGGAGAGGGGGCAACAGTGAGGGTGTGATCGTGGGAGGGGGCAACAGTGAGGGTGTGATCTGGAGAGGGGGCGACAGTGAGGGGGTGATCGGGGGAGGGGGAGACAGTGAGGGGGCGACAGTGAGGGGGCGACAGTGAGGGGTGATCGGGAGAGGGGGCGACAGTGAGGGTGTGATCGGGGGAGGGGGGAGAAAGTGAGGGGGTGATCGGGGGGGCAACAATGAGGGGGTGATCGGGGGAGGTGGCGACAGAGAGGGTGTGATCGGGAGGGGGCGACAGTGAGGGGGTGATCGGGGGAGGGGGCGACAGTGAGGGGCGATCGGGGAGGGAGAGACAGTGAGGGGGTGATCGGGAGAGGGGGCGACAGTGAGGGGTGAATGGGAGAAGGGGCGACAGTGGGTGATTGGGAGAGGGGGCGACAGTGAGGGTGTGATCGGGAGAGGGGGCGACAGTGAGGGTGTGATCGGGAGAGGGGGCGACAGTGAGGTGTGATCGGGAGAGGGGGCGACAGTGAGGTGTGATCGGGAGAGGGGGCGACAGTGAGGGTGTGATCGGGAGAGGGGGCGACAGTGAGGGTGTGATCGGGAGAGGGGGGCGACAGTGAGGGGTGATCGGGAGAGGGGGCGACAGTAAGGATGTGATCGGGAGGGGGGCGACAGTGAGGTTGTGATCGGGGGAGGGGGGCGACAGTGAGGGTGTGATCGGGAGAGGGGGCGACAGTGAGGGTGTGATCGGGAGAGGGGGCGACAGTGAGGGGGTGATCGGGAGAGGGGGCGATAGTGAGGGGGTGACGGTGAGGGGGTGACGGTGAGGGGGTGACAGTGAGGGGGCGACAGTGAGGGGGCGACAGTGAGGGGGCGACAGTGAGGGGGCGACAGAGAGGGGGGCGACAGTGAGGGGGTCATCGGGAGGGGGCGACAGTGAGGGAGAGATCGGGGCAGTGACAGTGAGGGGGTGATCAGGAGAGGGGCGACAGTGAGGGGGGCAACAGTGAGGGGTGATCGGGGGGGGTGACAGTGAGAGGGTGATGGGGAGGGGGGTGTCAGTGAGGGGTGACAGTGAGGGGGTGATCGGGGACGACAGTGAGGGGGTGATCGGGGGAGGGGGGGTGACAGTGAGGGGGTGATCGGAGGCGACAGTGAGGGGGTGATCGGGGGGGCGACAGTGAGGGGGTGATTGGGGGGGCGACAGTGATGGGGTGATCAGGAGAGCGGGCAACAGTGAGGTGGTGATCGGGGGAGGGCGGAGACAGTGAGGGGGTGATCGGGGGAGGGGGAGACAGTGAGGGGGTGATCAGGGGAGGGGGCGACAGTGAAGGGGTGATCGGGGGGGCGACAGTGAGGGGGTGATTGGGGGGGCGACAGTGATGGGGTGATCAGGAGAGCTGGCAACAGTGAGGTGGTGATCGGGGGAGGGCGGAGACAGTGAGGGGGTGATCGGGGGAGGGGGAGACAGTGAGGGGGTGATCAGGGGAGGGGGCGACTGTGAGGGGGTGATCAGGGGAGGGGGAGGCAGTGAGGGGGTGATCGGGGGAGGCGTGAGACAGTGAGGGGGTGTTCGGGGGAGGGGGGTGACAGTGAGGGGGTGATTGGGGGAGGGGGGAGACAGTGAGGGGATGATCAGGAGAGCGGGCAACAGTGAGGTGGTGATCGGGGGAGGGCGGAGACAGTGAGGGGGTGATCGGGGGAGGGGGAGACAGTGAGGGGGTGATCAGGGGAGGAGGCGACAGTGAGGGGGTGATCAGGGGAGGGGGAGGCAGTGAGGGGGTGATCGGGGGAGGGGTGAGACAGTGATGGGGTGTTCGGGGGAGGGGGTGACAGTGAGGGGGTGATCGGGGGAGGGGGGAGACAGTGAGGGGGTGATCGGGGGAGGGGGGCAACAGTGAGGGGGTGATCGGGGGAGGGGGAGGGGGGAGACAGTGAGGGGGTGATCGGGGGAGGGGGGAGACAGTGAGGGGGTGATCGGGGGAGGGGGTGACAGTGATGGGGTGATCGGGGGTGGGGGCGACAGTGAGGGGGTGATCGGGAGAGGGGGCGACAGTGAGGGGTGATCAGGGGAGGGGGCGACAGTGAGGGTGTGATCAGGGGCGGGGGCGACAGTGAAGTGTGATCGGGAAAGGGGGTGATCGGGAGAGGGGGCGACAGTGAGGTGTGATCAGGGGAGGGGGGCGACAGTGAGCGGGTGATCGGGGGAGGGGGCGACAGTGAGGGTGTGATCAGGGGAGGGGGCGACAGTGAAGTGTGATCGGGAAAGGGGGTGATCGGGAGAGGGGGCAACAGTGAGGGTGTGATCGGGGGAGGGGGCAACAGTGAGGGGGTGATCTGGAGAGGGGGCGACAGTGAGGGGGTGATCGGGGGAGGAGGAGACAGTGAGGGGGCGACAGTGAGGGGGCGACAGTGAGGGGTGATCGGGAGAGGGGGCGACAGTGAGGGTGTGATCGGGGGAGGGGGCGACAGTGAGAGGGTGATCGGGGGAGGGGGGCAACAGTGAGGGGGTGATCGGGGGAGGGGGGAGACAGTGAGGGGGTGATCGGGGGGGCAACAATGAGGGGGTGATCGGGGGAGGTGGCGACAGAGAGGGTGTGATCGGGAGGGGGCGACAGTGAGGGTGTGATCGGGGGAGGGGGCGACAGTGAGGGGTGATCGGGGAGGGAGAGACAGTGAGGGGGTGATCGGGAGAGGGGGCGACAGTGAGGGGTGATCGGGAGAAGGGGCGACAGTGGGTGATCGGGAGAGGGGGTGACAGTGAGGGTGTGATCGGGAGAGGGGGCGACAGTGAGGGTGTGATCGGGAGAGGGGGCGACAGTGAGGTGTGATCGGGAGAGGGGGCGACAGTGAGGTGTGATCGGGAGAGGGGGCGACAGTGAGGGTGTGATCGAGTGAGAGTGTGATCAGGAGAGGGGGGCGACAGTGAGGGGTGATCGGGAGAGGGGGCGACAGTAAGGGTGTGATCGGGAGAGGGGGCGACAGTGAGGTTGTGATCGGGGGAGGGGGCGACAGTGAGGGTGTGATCGGGAGAGGGGGCGACAGTGAGGGTGTGATCGGGAGAGGGGGTGACAGTGAGGGGGTGATCGGGAGAGGGGGCGACAGTGAGGGTGTGATCGGGAAAGGGGGCGACAGTGAGGGTGTGATCGGGAGAGGGGGGGCGACAGTGAGGGGTGATCGGGAGAGGGGGGCGACAGTAAGGATGTGATCGGGAGAGGGGGCGACAGTGAGGTTGTGATCGGGGGAGGGGGGCGACAGTGAGGGTGTGATCGGGAGAGGGGGCGACAGTGATGGTGTGATCGGGAGAGGGGGCGACAGTGAGGGGGTGATCGGGAGAGGGGGCGATAGTGAGGGGGCGACAGTGAGGGGGCGACAGTGAGGGGGCGACAGTGAGGGGGGCGACAGTGAGGGGGTGATCGGGAGGGGGCGACAGTGAGGGAGAGATCGGGGCAGTGACAGTGAGGGGGTGATCAGGAGAGGGGCGACAGTGAGGGGGGCAACAGTGAGGGGTGATCGGGGGGGGTGACAGTGAGAGGGTGATGGGGAGGGGGGTGTCAGTGAGGGGTGACAGTGAGGGGGTGATCGGGGACGACAGTGAGGAGGTGATCGGGGGAGGGACTGACTGAGGGGGTGATCGGAGGCGACAGTGAGGGGGTGATCGGGGGTGCGACAGTGAGGGGGTGATAGGGGGGGGGCGACAGTGAGGGGGTGATCGGGGACGACAGTGAAGGGGTGATCGGGGGGGCGACAGTGAGGGGGTGATTGGGGGGGCGACAGTGATGGGGTGATCAGGAGAGCGGGCAACAGTGAGGTGGTGATCGGGGGAGGGCGGAGACAGTGAGGGGGTGATCGGGGGAGGGGGAGACAGTGAGGGGGTGATCAGGGGAGGGGGGTGACAGTGAAGGGGTGATCGGGGGGGGCGACATTGAGGGGGTGATTGGGGGGGCGACAGTGATGGGGTGATCAGGAGAGCGGGCAACAGTGAGGTGGTGATCGGGGGAGGGCGGAGACAGTGAGGGGGTGATCGGGGGAGGGGGAGACAGTGAGGGGGTGATCAGGGGAGGGGGCGACTGTGAGGGGGTGATCAGGGGAGGGGGAGGCAGTGAGGGGGGTGATCGGGGGAGGGGTGAGACAGTGAGGGGGTGTTCGGGGGAGGGGGTGACAGTGAGGGTTGATTGGGGGAGGGGGGAGACAGTGAGGGGGTGATCAGGAGAGCGGGCAACAGTGAGGTGGTGATCGGGGGAGGGCGGAGACAGTGAGGGGGTGATCGGGGGAGGGGGAGACAGTGAGGGGGTGATCAGGGGAGGGGGCGACAGTGAGGGGGTGATCAGGGGAGGGGGAGGCAGTGAGGGGGTGATCGGGGGAGAGGTGAGACAGTGAGGGGGTGTTCGGGGGAGGGGGGTGACGGTGAGGGGGTGTTCGGGGGAGGGGGTGACATTGAGGGGGTGATCGGGGATGGGGGCAACAGTGAGGGGGTGATCGGGGGAGGGGGAGGGGGGAGACAGTGAGGGGGTGATCGGGGATGGGGGAGACAGTGAGGGGGTGACAGTGATGGGGTGATCGGGGGAGGGGGTGACAGTGAGGGGGTGATTGGGAGAGGGGGCGACAGTGAGGGGTGATCAGGGGAGGGGGGCGACAGTGAGGGGGTGATCGGGGGAGGGGGCGACAGTGAGGGTGTGATCAGTGGAGGGGGCGACAGTGAAGTGTGAGCGGGAGAGGGGGTGATCGGGAGAGGGGGCAACAGTGAGGGTGTGATCGGGGGAGGGGGCAACAGTGAGAGGGTGATCTGGAGAGGGGGCGACAGTGAGGGGGTGATCGGGGGAGGAGGAGACAGTGAGGGGGCGACAGTGAGGGGGCGACAGTGAGGGGTGATCGGGAGAGGGGGCGACAGTGAGGGTGTGATCGGGGGAGGGGGCGACAGTGAGAGGGTGAACGGGGGAGGGGGGCAACAGTGAGGGGGTGATCGGTGGAGGGGGGAGACAGTGAGGGGGTGACCGGGGGGCAACAATGAGGGGGTGATCGTGGCAGGTGGCGACAGAGAGGGTGTGATCGGGAGGGGGCGACAGTGAGGGGGTGATCGGGGGAGGGGGCGACAGTGAGGGGTGATCGGGGAGGGAGAGACAGTGAGGGGGTGATCGGGAGAGGGGGCGACAGTGAGGGGTGATCGGGAGAAGGGGCGACAGTGGGTGATCGGGAGAGGGCGACAGTGAGGGTGTGATCGGGAGAGGGGGGCGACAGTGAGGGTGTGATCGGGAGAGGGGGCGACAGTGAGGTGTGATCGGGAGAGGGGGCGACAGTGAGGTGTGATCGGGAGAGGGGGCGACAGTGAGGGTGTGATCGAGTGAGGGTGTGATCGGGAGAGGGGGGCGACAGTGAGGGGTGATCGGGAGAAGGGGCGACAGTGGGTGATCGGGAGAGGGCGACAGTGAGGGTGTGATCGGGAGAGGGGGCGACAGTGAGGTGTGATCGGGAGAGGGGGCGACAGTGAGGTGTGATCGGGAGAGGGGGCGACAGTGAGGGTGTGATCGAGTGAGGGTGTGATCGGGAGAGGGGGGCGACAGTGAGGGGTGATCGGGAGAGGGGGCGACAGTAAGGGTGTGATCGGGAGAGGGGGCGACAGTGAGGTTGTGATCGGGGGAGGGGGCGACAGTGAGGGTGTGATCGGGAGAGGGGGCGACAGTAAGGATGTGATCGGGAGAGGGGGCGACAGTGAGGTTGTGATCGGGGGAGGGGGGCGACAGTGATGGTGTGATCGGGAGAGGGGGCGAAAGTGAGGGTGTGATCGGGAGAGGGGGTGACAGTGAGGGGGTGATCGGGAGAGGGGGCGATAGTGAGGGGGTGACAGTGAGGGGGTGACAGTGAGGGGGTGACAGTGAGGGGGCGACAGTGAGGGGGCGACAGTGAGGGGGGGCGACAGTGAGGGAGTGATCGGGAGGGGGCGACAGTGAGGGAGAGATCGGGGCAGTGACGGTGAGGGGGTGATCAGGAGAGGGGCGACAGTGAGGGGGGCAACAGTGAGGGGTGATCGGGGGGGGTGACAGTGAGAGGGTGATGGGGAGGGGGGTGTCAGTGAGGGGTGACAGTGAGGGGGTGAGGGGTGACAGTGAGGGGGTGATCGGGGACGACAGTGAGGGGGTGATCGGGGGAGGGGGGGTGACAGTGAGGGGGTGATCGGGGGCAACAGTGAGGGGGTGATCGGGGGTGTGACAGTGAGGGGGTGATCGGGGGGGGGCGACAGTGAGGGGGTGATCGGGGGCGACAGTGAAGGGGTGATCGGGGGGGCGACAGTGAGGGGGTGATTGGGGGGGCGACAGTGATGGGGTGATCAGGAGAGCGGGCAACAGTGAGGTGGTGATCGGGGGAGGGCGGAGACAGTGAGGGGGTGATCGGGGGAGGGGGAGACAGTGAGGGGGTGATAAGGGGAGGGGGCGACAGTGAAGGGGTGATCGGGGGGGCGACAGTGAGGGGGTGATTAGGGGGGCGACAGTGATGGGGTGGTCAGGAGAGCGGGCAACAGTGAGGTGGTGATTGGGGGAGGGCGGAGACAGTGAGGGGGTGATCGGGGGAGGGGGAGACAGTGAGGGGTGATCAGGGGAGGGGGCGACTGTGAGGGTGTGATCAGGGGAGGGGGAGGCAGTGAGGGGGTGATCGGGGGAGGGGTGAGACAGTGAGGGGGTGTTCGGCGGAGGGGGGTGACAGTGAGGGGGTGATTGGGGGAGGGGGGAGACAGTGAGGGGGTGATCAGGAGAGCGGGCAACAGTGAGGTGGTGATCGGGGGAGGGCGGAGACAGTGAGGGGGTGATCGGGGGAGGGGGAGACAGTGAGGGGGTGATCAGGGGAGGGGGCGACAGTGAGGGGGTGATCAGGGGAGGGGGAGACAGTGAGGGGGTGTTCAGGGGAGGGGGTGACAGTGAGGGGGTGATCGGGGGAGGGGGGAGACAGTGAGGGGGTGATCGGGGGAGGGGGGCAACAGTGAGGGGGTGATCGGGGAGGGGGGGAGACAGTGAGGGGGTGATCGGGGGAGGGGGGAGACAGTGAGGGAGTGATCGGGGGAGGGGGGGACAGTGATGGGGTGATCGGGGGAGGGGGCGACAGTGAGGGGTGATCAGGGGAGGGGGGGCGACAGTGAGGGGGTGATCGGGGGAGGGGGCGACAGTGAGGGGGTGATCTGGAGAGGGGGGCGACAGTGAGGGTGTGATCAGGGGAGGGGGCGACAGTGAAGTGTGATCGGGAGAGGGGGTGATCGGGAGAGGGGGCAACAGTGAGGGTGTGATCGGGGGAGGGGGCAACAGTGAGGGGGTGATCTGGAGAGGGGGCGACAGTGAGGGGGTGATCGGGGGAGGAGGAGACAGTGAGGGGGCGACAGTGAGGGGGCGACAGTGAGGGGTGATCGGGAGAGGGGGCGACAGTGAGGGTGTGATCGGGGGAGGGGGCGACAGTGAGAGGGTGATCGGGGGAGGGGGGGCGACAGTGAGGGGGCGACAGTGAGGGGTGATCGGGGGAGGGGGGAGACAGTGAGGGGGTGATCGGGGGGGCAACAATGAGGGGGTGATCGGGGGAGGTGGCGACAGAGAGGGTGTGATCGGGAGGGGGCGACAGTGAGGGGGTGATCGGGGGAGGGGGCGACAGTGAGGGGTGATCGGGAGAACGGGCGACAGTGGGTGATCGGGAGAGGGGGCGACAGTGAGGGTGTGATCGGGAGAGGGGGCGAAAGTGAGGTGTGATCGGGAGAGGGGGCGACAGTGAGGTGTGATCGGGAGAGGGGGCGACAGTGACGGTGTGATCGGGAGAGGGGGCGACAGTGAGGGTGTGATCGGGAGAGGGGGCGACAGTGAGGTGTGATCGGGAGAGGGGGCGACAGTGAGGGTGTGATCGGGAGAGGGGGCGACAGTGAGGGGTGATCGGGAGAGGGGGCGACAGTAAGGGTGTGATCGGGAGAGGGGGCGACAGTGAGGTTGTGATCGGGGGAGGGGGCGACAGTGAGCGTGTGATCGGGAGAGGGGGCGACAGTGAGGGTGTGATCGGGAGAGGAGGCCACAGTGAGGGGGTGATCGGGAGAGGGGGCGACAGTGAGGGGGCGACAGTGAGGGGGCGACAGTGAGGGGGGCGACAGTGAGGGGGTGATCGGGAGGGGGCGACAGTGAGGGAGAGATCGGGGCAGTGACAGTGAGGGGGTGATCAGGAGAGGGGCGACAGTGAGGGGTGCAACAGTGAGGGGTGATCGGGGGGGTGACGGTGAGAGGGTGATGGGGAGGGGGGTGTCAGTGAGGGGTGACAGTGAGGGGGTGATCGGGGACGACAGTGAGGGGGTGATCGGGGGAGGGGGGGGCGACAGTGAGGGGGTGATCGGGGGTGCGACAGTGAGGGGGTGATCGGGGGGGGCGACAGTGAGGGGGTGATCGGGGGCGACAGTGAAGGGGTGATCGGGGGGGCGACAGTGAGGGGTTGATTGGGGGGGGCGACAGTGATGGGGTGATCAGGAGAGCAGGCAACAGTGAGGTGGTGATCGGGGGAGGGGGATACAGTGAGGGGGTGATCAGGGGAGGGGGCGACTGTGAGGGGGTGATCAGGGGAGGGGGAGGCAGTGAGGGGGTGATCGGAGGAGGGGTGAGACAGTGAGGGGGTGTTCGGGGGAGGGGGGTGACAGTGAGGGGGTGATTGGGGGAGGGGGGAGACAGTGAGGGGGTGATCAGGAGAGCGGGCAACAGTGAGGTGGTGATCGGGGGAGGGCGGAGACAGTGAGGGGGTGATCGGGGGAGGGGGAGACAGTGAGGGGGTGATCAGGGGAGGGGGCGACAGTGAGGGGGTGTTCAGGGGAGGGGGAGGCAGTGAGGGGGTGATGGGGGGAGGGGTGAGACAGTGAGGGGGTGTTCGGGGGAGGGGGTGACAGTGAGGGGGTGATCGGGGGAGGGGGGAGACAGTGAGGGGGTGATCGGGGGAGGGGGGCAACAGTGAGGGGGTGATCGGGGGAGGGGGGAGACAGTAAGGGGGTGATCGGGGGAGGGGGGAGACAGTGAGGGGGTGATCGGGGGAGGGGGGTGACAGTGATGGGGTGATCGGGGGAGGGGGCGACAGTGAGGGGGTGATTGGGAGAGCGGGCGACAGTGAGGGGTGATCGGGGGAGGGGGGTGACAGTGATGGGGTGATCAGGGGAGGGGGGCGACAGTGAGGGGGTGATCGGGGGAGGGGGTGACAGTGATGGGGTGATCAGGGGAGGGGGGCGACAGTGAGGGGGTGATCGGGGGAGGGGGCGACAGTGCGGGTGTGATCAGGGGAGGGGGCGACAGTGAAGTGTGATCGGGAGAGGGGGTGATCGGGAGAGGGGGCAACAGTGAGGGTGTGATCGGGGGAGGGGGCAACAGTGAGGGGGTGATCGGGGGAGGAGGAGACAGTGAGGGGGCGACAGTGAGGGGGCGACAGTGAGGGGTGATCGGGAGAGGGGGCGACAGTGAGAGGGTGATCGGGGGAGGGGGGCAACAGTGAGGGGGTGATCGGGGGAGGGGGGAGACAGTGAGGGGGTGATCGGGGGGGCAACAATGAGGGGGTGATCGGGGGAGGTGGCGACAGAGAGGGTGTGATCGGGAGGGGGCGACAGTGAGGGGGTGATCGGGGGAGGGGGCGACAGTGAGGGGTGATCGGGGAGGGAGAGACAGTGAGGGGGTGATCGGGAGAGGGGGCGACTGTGAGGGGTGATCGGGAGAAGGGGCGACAGTGGGTGATCGGGAGAGGGGGCGACAGTGAGGGTGTGATCGGGAGAGGGGGCGACAGTGAGGGGGTGATCGGGAGAGGGGGGCGACAGTGAGGGGTGATCGGGAGAGGGGGCGACAGTAAGGGTGTGATCGGGAGAGGGGGCGACAGTGAGGTTGTGATCGGGAGAGGGGGCGACAGTGAGGGTGTGATCGGGAGAGGGGGGCGACAGTGAGGGGGTGATCGGGAGAGGGGGCGACAGTGAGGGTGTGATCAGGAGAGGGGGCGACAGTGAGGGTATGATCGGGAGAGGGGGCGACAGTGAGGGGGTGATCGGGAGAGGGGGCGACAGTGAGGGGTGATCGGGAGAGGGGGCGACAGTGAGGGGGCGATCGGGAGAGGGGGCAACAGTGAGGGTGTGATCGGGAGAGGGGGCGACAGTGAGGGGGAGATCAAGAGAGGGGGCGACAGTGAGGGTGCGATCGGGAGAGGGGGGCGACAGTGTCATAGAGTTATACAGCACGGATAGAGGCCCTTCGGCCCATCGTGTCCGTGCCGGCCATCAAGCCCTGTCTAATCTAATCCCATATTCCAGCATTTGGTCCGTAGCCTTGTATGTTATGGCATTTCAAGTGCTCATCCAAATGCTTCTTAAATGTTGTGAGGGTTCCTGCCTCCACAACCCTTTCAGGCAGTGAGTTCCAGACTCCAACCACCCTCTGGGTGAAAAAGTTATTTCTCAAATCCCCTCTAAACCTCCCGCCCTTTACCTTGAATCTATGCCCCCTAGTTATTGACCCTTCTACTAAGGGAAAAAGCTCCTTAGTATCCATCCTATCTATGCCCCTCATCATTTTGTACACCTCAATCATGTCCCCCCTCAGCCCCCTCTGCTCCAAGGAAAACAAACCCAATCTGCCCAGTCTCTCTTCATAGCTGAAGCGCTCCAGCCCTGGTAACATCCTGGTGAATCTCCTCTGCACCCTCTCCAAAGCGATCACATCCTTCCTGTAGTGTGGCGACCAGAACTGCACACAGTATTCCAGCTGTGGCCTAACCAGTGTTTTATACAGCTCCATCATAACCTCCTTGCTCTTATATTCTATGCCTCGGCTAATGAAGGCAAGTATCCCATATGCCTTTTTTACCGTCTTATCCACCTGTTCCGCCGCCTTCAGGGATCTGTGTACTTGCCCACCCAGATCCCTCTGACCCTCCGTCTTGCCTAGGGTCTTACCATTCATTGTGTATTCCCTTGCCTTGTCAGTCCCCCCAAAGTGCATCACCTCGCACTTTTCCGGGTTAAATTCCATTTGCCACTGTTCCGCCCATCTGACCAACCCATCTATATCGTCCTGCAGACTGAGACTACCCTCCTCGCTATTTACCACCCTACCAATTTTTGTATCATCCGCGAACTTACTGATCACACCTTTTACATTCATATCCAAGTCATTAATGTAGACCACAAACAGCAAGGGACCCAGCACCGATCCCTGTGGTACCCCACTGGCCACAGGCTTCCAGTCACAAAAACAACCTTCGACCATCACCCTCTGCCTTCTGCCACTAAGCCAGTTTTGTATCCAATGTGCCAAGGCACCCTGGATTCCATGGGCTCTTACCTTCTTGACCAGTCTCCTGTGTGGGACTTTATCGAAGGCCTTACTGAAATCCATGTATACCACCTCCACTGCGTTACCCTCATCCACACACCTAGTCACCCCCTCAAAAAATTCAATCAAATTAGTCAGACATGATCTTCCCTTGACAAAGCCATGTTGACTATCCCTGATTAATCCTTGCCTCTCCAAGTGGAGACTAATTTTGTCCCTCAGGAAAATTATTGGAAAAAATTCTACCACTGATGTTAGGCTCACTGGCCTGTAGTTCCCTGGTTTTCCCTACTCCCCTTCTTGAATAATGGTACTACATTAGCAGTTCTCCAGTCCTCTGGCACATCCCCTGTGGCCAGAGAGGTTCTGAATATATGTGTTAGAGCCCCCGCAATCTCTTCCTTTGCCTCACACAGCAGCCTGGGATACATTTCTTCTGGGCCTGGGGATTTATCCATTTTTAGGCCTGCTAAAACCGCCAATACCTCCTCCCTCTCGATGTTAATATGTTCGAGCATATCACAGTCCCCCCGCCCTATTTCTATGTCTACATCGTCCTTCTCCATAGTGAAAACAGATGCAAAAAATTCATTTAGAACCCCTCCTACATCTTCCGGCTCCACACACAGATTGCCACTTTTGTCCCTAATGGGCCCTATTTTTTCCCTAGTTATCCTCTTACCCTTAATATACTTATAAAACGTCTTAGGGTTTTCCTTTATTTTGCTCGCCAGTGTTATTTCATGGCCCCTCCTTGATCTCCTAATTTCTTTTTTAAGTATCCCCCTGCACTTTTTGTACTCCTCTAGGGCTTCCTCCGTCTTTAGCCTTTTGTATCTGCCAAAAGCCCTCCTTTTTTTCCTAATCCATTCTCGTATATCCCCTGACCTCCAAGGTTCCCTGTGGTTTTTGGAACCACCCTTGACCTTTACGGGAACATGTTGCCATTGTATGATCTCAATCTCCCTTCTGAAAGCCTCCCATTGCTCCGATGCGGATTTTCCTACAAGTAGCTGATCCCAGTCCATTTTGGCCAGATCCTGCCTTATCCTATTAAAATCGGCCTTCCCCCAATTTAGAACCTTTATTTCCGGCCCATCCCTGTCCTTTTCCATGACCACCTTAAATCTCACCATATTATGGTCACTGTCACCAAAGTGCTCACCTACAAGCACTTCTTCCACTTGGCCGGCCACATTCCCTAGAATTAGGTCCAGTACCGCCCCCTCTCTTGTAGGACTTTCTACATGCTGGCTCAAAAAGCTCTCCTGGATGCACTTTAAGAATGCTACACCCTCTGAGCCTTTCACACTCTGACTATCCCAGTTAATATTGGGGAAGTTGAAATCCCCCATTATTATTACCCTATTATTTGCACATTTCTCTGAGATTTGCCTACATATCTGTTCCTCCATCTCCCCCTGACTGTTTGGGGGCCTATAGTACACTCCCAGCAAAGTGCTTGCCCCCTTTTTGTTTTTAAGCTCCACCCATATGGCCTCATTAGAGGAACCTGCTAATATATCATCCCTCCTTATGGCAGTAATTGATTCCTTAATTAATATTGCGACACCCCCTCCTCTTATCCCTCCCCCTCTGTCTCGCCTGAAGATTCTGTACCCCGGAATATTGAGCTGCCAGTCTTGCCCCTCCCTCAACCATGTCTCCGTGATAGCAACAATATCGTACTCCCATGTGTTTATCAACACCTTCAGTTCATCCACCTTATTTGCAAGACTCCTTGCATTAAAATAGATGCCATCCAGCCTTGCCCTTATATATTTGCCCTGTCTACCAAGCTGACTTGTATTTTTCTGTATAATTGGCAGCACATCACCCCCTATTTCAGCTCCCTTCTGTAACCCATCCCCCTGCCAAGTTAGTTTAAATCCCCCCCAACAGTGCTAGCAAACCTCCCCGCAAGGATATTTGTCCCGCTCTGGTTCAGGTGCAACCCGTCCGACTTGTACAAGTCCCACCTTTCCCAGAAGCAGGCCCAGTGATCCAGGAAACTAAAACCCTCCCTCCTGCACCAACTCTTTAGCCACGCATTCATCTGTTCTATCCTCCTATTCCTATACTCACTAGCACGTGGCACTGGAAGTAATCCAGAGATTACAACCTTTGAGGTCCTGCTCTTTAATCTGCTACCTAGCTCCCTAAATTCTTGATGCAGGACCTTATCCCCCTTCCTACCTATGTCATTGGTCCCAATGTGGACCACGACCTCTGCCTGCTCACCCTCCCCCTTAACAATGCCCTGTAGCCGCTCAGTGACATCCATGACCCTGGCCCCAGGGAGGCAACAAACCATCCTGGAGTCACGTTTGCGGCCACAGAAACGCCTATCTGTTCCCCTTACGATAGAATCCCCTACCACTATTGCTCTCCCACTCTTTTTCCTCCCTTTCTGAGTCATCCCCCTCAACAGTATTCAACTTGGTATACCTGTTTGAAAAGGGGATGACCGCAGGGGTCCCCTGCACTTCCTGCCTGCCTCTGCTGCTCCGCCTGATGGTCACCCAGTTTCTTTCTGCCTGTGCAGCCCTACCCTGTGGCGTGAACAACTCTCTAAACGTGCTATCCACGACCCTCTCAGCATCGCGCATGCTCCAAAACTCATCCACCCGCAGCTCGAGCGCCGCAATGCGGTCTACAAGTAGCTGCTGCTGGATGCATTTCTTGCACACATGGTCGTCAGGGACACTGGCAGCGTCCCTGACTTCCCACGTGGAGCAAGAGGAGCAGAACACGGGGCTGAGCTCTCCTGCCATGACAGTGAGGGGTGATCGGGGGAGGGGGTGACAGTGAGGGGTGATCGGGGGAGGGGGTGACCGTGAGGGGCTGATCTGGAGAGGGGGCGACAGTGAGGGGGTGATCAGGAGAGTGGGCGACAGTGAGGGGGTGATCAGGAGTGGGCGACCGTGAGGGGTTGATCGGGAGAGGGGGCGACAGTGAGGGTGTGATCGGGAGAGGGGGCGACAGTGAGGGGGATCGGGAGAGGGGGGCGACAGTGAGGGGTGATCGGGAGAGGGGGCGACAGTGAGGGGTTGATCGGGAGAGGGGGCGACAGTGAGGGTTGATCGGGAGAGTGTGCGACAGTGAGGGGGTGATCGGGAGAGTGGGCGACAGTGAGGGGTGATCGGGAGCGACAGTGAGGGGGCGACAGTGAGGGGGTGATCGGGAGAGGGGGCGACAGTGAGGGGTTGATCGGGAGAGGGGGCGACAGTGAGGGGTGATCGGGAGAGGGGGCGACAGTGAGGGGGCGACAGTGAGGGTGTGACCGGGAGAGGGGGCGGCAGTGAGGGGTTGATCGGGAGAGGGGGCGACAGTGAGGGGTGATCGGGAGAGGGGGCGACAGTGAGGGGGTGATCGGGAGAGGGGGCGACAGTGAGGGGTTGATCGGGGGAGGGGGGCGACAGTGAGGGGGCGACAGTGAGGGGGTGATCGGGAGAGGGGGCGACAGTGAGGGGTTGATCGGGAGAGGGGGCGACAGTGAGGGTTGATCGGGAGAGTGTGCGACAGTGAGGGGGTGATCGGGAGAGTGGGCGACAGTGAGGGGTGATCGGGAGCGACAGTGAGGGGCGACAGTGAGGGGGCGACAGTGAGTGGGTGATCGGGAGAGGGGGCGACAGTGAGGGGTGATCGGGAGAGGGGGCGACAGTGAGGGGGCGACAGTGAGGGTGTGACCGGGAGAGGGGGCGGCAGTGAGGGGTTGATCGGGAGAGGGGGCAACAGTGAGGGGGTGATCGGGAGAGGGGGCAACAGTGAGGGTGTGATCGGGAGAGGGGGGCGACAGTGAGGGGTGATCGGGAGAGGGGGCGACAGTGAGGGGTGATCGGGAGAGGGGGCGACAGTGAGGGGGTGATCGGGAGAGGGGGCGACAGTGAGGGGTTGATCGGGGGAGGGGGGCGACAGTGAGGGGGCGACAGTGAGGGGGTGATCGGGAGAGGGGGCGACAGTGAAGGTGTGATTGGGAGAGGCGGGCGACAGTGAGGGGTGATCGGGAGAGGGGGCGACAGTGAGGGTGTGATCGGGCAAGGGGGCGACAGTGAGGGGTGATCGGGAGAGGGGGGAGACAGTGAGGGGTGATCGGGAGAGGGGGCGACAGTGAGGGGTGATCGGGAGAGGGGGCGACAGCGAGGGGTGATCGGGAGAGGGGGCGACAGTGACGGGGTGATCGGGAGAGGGGGCGACAGTGAGGGGGTGATCGGGGGAGATGTAGTGTTGCTGCACCACACATGGTTACACGCTCTATTTGTTTTTTAATGACTTTGAAAAGGATGCACAGTCAGTGAGGACTGGTTTCAAGGTCTTTTTTAACAGAAACACTGTTTACATAACACGGCAATTGATATTTTAAAGCAGGCCACAGCCAGCTCGTCCTGAACTGTTTATTTGCATCAAATACGGATAAAAACCCAGATTAATTGTTCTCGACTCTTTTCTCCTTGATGATAAATGTGACCCAAGGTGCATTCGATTCCAAACCAGTGACTTTTCCACAGACAGATGATCACAAATCACATCAATGTCCAGCACTGTGTGTGTCGGCATCTGAAAAAGATCGAGTTATATGTTGCTTATCAAGCAAGTGGAATAGAACGCTGTCATCTTAAAGTCTTTGTCGGTCTGCTACAGTGGGAACTAGGAAAAGGAGGAGGCCATTCAGCCACTTCAGCCTGTTCCACCATTCAATTAAATCATGGCTGATCTGTCTTCTCTTCTTAGGCAGTCCCTCGGAACCGAGGATGACTTGCTTCCACATTAAAAATGAGTTCTCCCGTGACTGATGATTCTAATGCGGGACCTACAACCTCTGTCACAGGTGGGGCAGACAGTGGTTGAAGGGGCGGGTGGGTGGGGTGCTTGGGTTGATGTGCGCTCCTTGCGCTGCCTGTGCTTGGCTTGCGCTTGCTCCCGGCGAAGAGACTCCGGGTGTTCGGCGCCTTCCCGGATGCATCTCCTCCACTTTGTGTAGTCTTGGGCCAGGGATTCCCAGATGTCGCTGGGGATTTTGCACTTTTTCAAGGAAGCTTTGAGGGTGTCCTTGACGCGTTTCCTTTGCCGTGCTGGAGCTCAGAGTAGAGTGCTTGCTTTGGGAGTCTCGTATCAGGCATGTGGACAAGGTGGCCTGTCCATGGGAGCTGATCAAGCGTGGTCAAAACTTCGATGTTGGGGATGTTGGCCTGAGCGAGAACACTGACGTTGGTGCGCCTATCCTGCCAATGGATTTGCAGGATCTTGCGGAGGCAGTATCTCTCCAGTGCTTTGAGGTGCCTGCTGTACGTGGTCCATGTCTCTGAAGCATACAGCAGGGTAGGTATCACTGCTGCTCTGTAGACCATGAGCTTGGTGCTGGGTTTGAGGTCCTGGTCTTCAAACACTCTCTTCCTCAGGCGACCGAAGGTTGCACTGACACACTGAAGGCGGTGTTGGACTTCATCATTGACGTCTGCCCTTGTTGACAATAGGCTCCCGAGGTATGGAAAGTGGTCCACGTTGTCCAAGGCCTCGTCATTGATTTTGATAATCAGGGAGCAGTACTGTGTGGCAGGGGCAGGTTGGTAGAGGGCCTTTGTCTTCCGGATGTTTAAGGCCCATGATCTGTATCTTAACTCCATCTACCCGCCTTTGTTCCGTTGCCTTTAATATCCTTACCCAACAAAAATCTATCAATCTCAGAGAGAGTTGCAGATTTCCACCACCCTTTGTGTGAAGAGGAGCTTCCTGACATCACCCCTGAATGGCCCAGCTCTAATTTTAAGGTTATACCGTCTTATTCTGGACTCCCCCACCAGAGGAAATAGATTCTCTCTATTTACCCTATCAAATCCTTTAATCATCTTAAACACGTCAATTAGATTGTCCCTTAATCTTCTGCATTCAAGGGAATACAAACCTAGTCTGTGCAACCTGTCCTCATAATTTAACCCTTTTAGCCCCAGTATCATTCACAGCACAAGGCTCCATCCACCCATTCCAATATTGGGGCCAATTTTCTCAAGACAACTCTAAATGTTTAAGAACTGGTGCTAATTTCATCAGGATGGCAATGCGCTAATAGCACTCACTTTGGGTAATTTCATACCATCCACCTTCTGTTGTTTTCCATTGAAGTCAGTTGAATGTAGGTGAAGGAATGCTGACAATTAAGGAGCAGAATAGGGAGACAAAAATTCTTACTGGCTTTGAAAAAACTCAAAAGACACACCTCAACTGATTGGAAACCTTTGCCAAGGCTGAAGAGAGAGAGAGAGAGAGAGGGGGCTAAGAATTAGCAGGCAGAAATGAAAGGGAAAGAACACTTAGGACCAGAAGAAAGATCCCAACACTTCAATACCATCAGTCTGGCTTTCAACTTGGCTTCCAAAAGTGGAAGGAGAGCACGTGTCCTGTTTTGAGATTCTTACCTATTTGGGCCTACAAGAGATTTCGGGCTAATTTATATTTTGATAAAGATAGAAGTGGCATTTCTATAGCATCTTTCACCACCTCAGGACGCCCCAAAGCGCTTTACAGCCAATTACATTTTTTTTGAAGTGTAGTCTCTGTTGTAATGTAAGAAACACAGCAGCCAATTTGCACACAGCAAGCTCCCACAAACAGCAATGTGATAAATGACCAGATCATTTATTTTAGTGATATTAGGGGCCATCAATATAAGGTAGGAGTTAGGAGATAAATTAAAAAACAGGACCTCAAAGGTAGTAATCTCAGGATTGCTACCAGTGCCACGTGCTAGTCAGAGTAGAAATAGAAGGATACTTCAGATGAATACGTGGCTAGAGGAATGGTGCCAGGGGGAGGGATTCAAGTTCCTGGGACATTGGAACTGGTTCTGGGGGAGGTGGGACCAGTTCAAACCGGACGGTTTGCACCTGGGCAGGGCTGGAACCAATGTCCTAGGGAGAGTGTTTGCTAGTGCTGTGGGGGAGGGTTTAAACTAAAATGGCAGGGGGTTGGGAACCTGAGCAGGGAGACAGAGGAAAGGGAAACAAGGATAAAAGCAAAAGATAGGAAGGAGAAAAACAAAAGTGGCAGTCAGAGAAATCAACGGTTTAAATCAAACATGGCCACAGTAAATAATAATTCTAATAGGTCTAAGAGCGTTAAAAAAACAAGCCTGAAGGCTTTGTGTTTTAATGCGAGGAGCATTTGTAATAAGGTGGATGAATTGGCTGCGCAAATAGGAGTAAACAAATACGATTTGGTTGGGATTACGGAAACGTGGCTCAAGGAAGGCCAGGACTGGGAACTCAACATCCAGGGGTATTCGACATTCAGGAAAGATAGGCAAAAAGGAAAGGGAGGTGGGGTAGCATTACTGGTTAAAGAAGGGATTAACACAATTGTAATGAAGGATATTAGCTCTGATGAGGTGGAATCTGTATGGGTAGAATTGAGAAATACTAAGGGGGAGAAAACGTTAGTGGGAGTGGTTTATAGACCTCCATACAGTAAGGCGGAGGTTGGGGATGGCATTAAAAGAGAAATTAAAGAAGCGTGCAATAAGGGCACAGCAGTCATCATGGGTGACTTTAATCTACATATAGATTGGGCCAACCAAATGAGTAACAATACTGTGGAGGAGGAATTCCTGGAGTATTTACGGGATGGTTTCCTGGACCAATATGTCGAGGAACCAACCAGAGATCAGGCCATCTTAGACTGGGTATTATGTAACGAGAAAGGATTAATTAGCAATCTTGTTGTAAGAGGCCCCTTGGGTCGGAGCGATCATAATATGATCGAATTCTTCATTAAGATGGAGAATGAAGTAGTTGACTCGAAGACTTAGTTTAAATTAAAAAAAGTCCTCAATTTAAATAAAGGAAAGTTTGATGGTCTGAGGAGCGAGTTGGGTAGGATTGATTGGGGAATGGCACTCAAAGGGTTGACGGTGGATAGGCAATGGCAAACATTCAAAGACCGAATGGATGAACTACAGAATTTGTTCATCCCAGTTTGGCATAAAAATAAAACAAAAAAGGTGACCCAACCGTGGCTAACAAGGGAAATTAGGGATAGCATAAGGTCCAAGGAGAGGGCATACAAATTGGCCAGAAAAAGCAATAATCCTGAGGATTGGGAGCAGTTTAGGATTCAACAAAGGAGGACAAAGGGATTAATTAAGAAAGGGAAAATAGAATATGAGAGTAAGCTTGCAGAGAACATAAAAACTGACTGTAAAAGCTTTTATAGATATGTGAAGAGAAAAAGATTGGTGAAGTCAAGTGTTGGGGGTATTTATAATGGGGAACAAAGAAATGGCAGACCAACTAAATACATATTTTGGTTCTGTCTTCACAAAGGAGGACACAAATAACCTCCCAGAGATGCCGGGGAACATAGGGTCTGATGAAAGGGTGGAACTGAAAGAAATCAGTATTTGTAGGGAAATGGTGTTAGGAAAATTGATCGGACTGAAGGCCGATAAATCCCCAGGGCCTGATAATCTACATCCCAGGGTACTTAAAGAAGTGGCCCTAGAAGTAGTAGATGCATTGCTGGTCATCTTCCAGAACTCGATAGACTCTGGAACGGTACCCATGGATTGGCGGGTAGCTAATGTTACCCCACTATTCAAAAATGGTGGTAGAGAAAAGGCGGGGAATTATAGATCGGTAAGCTTGACATCGGTAGTGGGGAAAATGCTAGAGTCCATTATAAAAGATGTAATAGCAGAGCACTTGGAAAGCAGTGACTGGATTGGACAAAGTCAACATGGATTTACAAAAGGTAAATCATGCTTGACTAATCTACTGGAATTTTTTGAGGATGTAACTGGTAAAATAGATAAGGGAGAACCAGTGGATGTGTATTTGGACTTTCAGAAGGCTTTCGATAAGGTCCCGCATAAGAGATTATCGTGCAAAATTAAGGCACATGGGATTGGGGGCAAGGTATTGACTTGGATAGAGAACTGGTTGGCGGACAGAAAGCAAAGAGTTGGAATAAACGGGTCGTTTTCTGAGTGGCAGGCAGTGACTAGTGGGGTACCGCAAGGATCGGTCCTAGGACCCCAGCTGTTCACAATATATATTAATGATCTGGACAAGGGAATTGGATGTAATATCTCCAAATTTGCAGATGACACAAAGCTGGGGGGGAGGGTATGCTATGAGGAGGATGTCGTGAAACTCCAGCACGATTTGGACAGGTTGGGTGATTGGGCAGAAACATGGCAAATGCATTATAATGTGGATAAATGTGAGGTTATCCACTTTGGTGGCAAAAATAGGAAGGCCGATTATTATTTGAATGGTAATAGATTGGGAGAAGGGGAAGTGCAAAGAGACCTGGGTGTTCTTGTACACCAGTCGCTGAAGGTAAGCATGCAGGTGCAGCAGGCGGTTAAGAAGGCAAATGATATGTTGGCCTTCGTAGCAAGAGGGTTCGAGTACAAGAACAAGGATGTCTTGCTGCAGTTGTACAGGGCCTTGGTGAGACCACACCTTGAGTATTGTGTGCAGTTTTGGTCGCCTTACCTGAGGAAGGACGTTCTTGCCATGGAAGGAGTGCAGCGAAGATTCACCAGGCTGATACCTGGGATGGCAGGAATGACGTATGAGGAGAGATTGTGTTGATTGGGCTTATACTCACTGGAGTTTAGAAGATTGAGAGGGGATCTCATCGAAACCTATAAAATTCTGTCAGGCCTGGACAGACTAGATGCAGGAAGGATGTTTCTGATGGCCGGGGAGTCCAGAACCAGGGGTCATAGTCTAAGGATAAGGGGTAAGCCATTTAGGACTGAAATGAGGAGGAATTTCTTCACCCAGAGAGTGGTGAACCTGTGGAATTCTCTGCCACAGAGGGCGGTAGAGGCCAGTTCATTAAGTATATTCAAGAAAGAGTTGGATATATTTCTTAAGGCTAAAGGGATCAAGGGATATGGGGAGAAGGCAGGGACAGGGTACTGAATTTGGATGATCAGCCATGATCTCATTGAATGGCGGAGCAGGCTCGAAGGGCCGAATGGCCTACTCCTGCTCCTATCTTCTATGTTTCTATGTAGTCACTAATAAATCCAGTAGGGAATTCAGGAGAAACTTCTTTACCCAGAGAGTGGTGAGAATATGGAACTTGCTACCACAAGGAGTGGTTGAGCCGAATACCATCGATACATTTAAGTGGAAGTGAGATAAGTACATGAGGAAGAAAGGAATAGAAAGGTATGCTGATATCCCCAGGAAACAGAACACAAGTCAATCCATGCCTGCTAACAGCCTTAGCAGAGAGCTGGTAGGGGATTCTATAGTAAGGGGAACAGATAGGCGTTTCTGTGGCCGTAGACGTGAATCCAGGATGGTTTGTTGCCTCCCTGGTGCCAGGGTCAAGGATGTCACTGAGCGGCTGCAGGGCATTCTGGAGGGGGAGGGTGAACAGCCAGAGGTCGTGGTCCACATTGGTACCAACGACATAGGTAAAAAGAGGGATGAGGTCCTGCAGCAAGAATTTAGGGAGCTAGGTAGAAGATTAAAGAGCAGGACCTCAAAGGTTGTAATCTCTGGATTACTCCCGGTGCCACGTGCTAGTGAGTATAGGAATAGGAAGATAGAACAGATGAATGCGTGGCTAAAGGGATGGTGCAGGAGGGAGGGCTTTAGTTTCCTGGATCACTGGGTCTGCTTCTGGGAAAGGTGGGACTTGTACAAGTCGGACGGTTTACACCTGAACCAGAGGGGGACCAATATCCTTGCGGGGAGGTTTGCTAGCACTGCTGGGGGGGGGGTTTAAACTAACTTGGCAGGGGGATGGGATACAGAGTGGAGCTATAGTAGGGGGTGATTTACAGCCAAATACGGAAGAAAAAACAAGTCAGCTGGGAAGGCAGGACAAATATGTGAAGGCAAAAGGGAATATGGCAAGGCTGGAAGGCATTTATTTTAATGCAAGGAGTCTTGCAAATAAGGTGGATGAACTGAAGTTGTTGTTGAACACATGGGAGTACGATATTGTTGCTATCACGGAGACATGGTTGAGGGAGGGTCAGGACTGGCAGCTCAATATTCCGGGGTATAGAATCTTCAGGCGAGACAGAGGGGGGTGTAAAAGGGGAGGAGGTGTTGCAATATTAATTAAGGAGTCAATTATTGCTGTAAGGAGGGATGATATATTAGCGGGTTCCTCTAATGAGGCCATATGGGTAGAACTTAAAAACAAAAAGGGGGCAAGCACTTTGCTGGGAGCGTACTATAGGCCCCCAAACAGTCAGGGGGAGATAGAGGAACAGATATGTAGGCAAATCTCAGAGAAGTGCGAAAATAATAGGGTAATAATAGTGGGGGATTTCAACATCCCCAATATTAATTGGGATAGTCAGAGTGTGAAAGGCCTAGAGGGTGCAGAATTCTTAAAGTGCATCCAGGAGAGCTTTTTGAGCCAGCATGTAGAAAGTCCTACAAGAGAGGGGGCGGTACTGGACCTAATTCTAGGGAATGTAGCCGGGCAAGTGGTGGAAGTGTCAGTAGGAGAGCATTTTGGCGACAGTGACCATAATTCGGTGAGATTTAAGGTGGTCATGGAAAAAGACAAAGACGGCCTGGAAATAAGGGTTCTAAATTGGGAGAAGGCCAATTTTAATATGATAAGGCAGGATCTGGCCAAAGTGGACTGGGAGCAGCTACTTATAGGAAAATCCACATCAAAGCAGTGGGAGACTTTCAGAAGGGAAATAGAGACAGTACAACACCAACATGTTCCCGTAAAGGTCAAGGGTGGGACCGACAAGCAAAGGGAACCTTGGATGACAAGGGATATACAAAAATGCATTGGGGAAAAAACGGGGGCTTTTGGCAGTTACAAAAGACTAAAGACGGAGGAAGCCCTAGAGAAGTATAAAAAGTGCAGAGGCATACTTAAAAAAGAAATTAGGAGAGCGAGGAGGGGCCATGAAATAACACTGGCGAGCAAAATAAAGGAAAATCCTAAGATGTTTTATAAGTATATTAAGGGCAAGAGGATAACCAGGGAAAGGGTAGGGCCCATTAGGGACCAAAGTGGCAATCTGTGTGTAGAGCCAGAAGATGTAGGCGGGGTTTTAAATGAATTTTTTGCATCTGTGTTCACTATGGAGAAAGACGATGTAGACATAGAAATCGGGCAAGGGGACTGTGACATACTTGAACATATTAGCATCGAGAGGGAGGAGGTACTAGCGGTTTTAGCAGGCCAAAAAGTGGATAAATCCCCAGGCCCGGACGAGATGTATCCCAGGCTGTTGTGTGAGGCAAAGGAGGAGATTGCAGGGGCTCTGACACAAATTTTCAGAACCTCTCTGGCCACAGGGGATGTACCAGAGGATTGGAGAACAGCTAACGTAGTACCATTATTCAAGAAGGGTAGCAGGGATAAACCAGGGAATTACAGGCCAGTGAGCCTAACATCTGTGGTAGGGAAATTATTGGAAAAAATTCTGAGGGACAAAATTAGTCTCCACTTGGAGAGGCAAGGATTAATCGGGGATAGTCAGCATGGCTTTTCAAGGGTAAATCATGTCTGACCAATTTGATTGAATTTTTCGAGGGGGTGACTAGGTGTGTGGATGAGGGAAATGCTGTGGATGTGGTTTACATGGACTTCAGTAAAGCTTTTGACAAAGTCCCGCATAGGAGACTGGTCAAGAAGGTAAGAGCCCATGGGATCCAGGGTGCCTTGGCGCGTTGGATCCTAAACTGGCTGAGTGGCAGGAGGCAGAGGGTGATGGTCGAAGGTTGCTTTTGTGACTGGAAGCCTGTGTCCAGTGGGGTAGCTCAGGGATTGGTGCTGGGTCCCTTGCTGTTTGTGGTCTACATAAATGATTTGGATGAGAATGTAAAAGGTATGATCAGTAAGTTCGCAGATGACACGAAAATTGGTGGGGTGGTAAATTGCGAGGAGGAAAGCCTCAGGCTACAGGACGATATAAACGGGTTGGTCAGATGGGCGGAAAAGTGGCAAATGGAATTTAACCCTGAAAAGTGCGAGGTGATGCATTTTGGACGGACAAATAAGGCAAGGGAATACACAATGAGTGGTAGGACCCTAGGAAGTACAGAGGGTCAGAGGGACCTTGGTGTACATGTACATAGATCCCTGAAGGTAGCGGAACAGGTAGATAAGGTGGTTAAAAAGGCATATGGGATACTTGCCTTCATTAGCCGAGGCATAGAATATAAGAGCAGGGAGGTTATGATGGAGCTGTACAAAACGCTGGTGAGGCCACAGCTGGAGTACTGTGTGCAGTTCTGGTCGCCTCACTATAGGAAGGATGTGATTGCTTTGGAGAGGGTGCAGAGAAGATTCACCAGGATGTTACCTGGGATGGAGCGCCTCAGCTATGAAGAAAGACTAAACAGGCTGGGGTTGTTTTCCTTGGAGCAAAGAAGGCTGAGGGGGGACCTGATTGAGGTGTACAAAATGATGAGGGGCATAGATAGGGTAGATAAAGAGGAACTCTTCCCCTTAGTAGGGGGGTCAATAACAAGGGGGCATAGATTCAAGGTAAGGGGCAGGAGGTTTAGAGGGGATTTGAGGAGGAACATTTTCACCCAGAGGGTGGTTGGAATCTGGAACTCACTGCCTGAAAGGGTGGTAAAGGCAGGAACCCTCACAACATTCAAGAAGCATTTGGATGGGCACTTGAAATGCCATTGCATACAAGGCTATGGACCAAATGCTGGAAAATGGGATTAGACTGGACAGGGATTGATGGACGGCGCAGACACGATGGGCCGAAGGGCCTCTTTTTGTGCTGTATAACTCTATGACTCTATGACTCTATGAAAGCAGGCTCTTCCACCCAATTGCTCATTCTGGGAATTGTGCAAGGTTGCTGAGATCTAAAGAGGTCCGAAGCAATTATAAAAGTTATGGGTGGATTGAAGGTTGAACTGTAGTGTATGTACCTTGAAGAAGGAACTATATTCTGCAGCCCCTGTATACTGCAGTACCAGTAGTGACCACCCCTGTATATAAGCCTGTGTAGTAACTTTGTATAGAAGTTCCAGTTTTGTCTCCATTCAGTAAACACCTGTTATAACCAACTTCTGCAGTCCGTGTCTCAATTACACACGGACGTTACATTGGCAACGAACAGATCCGAACTTACCTACAGTTCTGCACCACCTCACGGGGATCCATCCCTGAAGCGAAGTTGTTCGAGGTCGAGGCCAGAAGGAAGAAATCCAAAAAGAAAAAAAAACAAACAGAAGAAACGGGCGTCGACCGTGGGCAACCGCCCTCTGATTCATCGAATTCGAAGATTTGCAGGAGAGGCTGTCGAGAGCGGGGCTTGGTTATCCAGTCTATGGTGTTCCAGCTAATCGGGTTGGTGGCAGGTAGTACACTGATCCTTCCTGGGCTGCGGCGGGCTAGAGCTCGATCGGGTGGCTTTTCAACGGGGCCGAGCAGCGTTGTCGGGAAGAGGAGAGAGAGAGAGAGGGTGGAGTGCTACAAAGCCGGGCAGCGTACAGACCCGAGAAGAGGGAGGAAAGTGTCACATAGGGTCTGCTCTGACGACGGGAACAGTAATTAAAATAAAAGAAATTAGAAGCGCAGAAAGCCGTGAGGAGTTGCAGTTTGCCACGGGGACCGCGGAGAGCGGCGTTGGCAGCAGCGCGGGGGGAAGTGCGCGAAGACCATAGGGCGTCGCCATCAAGGCATAAAAACGCCAGCAACAGTGCTGGCAGCAGCGAAAAAGGCAGAAAGCGCGGGAGGCGCCATCTTAATCCAGCGGGGAAGAAGGCAAAGCGCGGGAGGCGCCATTTTGTTCAATCGGGGAAGAAGGCAAAGCGCGGGAGGTGCCATCTTAGATCTCCAAGATGCCGAAGACTGACAATATCACTGCCTTCGATAATGCAATAGAAGACTGGACCACGTATGTGGAAAGAGTCGAAGTATATTGCAAGACAAATGAAGTAGCCGATGAGAAAAAGGCATCGGTACTACTAAACTTAATGGGCGCAAGAACGTACGGCCTATTGCGGAACCTGATCACTCCAGTCAAACCGATGGAGAAGAGTTTTAACGAAATTGTTGATATCCTACAGGAACACCTAAATCCTACACCGCTGCTGATAGCAGAAAGATTGAAATTCCAC
Organism: Somniosus microcephalus; assembly: GCF_052327205.1. Classification (NCBI taxonomy): domain Eukaryota; kingdom Metazoa; phylum Chordata; class Chondrichthyes; order Squaliformes; family Somniosidae; genus Somniosus; species Somniosus microcephalus. Next base: position 68,452,833 of record NC_140995.1, on the reverse strand, counting down.
AAGAGAAATCAGCATAAAGATGAGAGCAATGCTGATTACCTTACGGAACTATGCAAGCTATCAAAGCACTGCCAGTTCGGAGCAGGACTGGCAGATACCCTATGGGACAAATTTGTCTGTGGACTCCTGAGTGAAGGAACCCAGAAGAGGTTACTCTCAGAGAAAGAGCTGACGCTAGATAAGGCTTTCAGCGTGGCAGTATCGTACGAAGCAGCAGCAAGGGGAGCTGCGGAAATACAGCAAAAGCCACAGGAATACGGCACCCATGAAATGACACGGGGATTTGAAAAATGTTATTGCTGCGGCAGAACAACCCATGACCAGAAGGACTACTGGTCCAAGGACAAAACATGCAGGCAATGCGGAAAGATGGGACACATTGCACGAGTTTGCAGGTCCGGGAAGAAGACTAACGACAACAAAAAGACTACTAAGGAAAAGTACAGGAAAGCACAAAAGATGACGGACAGTAGTTCTGAAGACAAGAAGAGCGATAGTGAATCCGGGAACAAGAGACTAAGCTGTCTCAAACTACACAACGTAATCACAAAAGAGGATTACCGAACCATTTGGGTCACCCTCACGATAGCAGGGTCCCAAGTCAAAATGGAATTGGATACAGGATCAGCCCTGACCATCATGAATCGACGAGACTACGAGCAGCTATTCTCACACATACCCTTGAAAGACACATCCATTGTCTTGAAGACATATACGGGGCAGAAAGTATACCCCAGAGGGAAAATAAGGGTGCCTGTCGAATACAACGGCAAGGAAATACAGAAATTGTATCTGTACATACTGCAAGATGGTGGACCACCGTTATTGGGACGTGAATGGATCAGAAAGATAAGTTTAGACTGGCACTCCATTCAGGCACTGACTGTGGCTGGTAAAAAGGATGACGACGTCACACCTGGTCAATTGTCAAAAATCTTGGCTAACGCTAAAGAGGTATTTCAACAAGAACTGGGAACTCTTAAAGGCGTAACCGCCTCGATAAAAATAGAAGAGAATGCAATTCCCAAGTTTTTCAAAGCAAGACCGGTACCGTATGCAATTCGCCCAGCCGTCGAGGCAGAGCTGGAGAATCTGGAGAATGCAGGTGTGTTAACTAAGGTAGACTGGAGCGAGTGGGCGACACCCATTGTTCCTGTCATGAAGAAAACGTTAAACAATAAGTCTGAGGAGCCAAGGAAGGTTCGCATCTGTGGGGATTTCAAGGTGACTGTGAACCCAGTCCTTCACACAGTACAGTATCCTCTTCCGAGGATAGAAGATATTTTCGCCTCACTATCTGGAGGGAAACGTTTTACAAAAATTGACCTAGTGCAAGCATATTTGCAGATGGAGGTTGAAGAATCCTCTAGGAAATATCTCACGATAAACACTCACAAAGGTCTTTACCAGTATAATCGACTGGTATTCGGAGTTGCATCAGCTCCGGCTATATGGCAAAGAGCGATGGAACAAGTCCTGCAAGGGATTCCGGGGACTCAGTGTTACTTGGACGACATCCTAGTGACAGGTGAAAATGACAGTGAACACCTTGCCAACCTAGAGCAGGTGCTCACTAGACTATGAGAACATGGGCTACGAGCCAATCGCCCCAAGTGCGAGTTTTTTAAGAAACAAATATCGGATTGTGGCCACGTGATTGATGAAGAGGGGTTACATAAGTCCCCTGACAAAATTGAAGCGGTAGTTAAGGCTCCAGTGCCTGAAAATGTGTCGCAACTGAGGTCATTCCTCGGATTGGTGAATTACTACCATAAGTTTTTGCCGAATTTGTCCACAATTCTGCACCCACTGAATGCCCTGCTACAAACTGGAGTAGCATGGAAATGGAGCGATGAATGTAAGCGGGCCTTTCAGAAGTGTAAAGGCCTGATCACTTCAAGAGAAGTATTGGCTCACTACAACCCATCACTACTGATAAGACTGGCGTGTGATGCATCTCCCTACGGCGTTGGAGCGGTACTGTCACATAAATCCCTTGATGGTTCAGAGAGGCCGATAGCTTTTGCGTCACGCTCGTTAACTGCAGCCGAGCGTAACTACGCCCAGATTGACAGAGAGGCCCTCAGTTTGGTGTGGGGGGTGAAGAAGTTCAATCACTACCTGCACGGACAGAAATTTACTCTACTAACTGATCATCAACCTCTTGTCTCCATTTTCAACCCTAAGAAGGGCGTCCCGATAATGACAGCACAACGGCTACAGAGGTGGTCCCTTTTCCTAGGGGCACACCAATATGACATCGAGTACAAAGGAACTAAACAACATGGGAATGCTGACGGATTGTCGTGCCTACCGTTGCCGACGGTGGAAGAAGCACCTGCAGTGGATCCTGTGGAGATATTCCACTTGACCATCGTCGAATGTCTACCTGTGACGAATGCAAACATAGAAAAAGAAACACGAAATGACCCGACACTCTCCAGAGTCTATGATTTAACGGTGAAGGGATGGCCAGCACATGGTGAACCACTGTTGCCAGCATTCTCGCTGAGAAGAGAACAGCTGTCAGTGTGCCGAGGAACCTTGATGTGTGGATCCAGAGTAGTAATTCCACCCAAATTGAAGGATAGAGTGCTCAATGAGCTTCATGAGGGTCATCTGGGAGGGGTAAAAATGAAGAACTTAGCCAGAGCGTTTGTGTGGTGGCCGGGAATCGATAGAGAAATCGAAGAGATGACCAAGAGCTGTACAGGATGCCAGAAGGTCCAAAACGCCCCACCACAAGCCCCTCTACATCCATGGGAGTGGCCCTCATCTCCATGGCAAAGGGTACACATTGATTTTGCTGGTCCATTTATGGACTCGATGTTTTTAATTGCGGTGGATGCACATTCAAAGTGGCCAGAGGTAATAAAAATGTCCTCAACCACCACAGAAAAAACTATCACAGTCTTACGAACCATATTCGCCAGAAATGGGCTGCCTGAACAGATTTGCTCCGACAATGGACCACAGTTTGTGTCTGAAGAGTTCCGGAGGTTCTTAAAGAACAATGGTGTTAAGCATTACACATCCGCCCCATATCATCCAGCCACCAATGGATTGGCTGAGAGGTTCATTCAAACATTCAAGAAAGCTATCAAGGCAATGTGTAATGAAGACATACCCCTACAACACAAGGTGGATAACTTCTTGTTTGCCTACCGGAATGCGACACATGCGGTTACCAACCAAACTCCAGCCATGATGTTCTTCAATCGAAGACTACAATGCCGCTTGGATTTAGTTAAGCCAAACATCAGAAGAGATGTGGAGAACAGGCAGTTTCAGAATATGAATGAAAGGCCAACCAGGAGTTTCAAGATAGGTCAACCAGTTTTGGCCCGGGACTACCGCACAGAGAAATGGCAGCCAGGAACGATCTGCACATGGCAAGGACCTCTAATGTATACCGTGGACGTTGGAGAGAGCATTGTAAGACGCCATGCTGACCAGATTCTAGAGTCACTGGAAAACGTCAAATCTACACCACGATCCTATACACCTGGTGATGAAACCGAAGTACCAATTGCATCTACCTCAGAATCGGTGATATTGGAAGCAGACGAACCAAACAACGACGTTGATCCTGAATCAACTTTGCCAGAAGAACCTGATACCCCAAAGAGGCGTTATCCGGACAGAATCAGGAAGCCTCCTCAAAGACTGAATTTATAATTGATTAACTTCAGCTAATGTATATAGCAACTGTAATTGTAAATATGTTATTTAATTATTAATCGAATGTTATGTACTGTTTAGCTAAAAGGGGAGGAATTGTAGTGTATGTACCTTGAAGAGGGAACTATATTCTGCAGCCCCTGCATACTGCAGTACCAGTAGTGACCACCCCTGTATATAAGCCTGTGTCGTAACTTTGTATAGTAGTTCCAGTTTTTACTCCATTCAGTAAACACCTGTTATAACCAACTTCTGCAGTCCGTGTCTCAATTACACACGGATGTTACATGAACCTTGTTTTGTTATTTGATGTCAAGCGATACAATTTACTAACTCACCTTCCTGAATGCAGTGGATGGAAAACCCAACACTGGAATTCCCAATATACAAAGCTCTGCATCAGGAGTGCAAATTCATAAAACTTACCTTTAACTACACAAAATGTTATCTAGACTCTGGTGGACTGGATCTAAGATCAAAGGGCGGGGGGGAGGTTTAACTCTACCCATGAAATGGCCCAGGTTTAACATCATGTTCTACCCGGTGTCCTACATTACAACATTTCAAAAAGAACTTCATTGGCTGTAAAGGGTTTTGGCACATTGTGAAAGGCGCTATATGTGAAATCCCTCAATTACGCAGCAGAGAAATAGGTCAGTGCCGGTGTTTATGCTCCACACGAGCCTCCTCCCTCCCTTCTTCATCTAACCGCATCAACATAACCTTCTATTCCTTTCTCCCTCATGTACTTATCCAGCTTCCCCTTAAATGCATCTATGCTATTCACCTCAACTACTCCCTGTGGTAACGAGTTCCACATTCTAACCAGTCTCTGGGTAAAGAAGTTTCTCCTGAATTCCCTACTGGATTTATTGGTGACTATCTTGCATTCCTAACTCCCAGTTTTGGACTCCCCCACAAGTGGAAACATTTTCTTATCACTTATCAAACACTTACCACATTGCTGTTTGTGGGATCTTGCTGTGTGCAAAATTGGCTGCCACGTGTCCTACATTACAACATTTCAAAAAGAACTTCATTGGCTGTAAAGGGTTTTGGCACATTGTGAAAGGTGCTATATAAATGCAAGTTCTTTCTAACACTGAAACAGTTCGCTGTTACTTGTAAAGGAGCAGAAAAGATGTTTGAAAGCAGGCACTGTGAATCTAGCACAGGGATCAGAGCGAGTGATTTATCATCCAGTTGGATCTGCTGTGGTCGAGGCCTGAGGAACTGCAGTGCCAGTTCCAGGACAAGGGTATTTGTATATTATATATGACTTAACTATCAATGAGGCCGGACGATGCTTCAGGGGTAATTTCAGCATAGAAAGTCTAAAGAGAAACTTTGCATCGTTACACAAATGACGATCAATCACCAGTGCAGAAGGGGAATTTTGCCAGTTAGCGATGCGCGCTCCCGTTAGCTGACTCTATCCACTGGGAGCTTGTGGCTGTAAGTTTCACCCAGGAGCCAGGCGGGTAGATGGCGTTAATGTACAGACCATCCGTCATTGAATGGCGGAACAGACTCGAGGGGCTGAATTGCCTCCTCCTGCTCCTGTGTTCACGCCAATAGCGCCGTCAAGCTGCGCGGAAAGGCAGCGGGGCCAGAATTCCACAGAGCTTCTGCCAGTGTTGTAGTGTATGTACCTTTAAGAGAGAACTACTTTTACAGCTCCTGTATACTGTAGTACCGGCAGTGACCACACCTGTATATAAGCCTTGAGCATGCCTCTGTACCCCCAGCCTTGAGACTACCCTACTCCAGTAAATACCTGTTGATTGTTAAGTTACAGCATCCGTGTAGTTATTGAAAAACATCATACTCTCAGAATCATGGATCTAACAGTGGTGATGAGTGTTGATTCGAATCTACCTGCAACTCTGCATTTCCCTTCGAGAATTCGCTCCAGGAGGGCGGTGGAAGAAAGTCGAGGCCAGAAGCACGGGCGTCGACCACGAGCAACCGCCCAGTCATCCGGCAGAGAGTGAACATCGCAGGGGAGGCTGTGGAGAGCCGGGCTTGGTTTCCCAGCCACGACGATCAGCAACAGACTGACGACAGGTACAGTGCAGACCCTTCCCGGACAGCGGCGGCTGGAGCCGACCGACAGCAGAGAAAGAAGCCGAGCAGCGTCGACGGGATAAGATAGAGGGTGAAGTGCACAGGGCGCAGCCGGGGGTTAAAAACCGAGTGGCGTCGAGGAAAAACAAAACGGGGAGAGAGAGAGGGTAAAGCAGCAGCCGGGTCCAGGACCGAGCGGCGGAAACGGGAAAGGCGCACAGAAAAAAGAAGGAAAAAAAATGTGCAGAGACCAGCCAGGGCTCAAGGGTTGAACAGTGTCCGCGGGGAGAAGAAGGGAGAGCGCGGGAGAAGCCATTGAGCTGCGGAGAAGAAGGAAGAGTGCGGGAGACGCCATCTTTAGAAGTCGCAGCGGAGAAGAAGGGCGAGAGCGGGAAGAAAGGAAAGCGCGGGAGACGCCATTTTGTGCCAGCGGAGAAGAAGGGAAAGCGTGGGAGATGCCATTTTGGACAGTTAAATCACACCCAGGGATGCCGTAGAGTGGCAGTATCTCTACGTTCGACAATGAAGTCGAAGATTGGGCGACATATGAGGAACGTATTGAGCTGTACTGCAGGGCGAATGAAGTGCCAGATGCTAGGAAAGCACTGGTTTTGTTAAATTCCATGAGTGCAAAAACTTATGGGTTACTGCGAAACCTAATAACCCCAGAGAAGCCCGTGAATAAGAATTTCGAAAGCATAGTAGAAATCCTGCAGGACCATTTATACCCCACACCGCTGCTGATCGCAGAACGATTTAAGTTCCATAAAAGGAACCAACACAAAGACGAAAGCAATGCAGAGTACTTAACAGAACTGCACAAGCTATCGAAACACTGCCAGTTTGGAGTGGGACTAGCAGATACGTTAAGGGACAAGTTTGTGTGTGGGCTTCAAAGTGAAGGAACCCAGAAATGGCTTTGATCAGAAAAGGATCTTACGCTGGACAAGGCTTTCAGTATGGCAGTATCACATGAAGCAGCCGCAAGGAGCGCTGCAGAGATACAACAGAGACCGCAAGAATATGGCACCAATGAAATGTCCTATGGAACAGGGAAGTGTTATCGCTGCGGCAGAACAACACACGACCAGAAGGATTGTTGGTTCAAGGACCAAGTGTGCAGACAGTGTGGAAAAGCAGGACACATAGCAAGAGTCTGCAGGTCTGGGAAGAAAACCAACAGCAAGAAATCTCCACAGGAGAAGTACAAAAAGGTACACAAGGTGATGGACAGTAGTTCAGACGAACAGAAAAGTGACACAGACTCCGGAAGCAAGGAGCTGGGTTGTCTGAAACTACATTAGGTAACCAAAATGGAGGATCACCAGACTATCTGGGTTACACTCAAGATAGACGGAGTCCAAGTGAAAATGGAATTGGACACAGGATCAGCCCTAACGGTCATAAACCAAAGGGACTACAAGCGGCTATTTTCACATATACCCTTGAAAGCTACAGAGATTGCCTTGAAGACGTACACGGGGCAAAAAGTCTACCCCAAAGGAAAAATAAGGGTGAAAGTGATATACAAAGGCCAGGAAATACCTAAAATGGACTTATATGTATTGCCAGATGGAGGACCACCACTGCTAGGACGTGAATGGATCCGGAAAATACAATTAGATTGGCATTCCATACAGGCACTGAAGGTTGAGGCCAAAAAGGATGACGACGTCACACCTGGTCGACTGTCAAAAATGCTAACTGACACAAAAGAAGTGTTCCAGGAGGGACTCGGAACACTAAAAGGCATAACAGCAACGATTAAAATAGAGGAAAATGCAAGCCCAAAGTTTCTTAAGGCCAGACCAGTGCCTTATGCGATCAGACCAGCCGTCGAAGCAGAGCTGGAAGGGTTGGAACATTCAGGAGTACTGTCCAAAGTAGACTGGAGCGAGTGGGTTACACCCATCGTTCCTGTAATGAAGAGGTCGTTGAGTAATACGCCTGGGGAACCAAAGAAGGTCCGCATCTGTGGGGATTTTAAGGTGACAGTGAACCCAGCCCTTCACACGGTACAACATCCGCTTCCACGAAGTGAGGATATTTTCCCCTCGCTATCTGGAGGTAAACGTTTCACCAAAATTGATCTAGCCCAGGCGTACTTGCAAATGGAGGTAGAAGAAGCCTCGAAACAATACCTCACGATCAACACTCAAAGGTCTCTATCAATACAACCGGCTGGTGTTCGGGGTAGCATCGGCTCCGGCTATTTGGCAAAGGACGATGGATCAAGTCCTGCAAGGGATTCCAGGGACCTAGTGTTATTTGGACGACATCCTGGTCACGGGCGAAAATGACAGTGATCACCTCGCCAACTTGGAGAAGGTGCTCACCAGATTAAAGGAATATGGGCTACGAGCTAATCGCCATAAGTGTGAGTTTTTCCAGAAGCAGATCTCGTATTGTGGCCATGTCATCGATGAAGAGGGGTTACATAAGTCCCCTGAAAAGATTGAGGCAGTAGTCAAGGCTCCAGCACCGGAAAATGTGTCACAACTGAGGTCGTTCCTCGGGCTGGTAAACTACTACCATAAGTTCTAACCAAATTTGTCCACGGTATTACACCCACTGAACACCCTACTGCAAACAGGGGTACCATGGAAGTGGAATGACGAACGTAGACGAGATTTCCAGAAGTGCAAAGAATTGATTGCATCAAAAGAGGTGTTGGCCCATTTCAACCCAGCACTACCAATTCGTTTGGCATGTGATGCATCACCCTATGGTATTGGAGCGGTGCTGTCGCACAAATTCCCAGACGGGTTGGAGAGGCCAGTAGCCTTTGCGTCTCGGTCACTAACCTCAGCCGAGCGCAACTATGCCCAGATTGACAGGGAGGCCCTCAGCCTAGTATGGGGAGTAAAAAAATTCAACCACTATCTGCATGGGCAGAAGTTCACTTTGCTGACTGACCACCAACCACTTGTCTCCATCTTTAATCCTAAGAAGGGCGTTCCAGTGATGACTGCACAACGGTTACAAAGATGGCCCCTGTTTCTAGGGGCAAATCAATATGAAATAGAATATAAAGGCACGAAACAGCATGGAAACGCTGATGGGCTATCACACCTGCCACTGCCTACTGTGGAGAAAGCACCAGCAGTGGACCCTATCGAGATATTTTATTCGTCAATAATTGAACGATTGCCAGTAACAAACGCGGATATAGAGAAGGAGTCCCGCAATGATCCGACGCTGTCTCGGGTCTATGATTTGATGGTGAGGGGATGGCCAACACATGGCAACTCACTGTTGCCAGCATTCTCATCCAGAAGAGAACAGCTGTCAGTATGCCAGGGGACAGTGATGTGTGGATCCAGAGTGGTAATTCCACCCAAGTTAAGGGAGAGAGTGCTAAATGAGCTTCATGAAGGTCATTTGGGAGGAGTGAAAATGAAAAGCCTTGCTAGGGCTTATGTGTGGTGGCCGGGAATCGATCAACAAATCGAAGACCTAACCAAGAGCTGCTCAGGATGCCAGAAGGTCCAAAATGCACCGCCACATGCCCCTCTACACCTATGGGAGTGGCCCTCCTCTCCATGGCAATGGGTGCATATTGATTTCGCTGGTCCATTAATAGCAGTGGATGCTCATTCGAAATGGCCTGAGGTGATAAAAATGTCCTCAACCACTACAGAGAAAACAATTGCATTCCTATGGACCATATTTGCCAGGAACGGCTTGCCAGAGCAGATTTGCTCTGATAATGGACCACAGTTTGTGTCCAAAGAGTTTCGAAAATTTATGAGAAGGAATGGGGTAAGGCATTACACATCCGCCACGTATCATCCAGCCACAAATGGATTGGCTGAGAGGTTCGTACAAACCTTTAAGAAGGCGATAAAGGCCATGTGTGACGATGAAATTCCACTACAGCATAAGGTGGACAATTTCTTATTAGCCTACCGAAACGCGACACATGCAGTTACCAACCAGACCCCGGACATGATGTTCTTTAACCGAAGGTTGAGATCTCGTCTGGACTTGCTCAGACCAAATGTGCGAAGAAATGTTGAGGATAAACAATTCCAGCACATCAACGAGAAGCCAACAAGGAGCTTCAACGTAGGACAACCAGTCTTGGCCTGTGACTACCGAACAGAGAAATGGCAACCCGGAGCGATATGCACAAGGCAGGGGCCATTAATGTACACAGTGGATGTCGGGGAGAACATTGTGAGATGCCACGTCGATGAGATCTTAGTGTCACAGGAACGAGTCAACCCCATGTCTCACGTACCTGGGGATGAACCCGACATACCGGCAGCATCTACCACCGAACCAGTAGCAGTGGAAACCGATGAACTAACCGACGAAAAGGGGCCAGAATCGCCTCCGCACCAAGAACAAGAACCTCAGGAAAGGCGCTATCCCGAAAGGATCAGGAAGCCGCCCCAAAGACTGAATGTATAAATGGACTATTGTTGTTTAATGTACATGTTAAAGTGTTAATTGTTATTTGAATATTATGGGTACTGCTAATCTAAAAGGGGAGGAATTGTAGTGTATGTACCTTTAAGAGAGAACTACTTTTACAGCTCCTGTATACTGTAGTACCGGCAGTGACCACACCTGTATGTAAGCCTTGAGCATGCCTCTGTACCCCCAGTCTTGAGACTACCCTACTCCAGTAAATACCTGTTGATTGTTAAGTTACAGCATCCGTGTAGTTATTGAAAAACATCATACTCTCAGAATCACGGATCTAACAAGTGTCTCATCGCAAGTTGTTGTTGTTCACAGTTGAAGTGCGTGGGAAACGTCCTTTTTAAATCAGGATGGGAAGGGAGGAGAGCGAGTGAAGCAAGTTCCAGTGATGCTTTCATTCCAACACAAACTCCATTAGACAAATGACAGAGGCTTTCAAACCTTTCAACAAGGACAATGCCCCTTTAAATAATTGTTGTGGCGATATTAAGACACCAAAGCTGATTAAATATTAAAGAAGTAACTTTATCACACTGCAAGCACTAAATTGTTAAATTTGTCTTTAACATTTAATCAGGCCAGGCCATTATCACTCGGGTACCTGCTCTCACTTTCAGCTGCTGTTGCTTGCTTCTGTTCTCTAAACCTATATCCAATCAGTAAATCTTTTTTATTTTGCTGTTAGCTTCTTATTTATTCAAAAATAAGCTAAAGGGTAACGAAAGGCAGCACGGTGGCATAGTGGTTAGCACTGTTGCCTCACAGCGCCAGAGACCCGGGTTCGAATCCGGCCTCGGGCGACTGTCTGTGTGGAGTTTGCACATTCTCCCCGTGTTTGCCTGGGTTTTCTCCGGGTGCTCCGGTTTCCTCCCACAGTCCAAAGATATGCAGGTTAGGTTGATTGGCTATGATAAATTGACCCTTAGTGTTAGGGGGATTAAATACGTGGGGTTACAGGGATAGGGTGGGATATGTGTTGGTGTAGGGGTTACGGGGATCGGGTGGGATATGTGTCAGTGCAGGCTCGATGGGCCGAAATGGCCTCTATCTGCACTGTGGGGATTCTGTGTTCTGTGTACACTGAACTCACTCTCCCAGATGGGAGTTAGGTTAAAAGGGGTCAGGTTACTATGATCCTTCTTTCAAACACAGCTCCTTTGCATTTATACAGCACCTTTAACGTAGTGAAATGTCCCAAGGCACTTCACAGGAACGTTATCAGATGAGATTTGACACCGAGCTGCAAAAGGAGATAAGACCACCAAAAGCTTGATCAAAGAGGTAGGTTTTAAGGAACGTTTTAAAGAAGGAGAGAGAGTCAGAGAGGTTTAGGGAGAGTATTCTAGAGCTTAGGGCCTCAGCAGCTGAAGGCACGGCTGCCAGTGGTGGAGCGAAGATTGGCCACGCTGGTGTTTAGACTGCCCTGCCCCTGGCGTTAATGGGGATGGTAATGGCATCAAGCTGGGGTGCGTAGCCTTACTGCCCCCATTAATACCAGACGATGCAGATGGTGCCATTTTGAAAGGGTCCTACCGCTGGGTGTCCAAAGCGCCCGCCTGTTTCAGGTGATCGGCCCCTTTTAATATGGGAATCGTGACATAAATAGGACACTGACTGCCATTTTAGGACAGTACTGGATGGAGCCTGCTCACTGCAACCAGTACCATGGGCGATGGAAGCGAAGAGGCCCGCCAAAAGGTTAACATTTGAATTATGATTGTGGGTCTCAGAGGAGCACGAGGGACCCATGGAAATAATCTGAGCCACTGTCGCCTCGGGACCCCCATGATTGCAACCCCCCTACCCACCCCACGTGACATACCGTGCTGGAGGCAGCTCCGGCCTGGTTTTCAGGACTCACTCGGGCAAGCTGTGTCAGGAGCCCTGTTTGGCGCCCAGCAGCACGCCTGGGCAATCGAAATCAGGCCAGAGCCTCAAAACTGCGGCCTTTTGTCCAAAAGTGAAAATCGAGTCCCACTATTTGTTTGTAAGTTGTCCCACCAGGAGCTCCCCAAAGCACACTGGAGTAAATTTGTTTGTGTTGTAAGCATATGTGATGATTTCCGATGTGTTGAATTTTTCTTGGTTCAATCGTTGTGAAATTTGATGGTGGTCATTTGAAAGGCTGCAATTGATGTCACGTTATGGTGAGTCATATGTAGAGAGAAGAGGTGAAGAATGAGAAAAGGCCATTTAGCCCACAAAGCTTGGCCTTCCACATTGCTGCTCACACAACATGGGTTTTCACCTTCAACACCCGAATGTTTTTGACACAGCCTCTTCGTTCAGGCGATTAGTCAAAACGTTTATTTCTCTTTGGGGTAAACTTAACTTTTAGCGCTCGGAAAGCAAAGTGTCGCACGCTCAGAATAAGTGTGAGGAATTCAACCACGTACTCGATTTATGGGCTCACAATCTTCTGCCCAGGGTGCCTTATCTCGGGATATGGTGGTGTAGTGGTTACGTTTTGTACCAGTAATCCAGATAGAGCATGAAATCATATCCCACCATGGCAAGCTTCAGAATCTGAATTCTGGAAATAAAAAGCTGGTGTCAGTAAAAGTGACCATGAAGCTGCCGGATTGTCACAAAAACCCAACTGGTTCACTAATACTCCATTAGGAAAGGAAATATGTCATCCTTATCCGGTCTGGGCCTATATGTGATTCCAGTCCCACACCTCCGAAGTGGCCTAGCTCAGGGAGACTAAGCATGGGGAATAAATGACGGATTTGCCAGTGACACCCACATCCTGAGAATTAATTTTAAGAAAAATTCTGCACATTCAGTGCCGTCCAAATAATTTTATCAGACACTTTAAGGTCTCCTTTGGGCAACAATACCAGCACAGTGTGTGGAAAGTGTCCTCCCCACTGGTGCTTCCCCTTAGTCAACTTCTTAAATGTGTGCTCCTTCTAAATGGTTCCCCAGTGAGAGGAGGAGGGGAGGTGGACGAGTCCTCGGTGTCACTGCCTGCGTGTAGGGATGCGGGTGTCCAGTACCACCTTGTGCCAGCTCACTGGATGGTTCTGCAAGAACAGGCAACACTGGTATGCTTGGTCCTGTATCTTGTGCTGCACATCGATAGTTGTGTGAGGAAACCATCATATGAAAATAATGGGCAGCAAAAGCCCAGCTGGTCCATCAAGCCTGCCCCACACTCATAATGGCCAGAGCATCATGGCAAAAGAATTCTAACTACCACATAAAGCACCATCTGTCCATACACAGCACCATCTGTCCATACACAGCACCATCTGTACACACAGCACCATCTGTACACACAGCTCCATCTGTACACACACAGCACCATTTGTACATGCACAGCACCATCTGTACACACACAGCACCATCTGTACACATAAAGCAACATCTGTACACACACAGCACCATCTGTACACACACAGCACCGTCTGTACACACAGCACCATCTGCACACACAGCTCCATCTGTACACACACAGCACCATTTGTACATACGCAGCACCATCTGTACACACACAGCACCATCTGTACACATAAAGCAACATCTGTAACACACAGCACCATCTGTACACACACAGCACCATCTGTACACATATATCACCATCTGTACACACACAGCACCATCTGTACATACACAGCAGCATCTGTACATACACAGTAAAATCTGTACAGACACAGCAACATCTGTACATACACAGGACCATCTGTACACGGCGGCAAGGTTTAAAAGAGGCGGCAGAGACCATGTAGGCCTCAGAGCGGCGATGGCGGACCTGCGGGAAACACGGCGGCGGCGAGGTTTAAAAGAGGCGGCTGAGACCAGGTAGGCCTCAGAGCGGCGGCGGCGGACCTGTGGGAAACGAGGCAGCGGTGAGGTTTAAAAGAGGCGGCAGAGACCAGGTAGGCCTCAGAGCGGCGATGGCGGACCTGCGGGAAACACGGCGGCGGCGAGGTTTATAAGAGGCGGCCGAGACCAGGTAGGCCTCAGAGCGGCGGCGGCGGACCTGTGGGAAACGAGGCAGCGGTGAGGTTTAAAAGAGGCGGCAGAGACCAGGTAGGCCTCAGAGCGGCGGCGGGAAGGTTTCAAAGAGGCGGCAGAGACCAGGTAGGCTTACCAATCTCAGAGAGAGGGAGAGAAGTAAAAAGTAATCGAAGTGTGACATCACCAGAAAGCAGGTAAGTGATTATTTGGTGAGTATTTCTCTCTTTTTTAAACTTTAACTCTGTGATTAATAGTTTCTAAGCTCTGTGGTGTAGCGGGGACTGTTTGTAAACCAGGGCCCTTAAATATATCATTTAACTGTAGTGTAATTGGTGGGATTGATTTGATTTAATTTACTTTGAATTAATTACAGGGTAAGTCATGACAGGAGAGCTCGGCCCCGTGGTATGATCCTCCTACGCTATGTGGGAACTCAGGGACACTTCCTGTGTTCCTGACAACCATGTGTGCAGGAAGTTTATCCAGCTGCAGCTACTGGCAGACCGCATTGTGGCGCTGGAGCTGCGATTGGATACATACTGGACCATTCGCGATGCTGAGGATGTCGTGGATATCATGTTTAAGCAGTTGGTCACACCGCAGGCAAAGGTTGCACAGGCAGAAAGGGAATGGGTGACCAACAGGCAGAGTAGTAGGCGCAGGCAGGTAGTGCAGGAGTCCCCTGTGGCCATCCCCCTCTCAAACAGATATACTGATGTAATAAAAAGTCTCACACATCAAGGAACTTTAAAGTAAGCTTTAAGCAACTTATAATTATACTATATACAAGAGCGGTCTTCACCATGCCTCTAGGAGAAGCCCTTTTACATACTGAGCAGTTCAGTATTTATACTAGTCCAAACACAGGAAGTGACGTATGCACAGGAAGTGAGGTATGCACAGAGTTCACAGTTCACAGGAAATGATGTGCACATAACTTCAACCGGAAGTTATTTATTATTATTACATTCTTCCCTCCTGCGAGATTAGAAGGCTGTGGTCTTCCTTTTATTCCGCAGCCGCCGAACGAGGAAGAGTCGCACCCGTTTGGGTTCCCGTCGTAGAGGGTCACTGGTCCGCTTACATGCTGTTGGCCATTGGTCAGAGTCTGTGTGGCCTGGATTACCCTGTGAAGGGTCGGGGAGATCATGGCTTCGTGTACGAGCCCCAATAGGTGCAGAGTCGGTCTGTCTCTGTTCAGAGGGAGGTGCAGAGCTGGCCTGTGGCGGATCAGTACTTTGGTGCACGGTACTGGGAGGGTCGCAACTTTGAGTACGGGGTTCTACCGGCACCAAGCTAGTTGGTGTCAGATCAGGATCCTGGAGAGGGGTACCCGGTAGGTTCCAAGAGGCTCCTGGTAAAATACCATCACTCGATGTCCCACTGGGTCCTGGTGGGCAGGGAGCCAGATCCCGTAATGATACGGTAGATTCTCGGCCGTCGGGATGTCGTATGTATGCATAGGTGGGGTTGGCATCGGTTAGTTCGACCTCATCTACGAGAGGGCCATTTTTAGACGTCCGAACGTATCTTCGGAGTAGTACAGGTCCAGGAGTAGTTAGCCATGACGAGAGGGATGTCCCATAAGATGAGCGACGCTGGAATCCAAAGAACCGCTCATGTAAGATTCGAAAATTTTCAGCAAAAATCAAGCAAGAAAACTGGATAAAATAAGACTGTTTATTGACCAAAGTAAGCTTGCACAGAAAAACCTTTGATAAAAGGGCATACAAAATGGCCGCCAGGCCCCGTGATCAGTTTCTGAACCAGTTTATTTCTGTTACTGCAAGCTAGACAGGCTTGTGGATTGAAGACAGTAAACCCGCGAAAGCCAGTATCTGGGAACCGAAACTCAGAGCAACAGCATACATATTCAATGGATTATAAGTACAGGATGGGGCCCATCAAGATATGGGCGGACAATGTAAAAACACTTATACCCATTTATTGTACAAAGGAAAAACCGTTTAGCAGCCATCAAGGAAAATGTCCGGACCGATCAATATGCGAACCGAGCCGCGGTGACAATGCAAAGGACATTAACAGACATTATCGGCCAGGAAGGCCAGTTCAAGTTATCACCGGCTCCGCTACAAGACAAAGCGCCCCTGCAGAGATCTCTGCCCGCCAAAATTAATACAAAGACAGGACTATGATTTGGCGGGAGATAAGACTGTCCCAAAAGAGTATAACTATGGATTGAAAGTCCATCTAAGTTACTTCTTCACTGCTACGGCTTCTTGTTGGGCGACTTCAGGCTTCCATATCTTCAAGAACTTTCATCTACGAGGAACGAACGAAGGGCGGACGGTGCCCGGATCGGCGCCTCTTCCACTTCGGCAGATCGATGAAAACGTTTTCGTCTTTTTAAAGACGGACGGTTTCGGAAAAGGGACAACGTGGCCGGTGTTCAGCCAAACAAGGCTCGGCCACGACGAGAAGACGACAAGGGTGGCCCGGGTACTGGGGTCGGGAGATCATCGACGACCCAGGCCGACGGAGAAGAAACCCTCTGGAGAACCGGCGATCGATGCCACAAGATTCTCCCATGTGCATAACCTGCATCTAGGTCTACTCCACGAACAAAAATCCACGGCAGGCCTAGTGGATCTCAACCTTGACGAGCGCTCATCGAGGCTGGGTCTACCCCACCGCCTCGAGGGAGGAGAGAATATCGACTGCGCCAGAAGCTTCCAATCCACGTGACGACGGGAAGCGGTGCCAAAAAGGCTGCGAACCCCTTTTCGCGATTTCGAGAGTGGTGAGCATGATCCCAAGTTCCCCAGGTCGAAACTTAGTTTAGGTATAGGGGAGGGAGTTAAGGGAAATCGTAATGTGTTTCCCCTTTTACGATGTGCCGTGTGTTCCCCATTTCCATAGAGTCAAGTTCATAAATTTGTGCATGATTGTAGTTACTTTAATCTGTGCCTATGACATGTATTTTGTAATGCTTCAAACTGTTCAAAAATAAAAGCATCCATTTCGTGCTATTCAGCCTGGTCTATTGAGTCCTCTTCTCTGCACTACTGTTCTCTGCATCTAAGTCCAAGGTCTAGAACCGTAGGGGGGGTGGGTCGAACCACTCAAGGGTAATTCTTGCACGAAGCCTGGCAGGGGGCCAGAACGGGCAAGAGAGCAGGAAAAAAACCCCTACACTCATGAGGTGTAGTATTTGTGGCTGTAGAAAGAAGGGACCGTATAGAGTGCAATGCATCTGGAAGCACTGCTTCCCATTGCTGGTTTGGTAGGCCTCGAGATCTTAAAGCAAGATGTACGGAATTCCAGATGATACCGTTATACCTCTCTACCTGCCCATTTCCGATGGGATGATGTGGTGTCGTTTTGCTTGTAGCAATTCCCTGTTCTGAGAGGTTGTCCTTGAGTTCCCTTGACATAAAGGATGGACCCCGATCCGAGTGAATGTAAGCCGCCATGCCACAGAGAGAAAATACCTGCTCAAGGCAGCAGATTACTGTGGACGCCAGCATATTGGAGCAGGGGAAGGCAAACGGAAAACGTGAATATTCATCAATCATGGTGAGCAAATATGTGTTCCGAGTTGAAGAGGGCACTGGGCCCTTAAAATCGATGCTAAGTCGTTGCATCGGTTGGGTTGCGTGTATGAGCATACCATCTGAGGGGCGGAAGAACTGAGGTTTTAATTCTGCACAAAGCCGGCATTCTGAGCACATTTTCTTTACATCTCCAGTAGAAAAAGGGAGATTCCGTGATCGTACGAAATGTAGCATGCGCGTAACGCCAGGATGACACAATCCATTATGTACATCTATGAGAGTAGAGGACGACATAGAGGAGCAGAATGCTCGTGTGAGGGTATCCGGGGCCACATTCTCCTTGCCAGGTCGATAGTGAATGGTGTAACCAAAAGAGGCCAGTTCCATCCTCCAAAGCTGTATTTTATTATTCTTAATTTTGGTTCGTTTTCGATTATCGAGCATGAAGGTGACTGATCGCTGGTCCGTGATTAATGTAAAGTGCTGGCGAGCTAGGAAATGGTTCCACTTCCGTACCGCCTCTATGATGGCTGTGGCTTCCTTCTCAACCGGAGGATAATGTAGCTCGGCACCTTGTAAGGTCCTGGACATAAATGCTACAGGACGACCTTCCTGATTTAGAGTAGCCGAGATCGCCACCTCCGAGGCATCACATTCGACTATGAAAGGGAGATTCTCATCGATGGAGTGAAGAGCTGCTTTCTCCAACTGTTTTTTGAGAAGGTTAAAGGCTGCAACAGCCGCTGTTTCCAATGGAAATGATCTAGCATGCAGCAAGGATTGGATTTTGTCTGAAAAATGAGGAATCCATTTAGCGTAGTATGCAAACAGACCGAGAGCCCGACGTAAAGAAGCCGGATTCTTAGGTGACGGGAGCTCTTGGAGCGGGCGAAGTCTTTCTGGGTCTGGCTTAATGATACCATTGCCTACGCAGTAGCCAAGGATGTTGATGGTCGGTTGCGACTCAACAGATTTAGATTCATTCAAAGTTAAGTTACGGTGATGGAGAGCATCCCAAAATTTTTGGAGGTTGGCGTCGTGTTCCTGTTGATCGTGACCTGCAATAGTAATGTTATCAAGATAGGGAAAAGTGTCCCTTAAGTTTTCCTGCTTAACCAGGCCATCCATTGCCCGTTGGAAGACAGCCACTCCATTAGTAACCCTGAATGGGAGGCGACGAAATTGGTACAGCCATCCATTAGCCTCAAAGGCCGTGTACTGCTTATCTGAGACCTTCAAGGGTACCTGATGATAGGCACTTTTTAAATCGTAAGTTGAGAACACTTTGTATTCGTCCAGTTTATTAACCATATCATCAATGCGTGGCAATGGGTAGGCGTCCAAGTCAGTATATTGATTGATGGTTTGCGAATAATCAATGCATAGTCGTTGTTTGTGAGGTTTTAGAGGGTTCTTGACGATGACGATTTGAGCCCGCCAGGGCGATGAACATGGTTCGATGATATCCTCTGCTAAAAGTCGAGAGATTTCAGCCTCAATAAAAGACTGATCTTCCTGACTAAAGCGCCGCGATTTCGTTATTATTGGTTTGCATCGAGGAGGAATACTGGCAAATAATGAGGGTTCATCAAGTGAAGCTGCTGATAATGCACAAAACGGTAATTTAGACAGTATATTAGAAATAGTAAGTCCAGGTTTGGATCCGCCGAACTCAATGGTGAGTTTCTTATGCTGTTTTGGAAAATCCAGCCCTAAGATGAGATCACAACATAAGTCCTTGAGCACCGAAAATCGGGTGGAGGGATACATGCGACCATTAAGTGTCATATCAATAATACAAAAGCCGGAGATTCTGGTATTAAGTGATGACTGAGCCATCGCAATTGCCTAGTCCATTGGGAAGATATGTAGTTTCAATTTCGCAACAATCTGTTCTCTAATGAAACTATCAGTACTTCCTGAGTCAATTAAGGCATCTAAGGTATGCCCATTAATTGAAACTTTTGTAGCTGCATGAAACAGGTTCTGTGGGCAAGCAGCTGTAATTGGTGTGGTTGCACAGAGAGTGGCTGAAACTCTAGGTGTGCTTCTTCGGGAGAGAGCTCGAGAGGAAGCTTGATAGGTCCTAGCCGGAGCATCTTGATAGGCCCTAATTGGGGCAGTTCGGTAGGCCTTAGCTGGATAGGCCCTCGTAGAGGCTCTTGATTGGCAAACTTTTGCAAAGTGTCCCTTTTTATCGCAATGACTGCAGATCGCATTGCGAGCAGGGCAGAATTTCCTAGGGTGAAAAGAACCTCCACAAAAGAAGCATTCCTTCCTAGATTGCCAAGAGGCTGCTAAAGTGGGGTCATCCTCCTCTTCTTCATCAGAATTATCATCAGGATTAGATTCCTCCATGAATAGGGTTCACCTGAGGCCACTTGAATCATCTGGTTGCAGTTACAGCAGCAGATCGAGATCTGGGCAGCTGATAGAGGTCTGCATTTTTCTTTGCCAAATCCAGAGAACAAGCCAGGTCAAAAGCCTTTTGTAGCTCAAGTGTTTTACTTTCTAGTAGACGCTGGTGTATAAATGGAGAGGCAATCCTGCAGATGAAAGCATCACGAATCATTTCTTCGCGGTACAGCTCAGCCGAGGCTGCCTGAAAGTTACAATCTACGCTGAGCCTGCGAAGTTCTTGAAGGAATTCGTTAATCAATTCCCCTGGCCCTTGTCGGGCTGTGGCCAGTAGATGTCTAGCATAGACCTCATTTGCGGTCTTGGCATATAGTTTTTTAAGTGCCCGGATCACCTCATCGTAATTATCCCATTCATCAACATATTCAAACACTGTTGGGGTCACATAGTTGATAAGTATCCTCAGTTTAGTAGAAGCATTCGCTTTACATTCATCAAGAAAATTCTCAAAAGTACGGTACCAATGCTTCCATACCCTGCCAGCTGCTGGTGCGTTTGGGTCCAAGTCCAGACGAGTAGGTTTAAGGATGTTTTCCATGATGGGTGGTTCCCTGGATCCTTAACTCCGAGTTTGTCCGAAGGTCTAGTATTTGTGAGTGTAAATACTAAGTTGCTTAAATTGATGTAATAAAAAGTCTCACACATCAAGGAACTTTAAAGTAAGCTTTAAGCAACTTATAATTATACTATATACAAGAGCGGTCTTCACCATGCCTCTAGGAGAAGCCCTTTTACATACTGAGCAGTTCAGTATTTATACTAGTCCAAACACAGGAAGTGACGTATGCACAGGAAGTGAGGTATGCACAGAGTTCACAGTTCACAGTTCACAGGAAATGATGTGCACATAACTTCAACCGGAAGTTATTTATTATTATTACATATACCACTTTGGATACTGATGGGGGGGATGGCTTACCTGGTAGCAGCAGCCAACTTCCTGGCACCAGGGGTGGTTCTGCTGCACAGGACGGGAGGAAAAAGAATGGGAGAGCTGTAGTGATAGGGGATTCTATTGTAAGGGGAATAGATAGGTATTTCTGCGGCCGCAAACGAGACTCCAGGATGGAACACCTCGGTATTATTCGACATTTGAATAGTCCTTGGTCCTCGCCATTACACATTGTTCCTAAGCCGGGCGGCGGATGGCGACCATGCGGCGACTACAGACGCCTGAATGAGGCTACCACACTGGATCGGTACCCAATTCCTCACATTCAGGATTTTTTGGCCCATCTGGCAGGGAATTCCATCTTTTCCAAAGTAGACCTCGTCCGAGGCTATCATCAAGTGCCCGTGCATCCTCAGGACGTCCCCAAAACTGCCGTTATCACACCTTTTGGGCTTTTTGAGTTCCTTTGTATGCTGTTTGGGCTGAAGAATGCAGCACAAGCCTTCCAACGTCTCATGGATTCCGTGTTGCGTGATCTGCCGTTCATCTTCGTCTACCTAGAAGACATCCTTATTGCCAGTAACAGCACGAAAGAACACATTATGCATTTGCGTACCCTTTTTTTTCATCTCAGCCAACATGGCCTCATTATCAACCCGGACAAGTGCCAGTTTGGGTTGCACAGCATTGATTTTCTGGGACACAGAATCACCTCAGAAGGCACCGTCCCGCTGGCCACGAAGGTGGAAGCAGTCACCTCGTTCCCTCTTCCTCAGACTATCGGCCCTCCAGGAATTTCTGTGAATGGTCAATTTGTACCATCGGTTCGTCCCCAAGGCGGCATTGTTGATGCAACCTTTGTACGAGGCCCTCAGAGGTAAATCGGGCAAAGACCCGATCGATTGGACACCCCAGATGGACCAGGCTTTCCTCGACACTAAGAACGCTTTGGCTGCTGCGACCATGTTGGCACATCCCCTTCCGGGCGCAACCATTGCCCTTACCACCGACGCATCTGATTATGCCATCGGGGCTGTACAGGAGCAGTGGGTCGATGGCACATGGCAACCACTGGCTTTCTTCAGCTGCCAATTGCGGAAGAACGAACGCAAGTATAGTACTTTTGATAGGGAGTTGTTGGCATTGTTTCTGGCCATCCGCCATTTTTGCTTCCTACTGGAAGGACACCCATTCACGGCTTTTGTAGACCACAAGCCACTTACTTTTGCGATGGCCAATACAGCGGAACCATGGTCGGCACGGCAACAACGTCATCTTACGTACATATCTGAATTTACAACCGACATACAACATGTCTCGGGCAAAGACAACCTGGTGGCAGATTGTCTCTCCCGCGCCCAGCTCCACGCAGTACACCTGGGAGTCGACTATGTTGGTTTGGCAAAAGAACAGAAGGCAGACCCTGAAGTGCAGGCATACTGGACCGCACCTTCCAGCTTACAAGTGGCTGATGTCAGTTTCCAGGCCGCAGGGACCACACTCCTGTGTGACATCTCGATGGGTGTCCCACGTCCAATCGTTCCAGTCGAATGGCGCAGGAGAATTTTCAACACTATCCACGGGTTGTCACACCCTGGCATGAGAGCGTCACAACGACTCATGGCAAAGAAATTCGTCTGGAAGGGCATGCATCTCGACGTCCGTGACTGGACCAATACCTGCGTGAGTTGCCAGAAGTCCAAGATACAACGCCATGTTAAGGCCTCAGTCGCCACTTTTCCGGTTCCGGAGCATCGATTCGGCCATGTGCACGTGGACCTGGTTGGTCCTCTCCCTTCCTCTCGCGGGTACACTCACCTCCTCACCGTGGTAGACCGCACCACCAGGTGGCCAGAGGCAATTCCTTTGGTTGCCACCACAGCAGCAGACGTCTCCAGAGCCTTCATCTCGTCGTGGGTAGCTCGGTTTGGGGTACCAGCTGACATCTCCTCCGACCGGGGGCCTCAATTTACCTCTGAGCTTTGGAACGCCGTAGCTCAAGGTTTGGGCACCAAGCTTCATCGTACCACCGCCTACCATTCACAGGCGAACGGTCTGTGTGAAAGATTCCACAGGTCCCTTAAAGCCACACTGCGTGCTAGTCTCCATGGGCCTAGTTGGGTGGACAGGCTCCCTTGGGTGCTGCTAGGTATTCACACGGCGCCTAAGGACGACCTGCATTCTTCTTCAGCAGAGCTGGTTTACGGCCAACCACTCAGAGTGCCTGGCGATTTTCCTCCTCCTCACACGGAACCCTGGTCCCCAGCTCAGCAGCTCGTCAGCCACCAGGAAGTGGCTAGGAATTTCATCCCAGTGTCTACGTCGCATCATGACCTGCAGCGCTCCCATGTCCCGGTGGATCTTAAGAGCGCAGAATACGTGTTCATTCGGCAGGATGCTCGCAAAAACCCGCTCAAACCGCCTTACACAGGTCCGTTCCACGTCATCTCGTCAGGTGACAAGTCCTTCACAGTCGACGTCGGCGGTAAGCCTGACCACATCTCAATTGACCGGTTGAAACTGGCGCATCTGGATCTGAGCGAACCAGCCGTCACCGCTCAGCCGCCTCGTCGTGGTCGTCCACCGTCGACTGCCGGTCCAGTACAGCCACAGTCATTCGCCGAGTTGCCAGTGCCCGCTTCACTGGGTCGACCACAGCCGGCCTCTTCTTCTCCTCCGCCGGCGGCATCATCCCAACCACAGCCAATGGCCAGTTCGTCTTCTAGCGCTCCGTTCCAGCTGCCAGGGTATCGCAGTCTGTCAGACAGACTCGTCAGACCCCCTTCTTGCCTTACCTTCTCTGTTAAAAGCAATTCTGGGGGGGCGCATGTGGCGGAACCACCAGAGGATTACGGACAATTGTATATAATTCCTTTTGCAGCAATGTAGTACAGCTGGGGGCTGCACCTTTAATGTATCTGTTAACTGTACTAGGGCTTCTTTATTGTACTCCACGTGATGATGTCATGCCGTCCGTCACGTGATCTCTCAATGGCGGGAAGAACGTGATGACGTCATGACGTCAGAGCTCGGAACCTTCTAGTAGTAGAGCTCGGAACCTTCTAGCAGTTCCAGAGAGGCTTTCAAGCAAACCAGACCTATTTGCATTGTATCCTACAGTTTCCTGTACAGCTTCGTTTGTTCCTTAAATTTTATTGTTTTTGATTTTCTGAGTCGATCTCAATTCTTTGGCTGGGAACCCCAGTTCCTACACTATCTTATTAACTGGACAAATCAAATTGGGCATGGCAGCCTCGAGGAAGAGTTCATTGAGTGTATTAGGGATGGGTTTCTTGAGCAGTATGTAACTGAACCGACCAGGGGGCAAGCAACCTTAGATCTGGTCCTGTGTAATCACAGAATCACAGAATCACAGAAACCTCACAGTGCAGATAGAGGCCATTTCGGCCCATCGAGCCTGCACCGACACATATCCCACCCGATCCCCGTAACCCCTGCACCAACACATATCCCACCCTATCCTCATAACCCCACGTATTTAATCCCCCTAACACTAAGGGTCAATTTTTATCATAGTCAGGATTAATTAAAAATGCCCTAGTAAAGGATCCCCTTGGAATGAGTGACCATAACATGGTTGAATTCCATATTCAATTGGAGGGTGAGAAGGTTGGATCTCAAACAAGCGTACTGAGCTTGAATAAAGGAGACTATGAAGGTATGAGAGCAGAATTGATTAGAGTGGACTGGGAAAATAGATTAAAGGGTAAGATGGTACATGAGCAGTGGTGTACATTTAAGGAGTTATTTTACAACTTTCAAAAAATATATATTCCACTGAGGAAAAAAGGGTGTAAAAGAAATGACAGCCATCCGTGGCTAAGTAAAGTAATTAAGGATAGTATCCGACTAAAAACAAGGACATATAAGGTAGCCAAATCTAGTGGGAGGATAGAAGATTGGGAAGTCTTCAAAAGACAGCAAAAAATAACTAAAAGATTGATTAAGAAAGGGAAGATAGATTATGAAAGTAAATTAGCAAAAAATATAAAAACAGCAAGAGGTTCTATAGTTATATAAAAAGAAAAAGGGTGGCTAAAGTAAATGTTGGTCCCTTAGAGGATGAGACCGGGAAATTAATGGTGGGAAACATGGAGATGGCAAAAACGCTGAACAAATATTTTGTTTCAGTCTTTACGGTAGAGGGCACTAAGAATATCCCAACACTGGACAAACAGGGGGCTCTAGGGGGGGGGAGGAGCTAAATACGATTAAAATCACTAAGGAAGTGGTACTTGGTAAAATAATGGGACTCAAGGCGAATAAATCCCCTGGACCTGATGGCTTACATCCTAGGGTCTTGAGGGAAGTGGCGGTAGGGTTTGTGGATGCATTGGTAATAATTTTCCAAAACTCCCTGGACTCAGCAAAGGTCCCGGCAGATTGGAAAACTGCTAATGTAACACCCTTATTTAAAAAGGGTAGTAGGCAGAAGGCTGGAAACTATAGACCAGTTAGCCTAACATCTGTGGTTGGTAAAATGTTGGAGTCCATTATTAAGGAGACAGTAACGGGACATTTGGATAAACATAATTTAATAGGACAAAGTCAGCATGGTTTTATGAAGGGGAAGTCATGTTTGACAAATTTGCTTGAGTTCTTTGAGCACGTAACATACAGGGTGGATAAAGAGGAACCAGTGGACGTAATGTATTTAGACTTCCAAAAGGCATTTGACAAGGTGCCACACAAAAGATTATTGCTCAAGATAAAAAATCACGGGATTGGGGGTAATATTCTGGCATGGGTGGAGGATTGGTTATCTAACAGAAAGCAGAGAGTTGGGATAAATGGTTCATTCTCAGACTGGCAATCAGTAACTAGTGGTTTTACGCAGGGGTCAGTGCTGGGTCACCAACTCTTTACAATCTATATTAACGATTTGGAGGAGGGGACTGAGAGTAACATATCAAAGTTTGCAGATGATACAAAGATGGGAAGGAAAGTAGTGAGTGAGGAGGACATAAAAAACCTGCAAAGGGACATAGACAGGCTAAGTAAGTGGGCAGAGATTTGGCAGATGGAATACAATACTGGAAAGTGTGAGGTTATGCACATTGGCAGGAAAAATCATAGAGCAAGTTATTATCTTAATGGCAAGAAACTGGAAAGTACTGCAGTACAAAGGGATCTGGGGGTCCTGGTGCATGAAACTCAAAAAGTTAGTATGCAGGTGCAGCAGGTGATCAAGAAGGCCAATGGAATGTTGGCTTTTATTGCTAGGGGGATAGAACATAAAAACAGGGAGGTATTGCTGCAGTTGTACAAGGTATTGGTGAGACCGCACCTGGAACACTGCATACAGTTTTGGTGTCCATACTTAAGAAAAGACATACTTGCTCTCGAGGCAGTACAAAGAAGGTTCACTCGGATGAGGGGGTGGACATATGAGGAGAGGTTGAGTAGATTGGGACTCTACTCATTGGAGTTTAGAAGAATGAGAGGCGATCTTATTGAAACATATAAGATTGTGAAGGGGCTTGATTGGGTGGATGCGGTGAGGATGTTCCCAATGATGGGTGAAACTAGAACTAGGGGGCATAATCTTAGAATAAGGGGCTGCTCTTTCAAAACTGAGATGAGGAGAAACTTCTTCACTCAGAGGGTAGTAGGTCTGTGGAATTTGCTGCCCCAGAAAGCTGTGGAAGCTACATCATTAAATAAATTTAAAACAGAAATAGACAGTTTCCTAGAAGTAAAGGGAATTAGGGGTTACGGGGAGTGGGCAGGAAATTGGACATGAGTCTAGGTTCGGATTGGTCATGGCCCTGTGGGTGGCGGAGCGGGCCCAGGGGCTGTGTAGCCTGGTCCTGCTCCTACTTCTTGTGTTCTAATTCTGTGTTAGATTTCAGGAGATGGTTCTATTCACAGGGATTTGTGGAGACCTCGGGAACAGGCTGCCAGCTAGGAGTCCTTCAAGAGTAAATTGGGCCTGTTCCTGGCTGGGGTGGAGTTCACCTTTTACAGAAGGTAAGTACTGCAGGAAATACAGGGACAGAGTGATCTCCTGGACGAGTTTCGATCGCCTAGATGGGTCGGAGAGGAATTTCCCAGATTTTTTCTCCCAAATTGGCCATTGGTTTTTTTATCTGGTTTTTTGCCTCTCCCGGGAGATCACATGGGTTCGGGTGGGATGGAGAGTGGAAGTAGATTTGAGGTTAGGATCAGATCAGCCATGATCTTATTGAATGGTGGAGCAGGCTCGAGGGGCCGATTGGCCTACTCCTGCTCCTATTTCTTATGTTCTTATGTATGATGGTATGAGGTGCGAGTTGGGTAGGATTGCTTGGGGAATGTCACTCAAAGGGTTGACGGTGGATAGGCAATGGCAAACATTCAAAGATCGGATGGATGAACTACAGAATTTGTTCATCCCAGTTTGGCATAAAAATAAAACAAAAAAGGTAACTCAACCGTGGCTAACAAGGGAAATTAGGGATAGCGTAAGATCCAAGGAGAAGACATATAAATTGTCTAGAGAAAGCAGCAAACCTGAGGATTGGGAGCAGTTTAGGATTCAACAAAGGAGGACAAAGGGATTAATTAAGAGGGGGAAAATAGAGTATGAGAGTAAGCATGCAGGGAACATAAAAACTGACTGTAAAAGCTTTTGTGGTGGAGCCACTAAGAGACTCAGAACATTTGAGAATAATCTCTTTAACTGCATTGTAGTGCAGCCACGTACTGCACCTTTAAACTGTTTGTTAACTATACTTTATGTACCTTCCTATACTCTGCGTGATGATGTCATGACGCTGATCACGTGACCGCCAGTGGCGCGAAGAACGCGATGACATCATGACGTCAGTTTCCAGAACCTTCCAGTAGTCTTCGAGTGCGTTGCAGCCTGAACAGACCTGTATACATCTTCTCCTGTAGTTTACTAGTTAACCTCGTTGTTATTAAACTTTGTTGTTTTGATTTACTGATTCGAACTGCAATTATTCAGATAGGAACTACCGTTCCTACATTGGTGACCCCAATCTCATCGAACAACTTTCGTTGAGATTCAAGAATGAACACGAACGCCGTCGCCCTCAAACTTCCACAGTTCTGGGAACAACAGCCATCAGCATGGTTCTTCCAGGCAAAAGCCCAGTTCTCACTCCGAGAGATTACAGCGGATTCGACCCGTTATTTTCACGTGGTCTCCGCTCTCGACAGCACCACGGCCTCGCGGGTCGTCAGCCTCCTGGGCAATCCACCAAAAGAGGGCAAGTATGAGGCTCTTAAAACTCGTTTGCTACAGGTGTTTGGTCTCAATAAGTCGGAGCGCGCATGCAGGCTTATTGCTATGCCCAGCTTCAGGGACTCAAAACCTTCTGAACTGATGAGCCAGATGCTCACTCTTTTGGGTTCGGAGCCCCAATGTTTTTTGTTCCGTGAACTTTTCCTTAACCAGCTACCAGAACCGGTTCAGACGGCCCTGGCCAATTCTCCGATCACGGACTGTGTAGAACTTGCGGCTGAGGCAGACGAGTTTTTTACTGTTGCGCAGCAGTATTGTGCAGCCACGAGGCGCCCTTCCCCCACGCGGGCGCAGCCCAGCCCACCTCCCGCAGGCTGGTGTGCATACCACGCCCGTTTTGGTGCCAAAGCTCGATGCTGCCACCCGCCCTGCAGTTTCTCGCCAAAAAAAAAAACTTCACCAAGCCCGTGCCCTTCGGCAAAACTGACTGGGTCTAAAAAAAACGTCCACTTCACCATGGCGGTTGGTTCGGCGGGAAAGCTGCTGTACATCACGGATTCCATGACAGGGCGATGATTTTTGTGCGACACTGGATCCCAGTGCAGTATTCTGCCAGCTTCAAGGCTCGATCTGCAATCCGGCGGGCGCGGTTAACCCCTCGAGGCAGCTAATGGCGCGGATATCTGCACGTTCGGAAAACGGACAGTCAATTTAAACTTCAGCGGTCAGAGATTTGTTTGGGACTTTATTGTTGCTAAAGTTTCGCAGGCTATCCTGGGGGCCGATTTTTCCTGCTCCAACGGTTTTCTGGTTGACGTCCAACACTGCCGACTCATAAATGCGTCCACCTTCCACGCACTGCCGTGCCATCGCAGCACCATCAGGTCCTGGTCAATTGCCTGTATGCTTGCAGCACAGGATCGGTTTACGCGCCTGCTCGGGGAGTTTCCAGAGCTCACCAGGCCTACTTTTTCGGCAGCAGTCACGAGGCACGGAGTGGTGCATCACATCACGATGAAGGGACCGCTGGTTTATGCCCGGGCACGTCGGTTGGAACCAGGCAAGCTCGCAGCGGCAAAAGCCGAGTTTCACACCATGGAATGCCTCGGGATCATCCAACGCTCCAATAGCCCTTGGTCTTCCCCACTGCATATCGTCCCCAAACCAGGCGGTGGCTGACGACCTTGCGGGGATTACCGACGTCTAAATGAAGCCACTACACCGGACAGGTGTCCAATACCTCATATTCAGGACTTTTCAGCCCATCTGGCTGGCAACTCTGTTTTCTCCAAGGTGGATCTCGTCTGCGGTTACCGCCAAGTCCCTGTACACCTGCAAGATGTCCCCAAAACGGCGGCCATCACACCGTTCGGACTTTTCAAATTCCTCCGAATGCCTTTCGGGTTGAAAAACGCAGCGCAGGCCTTCCAACGGCTCATGGACTCTGTGTTACGAGATTTGCCCTTTCTTTTTGTTTACTTGGATGACATTCTCATCGCCAGTAGAGATTCGCAGGAACACCTACAGCATTTGCGCACACTTTTTGCCTGTCTCAGCCAGCACGGCCTCATCGTCAACCCTGCCAAATGCCAGTTTGGATTATCCAGCATCGACTTCCTGGGACACAAGATCACTTCGGATGGCGCCGTCCCACTAGCTACCAAGGAAGTGGCAGTTACAGCATTCCCACGGCCTCACACAGTCAAATCCCTGCAAGAGTTTCTGGGGATGGTGAATTTCTATCACCAGTTCGTCCCCAAGGCAGCCCAGTTGATGCAGCCGCTGTATGAAGCGCTCAAAGGGAAGTCGGGGAAGGACGTTATCACTTGGATGCCGCCGATGGACCAGGCATTCCTTAACACCAAGGCGGCGTTGGCAGACGCGACCATGCTTGCTCACCCGTTACCGGGCGCGACCATCGCCCTCACTGCAGATGCCTCCGATTATGCTATCGGGGCGGTTCAAGAGCAATGGGTCGATGGTGCGTGGCAGCCGTTAGCATTCTTCAGCCGCCAGCTTCACAAGAACGAGCAAAAATATAGCACTTTCGACAGGGAGTTGTTGGCCCTGTTTTTAGCTGTCCGACACTTCCGTTTTCTCCTAGAAGGGCGTCCGTTTACTGCATTTGTGGACCACAAGCCACTTACGTTCGCAATGGCAAAAACGACAGAGCCTTGGTCAGCCCGCCAGCAGCGCCACCTCACCTTTATATCCGAGTTTACGACGGTTCTAAGGCACGTGTCCGGCAAAGATAATCTCGTGGCCGATTGTCTCTCCCGTTCTCCAGTCCAGGCAGTCCACCTGGGTATCGATTTCGTTGGGTTGGCAAAAGAGCAACTGGCAGATCCTGAAGTACAGGCATACCGGACCACGCCTTTCAGTTGGCAGGTGGCCGATGTTAAGTTCCAGGCGGCGGGAACCACGTTTTTGTGTGACATATCCATGGGAGTGCCCAGGCCCATCGTGCTGTTGGAATGGCGTAAGAAAATTTTCCAGGCCACACATGGGTTATCGCACCCAGGGATGCGTGCTTCACAACGGCTAATGTCCCGTAAATTTGTCTGGAAAGGAATGCATTTGGACATCCGGGACTGGACAAGCCATTGCGTGGGTTGTCAAAAAGCAAAAGTTAATCGCCATGTCAAAGCTCCACTGGCCGAATTTCCGGTGCCAGAACGCTGTTTCGACCACGTACACGTGGACTTAGTGGGTCCTCTTCCCGTTTCGCGAGGTTTCACACATCTCCTGATGGTAGTGGACCGTACCACCAGGTGGCCAGAGGCGATCCCATTGAGTGCTACTACTGCATCAGGCGTCTCCAGGGCGTTCGTTTCATCGTGGGTAGCTCGGTTCGGGGTACCATCCGACATCTCCTCTGACAGAGGCCCACAATTTATGTCAGAGTTGTGGACGGCAGTCGCGCAAGGTTTGGGTGCCAAACTGCACCGCAACACCGCATACAATCCGCAAGCGAATGGCCTGTGCGAGCGGTTCCATCGGTCGCTCAAGGCGTCACTCCGGGCCAGCTTGCGTGGTTCCAATTGGGTGGACAGGCTCCCCTGGGTGTTACTAGGCCTTCGAACAGCCCCCAAGGATGATCTCCAGTCTTCATCAGCCGAGTTAGTCTACGGCCAGCCACTTCGGGTACCAGGTGACTTTATCCCTTCACACACGGAATCGTGGTCTGCGGTTCAGCAGCTCCTCCAGCATCAGGAGGTGGCCAAGAATTTCCTGCCTATTCCAACCTCGAATCACAACCTACAGAGAGGCCTCACGTCCCGGCAGAGCTAATGAGCTCTGAGTATGTTTTTATTTGGCAGGATGCTCACAGAGGCCTGTTAAAACCACCTTATGCTGGACCGTTTCGTGTCATCTCATCGGGTGAAAAAATTTTCACGGTGGACGTCGGTGGCAAACCAGATATCTTCTCTATCGACCGACTTAAACCGGCCCATCTCAATTGGAGTGAACCAGTCGTTGCTGCTCAACCGCCTCGCTGTGGTCGACCACCGTTGACCGCCGGACCAGCTCGGCACCAGCCCACCAGTGAATCGCCTGCATCAGTTTCCACGTCGCCTACACTAGCACCTCTTGTTTCCTCCACGCCTGTCGTGCCACTCCAGACGCAGCCAAGAACCGACTCGTCCTTCAACGCTCCATTCCCGCTGCCTGAGTTTCGCCGTCGCTCGATCAGGCTTATCAAGCCTCCTGTTCGGTTGACACTGTCTGTTAAAGAGCATTCTGGGGGGCCGCCTGTGGCGGAGCCACTAAGAGACTCAGAACATTTGAGAATAATCTCTTTAACTGCATTGTAGTGCAGCCACGTACTGCACCTTTAAACTGTTTGTTAACTATACTGTATGTACCTTCCTATACTCTGTGTGATGACGTCATGACGCCGATCACGTGACCGCCAGTGGCGCGAAGAACGCGATGACGTCATGACGTCAGTTTCCAGAACCTTCCAGTAGTCTTCGAGTGTCTTGCAGCCTGAACAGACCTGTATACATCTTCTCCTGTAGTTTACTAGTTAACCTCGTTGTTATTAAACTTTGTTGTTTTGATTTACTGAGTCGAACTGCAATTATTCAGATAGGTACTACCGTTCCTACACTTTTATAGATATGTGACGAGAAAAAGATTGGTGAAATCAAGCATAGGTCCCTTGCATTCAGAATCAGGGGAATTTATAATGGGGAACAAAGAAATGGCAGACCAATTAAATACATACTTTGGTTCTGTCTTCTGTCTTCACAAAGGAGGACACAAATAACCTCCCAGAGAAGGGAGGAACTGATAGAAATCAGTATTTGTAGGGAAATGGTGTTAGAGAAATTGACGGGATTGAAGGCCGATAAATCCCCAGGGCCTGATAATCTACATCCTAGGGTACTTAAGGAAGTGGCCCTAGAAATAGTAGATGCATTGTTGGTCATCTTCCAAAATTCGATAGACTCTGGAACATGGATTGGCGGGTAGCTAGTATTACTCCACTGTTCAAAAAAGGTGGTAGAGAGAAAACAGTGAATTACAGACCGGTAAGCCTGACATCGGTAGTGGGGAAAATGCTAGAGACCATTATAAAAGATGTAATAGCAGAGCACTTGGAAAACAGTGACTGGATCAGACAAAGTCAACATGGATTTACAAAAGGTAAATCATGCTTGACTAATCTACTGGAATTTTTTGAGGATGTAACTGGTAAAATAGATAAGGGAGAACCAGTGGATGTGATGTATTTCAACTTTCAAAAGGCTTTTGATAAAGTCCAGCTGTCTTGCTGCAGTTGTATAGGGCCTTGGTGAGACCACATCTTGAGTATTGTGTGCAGTTTTGTTCGCCTTACCTGAGGAAGGATGCTCTTGCCATGGAAGGAGCGCAGCGAAGATTCACCAGACTGATACCTGGGATGGCAGGAATGACGTATGAGGAGAGATTGGGTCAATTGGGCTTGTACTCGCTGGAGTTTAGAAGAATGAGAGGGGATCTCATTGAAACTTATAAAATTCTAAGAGGACTAGACAGACTAGATGCAGGAAGGATGTTCCCGATGGTCGGGAGTCCAGAACCAGGGGCCACAGTCTAAGGATAAAGGGTAAGACATTTAGGACAGAGATGAAGAGGAATTTCTTCACCCAGAGAGTGGTGAACCTGTGGAATTCTCTACCACAGAAGGCAGTAGAGACCAATTCATTAAATATATTCAAGAAGGAGTTGGATATATTTCTTAAGGATAAAGGAACCAAGGGATATGTGGAGAAAGCAGGGACAGGGTACTGAATTTGGATGATCAGTCATGATCGCATTAAATGGCGGAGCAGGCTCGAGGGGCCGATTGGCCAACTCCTGCTCCTATCATCTATGTTTCTATGTTTCTATCTGTACATACACAGCACCATCTGTACACATACAGCACCATCTATACACACACAGCTCCATCTGTACACATACATCACCATCTGTACACACAATGCGCCATCTACAAACACACAGCACCATCTGTACACATACAGCACCATCTGTCCATACACAGCACCATCTGTACACATAAAGCAACATCTGAACATACACAGAACCATCCATACACACACAGCACCAGCTGTACATACACAGCAACATCTGTACATACTCAGCAACATCTGTACATACACAGCAGCATCTATACATACACAGTAAAATCTGTACATACACAGCACCATCTGTACATACACAGCAACATCTGTACATACACAGCACCATCTGTACATACACAGCAGCATCTATACATACACAGTAAAATCTGTACATACGCAGCACCATCTGTACATACACAGCAACATCTGTACATACACAGTACCATCTGTACATACACAGGACTATCTGTACACGGCGGCGAGGTTTAAAAGAGGCGGCAGAGACCATGTAGGCCTCCGAGTGGCTGCGGGCAATGCGGCGGCGGCGACATTTAAAAGAGGCGGCAGAGACCAGGTAGGCCTCAGAGCGGCGGCGGCAGACCTGCGGGAAATGCGGCGGCGGCGAGGTATAAAAGAGGCAGCAGAGACCAACTGGGCCTCAGAGCAGCGGCAGCAGACCTGCGGGAAACGAGGCGGCGGGGAGGTTTAAAAGAGGCGGCAGAGTCCAGGTAGGCCTCAGAGCGGCGGCGGCAGACCTGCAGGAAACGCGGCGGCGGCGAGGTTTCAAAGAGGTGGCAGAGACCAGGTAGGCCTCAGAGCGGCGGCGGCAGACCTGCAGGGAACGCGGCGGCGGCGAGGTTTCAAAGAGGTGGCAGAGACCAGGTAGGCTTCCCAATCTCAGAGAGAGGGAGAGAAGTAAAAATAATCGAAGTGTGACGTCACCAGAAAGCAGGTAAGTGATTGGTTGGTGAGTATTTCTCTCTTTTTTAAACTTTAACCCTGTGGTTTATAGTTTCTAAGCTCTCTGTGGTGTAGCGGGGACTGTTTGTAAACCAGGGCCCTTAAATATATCATTTAACTGTAGTGTAATTGGTGGGATTGATTTGATTTAATTTATTTTGAATTAATTAAAGGGTAAGTCATGACAGGAGAGCTCAGCCCCATGGTATGCTCCTCCTGCGCTATGTGGGAACTCAGGGACACTTCCTCTGTCACTGACAACTATGTGTGCAGGAAGTGTATCCAGCTGCAGCTACTGGCAGACCGCATTGCGGCGCTGGAGCTGCGATTGGATGCATAGTGGACCATTCGCGATGCTGAGGATGTCGTGGATATCACATTTAAGCAGTTGGCCATACCGCAGGCAAAGTTTGCACAGGCAGAAAGGGAATGGGGGACCAACAGACAGAGTACTAGCCACAGGCAGGTAGTGCAGGAGTCCCCTGTGGCCATCCCCCTCTCAAACAGATATACCACTTTGGATACTGATGGGGGGGATGGCTTACCATGGGATGGCAGCAGCAGCCAACTTCCTGGCACCAGGGGTGCACAGGATGGGAGGAAAAAGAGTGAGAGAGCTGTAGTGATAGGGGATTCTATTATAAGGGGAATAGATAGGTGTTTCTGCGGCCACAAACGAGACTCCAGGATGGTGTATTGCCTCCCTGGTGCAAGGGTCAAGGATGTCTCAGAGCGGCTGCAGAAAATTTTGGAAGGGGAGGGTGAACAGCCAGTTGTTGTGGTGCATACAGGTACCAACGATATAGGTAAAAACAGGGATGAGGTCCTAAAAGCTGAATATAGGGAGTTAGGAGTTAAATTAAAAAATAGGACCTCAAAGGTAGTAATCTCAGGATAGCTACCAGTGCCACGTGCTAGTCAGAGTAGAAATAGAAGGATATTCAGATGAATACGTGGCTAGAAGAATGGTGCAAAGGGGGACGGATTCAAATTCCTGGGACATTGGAACCGGTTGTGGGGGAGGAGGGACAAGTACAAAACGGATGGTTTGCACCTGGGCAGGGCCGGGACCGATGTCCTAGGGGGAGTTGTAGGGGGTGGTGTGTGGAGTCAACTTTACGTCTGACTGTTTTGAGCGGTTCAAATCGCTCCCACACCCCTTAGGTTCTAGACTCCGGACTTAGGTATGGGCTGCGATACAAAATTGGAGTAGACAACTGGTTTGGTGCAAGAAAACTGTGTTTTATTAGTGTCACAATAAAATTATAACATTGAAAAATTACACTTAGATTACTGGAATGGTTACAAGCATGCAAGAGTACACTTAATTAGGAATGGGGAACACACGGCACAACGAGGGAAAAATGACATTAACAATCCCCCTACCCTTGTCCCACCCCCAATATCTAGCTAAATTGTGCTAAAAGGGGCCAGGGATTATGCTCACCAATAGGGGTTTCTTGACAGTTCGAATCCTGTCAGTTAAGCCGGTTGCGTTTTTGGGGTTCGCTATTTGTGTCATTTGGGGCCTACTGTCGCCACATGCTCCCAGTCTTAGAATCTGCGAAGGTTCTTCAGTTGGGTCGAGCCCGCAGATGCGCGGTATGGGCGTGGTTGTGTATTTGTCTGGTGAGTCCCCTCTTTTCTTAGTTAGAAATAGGGAGAATAAAGTTTTTGTTGGGTACTTTAGCTTGTAGAGTGGAAAACTTCAGTTTTTGTTCTTCCGGTGGTGGTCTGGTTGTCGGGTTTTCTGGCGGCTGGGGTTCGGTTGGCGGTCTTCGGTGTCGGCTCGGTCGCGGTGGCCTACTTCATTGCCTGTGTAGTGGTAATGACCTGAAGGTATGGCTTACCCGGCCCTCTCTGTTACCACGGTGCTTGTGGTCGGTCCTCGTGTAAGGCTGCGGTTGCGGCCTAGTCGTCTTTGGTCAAGCCTGCCCCACCCTGCCCCCTCACCGTGATGTTGCGTGAGCCTTCCTGTTGGCTTCACTTGGCCCCCTCTGGTGTCATGTTGATAGCTAGCGTGTCTTTGGTTACCGGTGGGCCTACAATTATACTGTTTTTGAGTTTGTTATCTGCATGCCAAATCAGGGTTAGTTCTTTGTCCGATTTTTGGCATGCTCGTTAAGGTGAATATAGCCATTCACCTTAACTGGGTTTTGGGCGGTTGTCTCATTGCTAAATGGCTTTTAATGTCTTGGGTGTTTGTTATACATAATGTTAATCGGTGTCTTCCTGGCTTGGTAGTTAGTTCGAACTGTAAACGATTATTTATGCAGAGTTTTGATGGGCTTTAGGTTTATGCAAGATTAAGTCTTTTCCTGAGTAGATTTGTTTTAAAGGGAAGAATGCGTATTCTGTCTCATCCAGTTGTCTGGTTTCAAAATAACAAATCAAAGCTGTCTCCCACAGGCCCAGGCATATCAGGTTTAAAGGTTTTGAACTTGACATACTGTTTGCAGGGTCCTGCTTTAACCTTGCAGGTTTTGCCATATAGTCCAAAGGCCATTTCCTTCAGGGTTCCCTTATTAATAACTTGTCCTTCAGGGTCCCTTATTAATAACTTGGGAAATGTGGGAATTTTGAGAATCCTACACGCCCCCCTGTGATACTGAAACTCACTTCATGTATCATACTTACAAAGGTGAGCAAAATTCCCGACCCTCCATATCCAATCTTCCGTGTAATTACCTATCTAAAATCCCATGACACATACATTCCCCACTCTTTAAAAAGAGAGGTGTACATAAGTATATATAGGCAGAATACAGTTGTTTACACACATCCAAGCATGGAGGGGGTCCAACATCCCTGCACCACTTGGTACACATATATCTTTATTAAAAATAACACGTCAAAGTCTTTATTAAAAATAACAAAAACACAAAAAAACAACAATCTTTATTCAGAAACATAAAATAAAAAGATTCAAACAGGTGTATCTCTCTCCACCTTAACATAATGCTTCTTCCAATTCCTTTGGTTACGGAATTCTAGTGTTTTGCCTTTTCCCTTGCACTGAGTGCACAACAGGTACGATACTATTCCCAGCTGGCAAACCATGAGGATGTGGGAAGCCATTCTAACCCATGAAGGGACCTCTATGTTTTCAAAAATGTCCCACCAGGGTGGAACTACAATATCCAATATCTTGGCCCCTATCTCTACTGTCTTCTGCTCCAACGTGTAGAAATGTTTTTGTGAGATGACTACTGCTTTTAGTAACTTGGTAATATGTTCTGGTAGAGGGGGGATTTCATAACCGAAATGTGCTACATATTTTTGCAGGTTGGTGAAATTTTCTGTTACAGTGAGGTGCACAGTGGAGGGTTCAGGAATGGGGACAATCCGTTCCTGGGCCACTTGCACTTCTGCCTTGGGTTTAAAGCAGAAACTGCTGTCACTTACCGGACACCAGCTATGCTGTCCAAGCTGGTAGTGGGACACACTTGTGGTGGCACAATATGTCCCAACTGCTATATATGCTACCTGTGGGGGAACATGGTCTTGTGCCATTACCTCCATGGTACAGTTTATAGGTTTTCCACCAGCAGCTTTAACACCACACTGTGGTTTAGAATAGGCGTTCAAGTGCTGGGGACACAGTATTATGTGTGCTCCCTGGCTCCGGCACCCCGAGAGGTCAGTACCTGTCATAGCGTGCTCCCACTTTATGACATAAGGTGGGACCGCTGTGAAAGGGATGTGTGCACCCCCTTGAATGATCCCAATGTTCTCCATCCTGTATACCGGTGCGGGTCGGGCTGTCCCACCCATGACCGGCATCCTCACTACTGTCCCCAAGATAGCGTGATTGGAACGTCCACAATCTACTGGGACAGGGTAGGCCTCAGAAGTTAGCCAGAGTTGACACGGGCTTAATGAATTCTCAAATGGGTGGAGGGCTGCGAGGTGCTTGTTGCTAATCCAGGAGGGGACTAAACCTTGTTTTAAATCCTCCAGGTTACTGCGGCCCTCGCCCAGCAACCATGCCCCGTACAGTACGCACACCTCGTTCTGTGCAGCCTGATCTGAAGCATTTCTGTCCTCTCGTATGAGGGCATTTACAGTTTTGGCATGTCTTTCCAGCTCAGCAATGATTTCTTTTAAATGGACCATCATAGCCTGGTCCTCGTGTAACTCTGAGCCTACTACTGTATTTTCATCCATTAAGATTTTTCGCAATTGTCTTTTTAAACCGTTTATCTGTGTCTGCAATTCTATGTCATCCAGGCTGTTTATAACAGAGGATCCTGTATTTTTTGCAGTAAAAACATCATTCCAGGTTTCCCTTCTTTGTCTGCCCGCATTGCTAGAGTACTCAGTGTGTGTAGTGTACAGCTCTGTTTTGTCTGCGTTGGCAAAATCGAACTCGTAGAATTTCCTAAACATTTCTCTTAACAGGGCCTGGTATAGCTGTTCTGTCTCCATGGGGCACCACTCAGGTAAGTGCACCTCGGTAAGGTTTAGAATCACGGAAGCTACTGCGTAGTGTACCCCCTGGTATAGCACCTTTTCGGTCGGTACTAGTACCAGCCCATTCCCTGGTCCCTTGGTGGTGGCAG
Organism: Somniosus microcephalus; assembly: GCF_052327205.1. NCBI lineage: Eukaryota > Metazoa > Chordata > Chondrichthyes > Squaliformes > Somniosidae > Somniosus > Somniosus microcephalus. Next base: position 68,413,738 of record NC_140995.1, on the reverse strand, counting down.
GGCACCCCTCTATATATGTCCTTGCTGCCTGGGCCTTGGGCAGGGGCTTTCGGGTGCGCGCCACGAGTTCAGTGGCTTTAACTGGGGCTGGGGAGTGTGGGACTATGTAAGTGTGTAGGTGGGAATCCCATTCCACCCCCTTCCCCTTATCCTGCCATGATGCAGAAAAGATGATGGATATGCCTGTGGGGCAGGCCCTTTGCGACCCCCACATGCAGACATAAATTCCCTGTTCCGACTCCCACCACTTATCCCAGCACACACTAGCTCCCCCTTGGGTCCCCGTAACCGTCCGGTAGGTGTCGTTCCCTAGTCGTTCCCAGTCACCTGTACGGTCCCCCATGTCTCTGCTCAGCTTCCTGAGCCACCACCACCTTCCCAGGGGAATCTGTCCTCTGCAGGTCAGGCACACGCGTTTCCCCTCAGTGACCCCAACCCGTGTGGCCACAACCTGTATGCTGGGGCAGGGGAGGGAGGCCTCCCCGTAGGTGAACCCGGCCTAGCTGGAGTACCGGGTGGAGTTAGATCCCAGCCACCCTGGCCATCTTCCCTCATGGGAATAGATGGCGAGCTCCTCCACGCTTCGTTCGCCACCCCTGGCAGTCACAACCGGTGCTCTTTCTCCTGAGCACCCATAAATGTGGGAGTCCTCCATGTCACCACGCCTCCCAGTGCTCATTCCTATCAGGGCGAGTAGGAGTACGCTCCCCTTCATTTCGAAACCCCTTCTGTAAAGAGACACAAGAGCATATAGCCAGGTCCCGAGAAGATTCTCTGGCTTGGGTAAAACATAGTCGAGTCTTGCGACCTCGACTCAATACAAACACTCTTAACAATAATATTTAAACTACCAATCACCTTGTTTAAAATTAAACTAAAACATCCAAACTTAACAATCCCAAAATTACATTATAGAAGCTATGTACATGCGCCACCCATCTCCGGGCGGCCAGGCTAATCCCTGTTTGGACTGCAGCACACTACTGCTTTCGGTGTGGCTGCTCTGTCCTGTACTTTTGGACGCTCGCAGCCTGCGGCTACTGGTTGGGGTCCTCTGCCCTCAGATTGATCCCTGACTCGAGAGGCTGCTCTTTTAAACGGGGGAGCCGGTGACCACGGTTTCTTTGGCCGTGGTGTTCGTGGGGACCTTCTAGGGACTTTGGCTGGTGGGGGTTTTCCGGCTGGTGGGTCTTTAACACGAGCCACTGCCTCCTCCTGTGCGGTCTGTGAACTTTCCACTACCGCTGGCTGGGGATTTTTATCCTCAGGGTTTACCTCTCCTGAACCTGTGCTAGGGACAGGCAACTCTACGCAGCCTGATGCTGCAGGCTGAGGGTCCTGGCCCTCACATTCCACCTCTCCTAAACCTGGGTTAGGGGCAGTAGTGTGCTGCAGCCCAAACAGGGATTAGCCTGGCCGTCCGGAGATGGGTGGCTCCTACTCGCCCTGATAGGAATGAGCACTGGGAAGCGAGGTGACGTGGAGGACTCCCACATTTATGGGTGCTCAGGAGAGAGAGCACTGGCTGTTCCCTTCTCTCGGGCTTAAACAATTTACATTGGTTAATGTGGAACCATTTGATGCGCCGAGGCACCTTTATGGCGTATACCATGGGGCTTGCCTTGTCTACAATGCTGTAGGGCCCCATGTATAACGGTTCGAGACTTCCTACCCGAGCAAAATTCCTAACCATAACCTGATCCCCTATCTCCCACTCGTGGTGTGTTTGGGGTTCCAACAGCAATCGGTTACTCCGATGCTGCTTTCCCATGTTCCCAGCCGTCTGCCCGTGGACCTGTTTAAAGTGCTCAAATAGATTCCTGGCAAAACTGTCCCTGTTCACCTCCCTGAGCTGACCTTCTGTGAGCACCGGAGCTAGTACATGGGTGGGGGTCCGCATAACTCTGCCAGTCATCAGCTCGTGTGGGGAATACCCCGTGCTTTTTGACTGGCTGGCTTGGATCCCCATCAGCACCAACGGTAGGACCTCTGCCCATTTTCTAGGTGAGTCTACAGTCTCTTTCGTTAGCCTTTCTTTCAAGGTCCTGTTCATCCTCTCCACAATCCCTGAGGACTGTGGGTTGTGTGCAACGTGCCATTTCCCTTCAATGCCGAGTACCATAAGGGTATTCTGCATGACCTGCCCGGTAAAGTGACTCCCTTGGTCGGACTCCACATACTGTGGTAGTCCCCACCGCGAGAACACCTCCCTGACCAGGATCCTGGCTGTACCCAGAGCTGTGGCTGTTTGGCAGGGGAAGGCTTCTACCCACTTTGTGAACACATCTACCAGGACTAGGCAGTACTTATAGCCTCCCTGGGCGGTGGGTAGGGGCCAATGTAGTCGACCTGGATTGACTGCCATGGTCCCTCTACCCTCCTGATGTGTCCCATAGGTACCTTCCTTTTGTGGGGGTCAGGATTGTTAGCAGCACACACCAGACAGCTGGCACAGAACTCGCGGACATCTTCCCTGAGTCCTGGCCACCATCCCGCCTGTTCCATCCGCTGCCAGGTGGTCTCAGGCCCGGGATGCCCCGCTCCTGGACCCTCATGGGCCAGTTGAAGGAATTCCCTCCTGTCCTGCTGTGGTACTACCCATTGTTCTCCCCTAAACAGCATGCCTTCTTTTACAGAGAGGGCTGCTGTGCCGTAAGGGCCCTCTACCCTTTTCCCTTCATCCACTGCACTGAGGACTGCCTTGAGGACGGGGTCTTTGGTTTGGACCGTCTTAAGTTCCGGGGTTAAAGCTACCCCTGCACTCCCTTGTGTCCCATTCCTACCCCTGACTGCTGCTGTAGGACTGGACCCATATGGGTCCCAGAAAATGCCTGTACGGGCACCCTCCTTAGCGAGCACGTTGGCCTGCTGGTTGCCCTTACTATGGGGTTCTGTGGAGGAATGGGCTTTCACCTTATGGATGAAAACCTCCCCTTCCTCCCTCACTGCTGCTAAGATTTTCTCCAGCAGGGAGGGGTCTCCTGTCAGTGGAGGTGTATCCGCGGCGGGACCAGATGGCCAGGTACCCCGTACACGAATTGCATGTGAACATGCTGTTCGAGCAAATCGTGTATGGGGTGGGGAAGATTTCGGGGTGTGTAACAACGTACACTACCACGGACAGTTCAGCCTGCTGGGCGCTCATGGTGCTGGGGAGCTTAATTGCCAGAGCAATGTTTGCCGCTGGGTCATAAACTCCACACTCTGTGAGTCGCTCACCAGCAGATACTGTGCTAGAGCCATCCACATAGATTTCGCGGCCTGTGGGGTGTATCCCGGCCCGCAAACCTATGTCTACTTCCCAAACCCCTTCTATGGAACACTGGTGGGCTGTTCCAGGATATACCAAGTTAGCTGCGAGCTTTGGCTCGCATAGCCCTTTTACTTTCAGGTCCATCTGTGAGAGAAGCAGGGTCCAGCGAGCAATGCGGGCACTGCTCACTGTCCCATCCTTGATTCTCCCATCCAGGAGCATCTGGGTGGGCGTGTGATGGGTGAGGAGGGTGATGGGAGAGGTGACTGTGAAGATCAGTGATCTTTTCACATCCCAATGTGTGGCCAGGAGGTGCTTCTCACAATTGGAGTAGCTCTTCTCCACATCCGTGAGTATCCTGGAGGAGTAGACCACCAGCCTCAGCCTGCCATGCCGCTCTTGGAGCAGCACAGCACCCAGGCTGTCCCCGCTGGCTGCTACCTCCAGGAAGAACTCTTTTCCCCCATCTATGGCCCCTAGAGCTGGTGTGGTCTGCAGATCTCTCTTGAGCCTGACAAATGCTGCCTGGCAACCCTCGTCCCAAAGCCCCTCCGCTCCCTTATGTAGGAGTCGGAGCAGAGTGGCTGCTGTGGCTGCATAGTCCTCAATAAAGTCTCTGCAGTACCCGGTTAGCCCTAGAAAAGATCTCACTCCCGTGACTGTGTTGAGGACTGGTAACTCCTGTACCACTTCTCTCCTAGCCTTATCTATGGCCCTTTCTCCAGCGCGTACGGTCAGGCCCAGGAATTTCACCTCCTGCTGGCCGATCTGCGCCTTCTTTGGGTTCACTTAAAAGCCTTCCTGCCTGAGCAGTTCCAGCAGTTCGGCCAGTAGTGGGCCATGCTCCTCTCTCGAATCAGTGAAGAGAAGCAGGTCATCCACATACTGTACCAACTGTCTGGGCTGGCTGAAGCCCTTTAGACTGTTTGCCATGCATTGGTGGAAAATGCTAGGGCTATTGTGGAAGCCCTGAGGCAAACAGTTCCAGGTGTACTGTTGCCCTTTAAAAGTAAAGGCAAACTTGTACTGATCCTCTCTCCTTAAAGGGATGGACCAAAACCCGTTGGAAATATCCAGCACCGTGAAAGTGGTCGCAGATGCTGGGATACTTCCTATCAGGTCGGCAACTGTTGCTACCGTGGATGCACAGGCTGGGATGTTACTGTTGAGCACCCAATAGTCTACTGTGGCCCTCCAGGAGTTGTCCGGTTTTCTAACCGGCCACAGTGGAGAGTTTACGTGGGTGGTTATCGGTCTCAGGACCCCCTGTTGCACTAAGTGTTGTGTATGTAATATGTGTGCTACTTTGAACCTATGGACAGGACTGCACTACTTGTAGGGCGTAGTGATATGCAGTACCACTCCTGGCCATAGGGGTATAAATAGTACTGTGGGTACTGATCTCCCCTCAGTTCCCGCCTGTGGGCATGAAGTAAAGACCTACGTGCAGTCCCTACCTCCAACCAGTAAAGACCTGTTTGAGTTATACGTTTAAGTCTTTGTGTTAATTGTTCAATACAATACACATACTTAACACTGGCGACGAGTCGGTTCGAACCCTGCGGCAGTTATTCCACGGCGGCTTCGTCCAAAGACAGGACATTGAAGAGAGGTTTCAATCCTCAACACCCCACTCAAAACTGAAGGGCAGCAGAAATCCTGACAGCTTCCAGCGACTGGAAGCGACAGGCATTAGGACCCTGAAGCCTCCATAACCTCGTGGGTAAGCCAGAGCCCGGGAGCGGGTAAGCCAGAGCCCGGGAGGGAGCGAGCAAGAGCCGCGCGAGCGGGTGAGCCAGAGGCCGGGAGCCGCTTCAAGTGCGAGGCGCAGCGCGGGCCAGCGATCGGGACCAAAGATAAGGGCCACACTCGGACTGAAAGGCGCGGCGGCTGCAGAAGCTCAAGGTGCGAGAGCCGCGGTGCACAGCGCGGGCTATCGATCGCACAGAAGATAAGGGCCGAGAGCCGCTTCGGTCGGGAGCCACTTCGCGATCCAGCGATCGCATCCGCTGATAAGGGCCGCACTCGGGCGATCACGGCGAAGATAAGGGCCGCACTCGGGGGCTGAAGGGAGACGGCGTCGGGGGACGGGTGAAGACCGCCAAGCGCGGGAAAACCGCCATTTTGTGGGCGGAGGACGACGGCAAGAGCGGGAAGCTGCCATCTTTGATAACAAGTAAAGAAAATAAAATCTGAGAAATTGCAAATCTACAATGCCTAAACACGGGAATATTAGCACCTTTGATAGTGACATCGAAGATTGGGCCATATATGTTGAACGAGTTAAAAATTATTGTAAGGCCAATAAAATTCGTGAGGCTGATAAAGCACTAACATTATTAAATTTAATGGGTGCGAAGACATACGGGCAATTGAAACACCTGTTATCACCAGATGAACCGGCGGATAAGACGTTCGATGAGATTGTTACTGTCCTGAAAGATCATCTAAACCCCACGCCGCTGATGCTAGCGGAACGATTTAAATTTTACGACAGAAGGCAGCTACAGCATGAAAGCAATGCTGAATATTTGCTGGAATTGTGTAAATTAGCGAAATATTGCCAGTTTGGAACGGGACTGACAGATGCACTATGAGACAAATTTGTGTGTGGTTTATTTAAACAGGATACACAAAAGCGACTGCTCGAGGAGAATGAGCTGACGCTTGAGAAGGCGGTCACTATGGCAGCAGCACACGAAGCCGCAGCGAGAGGCATGGCAGTAATGCAGCTACGGTCACCGGAGCTCAGTGCACACAAATTGGGTGTGAGTTCTGGCAAATGTTATCATTGTGGAAAGACAACGCATGATCAGAACCAGTGTTGGTTTAAAAACCAAGAATGTAGAACTTGTGGTAGGCTTGGACACATAGCTAGAGTATGCAGGTCAGGGAAGAAGACCAGCAACAAGAAGTCACCGCAAGGAAAATACGCAAAAGTACACAAGGTGGCCGAACAGGAGTCCGATTCAGACGCTAGCAGTAATGAACTGGCTGGCTTAAGCAGTATTGAACTGGCTAGCTTAAGGGTACTCAACGTTGGTAAGGGTGCAGACCTCCAGACAATTTGGGTCACTCTTCAGATAGAAGGAGTCCAAGTAAAACTGGAATTGGACACTGGATCGGCATTGACGGTCATAAATAAGAAAGATTATGGAAGGTTATTCCAACATATTCCCCTACAGGATACGGAGCTCATATTGAAAACATACACGGGGCAAAGAGTGTACCCCATCGGGAAAATAGAGGTTGCAGTGGTCCACAAGGGCGAAGACAGTCAAATAATGGACTTATATGTGATATCTGAAGGAGGTTCTCCACTACTAGGACGGGAGTGGATTAGGAAAATGAATATGGACTGGCATTTCCTACAAACAATAACGAGTGAGAACTCGGTGAAGATAGTCGGCCCAGACTCTGGAACGGATGATGGTAAGCCCAACTCAGGTGCAAAAGACAAAGTTTCAGCACAGAATTCCACTGAGCAACAACAACATAGTTTAACTGTGGATTCTGAGTCTGGCAAGTCTACTGATGTGCCCATTTCTGAGGGACACCGGGCTCGAACTCAACTCCATTTCAAACTACAACAGCAATTAGAACAAATGCTTCGCCGTTTTGAGCAAGAGTTGAATGCAACGAAAGAGTTCTTTGATATAGAGTTGGAGAATCTGGAAAGACAACAGAAGCAGCTGATGGAGAAAATGGAGCAGGAGCACACAAAACGTCGGATGTCAGAGGAGTTAACGGTCAGCCAACTCCTGCATATGCTGAAGGACAGGACTCTGAAATGGGAAAAACTTGAACATGAACTTCAATATTCAAACGAAAGGGGTTCGGAGCTCTCAAAGGTTATTGGAAGAGCTGAGGTGGCAACACAGACTGAGATGACTGCAAAAGAGCAGCCCTTGGATGCCAAAAGTACGCTGACTCACGTCAACGTAGAACAACAGACCGCTGAAACAGCTGCTCCGGTAGAGGGATTGAATAGTCCGATCAATCAATCTCCAAAAGAAGTTGAAGTAGTAAAATCTCAAATGAGGTCATTAGTAAACGACTTGCTGAAAGCCCAGAAAAAGCTGGATGAAGAGGTACGCATGAAGAAGTCTCTTCAGGAAAGATGTCTGGACTTGGAACAAAAGCTGGCTAACGCCCAGCTGGGTATGGAGGAAATAGAAGACCCTCTCGCTGGCCTAGATCAGGACGACACCGAATATTACTATGTCCTGTCCTGCCCAACTTGTAACTTCGACTCCCACCATACAGAAATCATGGAGGAGCACCGAAAGTCTACGGAACATCGGGAGAAGGTGGCTCTACTACGGAAAAAGGAGGAAGAGAAGGAGGAACTGCGCATGCAGCTGGCAGCTGACAGTGGAGCCCAGAGAGTCTCCAAGAAGCAGAAAAGGAAAAGTCGAAACAGAAGATGACCCATCTGAACCATTATTACCTCTACCAGATCACACACGTGGTCCCTCCGAACGGAGCCAATTCAGTTCGGAAGTTCAAACTGTTAAATCCATGGAAGGACTATTGAATGAGTCACTCCAGCAACGTGAACCGACTACACCACAGAGATTGAATCTGTGAACTGTTTTCCGCAGAGACTGAATCTGTGATCTGTTTTGACATGAAGTTATCTATGTATCTATGTTATTCTGTTATGTAAACCTGAAGTTATATATGTATATATGTTATTACGTTATGTTAAATGGGGAGATGACTGTAAAGCTAGGAAGGGAGGAATGTTGTGTATGTAATATGTGTGCTACTTTGAACCTATGGACAGGACTGCACTACTTTTAGGGCGTAGTGATACGCAGTACCACTCCTGGCCATAGGGGTATAAATAGTACTGTGGGTACTGATCTCCCCTCAGTTCCCGCCTGTGGGCATGAAGTAAAGACCTACGTATAGTCCCTACCTCCAACCAGTAAAGACCTGTTTGAGTTATACGTTTAAGTCTTTGTGTTAATTGTTCAATACAATACACATACTTAACAAATACCAAACACAATCTGGTCACGAATCATGGATGCTTTGAGCTCAGAGAAATTACATGTCTGTGCTTTCAGTTTTAGATCAGTTATAAAGCTATCAAAAGTCTCATTTTGCTGCTGTGTCCGAGAACAGAAGATGTATCTTTCATAGGTCTCATTCTTTTTGGGAGAGCAATGTGCATCAAGTTTTTTTAGCACATCTTCTAATTTTTCTCTGTTCTCCACTGGATTAAATACAAATGTATTAAATACCTCTATCGCCTGTGGGCCTGCAACCGTAAGCAGCAACACTATCTTCCTTGCGTCTGGCTTCGTACCGAATCCGATGGCTGCAATGTAGATTTCGAATTGTTGTTTAAAAGTCTGCCAGTTGTAGTCGATGTTTCCTGTGAGTTTCAAACGCTCTAGTGGCTTCAAATTCTCCATGTCGCTTTTCCCAATTTTCAGCAGATCTTCACCACCCTGGTACCATCTTATGTTCATTAATAACTAGACATTCTTATTATGAACACAGCTAGCTTTTGCTAGTTAATTTATTGAGCACATGTGGACTGGTACAGTATCTGTAGAGGCTTCCATCTTGACTGTTGCCTTCTGGGTAGCCTAGTGCCTCATGGGTAATGTAGTCTTAATATATATATACAGCTGGGTAGTGTAGTCTTATACACAGCTCTACGGCTCCACCTAGTGTCCACTATAGAATGACATGTTATTGATCATTACATTTTCCACTCATCATACCGGAGAGAACACAGATAAACAGGCTGCGCTGGCTCTAGTCATGGCTGTGGGTTGGATGGGGCGGATGGGGTGAGAGCTCCGGTGGCAGTTGCTACTCTCCCCTGGCCAGTCAATAAGGACCTCATGGTGTCCAAAAGTGACTTGACCTCTGCGGAAGGGATCCCTGCCCCTGCCTTTTGGGCTGGGGCTGTGGGATGCTTTCCCTTGTTATCTTTCCAAGGGTTTTTGCACTCCTTCTGCCAGTGACCATCCTTTCCACACCTGTAACAATTGGTCTTGGTGTTGGGGGGGTTGCTCCCTTCCTGGTGCCACTCTTTCCTACCCGGTCCGGGTTTTATCTCATGCACCTTTCCCTTGGGTGGGTGTGCATCGGCTCCCCTACCGTTTTTGTAAGCCAGAGTGAGCTGCCTAATTACCTTAAGTGTGGTGGTCTGGGGATTTTTGGGGTCGAACCAGGCTTCTGCCTTGGCCCGGACCTGTGGCAAGCTGTTCGCCACCAGGCAACGGAGCCAATGGGCCAGGGAATCCCCGTTCAGGAGCGCCCGGTCCGGCGTCCCCGGGCAGGCCCTCCGGTACACCAGCCTCCGCAAAAGCCTGCGGGGTTTCCCCCGAGAGCTGGATCGTCTTCTGCACATGGGAGAAAGGACTTCCCTCATCCATCCCCATGGCCTCCAGAACCGCATCTCTAAGCTCCTCATACCCGCACTGCCCCCTTTTGCACTCGTCAGAGAGGGATTGGAGGAGAGTACTCTCCAGGGAGAATAGCAGCATTTTGGCCTTCACAGCGTCATCGCAGTCATTGACGCTGGCTGCCTGCTCTACTTCCCTGAAGTGGATCGAGGGGTCTCCCTTTTCGGAGAGCCTCGGGATTTGGTTGACCATGGCTCCAAGCTGTTGGGTGTTAAAGGATAATACAAACTGGTTTTGCAGGGGTCCCTCAATGTCGCCATTGGCGGGTGGGCCGAACCTCTGATGCCGTGCTGGGCACATCGGTCTCGGCTCTGACCTCTCTGGCGGGGGTTGCTCTACCTCCACCTCTGGCTCCACTCCGGGTTCCGCTTCGGGTTCCACCCCCCTTGCTGCCAAACCTCGCTGAAACTTGGCGCTACGGGTGGTGGTCGTGAGGTCTCCTCTCTCTCAACCGGGTCATCCCTAGACACTACCGGTGACGTTGGAACCGTCCTCCCCTCGTTCCCCATAAAATCTGCCTGGCCTGCCTTTGGGCTTATGAGGCATACCATGCCTTTTGCCTTCCGGAGGGCCCAGCTCAGATTTTCTATCCTCTCTTTACTGGAGCCGTGGTCTGCCTCCTCAAACCCCTGCTCGCTCGCTAGCTTGTACGCTGCCTTTACCTCCTGTACTTTCTCTCCCTGTTCCCTAACCTGCCTTGCCAAGCGGGCGTTTCTCTCCCGCAAACTTAATTCATTTCCCTTGGCCTCGGTGACTTGGCACCGTAGGTATTCCAACTGGGCCTTGTGTCCTCCCACTAAATGCACTCTCTCCTGATTCAAAGCCTGCAAAGCTACTAATAACTTCTCCCCTGCAAGAGCCTTATCCTGGATCTCCAGGGCTGACTCCCTTAACTCGACTGCCTGTGCTGCAACAAGCCTGTCCAAAAGCTGGACCTGCTTTTTAAAACACATCAGCCAAACTGCCTTCTCTAAGGACTTCTTGTGTTCCTTTCCCTCTGTCCACTTTAGCTGCTGCATTTACCGGACGCCCAGCCTTTAACAGGGTGGTGATCCACTTCTTAGTGATATTCACCTTGCTAAACACATAGTCAGAAATCCTTTCCACCGTCATGGTTCGCTCATCCAAACCATTGTCTAGTGTATCGCAACCCTGTTGCCGGTGTCCTGCCGCAGTTGCCATTTCTGTAGGGGGCAGTGTGGGGTGGTGCGTGCGCCCAGTCAGTTATGCCCCTGACTGTTTATGAGCGGTTCGAATCACTCCCACGCCCCTGGGTTCTAGACACCGGACTTAGGTACAGGCGGCGATACAGAAAAGACTTGAGTAGACAGGTGGTTTGTATGTGAGAAAACCAAGATTTTTATTGAAATAGAAATTAACAATCTTATGAAAAGTTACTGGTATAAAATGACAGGCAAATACAAAATAACTATACTTATACAGGGAATGGGGAACACACGGCACATCGAGGGAAAATGACTATCTTAACAATCCCCTTATCCTTATCCCACCCCCTATACTTATCTAGATTAAGCTATGAGGGGCCAGAATTCATGCTCATCAATCCAAAGATAAAAGCCAACTGTTAACGAGTGCGAAATTTTGAAGTCTGGTTTCTGGTCCTTCTAGGTACCCCGTCGCCATGTGGTCTTCAGGGGTGCGGTGCTGGGTCGGCTACTGTGACACACCTTCTCCCCTCCGCTACCGTCGTTGTCTCGTCTCATCTTGATGGGACATCTCCCTTGTAGGATTTCGCAATAATTTCGTAATTTCCTACAGTTCTGAAGATTAATTTTGATTAAAGAATACCTGGGTAATATACCTTTAAAAATCCAGGGGGATCAAAATGGCCACCAAACCGCATGGCAAAAGACAAAGGACTTGAAAAGGCAGCTTGTGTGTGTGTCTGTGAAAAAGGTGAAGATCAAAGATGGCTGACCAGACTGCCAATCAAAGGCAGTTCAGGGGTTTCCCCTCCCTGCAGAGACAATCGATGTGTTTACAGAAACTGCTACACAAAGGATTAAACACTTGAGACTAGTTTCAGTCTGACCACAAGGACAATGACTTTCTGTTTACAATACCTTCAAGGCTATTTACTCAAGCAATCAAGGAAACAGCTTTATTCGATGGCCCATCACAGACAATGAAGACACATTCAAACCACTGCAGCTTTATTCGAAAGCCCATTCACAGACAATGATTGACACATTTAAACTGAGAAAAGGAACAGTTTAAACGAATGGGTAATTCATCCAAACCCATCCCAGACAATGGGGCAGCTTGGATCACTTTTATTTTAGCCCAGATACATCCGGATCTGGGCGGGAACATTTTGGCCCCAAATTGGGGTATAAAAGATAGCTTCTCAGAAGCCATCTCTATCTCTGTGGCCTCGCCTCCATTCTCTCTACAACGTGGGAGTCTGCCTGAAGAAGTGGAACACCAGCAGTTTATTTTTAAAATACTGGGGTGTTTTTACTTCGGGGCAGTGAAGATCAAAGATCGCAGGGCACGGAGGAGGCATTTTCATTGGTGAGCATATATTTTTCTGGCCTTTTACAAGGCAACTTAGAATAGGTTTAGGGGTGGGAATTAATTGGGAATTTTGTTAGAACTGTGATTTTAGTCGATCTTCCCTCGTTGTGTCCATTCTCTCCTCCCCTATTTAAGTACAGTGTTGCATTAGCAGATAAGGCTGTAGTGAACAGTGAAAGTAGCTGTATTAAAGTGCTGTTTTTAAGTAAAAGCCACTAAGCAAAGGTGCTGTAGTGAGCAAGGCATTTCTATATTAAAAGTGCTATTTAAATGAAGGAGTGTTGCACTGAGCAGAAAAGTGCTCCAGTGGACACCGAGTGGCTGTATTTAAAAGTGCTGTATTTTAATAAAGGAGTGTTGCATCTAGCAGAGAAGTGCTGTGATAAACACTGTGTAGCTGTTTTTAAAGTGCTGTATATAAAGGAGTGTTGCACTGAGCAAAGAGCGCTCTAGTGGACACTGAGTGTACTGCGTTAAGCAAAAGTGCTGTACCAGGCATAGCTGTGCTGTATTGATTTTTAAGTTGTTTCTTTCTTTTTGTTTCAATAAATACTGGTCTGTTTTGCACCCAAACCACGAGTCACATTATTTTTCTGTCCTCATCACTACCGAATAAGTCCAGCGGTCAGAACCAGGAATAGGGGAGCGCTTCGAAACTGCACGGGGGTCCCTGGAGCAGCTCAGAGGCTTCTGACTGGCCAGAGACAAATAACCCCAACCCCACTAGCGTGTGCTAATTCCTTACACCCTCGGGTGGTCGTCGGCGGCAACGTTACTTATCGGACAGTCACCAGTCGTTACCGTTTAGATTTTACTAGCCATGCATCAAATGCCTGTATATTCATTGTGGTGTAGACACCTACGTTATTGCATTGCTCAACAAGGTTTTTGTCTTCACCGTCCTCAAGGACTTTCTTCCCCATGCATCAGCTTATAACTAGGCGCTTGGTTTACTTATCGATATGTTTTTCGCTGCCCTGCTCTGCCCTTATCGAGTTTTTATCGTCTTCTTCGTCTCCACTCGTCTCATCTCGTCGGACTACTCTACGAGTCCTGGGCTACCTGCTCAACTTCGTCTCGCCCCTTTCTGCGGCCTGGGCATCCTGGATGGCTGTGGACTTGGGCTCGCTCCCCTTCCTAGCAGTTGATATGGTGTTTCTGGCTACTGAAAATCTGCTCCGGGGAGAGAACCCGCTAATGAGGCCAGGGCACGAGTACGAGCAGCAGCGCAAGAGGCAGGAGCCATGAGAGCAGAGTCAAGGGCAAGAGCAAGATAGAGCAGAGCGCGATTGCTACCCGGGGCCTTCAGTTATACTCCTCCCGATAACCCTTATCTGCGCGCCAAATCAGGTTAGTTCATTGTCCTATTCTTGGCGGGCTAGTTTAAATAATTGTAGCAATCTAAACGAACTGTTTTTAGATGGCCGGTAATCGCACCTACCGGCCCGATTCCGGCACTGTGGCATAGTGGTTAGCACTGTTGCCTCACAGCGCCAGAGACCCGGGTTCGAATCCGGCCTCGGGTGACTGTCTGTGTGGAGTTTGCACATTCTCCCCGTGTTTGCGTGGGTTTCCTCCGGGTGCTCCGGTTTCCTCCCACAGTCCAAAGATGTGCAGGTTAGGTTGATTGGCTATGATAAATTGACCCTTAGTGTTAGGGGGATTAAATACGTGGGGTTACGGGGATAGGGTGGGATATGTGTTGGTGTAGGGGTTACGGGGATCGGGTGGGATATGTGTCAGTGCAGGCTCGATGGGCCGAAATGGCCTCTATCTGCACTGTGGGGTTTCTGTGATTCTGTGATTCCTGAGTTGCTTTTGTTATTAATACATCTTAATTGGCCTGCCCAGCTTCGATGGCTTCCCTAAGCTGTTTCCAATTATTTGTGCAAACATCTTGATGGCCTTAAGTATAGGCCTCACTGGTTTTGATCTGTCTCCGATTTGACTTAATGCATAATTCAAAGTCCTGTCTGCTTTCAAAATACAAAGATCTCTCTTCACAGAAACTGCAGCTTGGGTTTTGATTTCCCAAAAAGCTGCTTGTGCCACAGAGGCCAAGTTATTTTTAAATCTTGCAGGCTTTTGGCCACGAGGTGCGGACGCCATCTTTGGGTACCCTTTTCATTAAAATTTCCATGCAGGGTCCCTTTTATTATTAGTAACCTTTGGGGAAATGTAGAAATTTTGCAAATCTTACATGTGCTGGAGGAGGTTGCAGCGATAGGGAGGGTTGTAGGGTTGGAGGAGGATACAGAGACAGGGAGGTTTGGAGGGCTGGAGGAGATTACAGAGATAGGGAGAGTTGTAGGGCTGGAGGAGGTTACAGAGAGTGGGAGGGAACTGGGGCTAGAGGAGCTTACAGAGAGAGGGAGGGTTGTAGGGCTGTAGGAGGTTACAGAGAAAGAACATAAGAACATAACGGTGGCATAGTGGTTAGCACTGTTGCCTCACAGCGCCAGGGACCCGGGTTCGAATCCGGCCTCGGGTGACTCTCTGTGTGGAGTTTGCACATTCTCCCCGTGTTTGCGTGGGTTTCCTCCGGGTGCTCCGGTTTCCTCCCACAGTCCAAAGATGTGTGGGTTAGGTTGATTGGCTATGATAAATTGACCCTTAGTGTTAGGGGGATTAAATACGTGGGGTTACGGGGATAGGGTGGGATATGTGTCGGTGCAGGCTCGATGGGCCGAAATGGCCTCTATCTGCACTGTGGGGTTTCTGTGATAAGAACATAAGAAATAGGAGCAGGAGCAGGCCAATTGGCCCCTCGAGCCTGCTCCGCCATTCAATAAGATCATGGCTGATCTGATCCTAACCGCCAATCCACTATCACAGAACCATCTCCGGAATCTAACAGAATTAGACACACGAAATAGGAGCAGGATCAGGCTTCACGGCCCCTGGGCCTGCTCCGCTACCCACAGGGCCATGACCGATCTGAACCTAGACTCATGTCCAAATTCCTGCCCGCTCCCCGTAACCCTTAATTCCCTTTACTTCTAGGAAACTGTCTATTTCTGTTTTAAATTTATGTAATGATGTAGCTTCTACAGCTTTTTGGGGCAGCATATTCCATGGACCTACCACCCTCTGAGTGAAGTAGTTCCTCCTCATCTCAGTTTTGAAAGAGCAGCCCCTTATTCTAAGACTATGCCCCCTAGTTCTAGTTTCACCCATCATCGGGAACATCCTCCCCGCATCCACCCAATCCAACCCCTTCACAACCTTATATGTTTCAATAAGATCGCCTCTCATTCTTCTGACCTCCAATGAGTAGAGTCCCAATCTACTCAACCTCTCCTCATATGTCCATCCCCTCATCCCCGGGATTAACCGAGTGAACCTTCTTTGTACTGACTCGAGAGCAAGTATGTCCTTTCTTAAGTATGGACACCAAAACTGTATGCAGTATTCCAGGTGCGGTCTCACCAATACCTTGTACAACTGAAGCAATACTTCCCTATTTTTATATTCTATCCCCCTAGCAATGAAAGCCAACATTCCATTGGCCTTCTTAATCACTTGCTGCACCTGCATACTAACCTTTTGAGTTTCGTGCACCAGGACCCCCAGATCCCTTTGTACTTCAGTACTTTCCAGTTTCTTGCCATTAAGATAATAACTTGCTCTACGATTTTTCCTGCCAAGGTGCATAACCTCACATTTTCCAGTATTGTATTCCATCTGCCAAATCTCTGCCCACTTACTTAGCCTGTCTATGTCCCCTTGCAGGTTTTTTATGTCCTCCTCACTCACTACTTTCCCTCCCATCTTAGTATCATCTGCAAACTTTGATATGTTACACTCGGTCCCTTCCTCCAAATCGTTAATATAGATTGTAAAGAGTTGGGGACCCAGCACTGACCCCTGCGGAACACCACTAGTTACTGATTGCCAGTCTGAGAATGAACCATTTATCCCAACTCTCTGCCTTCTGTTAGATAGCCAATCCTCTATCCATGCCAGAATATTACCCCCAATCCCGTGATTTTTTATCTTAAGCAATAATCTTTTGTGTGGCACCTTGTCAAATGCCTTTTGGAAGTCTAAATACACTAAGTCCACTGGTTCCCCTTTATCCACCCTATATGTTACTTCCTCAAAGAACTCCAGCAAATTTGTCAAACATGACTTCCCCTTCATAAAACCATGCTGACTTTGTCCTATTAAATTATGATTATCCAAATGTCCTGTTACTGTCTCCTTAATAATGGACTCCAAAATTTTACCTACCACAGATGTTAGGCTAACCGGTCTATAATTTCCAGCCTTCTATCTACTGCCCTTTTTAAATAAGGGTGTTACATTAGCAGTTTTCCAGTCTGCTGGGACCTTTGCCGAGTCCAGGGAGTTTTGCAAAATTATTACCAATGCATCCACAATCCCTACCGCCACAAAGGGAGGGATGTAAGACTGGAGGAAGTTACAGAGAGATGGAGGGTAGTAGGGCTTGAAGAAGTTACACAGAAAGGGAGGGATGTAGGGCTGGAAGAGGTTACAGAGATGGAGGGTTGTAAGGCTGGAGGAGGTTCAAGTGATAGGGAGGGTTGTAGGGCTGGAGGAGGTTACAGAGATAGTGAGGTTGGTAGTGCTGGAAGAGGTTACAGTGACAGAGAGGGTTGTAGGGCTGGAGGAGGATACAGAGACAGGGAGGATTGGAGGGCTGGAGGCGGTTACAGAGAGAGGGAGGTTTCTAATGCTGGAGGGGGTTACAGAGAAAGGGAGAATTTTAGTGCTGGAGGTGGCTACAGCGATAGGGAGGGTTGTAGGGCTGGAGGAGGATACAGAGAGAGGGAGCGTTGTAGGACTGGAGGTGGTTACAGAGAGTGGTGGTGTTGTGGAGCTGGAGGAAGTTACAGAGATAGGGAGAGTTGCAGGGCTCGAGGAGGTTACAGAGAGAGGGAGGGTTTTAGGGCTGGAGGTGGTTACAGAGATAGTGAGAGTTGTAGTGCTGGAGGAGGTTACAGCAATAGGGAGGGTTGTAGGGCTGGAGGAGGATATAGAGACAGGGAGGTTTGGAGGGTTGGAGGAGGTTACAGAGATCGCGAGAGTTGTAGGGCTGGAGGAGGTTACAGAGAGTGGGAGGGTAGTAGGGCTGTAGGAGGTTACAGGGATAGGGTGGGTTGTTGGGCTGGAGGAGGGTACAGAGATAGTGAGGGTTGTAGTACTGGAGGATGTTACAGCAATAGGGAGGTTTGTAGGGCTGGATGAGATTTAAGCGATAGGTAGGGTTGTAGTACTGGAGGATGTTGCAGAGAGAGGGAGGGTTCTAATGCTGGAGGAAGTTACAGAGAGTGGGAGGGTTCTAGGGCTGGAGGAGATTACAGAGAGAGGGAGGGTTGTAGGACTGGAGGTGGGTACAGAGAGAAGGAGGGTTGTAGGGCTGGAGGAGGTTACAGAGAGAGGGAGGGTTGTAGGGCTGGAGGAGGTTACAGATATGAAGGGTTGTAATGCTGTAGGAGGTTCAAGAGATAGGGTGGGTTGTAGGGCTGGAGGAGGTTACTGAGAGAGAGAGGGTTGTAGGGCTGGAGGAGGCTACAGAGAGAGGGAGGGTTGTAGGACTCAAGGAGGTTACAGAGAAAGGGAGGGAAGTAGGGCTGGAGGACGTTACAGAGATGGAGGGTTGTAAGGCTGGAGGTAGTTCAACTGATAGGGAGGGTTCTAGGGCTGGAGGAGCTTACAGAGATAGTGAGGTTTGTAGTGCTGGAGGAGGTTACAGCGACAGAGAGGGTTGTCGGGCTGGAGGAGGATACAGAGACATTGGCCTAGAAATTCGGTTTGAGTCCGCCAGGGCTTTAGCGCCCGAAATTTTGCGCCCGCCATAATTGCCGCTGCGCCCGCCTAAAATTCAGTTGCCCCAGGCCCAGACGGCGGCGGGCGCTAATGGAGGGTTTTAGCGCCTCGCTATGGGCGTTGAGTGCAGGTTTCAGACGCTAATCCCCCGCTGCGGCACCCGATGCGGTGCGGCAGGCTGGGGTACTGCAGGCCTCCTCCTTCGCTTAAGGAGGAGCTGCGTGCAGCCGACAGCTGACCGGTGGATTCACCCGACAAATGAGCCCGGCACCTCGGAGAAGTGCCGGGCTCGCGGGACACACACATCAGTGCCGCGGGGGGGTGGTGCAGGAGTCCGGGGAGGGAGGTGCGGGCAGGCGGCCGCCGGGAAAGCGGCCGGCCGCCGCTCCACCTTTATGCGCCGGCCTTACAGTGCTGCAACATCCCGTTCCACAAACGTTGTTTGCGGCTGCCACGGGCGAGGCGGCCGCAACTGAATTTGGCCATCGGGCCGGATTACCACTGCAACCGGGGCGCTGCGCACACCGATGATGTCATCGGTGCCGGCGCAGCGCTACCGGGTAACGCCGATGTTAGGGCCCATCGCAATTTCGGGCGCAGCGATACCGCCGGCGCAAGCCACTCCAACGCCCCTAATTGGGCGCTAACCCAACCGAATTTCTAGGCCATTGAGGTTTGGAGGGCTGGAGACGGTTACAGAGAGTGGTAGGATTCTAATGCTGGATGGGGTTACAGAGAGAGGGATTGTTCTAGGGCTGGAGGAGGTTATAGATAGATGGTGGGTTGTAGGACTGGAGCAGGTTACAGAGACAGGGAGGGTTGTAGGGCTGGAGGAGGTTACAGAGACAGGGAGGGTTGTAGGACTGGAGGGGGTTTCAGAGAGAGGGAGGGTTTTAGGGCAGGAGGAGGTTACAGAGATAGTGAGGGTAGAAACATAGAAACATAGAAGATAGGAGCAGGAGTAGGCCAGACGGCCCCTCGAGCCTGCTCCGCCATTCAATGAGGTCATGGCTGATCATCCAAATTCAGTACCCTGTCCCTGCCTTCTCCCCATATCCCTTGATCCCTTTAGCCTTAAGAAATATATCCATCTCCTTCTTGAATATATGTAATGAATTGGCCTCCACTTCCTTCTGTGGTAGAGAATTCCACAGATTCACCACTCTCTGAGTGAAGAAATTCCTCCTCATCTCTGTCCTAAATGGCTTACCCCTTATCGTTAGACTGTGACCCCTGTTTCTTGACACCCCAGCCATCGGGAACATCCTTCCTGCATCCAATCTGTCCAGTCCTGTTAGAATTTTATAAGTTTCAATGAGATCCCCTCTCATTCTTCTAAACTCCAGCGAGTATAATCCTTATCTGAGGAAGGATGTTCTTGCCATGGAAGGAGTGCAGCGAAGATTCACCAGGCTGATACCTGGGATGGCAGGAATGACGTATGAGGAGAGATTGGGTCGATTGGGCTTGTACCCGCTGGAGTTTAGAAGAATGAGAGGGGATCTCATCGAAACTTATAAAATTCTAACAGGACTAGACAGACTAGATGCAGAAAGGATCTTCCCGATGGTCGGGGAGTCCAGAACCAGGGGTCACAGTCTAAGGATAAGGGGTAAGCCATTTAGGACAGAGATGAGGAGGAATTTCTTCACCCAGAAAGTGGAGAACCTGTGGAATTCTCTGCCAAAGAAGGCAGTAGAGGTCGATTCATTAAATATATTCAAGAAGGAGTTGGATATATTTCTTAAGGCTAAAGGGATCAAGGGGTATGGAGAGAAGGCAGGAACAGGGTACTGAATTTGGATGATCAGCCATGATCGCATTGAATGGCGGAGCAGGCTCGAGGGGCCGAATGGCCTACTCCTGCTCCTATCTTCTATGTTTCTATGTATAAGCCCAATCGACCCAATCTCTCCTCATACGTCATCCCTGCCATCCCAGGTATCAGCCTGGTGAATCTTCGCTGCACTCCCTCCATGGCAAGAACATCCTTCCTCAGATAAGGTGATCAAAACTGCACACAATACTCAAGGTGTGGTCTCACCAAGGCCCTGTACAACTGCAGCAAGACATCCTTGTTCTTGTACTCGAACCCTCTCGCTACAAAGGCCAACATACCATTTGCCTTCTTAACCACCTGCTGCACCTGCATGCTTGCCTTCAGTGACTGGTGTATAAGGACACCCAGGTCTCATTGCACTTCCCCTTCTCCCAATCTATTGCCATTCAGATAATAATCTGCCTTCCTGTTTTTGCCACCAAAGTGGATAACCTCACATTTATCCACATTATACTTCATCTGCCATGTTTCTGCCTAATCACCCAACCTGTCCAAATCATACTGGAGTTTCTCGGCATCCTCCTCACAACACACACGCCCACCCAGTTTTGTGCCGTCTGCAAACTTGGAGATATTACATCGAGTTCCCTCGTCTAGATCATTTATATATATTGTGAATAGCTGGGGTCCTAGGACCGACCCCTACGGTTCCCCACTAGTCACTGCCTGCCACTCGAAAAAAGAGCCGTTTATTCCAACTCTTTGCTTTCTGTCTGCCAACCAGTTCTTTATCCAAGTCAGTACCTTACCCCCAATCCCATGTGCTTTAACTTTACACGCTAATCTCTTATGCAAGACATTATCGAAAGCCTTCTGAAAGTCCAAATACACCACATCCACTGGTTCTCCCTTATCTATTCTACCAGTTACATCCTCAAAAAATTCCAGTCGATTAGTCAAGCACGATTTTCCTTTTGTAAATCCATGTTGACTTTGTCCGATCCTGTCACTGTTTTCCAAGTGCTCTGTTATTACATCTTTTATAATGGATTCTAGCATTTTCCCCAGTACCGATGTCAGGCTTACCGGTCTATAATTCCCTGTTTTCTCTCTACCACCTTTTTTGAATAGTGGGGTAACATTAGCTACCCTCCAATCCATGGGAACTGTTCCAGAGTCTATCAAATTTTGGAAGTCGACCAGCAATGCATCTACTATTTCTAGGGCCACTTCCTTAGTTACCCTAGGATGTAGATTATCAGGCCCTGGGGATTTATTGGCCTTCAATCCCATCAATTTCCCTAACACCATTTCCCTATGAATACTGATTTCTTTCAGTTCCTCCCTTTCATTAGACCCTATGTTCCCCGACATCTCTGGGATGTTATTTGTGTCCTCCTTTGTGAAGACAGAACCAAAGTATGTATTTAATTGGTCTGCCATTTCTTTGTTCCCCATTATAAATTCCCCTGATTCTGACTGCAAGGGACCTACGCTTGACTTCACCAATCTTTTTCTCTTCACATATCTATAAAAGCTTTTCCAGTCAGTTTTTATGTTCCCTACAAGCTTACTCTCATACTTTATTTCCCCCTTCTTAATTAATCCCTTTGCTGAATCCTAAACTGCTCCCAATCCTCAGGTTTACTGCTTTATCTGGCCAATTTATATGTCTTCTCCTTGGATCTTATGCCATCCCTAATTTCCCTTGTTAGCCACGGTTGAGTCACCTTTTTTGATTTATTTTTATGCCAAACAGGGATGAACAAATTCTGTAGTACATCCATGCGATCTTTGAATGTTTGCCATTGCCTATCCACCGTCAACCCTTTGAGTAACATTCCCCAATCAATCCTACCCAACTCGTGCCTCATACCATCATAGTTTCCTTTATTTAATTCAGGAGCCTAGTCTCTGAGTCAACTACTTCACTCTCCATCTTAATGAAGAATTCTATTATATTATGATCGCTCTGACCCAAGGGGCCTTGCACAACAAGATTGCTAATTAATCCTTTCTCATTACATAATACCCAGTCTAAGATGGCCTGATCTCTAGTTGGTTCCTCGACATATTGGTCCAGGAAATCATCTCGTATACACTCCATGAATTCCTCCTCCACAGTATTTTTACTAATTTGGTTAGCCCAATCTATATGTAGATTAAAGTCACCCCTGATAACTGCTGTGCCCTTATTGCACACATCTCTAATTTCATCATTTAATGCCATCCCCATCCTCCGCATTACAGTTTGGAGTTCTGTATTCCACTCCCACTAACATTTTCTGCCCCTTGGTATTTCTCAGTTCTACCCATACAGATTCCACATCATCAGAGCTAATATCCTTCCTTTCAATTGTGTTAATCCCCTCTTTAACCAGCAGTGCTACCCCACCTCCTTTTCCTTTTTGCCTATCTTTCCTGAATATTTAGTACCCCTGGATGTTGAGTTCCCAGCCTTGGTCACCCTGGAGCCATGTTTCCCTAATACCAATCATATCATATCCATTTACCTCTATTTGCGTAGCTAATTCATCCACCTTATTACAAATGCTCCTTGCATTTAGACACAAGGGGGGAAAAATTCAATTGGTAGCGCCTCCCGTTAGCGCCTTAAGAGGGCGCTAAGTGGGGCGCAAAGTAACTAGCGCTCGGGCGCGGCAATATCTGCGCCTCTCGCAAAATTGACCGGTCATTTTGCTAAACAATACCGCCCGAACTCCTGCGAACGCAGATCTTGACGTGATTCGAGAGCGCAACGCTCTTGTGACGCCCCGGACCAGAAATTGAGTGGTGCCCCCTTCCTTTCTGCCTGGCACAACCAACGACAGGTTGACTGGAACGCTTCCCAGTCACTGTGGGGCTGGGGGGGGCGCTATTTAAAGGAAGCCTCTTCTTGGCTTTTGTGTGGTAGTCATTTTTGCACCCTCGTTCTGAGAGAGAGAGAGAGATTTTGAGAGCGACAAAGAGAGACCTCTGCATTGAGTTAATGCTGTCTGAGGTAGTTTTGGCTAATGACCATAACTTTGCAGGTACTTTGCTTTTTGACCTTCATAACTTAGATTGCCTAGATACTATGGGGGCTGCAATGGATGGGAACGTCGTCCTTCTCCATCACATTCGGAGGGCACAGAGACGCAGAGAGAGAGTGGCAATCATGGCCAGACAGAGGAGGGCCAACAGGCCTCTGTACAGGAGACCTTACCCTCCCAGTGTTTTTCGCCAACAGTTGTCCTACATTAATATGTCTGAGGAGCATTGTTTGCGAAGGCTGCGCTGTAAGGGGTTTTCCTTGAGAGGTTTCCCTGAGGTTTCTCTCTCTAGAGGCCTCTCTCTCTTACACAGTAAAACCTTGAGTGGTTCGACCCACTCGCCCCTTAGATTCTATACTCTGGACTTTGGGGCAGGAACTACAATGTAGAGAAAACTCTTGTAGAACAAGTTTGATGAAACAAAATGAAATTTTATTGCATAAGGAAAATTATCAAATCAAATGCAAGCAGATAAGGGAGTACATGGGAGGGAAAAACACAAAACAAATCATAACGACACAGTACTAACTAAGGCAAATACAGGCATCTTATACTCTACAAAGATCATCATGAAATAAGGAAACACACGGAACATCGAGGGACAACTCATGTTAATTGTACCCTTAAATCCACCCCCTCATTAAAGCTATCTAGATCTGATTGTGAAGGGCCAGAAACATGCTCACCAATCCCACTAGGAAGTGCAAGGTTTTGAAATCAAGTCTGTGTTTGGTCCTTTCAGGCGTTTCGTCTCCACGTGGATCGTGGAGCCCCTGTGAGCTGCGCCACACCTCTCTCCTGAGGAGGGGGTCGGGGGCGGCTGGACACCGGCGGGCCTGGATGTCAGCGGGGTCGAGGATCGTCGGCTCGACCCTGGTTAGAGGAGCCTTGGGCTGGCTCCCATCGCTTCTTCAGTTTCCTTTTATCTCTTCTCCCGAGCCGGGGTGGCTGGAAGGTTTCTTCTCTTGGGGTTTTTATTTTTTTGTTTCTTCTCCCAAGTTGGGTCGATGGCCTCTCGTTCCGGCAATGGCCCGGGGATGGTCGATGATCTCCCGATGTGTTTCCCCGGGGCGGGCCGCCGGCTTCGAGACGGCCTTCTCGATGTTGGCCTTCTTCTTCCTCCTGCGAGTGCCTGCATCTTCTTCTGGCTGTGATTCAAACTCTCGTTCTCTCTGTCTCCAAGCTTCTTTTCAGTGTTCCCGCTTGCCCCAACTGCCGAAAAGTCTCTCCAGATTTACCTTTCCTCCAGAAACTTCCGTCTCCCGCCCAAAATCAGGTTAGTCTTTGTTTTACTTTTGGCGGGCTGGGAGCACAGTGGGGTAGTTATTATATTTTAAAATGTCTTAAACGGCCGGTAAAGGCCCATCTCTGGTCTGGAATTACCTCCATTGTTTTTAATGTCCTGCTGATCTCGTTATCTAGTCCTGGGTGCTGTTCTCATGAATATGAAATTGTCCCCTTTTGTCTGGGGCAACATTTTGATGGCCTCTGTCTCCAGGCTGACCTTGACTGGATCTGCATCTAATCCATATGCATACTTGTGGGTCTGGTTTCGTTCTCTCAGAAACGGCTTCCAGAACTTGTAGGTTGAATCCACAAAGCTGTCTGAGGTTGCGCAGGAACCATTTTAAAGTGTCCCAATAAGCTGGTCACATGGTATGGTGGCCATTTTGTATGCCCCTTTTTCTGGGCTTCTTTTAAAACAGTCTTTAAAATCATGGCCTCTTCTGCCATTTGACCCTTATTAACACAAAGTCCAATTTTGCAAATTCTACACTCCCCCCTGATGATACTGAAACTTGCTTGAAGTATCATAATTCTGGGTGAGCAAAATTTTCTGACCTTCCACAATCTAACCATCCCCAGTATTTACCTATCTATGACCCCACGACACATGCAATTCCCATTTCAGAAAAATCTAGTGTACATTGAGGATCTATAGATGGCAATACCTTAGAGTTAACATCTAACAACTTACTTCCAGGCATGGAGGGGGTCCTTATACCCCTACATCACCTAGTATATACACATTACCTTCTAATAATAACATCACATCTAATTCAAATGCAATAATAAAATAAAATACACACACGAAAAATTCAAAACGCACATGAATACATAGCAACAATAATACAGAGGAGGGAGGGAAAACTTTAAATTTATACAAAGCAGCAAAAAATCTAAACGGGTGTCTCTTCTTCTACCCGCACATAATGCTCCCTCCATTCCCCTCTATTCTCATACTTTTGTGAATGTTTGACCCTTTTACAGTGTACAAACAGTAAATAAACTACAATGACAACCTGACACACTACAAGAATGTAGGAGGCTATCCTAATCCAGGAGGGGACTTCTATATTAGTGAACAGGTCCCACCACGGTGGGGTCACTATATCCAATATGTCTGCCCCTATCTCTAAAGTCTTCTGCTCCAGTGTGTAGAAGTGTTTCTGTGAAACAACAATGGCTTTTAATATCTTGGTGAGGTGTTCAGGGAGAGGGGGAATGATAGATCCAAAATGTGCAACGAATCGTTACAGATCAGTGAAATTCTCTTTCACAGTGATGTGAACAGTAGAAGGTTCAGGAATGGGGACAATTCACTCTTGGGCCACTTGAACTTCTGCCCTGGGCTTGAAACAGAAGCTGCTGTCACTAACCGGACACCAACCGTGCTGTCCATGCTGGTAGTGGGACACTGCAGTGGTGACACAGTATGTCCCACCTCCTATATATGCCACCTGCGGGGGCACATGGCCTTGTGCCATTGCCTCCGTGGTGCAATTTATAGGCTTTGCGCCAGCAGTTCTGAACCCGCACTGTGGTTTTGAATGGGCATTCAAGTGCTGGGGACACAGGATGATGTGTGCTCCCCGGCTCCGGCAGCCCGAGAGGCCAGTACCCATCATTGCATGCTCCCATCGAATGACGTAAGGTGGGACCCCTGTGTAGCGAATGTGCGCACCCCCTGAATGACTCCAATGTTCTCCACCCTGTATACCGGGGCGGGTTTAGCTGTCTTTCCCATCACCGGCATTCTTACCACTATACCCATAATGGTTTGATTAGACCGTCCACAGTCCACTGGGACTGGGTAGGCCTCTGAAGCTAGTCTGAGCTGGCACGGACTCAATGCATTCTCAAAAGGGTGGAGGGCTGCGAGGTGCTTGTTGCTGATCCAGGAGGGGACTAAACCTTGCTTTAAATCCTCCAGATTGCTGCGGCCCTCGCCCAGTAACCACGCCCCATATAGCACACAAGCTTCGTTCTGCGCAGCCTGATCGGACGCATTCCGATCCTCCCTAATGAGAGCATTTACCATTCTGGCGTGTTTCTCCAGCTCAGCTATAATCTCTTTTAAGTGTAGTGTCATGGCCTGGTCCTCATGTAACTCAGAACCCACTACCTTGTTCTCATCAGTCAGTATCTTTCTTAGCTGTGTTTTTAAACCATTAATCTGGGTTTGCAGCTCCACGTCATCCAGTGTGTTGATGACGGAAGTTCCTGTGTTAAAAGCTGTGAAAATATCATTTACTGCACCCCTTCTTTGTCTCCCTACTCTGTCCAGGACCTCATCTGGTGTGGTGTACAATTTGGCTCTGTCGACATCGGCAAATTCGAATTCGTAAAACTGTTTAAACATGTTTGTTAACAGGACCTGGTATAATTGCTCCGTTTCCTTGGGGCAACACGCTGGCAATCGTACCTCGGTAAGGTTTAAAATCACCAAAGCCACCACGTAGTGGACCCCTTGGTACAGTACCTGACCTGTGGGTACCAATACCAATCCGTTCCCGGGTCCCTTTGTCGTGGTGGGGCACCCTTCCTTGAGGGCTTTAGCTACTGGAACTGTGGGCAGGGGCTTGCGGGGTCGGGTGATGAGCTCCGTGGCGTTTACTGGGATCTGAGAGTATGGGACTCTGCACGCCCATGTGCTGACGTCCCACCTCATTCCCTGTCCAGCATCCTGCCACTGTCGTTGGAAAAAGATGGCGACGCCTGTGGGGCAAGCGCGTTCTGAACCCCACATACAGATGTAGATCCCCTCATCTGGTTCCCACCATTTGTCCCAACAGACACTCAACCCCCCGTAAGTTCCCGTTATTGTCCGATGGGTGTTATTACCCAATCTCTCCCATTCCACCGTTGAATTCTTCATGGTGCTGCTTAACTTGCGCAGCCACCACCAACGGTCCAAAGGTACATGTCCGTGGCAAACAAGGCAAATCTTCTTGCCCACGGTGACGCTGATCCTGGGTGCAATGATCCGCACCCTGGGGCACATCAGAGACGTTTCTCTGTACGCGAACCCCGTCTGGCTGGAGTATTCAGTACAGTTCGACCCCAGCCACCCTGGCCATCTCCCTTCATGGAAGTAGGCAGCAGTCTCTTCAGCATCCCGTGAGCCAGTTCCGTCAGTCGCGATGGGGCCTCTATTTCCAGAGCACCCATAGATCGTGGAGTCCTTGATGCGGCCCCGATAGGCCCAGCTCCATCCGAGCATCACGAACGCGACGAGGATCCCTCTCATCTTTCTCCTGGTTCCTGCAATAAATCAAACAATATAGCCAGGCTCCTGAGAGATTCTGGCTTAGGTGACGGCATGATCGGGTCTTTCGACCTCGATCCAAAAACACACACACACTGGGCAGATTTAAAACTACTTAAACTCGAATCCCCTTAATATTTACACACCTTAAACTTAAACCTAAACTTATGTACAGCGCCGCCCATCCCCGGGCGGCTTGCCTAATCCCTGATTGGACTGCAGCTCGCCGCTCCCTGTGGCGGGGCTGCAGTGATCTGTGGCTCGGGTTCCCGGCAGCCTTTTGCTGTTAATTGGGGACTGTGTTTTTTCATGGATTTCTGAAGTCGGCGTCTACTGGGAGCGGGGGAATCGGGCCAAGGTTTTACAGGCTGAGGCGTTCGAGTCGACCTGCGAAAAGGTACTTTGGGCGTGGCTCCCTTAGCGAGTGGACCTTCGGGTGGGACATTAGCTCTCACAGCCCGTGGCTCTTCCACGACTGTGGGCTTCGGCTCCCTTCCCTCAGGCTCCGCCCCTTTGGGATTTGAGCAGGCTCCCTTGGCGAGTGGACCTTCGGGTGGGACTTCAGCTCTCACAGCCCGTGGCTCTTCCACGACTGTAGGCTTCCACTCTCTCCCCTCAGGCTCCACCCCTTCGGGAATTGGGCCTGTGGCAGACGGCTTCTCCTCACCTGTCCCTACAGGTGGAGAATCTCTGCCCCCAATTTCTACCTCCCCCACGCTCGAGTCGAGGGCGGGATCTCCGTCCTCTGACTCCACCTCCTCCCGAATCGTGTCGAGGGCGGGACCTTGTTGTTCGGGCCCCTCCTCGTCCGAGTCCCAGGCCATCGGAGAAGGCTCGCCCCAGGTGGGCGGGACCTCTTCTCCTTCCAAGCATGCTACAATGCCAGCTTGTGTGGTCTGTGACTCATCGCGCACCTCAGGCTGAGGATCTTTATCCTCAGACCTGGCTTCGGTTGCTGATGTTCTCGCGCCTGGTTTAAACAGTTTGCACCGCTTCATGAGAAACCACTTGTTGTGTCGGGACACCTCCATGGTGCGAGTGGCGTAGACTGGTGGATTTTCCACCGATTCCAGTCTATCCTCCTGATCTACGGTCCTCTCGCCAGCACATAGGGTTAGACCCCAAAATTTTACTTCTCGCTGGCCAACCCGCGCCATCGTAGGGGTTTCCTTAACACTCTCTATCTCCTTCACATTCGTACGCGCTCCCCAGAGACAATGATTTCTTAGGTCCACGTGGATCCCGTGGGCTACCAAGAAATCAGGCCCCAGGACTCCCGTTCCACTTCCCACCTCTCATTTCATTAGGGTACACTTCCATGTGGTGCGGAGTGGTCCTAAACGAATGGAGATGGGAAGGGAATGTGCGCCAGCCTGTTCTTCGCCCATGAAGCCCGACAGAAGGTATGGGACCCCGGTGGACAGAGGCGAGGCGGTGGGGTTAGCTGCGTGGATTACGGTGCACGATGCTCCCGTATCCAACAGATAGGTTCCCTTCACCTCCTCCACCTCCATCTCCATGAGGGGTCGTCTCCATACATCATATCGCAGCGCACACAGGTAGACGGGCTACGCCGACTCTAGTCACTTGGGTACAATGGTCGGAGTCTCGGGAGCGACAAGGCCTGTGGTGACAGCTATTTTCCCCTGCGAAGTCATCAGAGACCGCATTGTCTCTATGATCGATTCAATCGCAGCGGGATTCATAACCGCACCAGCTCCTTGTGCTGGGGCAGGAGCTACGGCTTGGGTTTGGGCTGGTGCTGGGGCAGCGGTCTGGGCTTGGGCTTGGGCTGCGGGGAATCTCCCTTTATTATCCTTCCACGGATTTCTACAGTCCTTGCGCCAATGTCCATCCTTCCCACACCCGTAGCAATTGAGCTTGGCTTGGACAGGGCGATTCCCCTCCTGACGCCACTCCTTCTGACTTGGGGCTGCGGGTTTTGCCTCATGCACCTTTCCCTTTTGGGGAGGTGTTTCCTGACCTCTACAATTCTTGTACGCTACATTAAGCTGATGGAGTACTGTCTCCTCTGTGGCACCGGGACCTTGGAGATCAAACCATGACCTGGCTAGGGCCCGTATCTCTGGCAAGCTGTTGGTAACCAAGCAACGGAGCCAATGAACCCGCTGTTCGTTGCTCATTAGAGCCCGCTCAGGCATACCCGGAGAGCTGCGTCGATATACTGGCCACAGCCTTTCTGCGAAAACCCGTGGGGGTTCTCCAGATAGCTGCACGGTCCCTTCTACACGGTCGAACGGACTACCGTCGTCCACTCCCATTACTTCTAAAACTTCCTCCCTGAGATCCGCATACCCTTTCCGTCCCCTCTTGCCATCCTCTGCGAGGCACTGAAGGATTGTGGAATCCAGGGAGAAAAGCAACAGTTTGACCTGTTCCTGATCATCACAGTCATTGATGGCTGCTGTTTCCTCTATCTCCCTGAAATGAATCGAGGGATCTCCCTTTACTGTGAGTCGTGTGAGGTGGCTCACCATGGACCTTAATTGCGGGCCAGCGTAGGGCACCATGAGCTGGTTCTGGTGGGGTCCGATACTGCCATCGGCAGCATTGGGACCGAACCTCTGGTGCCGAGCGGGACACATCGGTGCCGGTCCCGGCTTTGCTACCAGTGGTTCTTCCTCACACTCCACCTCGGCTACCTCCTCTTTCACTACCCCCTGTTTTTCCGACCAAGTCTCACTATAGCTCGGCGGTGCTGAAGGCTCGGTGGCTGGTACCACAATTACCTCAGCTGGAATCAGCTGTTTTGATTCCTTTAAAAAGTCCATGTGACTGGCTTTCGGGTTGACGAGACACACCATGCTTTTTGCCTTTACCAGGGCCATTCTTAGGTCCTCTATGGTCTTTTGGCAGGGGCCATGGTCCGTGCTCTCAAACCCATGCTTGAGGGCTGGCTTGTAAGCTGCCTTAACCTCCACTACTCTCTCCTCCTGTGCTCTTAGCTATTGTGCGAGGCGGGCGCTTTTCTCCCGTATCCTCGTTTCATTAATCTTTGCCTCAGTAACCTGGCACTCCTGGTACTCTATCCTAGCCTGATGTTGACTAGCTACCACTTGGCGTTCCTGATTCAGCACGTGAAGCGCTGTGATGAGTTTTTCCCCACCCATGGCCTTTTCCTCTATCTCTGCTGCCTGGGTTGTGATCTTGGCTGCCTGTGCTGCAACGACCCGGTCCAAGATCTGGACCTGCTTCTTGTAACACATCAGCCACACTGCCTTCTCCACTGACTTCTTATGCTCTTTGCTCTCTGTCCACCTGATGGCTGCGTCCACCGGACGCCCATCCAGCAAGAGATCGGAAATCCACTTGCCAAGGACATAATCCGCTATCCTCTCATCCATTGCATTTCAACGATTCAAACTTGGATCTACCACATTGCAATCCTGCTTCCAGAGTCCAGCCGCGGTCGCCATTTTCTGTAAGGGGTTTTCCTTGAGAGGTTTCCCTGAGGTTTCTCTCTCTAGAGGCCTCTCTCTCTTACACAGTAAAACCTTGAGTGGTTCGACCCACTCGCCACTTAGATTCTATACTCTGGACTTTGGGGCAGGAACTACAATGTAGAGAAAACTCTTGTAGACCAAGTTTGATGAAACAAAATGAAATTTTATTGCATAAGGAAAATTATCAAATCAAATGCAAGCAGATAAGGGAGTACATGGGAGGGAAAAACACACAAACAAATCATAATGACACAGTACTAACTAAGGCAAATACAGGCATCTTATACTCTACAAAGATCATCATGAAATAAGGAAACACACGGAACATCGAGGGCAACAACTCATGTTAATTGTACCCTTAAATCCACCCCCTTATTAAACCTATCTAGATCTGATTGTGAAGGGCCAGAAACATGCTCACCAATCCCACTAGGACGTGCAAGGTTTTGAAATCGAGGCTCTGTTTGGTCCTTTCAGGCGTTTCGTCTCCACGTGGATCGTGGAGCCCCTGCGAGCTGCGCCACACCTCTCTCCTGAGGTGGGGGTCGGGGGCGGCTGGACACCGGCGGGCCTGGATGTCAGCAGGGTCGAGGATCGTCGGCTCGACCCTGGTTAGAGGAGCCTTGGGCTGGCTCCCATCGCTTCTTCAGTTTCCTTTTATCTCTTCTCCCGAGCCGGGGTGGCTGGAAGTTTTCTTCTCTTGGGGTTTTTATTTATTTGTTTCTTCTCCCAAGTTGGGTCGATGGCCTCTCGTTCCGGCAACGGCCCAGGGATGGCCGATGATCTCCCGATGTGTTTCCCCGGGGCAGGCCGCCGGCTTCGAGACAGCCTTCTCGATGTTGGCCTTCTTCTTCCTCCTGCGAGTGCCTGCATCTTCTTCTGGCTGTGATTCAAACTCTCGTTCTCTCCAGCTCTCTCTGTCTCCAAGCTTCTTTTCAGTGTTCCCGCTTGCCCCAACTGCCGAAAAGTCTCTCCAGATTTACCTTTCCTCCAGAAACTTCCGTCTCCCGCCCAAAATCAGGTTAGTCTTTGTTTTACTTTTGGCGGGCTGGGAGCACAGTGGGGTAGTTATTATATTTTAAAATGTCTTAAACGGCCGGTAAAGGCCCATCTCTGGTCTGGAATTACCTCCATTGTTTTTAATGTCCTGCTGATCTCGTTATCTAGTCCTGGGTGCTGTTCTCATGAATATGAAATTGTCCCCTTTTGTCTGGGTCAACATTTTGATGGCCTCTGTCTTAGATCTTGACTGGATCTGCATCTAATCCATATGCATACTTGTGGGTCTGGTTTCGTTCTCTCAGAAACGGCTTCCAGAACTTGCTGTAGGTTGAATCCACAAAGCTGTCTGAGGTTGCGCAGGAACCATTTTAAAGTGTCCCAATAAGCTGGTCACATGGTATGGTGGCCATTTTGTATGCCACTTTTTCTGGGCTTCTTTTAAAACAGTCTTTAAAATCATGGCCTCTTCTGCCATTTGACCCTTATTAATACAAAGTCCAATTTTGCGAATCCTACAGCGCTTCAGCAAGGAGGTGGTCACTGAGCTCTGCCACCTGCTTCAGCCAGATCTGCAGCCTCAACTGAGGAGCAGGACGTCTCTGTCAGTGGCAGTGAAGGTAACAGTGGCTCTCAACTTTTATGCCAACGGCTCCTTTCAATCAGCTACTGGGGACATCGCCAATATCTCCCAGCTCCCGGTGCATTGCTGGATCTGTCAGGTAACAAATGCCCTCTTTAAAAGGAGACGAGAGTACATCTCTTTCCACATGACCCCGGACAAGCAGCAGGAACGTGCAACGGGCTTTGCGATGATAGCGGGCTTCCCCATGGTGCAGGGCGCCATTGACTGCATGCATGTGGCTTTGCGTGCGCCGCAAGAGAAATCCGAGGATTTCCACAACGGAAAGGGCTTCCATTCCTTAAACGTCCAGTTGGTCTGTGACCACAGACAGCTGATACTCGCTGTCAATGCCCACTGTCCTGGCAGCAGCCACGATGCCTTCATCCTGCGCCAGACTTCTGTGGCAGACCTTTTCCAGGCACCGCATCACCCAGGAGGTTGGCTTTTCGGGGACAAGGGATATCCTCTGTGTACCTGGCTGATGACACCACTCCGTTCGCCCAGCACCCCTGCTGAGCTACGATACAACGAGAGCCATCAAGCTCCCAGGAACATCATCGAGCACACAATCGGCATGCTCAAGCAGTGGTTCCGCTGTCTGGACCATTCTGAAGGAGCCCTTCAGTACTCGCCTGTGTGAGTCTCCCACTTCGTTGTTGTGTGCTGCATGCTGCATAACCTTGCAATCCTCAGGACCCAGCCAATGCCACTAGGCATTGGATCACCAGCAGAGGAGGAAGAGGAAGAGGACGAGGAAGATGAGGAGGATGATCATCAGCAGCACCAAGGCGGGAGGGAGGCACACAATGTACAAAGTGGAAGGGCCGTCCGTCAAAGGCTCATAGCAAGTCGCTTCTAGGCCCCCTCTGAGGAAATGGCTTCTGCCATTCAAACAACCTGAAAGAAACCATCCCGCAACCCCTAAGCCGATAAAGGCAACAATGATTGCAAAGACCAAACATGTACATTTTGAATACAGACACTTCTTTATTTGACAAACTCTGTGTGTCTCATTTCCGCATGACAAACTAATAGAAAGAAACACAAAAAAAAGCAGTAATTAACATAACTGGAGACAATGTCCAAAACAGTTACAAAAATTTGACCACGAACCTCGGCCTTCAATAAAACAATGAACAACATTTTGTCACACCTCCTACTTTTTGCCCTTCAAGGGTGATCTTCTTCCCTTGCGAAATTCCCCCCTTCCCACCCTGCAGCTCTTCCGTAATGGGACCCCAGTGGCTGAAGCAAGGCTGGGGGAAGATTGTCACAAACTGAGACTGCAGATGCCCTTGAAGGATTGCCTGGACCAGCTCTGGGCCTGGAGGGCCTGGCTGCTGACTGCACCAACTCTGCATGGGCAGCAGCAGCCTGTCCTACAAGTGGTGGCAACTGCAGTGGAGAAGTGCCAGTGGTGGCAGCAGGAATGCTGTCACCTTGAGGGAGGACTGCAACTCCCTGCTCAACCAACACACTGGCACTCCCACGGGGCAGCACTTCAGCATCCGGAGCAATCTGATGGAGCACAGATTGCTGGCCTGCTGTGGCGTGGTGAGAGCCCTGGGGAAATGTACCCGATCCAGCAAGGGTGGCAGCAGTCAGTGCTCGCGTGGCCTCAATCTGCGTCTGCATGAGACCAGACACTGACTTCATTGCAGCACTAAGCATTTGTGTGGCAGCCGCCTGTGCTACACTGAAGTGCTCCACACTCCTTGCCAGTGATTCAATGGATTCGGGCACCCTTGCCACTGCAGCCATGAACTCAGTGTGCCTGTGCTCTGCCTGGGCGCTCATTTCAGCAAGGACCCGCTCCTCCTCTGCGTCCAGTGCAGCAGGACTCGAAGCCATACTCTCCCTCCGGGGATAAGGCCCCCGAGCTTCCCTACCCCCATCGCGTTGCTGCAGCCCGCTGGGTCCTGGAGCTTCACCCTCATCATAGAAACATAGAAACATAGAAGATAAGAGCAGGAGTAGGCCATTCGGCCCCTCGAGCCTGCTCCACCATTCAATGAGATCATGGCTGATCATCCAAATTCAGTACCCTGTCCCTGCCTTCACTCCATATCCCTTGAACCCTTTAGCCTTAAGAAATATATATAACTCCTTCTTGAATATATTGAATGAATTGGCCTCGACTGCCTTCTGTGGTAGAGAATTCCAAAGGTTCACCACTCTCTGGGTGAAGAAATTCCTCCTCATCTCTGTCCTAAATGGCTTACCCCTTAGGACCATTCCCCCCCCACCTTCCTCCTCGCCTTCAGCTTCACTCCCACTGGCAGCTTGAGGGCCCGTCTCCTCAGCTGGTGAATCACCATCTGAAAGCAGGGAGGTACAAGAGTGGCTTTAGCGTGAGGACAGGGTGGCTGCAAGGGAGGCATGAGTGCAGCGATTTAGTGATTTGGATTGAAAGTGTCAAAGGCTGCTGTTGTGAGGAACAAGTGGAAGGAGAGAGGACAAAAAGGTGCTGACCTTACCATTGCTGTCCAGAACGGGGTCGGCCTCTCCAGTGGCAACGGGACCAATCAACCGGCTTGCCACAATCCTGTGGGCGCGCTCCTCAAGATCACTGAGGGGTTGCAGCTGAGGCCGCCCTCCACCGGTCCATTGCTGCTGTCTCCTATTATGAGACAGCTTGGCCTGCAAGAAAAAGGATGGCGTCTGAGTAAATATACAGCCATGGTCTTGCCTGAAATGCCTCCCATAGTTGAATAGCCCTTACTGTATGCAGCCATGGTCTTGCCTGAAATGCCTGCCATAGTTGAATAGCCCTTACTGTATGCAGCCATGGTCTTGCCTGAAATGTCTCCCATAGTTGAATAGCCTTTACTGTATGCAAAGTGTGGAATGTGCGTGTGTGTTTGATGAAAGGGCCATAGGTGTTGGATGAGTGTTGGGCATTGGGGCTTTTAAGACCCTCTGGCCATAAAGTGAGGTTGAGATGGAGGGATGGAGAGGTTTTGAAAAAATGGCACTCACTCTGACGACCCGAGTGAGGTCGTTGAACTTTTTCTTACATTGGATATGGGTCCTAGGCACCATGCTGCTTGAGGAGACTCTCTGAGCCATCTCCCTCCACACTCTTCTGTACTCGCGTGGCAAAGGCCTCCTGCTACTCTCTGGGTACAGAATGGATCTTCTGCGCTTCACCGCACCAACCAGAGCCTCCAAGGCCCGCTCGCAGAAGTGCTGTGCTCACTCCCTGGCCCTCTCCATAGTGTTTGGCTGCTAGATTTAGCCACAGGTCTGCCCAGGCTGAGATTCAAGGCTCCAGTGAGCAGGGTGTGGCTGCAGAGCAAGATCGACCCTCCCCTTTAAGAACTGACCGGCGCCAATGTGTCTGTGTTCAATTGCTAACTGACAACACCTGCACTGCGCCCGCCCTCTGAGTTAGCGCCTTGCTCCTCGGCCTTAGCGCCTTAAGGGAGGTGTGTAGCGCCTGATTTAGTGCTCCAATCACCTCCGGGGGCGAAAGAAGCCAAGTTTGCTGTCGGAGGCGATAATTAGCGCCAGGCGCTAAATTTTGCGCACCGCCAATAATGGCGCCCCATATGGGGTGATACCGAACTTTTCCCCCAAGGCCTTCAGGCTTGTTTTTTTAACACTCTTACACCTTTTAGAATTATTATTTACTGTGGCCATGTTTGATTTAAACCATTGATTTCTCTGACTGCCACCTTTGTTTTTCTCCTTCCTTTCTTTTGCTTCTATCCTTGTTTCCCTTTCCTCTGTCTCCCTGCTCAGGTTCCCAACCCCCTGCCATTTTAGTTTAAACCCTCCCCCAGAGCACTAGCAAACACTCCCCCTAGGACATTGGTCCCGGTCCTGCCCAGGTACAAACCGCCCGGTCTGTACTGGTCCCACCTCCCCCAGAACCGGTTCCAATGTCCCAGGAATTTGAATCACTCCCCCTTGCACCATTCCTCTAGCCACGTATTCATCTGAAATA
The DNA here is from genome assembly GCF_052327205.1 of Somniosus microcephalus. NCBI lineage: Eukaryota > Metazoa > Chordata > Chondrichthyes > Squaliformes > Somniosidae > Somniosus > Somniosus microcephalus. Next base: position 68,377,325 of record NC_140995.1, on the reverse strand, counting down.
TCCTTCTATTTCTACTCTGACTAGCACGTGGCACTGGTAGCAACCCTAAGATTACTACCTTTGAGGTCCTATTTTTTAATTTACCTCCTAACTCCATATATTCAGTTTTTAGGACCTCATCCCGTTTTTTACCTATATTGTTGGTACCTAGATGCACCACGACAACTGGCTGTTCACCCTCCCCTTCCAAAATGTTCTGCAGCCATTCTGAGGCATCCTTGACCCTTGCACCAGGGAGGCAACATACCATCCTGGAGTCTTGTTTGCGGCCGCAGAAACGCCTATCTATTCCCCTTACAATAGAATCCCCTATTGCTATAGCTCTCCCACTCTTTTTCCTCCCGTCCTGTGCAGCAGAACCACCCACACTGCCAGGAAGTTGGCTGCTGTTGCCTTCCCCCGATAAGCCATCTCCCTCACCAATATCCAAAGCGGTATATCTGTTTGAGAGGGGGATAGCCACAGGGGACCCCTGCACTAACTGCCTGCGCCTACTACTCTGCCTGTTGGTCACCCATTCTCTTCCTGCATGTGCAGCCTTTACCTGCGGTGTGACCAACTCCTTAAACGTGTTATCCATGACCTGCTCAGCATCGCGAATGCCCCAGTATGTATCCGCTCGCAGCTCCAGCGCCGCAATGCGGTCTGTCAGTAGCTGCAGCTCGATACACTTCCTGCACACATGGTCGTCAGAGACACAGGAAGTGTCCCTGATTTCCCACATAGTGCAGGAGGAGCATACCACGGGGCCGAGCCCTTTAATTAATTCAAATTAAATTAAATCAAATCAATCCCATGAATTACACTACAATTAAATGATATACTTAAGGGCCCTGGTTTAGCAGCAGTCCCCACTGCACCACAAACACCCTATAAACTATAAACCACAAAATTTAAGTTTGGAAAAAAGGAGAAAGAGAGAAATACTCAACAACCAATCACTTACCTGCTTTCTGATGACGTCACACTTTGATTACTTTTTACTTCTCTCTCTCCCTCCCTCTGAGCTCGGAGATTGGTAAACCTACCCGCTCCTCGGCGCCTCTTAAATCACCGCCGCCGCCTCACACCACACAGGTCCGCCGCTGCTGTGAGGCCTACCCGCTCCTCGCCGCCTCTTAAATTACCACCGCCGCCTCACACCACACAGTTCCGCCACTGCTGTGGGGCCTACCCGCTCCTCGTCGCCTCTTAAATCACCGCCGCTGCCTCGCTCCACACAGGTCCGCCGCTGCTGTGGGGCCTACCCGCTCCTCGTCGCCTCTTAAATCACCGCCGCTGCCTCGCTCCACACAGGTCCGCCGCTGCTGTGGGGCCTACCTGCTCCTCGCCGCCTCTTAAATAACCGCCGCTGCCTCACCCAACACAGGTCCGCCGCCGCTGTGGGGCCTACCTGCTCCTCGCCGCCTCTTAAATCACCGCCGCTGCCTCGCTCCACACAGGTCCGTCGCTGCCGCCGCTGGGTTGTAGTGCTGGAGGGGTTTGCAGAGTTAGGGAGGATTGTAGGACTGGAGGAGGTTACAGAGCAAGGGTGGGTTGTAGGGCTGGAGGAAGTTACAGAGATAGAGAGGGTTGTAGGGCTGGGGGAGGTTAAAGAGATAGAGAGGGTTGCAGGGCTGGAGGAGGTTACACAGACAGGGAGAGTTGTAGGGCTGGAGGAGGTTTCAGAGAGAGGGATGGTTGTAGGGCTGGAGGAGGTTACAGAGATAGGGAGAGTTGTAGGGCTGGAGGAGGATACAGATTTGGAGGGTTGTAAGACTGGAGGAGGTTCAAGAGATATGGTGGGGTGTAGGGCTGGAAGTGGTTACTGAGAGAGGGATGGTTGTTGTAAAGTCTGTGGGTTATATGGTGAATTAATACACAGACTACAAGAGTAACTTTAACAGGACTTTACTATTCGAAGGTCAGGGCGAATCTGCCCAATAAATCCTTACACAGCACTTATATACCGGTGTGGTCACCACCGGTATTACAGTATACAGCAGCCAAGATAAAGTAGTGCAACACCTAAAATAGTTCTCTTAAAGGTGGACGGTTAAATACAATAGTTCTCTTAAAGGTAGAACGGTTACATACACTACAATCCTCCCTTTTTAGCTTACAACATACTTATTCCCCATTAAACATAACATCATAACATCTATCCAACTTCATTTAAAAACAGTTCACAGATGTAGTCTCTGCGGAAAACAGTTCACAGATGTAGTCTCTGCGGAAAACAGTTCACAGATTCAGTCTCTGCGGAAAACAGTTCACAGATTCAGTCTCTGTGGAGGCGCCTCCTGTGCTTCTTGACTCGGTCCGGACAACGCCTCGGTGGTGTAGCAGTTTCCTGTGGTGTAGTCGGTTCACTTTGCTGGAGTGACTCATCCAATAGTCCTTCACTGGACTTAACAGCTTGAACTTCCGTCACTTCTGAACCAGCATTGTTGACTTCTAAAAGCTTGAGTACCTTGGGAAGTTTTTCTACTTCCAAACTGATTTGGCTCCATTCGGGGGGACCACGTGCGTGATCTGGTAGAGGTGATAATGGTTCAGATGGGACATCTTCTTCTGTTTCGTCTTTTCCTTTCCTGCTTCTTGGAGACTCTCTGTGCTCCGCTGCCAGCCGCATGCACAGTTCCTCCTCCTCTTTCTCCTGTTGCCTTAGCAGCGCCACCATCTCCCGGTGTTTCTTAGACTTTTTGTGATTCTTCAGGGTTTGTGCACTTCGGAAGATTTCCCCACAAGCTGGGCAGAACAGGTCATCATTATATTCGGTGTCGTTCAACAGGACATGGTAATAATCGGTGTCGTCCTGAGCTAGGCCAGCGAGAGGGTCTTCTATTTCCTCCATACCCAGCTGGACGTTAGCCAGCTTTTGTTCCAAATCCAGACACCTTTCCTGAAGAGACTTCTTCATGCGTTCAGTTTCATCCAGCTTTTTCTGGGCTTCCTGCAAGTCTTTTACTAATGACCTCATTCGTGATTTCAATACTTCAACTTCATTGGGAGATTGATTGATTGTATTATTCAATCCCTCTACTGGAGCAGCTGTTTCAGCATTCTGTTGTTCAACATTGACGTGAATCAGCGTACTTTTGGCATCCAAGGTTTGCTCTGCTGCCATCTTCTCAGTCTGTGTTGCAACCTCAGCTATTCCAATAACTTTTGGGAGCTCCAAACCCCTCTCCTTTGAAGATTTAGACTCATGTCCAAATTGTTCCCATTTCAGAGTCTTGTCCCTCAGCATATGAAGGAGTTGGCTGACCGTTAACTCTTCTGACCTCATCCGTTTCCCAGTAGCTGCAGGGCTGTTTATAACCTTGCCCTGGGGCTCCTTTGCTGTTTCTACTTCGCCATCATCCGCAGCCTCCACCATTCGAATTTCCACAAATGAATCGTCCGGTGATGCTGCACCCAACTTCAGTAGAAGCTCGGAATTCATGGCGACCAACTCAGCCTTTTCTGCCTGCAATCTGCTAACAAGCGCCTTCAGTTGCTGAACATCTTGCTCCACCAGATTAGAGCACGCACCTTCAGAAACCGAATCAGCTTTGATTCGTTTGGCCTCCTTGCGCAGACGGTTTGTGTGCTCCTGCTCCCTTTTCTCCCTCAGCTGTTTCTGTTGTCTTTCCAGATTCTCCCACTCTGTGTCAAAGAACGTTTTCATTGCTTTTATCTCTTGCTCGAGACGGCAACTCAATTGTTCTAATTGCTGTTGTAATTTGAAATGGAGTTGAGTTCGAGCCCGGTGTTCCTCAGACTTGTGCATGTCTGTAAACTGGACAGACTCAGAATTCTCTGCCAAACTATGTTGTTGTTGTTCAGTGGAATTCTGTTCTGAAACTTTGTTCTCCTTTGAAGCATCAGTATTTATGCACTCCTTCGTTTTTCCAACCTTAGTCAGCAAGTCCATTTTAGACTTGTCTTTCGCACCTGGGCTGGTCTTGTCGTCATCCGTTTCAGAGTCTGAGCTGATTGTCTTCACCGAGTTCTCACTCGTTATAGCTTTTAGGTAGTGCCATTCCATGTTTATTTCCCTGATCCACTCCCGTCCCAGAAGTGGTGGACCTCCCTCAGGTAGTACATATAAATACATTCCTTGGTGTTCTTTGCCCCTGTCTCTCACCTTGACTTGTATCTTTCCCATGGGGTATACTTTATGCCCCGTGTATGTCTGCAATACGATCTTGGTATCTCTCAAGGGTATATGTGAGAATAGCTGGTTGTAATCCCTTCGATTTATGACTGATCCTGTGTCCAATTCCATTTTCACTTGGACTCCGGCTACTTTTAGTGTGACCCAGATAGTTTGTAGGTCAGCTTCCTTACTCCCATTGTGAATTCTCAGACTACCCAGTTCCTGGCCGTTCGGGTCTGAATCCGAATTCTGTTCATCTGAACTCTTCTCAGCCACCTTGTGTACCTTGCTGTACTTTTCCTGCGGTGGCTTTTTTCTGTTGTTGGTCTTCTTTCCTGACCGGCATACTTTAGCTATGTGACCAAGCTTGCCACATTTTCTACATTCCTGGTTTTTAAACCAGCATTGGTTCTGGTCGTGTGTTGTCTTCCCACAACGATAACATTTTGTTGTACCCGAAGTCATTTGATCCACGCTGAGTACCGCTGCCTTCAGCTGCATTTCCGCAGTGCCTCTCACGGCTGCTTCGTGTGATGCTGCAATAAGAACAGCCTTGTCAAGTGTAAGATCGTTCTCTTCGAGCAGTCGCTTTTGTGTTCCTTCCTTCGACAACCCGCACATGAACTTGTCTCTCAATGCCTCTGTCAGATTTTCCCCAAACTGGCAGTATTTCGCTAGTCTACGCAGTTCGACCAAGTATTCCACGTTGCTTTCCTCTTTCCGTTGCGTTCTCGCATAAAATTTGAATCGTTCCGCCAACATCAGTGGTGTGGGGTTCAAATGATCCTTCAGGACAGCAACAATGTCAGCGAAAGTCTGATCCGCCGGTTTAGCTGGTGATAGAAGATGCTTCAATAGCCCGTATGTCTTCGCCCCCATTGCGTTTAATAAGGTGAGAGCTTTATCATCATCTGCTATTTTATTGGCCTCACAATATATCTCGATGCGTTCTACGTACGTGGCCCAATCTTCCACCTCGGAATCGAAGTTGTTGATGTTACCATGCTTAGGCATCTTCACTATCTTTTTGAGAAACCACAACGAATTTGTTCGTTACTTTTTTTTCCAAAAATGGCGGTTTCCCGCGCTTGTCTTCTTCCCCGCCCACTTTCAAAATGGCGGTTTCCCACTTCTGTCTTCTTCCCCGCCTACTGGCAGCTTCCCGCGTTTCTTCCCCTGGCGGGAGGGGTAAGCTTTCCTTCGGGCGACGACCGCTGGCTTTCGGAGTTCGCAGCCTGCGCGCCGGCTTCAGTGCGTTCCTTGTTCCCTTTTCTCGGCCGGCAACCGGCGCTGGGGACAACCCGTTGGCGGCGAACAGTTCCAGCCGCTGGGCGGAATCTCGCTCGGTCTCCCTTGCTCAGTCCCGTTCCCCCTTCCCTCGGGCTCTGTCTCTCCCTCAGTGGCTTCCAATCGCACCTCCCAGCCCTCTCGCAGTCCGGTCCTTTCCTCCCCCGGCTGCGGCTGAGTTCTCCGCGGTTTTATTTATTTTTATATCTTCCCGCACCTTACGATCCCGGTCGCAGCACCTCGTGGCCTCGGTAGCTGCCCGGCCTTTGTCGCCGGTCGTGGTCTAGCTGTCTCACGACGCTGTTGCGTCTCCCAGCCCGCTTGTAGCCCGGTCTCTCACACCGGCTGCATTCCCGCTTGTAGCCCGGTCTCTGACACCGGCTGCGTTCCCGCTTGTACCGCGGCTTCCGTGCCCTACGCTGCCCCAGTCTCAGCGCCTCTGGGCCCGACTTCTGTCCGGCTCCTTTCTCCCGACCGTGGTCGAGTTCACCGCCCTTATCCTCCGTTTCTTTTTATTTTCCCCCTACTCACAGTCAACATGGCCGACTTGCTTCTCTTGGCTGATCGGCTCACTCACCGCCGTGGCAGAAGGGACAATAACAGCCTGTTGCTGATGGAAGGCTTCGTGTCTGAATCCTTCCTTCTTCCTTGCTCTGCAGACTCGAGTCTTCTCTCAGCAGAACGACGAGGGCGGGTGCCTCTTCTCGACGCTCGTTAACTGCTTCGGGTGTGTCGCTGCCGCAGGGTAAGATCGAACCCGTCGCCACTGTAAAGTCTGTGGGTTATATGGTGAATTAATACACAGACTACAAGAGTAACTTTAACAGGACTTTACTATTCGAAGGTCAGGGCGAATCTGCCCAATAATCCTTACACAGCACTTATATACCGGTGTGGTCACCACCGGTATTACAGTATACAGCAGCCAAGATAAAGTAGTGCAACACCTAAAATAGTTCTCTTAAAGGTGGACGGTTACATACACTAGTTCTCTTAAAGGTAGAACGGTTACATACACTACAGTTGTAGGGGTCAAGGAGGTTACAGAGAGACGAAGGGATATAGGGCTGGAGGAGCTTATAGAGATGGAGGGTTGTAAGGCTGGAGGAGGTTCAAGTGATAGGGAGGGTTGTAGGGCTGGAGGAGGTTACAGAGATATTGAGCTTTGTAGTGCTGGAGGAGGATACAGAGACAGGGAGATTTGGAGTGCTGGAGGCGGTTACAGAGAGAGGGATGGTTCTAATGCTGGAGGGGGTTACAGAGAAAGGGAGTGTTGCAGTGCTGGAGGAGGTTACGAGATAGGGAGGGTTGTAGGGCTGGAGGAGGTTACAGAGATATTGAGGCTTGTAGTGCTGGAGGAGGTTACAAAGATAGGGAGGGTTGTAATGCTGGAGGCGGCTACAGAGAGAGGGTGGGTTGTAGGGCTGGAAGAGGTTCCAGAGATAGGGAGGGTTGTAGGGCTGGAGGAGGTTTCAGAGAGAGGCAAGGTGGTACAGCTGGAGGAGCTTCCAGAGAGAGGGGGGTTTTAGGGCTGGATGAGGTTAAAGAGATAGTGAGGCTTGTAGTGGTAGAGGAGGTTACTGTGATAGGGAGGAGTGTAGGGCTGGAGGTGGATACAGAAACAGGGAGATTTGGAGGGCTGGAGGAGGTTACAGAGAGAGGGACGGTTGTAATGCTATAGGAGGTAACAGAGACAGGGAGGTTTGGAGGGCTGGACGATGTTACAGATATAGGGAGAGTTGTAGGGCTGGAGGAGGTTACAGAGAGAGGGAGGGTTGTAGGGCTGGAGGAGGTTACAGGGATAGGGTGGGTTGCTGGGCTGGAGGAGCATAGAGAGACCTGGAGTGTTTTAGGGCTGGAGTAGGATATAGAGTTAGGGAGGGTTGTAGGGCTGGAGGAGGTTAAAGAGATAGGTAGGGTTATGGGGCTGGAGGAGGTTACAGGGACAGGGAGAGTTGTAGGGCTGCAGGAGGTTACGGAGAGAGGGATGGTTGTAGGGCTTGAGGAGGTTACAGAGAGAAGGGAAGTTGTAAAGCTGGAGGATGTTTCAGAGATAGTGAGGCTTGTAGAGCTGGAGGAGGTTACAGTGATAGGGAGGGTTGCAGGGCCGGAGGTGGATGCAGAGACAGGGAGGTTTGGAGGAATGGAGGAGGCTACACAGTTAGGGAGAGTTGTAGGGCTGGAGGAGGTTACAGAGAGAGGGTGGGTTGTAGGGATGGAGGAGGATACAGAGACAGGGAGGATTGTAGGTCTGGAGGAGGTTACAGAGTGAGGAAGGATTATAATGCTGGAGTAGGTTACAGAGTGAGGGAGTGTTTTTGGGCTGGATGAGGTTACAGCGATAGGGAGGGTTGTAGTGATCGATGAGAATACAGAGACAGGGAGGGTTGTTGGGCTGGAGGAGGGTACAGAGATGGAGATTTGTAGGGCTGGAGCAGGTTACAGGGAAAAACATAGAGATAGGAACAGGAGTAGGCCATTCGGCCCTTCGAGCCTGCTCCGCCATTCAATGAGATCATGGCTGATCTTCATCTGAGATCTTAGCTGATCTTACCAGTTCAGTACCCCGTCCCCGCCTTTTCTCCGTAACCCTTAATCCCCTTAGCCTTCAGAAATATATCCAATTCTCTCTTGAAAATATTTATTGAATTAGCCTTCACAGCCCTCTGTGGCAGGGAATTCCACAGGCTCACCACTCTTTGAGTGAAGAAATTCTTCCTCATCTCTGTTTTAAATGATTTGCCCGCTATTTTTAGACTGTGGCCCCTGGTTCTGTGCTCCCCTGCCATTGGAAACATTCTCTCTGAATTCAGCCTGTCCAGGCCTGCCATAATTTTATATGTTTCGATGAGATCCCCTCTCAATCTTCTAAACTCCAGTGAGTACAAGCCCAAACTATTCAATCTCTCCTCGTAGGTCATTCCCGCCATTCCAGGTATCAGCCTGGTGAATCGCCGCTGCACGCTTTCCATGGCAAGAACATCCTTCCGCAGATGGGGCGACCAAAACTGTACACAATACTCCAGATGCGGTCTCACCAGCACCTTGTACAGCTGTAGTAAGGTATCCCTATTCCTATACTCGAACCCCCTTGATATGAAGGCCAACATACCATTTGCCTTCTTAATCGCCTGTTGCACCTGCATGCTCTCCTTCAGTGACTGGTGCACAAGAACACCCAGGTCCCTCTGCACTTCCCCATCTCCCAATCTATTGCCATTTAGATAATAATCTACCCTCCTGTTTTTACCCCCAAAGTGGATAACCTCGCATTTATCCACATTATAGTGCATCTGCCACGTATCCGCCCATTCCCCCAACCTGTCCAAATCGCACTGTAGCCTCCTGACATCCTCATCAGAGCCCACCCCTCCTCCTAGTTTAGTGTCGTCAGCGAATTTGGAAATATTGCATCCAATTCCCTGATCCAGATCATTTATATATATTGTGAACAGCTGGGGTCCCAGGACAGATCCTTGCGGCACCCCGCTGGTCACTGCCTGCCACTCCGAAAACGAGCCGTTTATTCCAACTCTCTGTTTTCTATCCGCCAGCCAGTTCTCTATCCACGTTAATACTTTGCCCCCAATCCCATGAGCCTTAATTTTGCATGATAATCTTTTGTGTGGAACCTTATCGAAGGCTTTCTGGAAGTCAAGGTACACCACATCCACTGGCTCTCCCCCATCTATTTTACCAGTTACTTCCTCAAAAAATTCCAGCAGATTAGTCAAACACGATTTACCCTTTGTAAATCCATGTTGACTCTGTCCGATCCTTTCCCCATTTGTCAAGTGCTCCGCTATTTTATCCTTAATAATGGACTCTAGCATTTTGCCCACAACCGATGTAAGGCTTACTGGTCTATAATTCCCTGCTTTCTCTCTACCCCCCTTTTTAAATATTGGGGTAACATTAGCTACCCTCCAATCCACGGGTACTGTTCCCGAGTCAATGGAGTTCCGGAAGATGATCCTTAGAGCATCTGCTATCTCCAGGGCCACCTCCTTAAGTACCCTAGGATGTAGTTTATCAGGCCCCGGGGATTTGTCGGCCTTCAGTCCCCTCAACTTACCCAACACCATATCCCTAGAGATACTAATTTCTGTCAGCTCCTCCCTCTCATTAGTCCCTATGTTTGCCGATATTCCTGGGAGGTTATTTGTGTCCTCCTTTGTGAATACAGAACCAAAGTATGAGTTTAATTGGTCTGCCATTTCCTTATTCTCCATTATATATTCTCCCGAATCGGACTGCAAGGGACCGACTTGGGATTTTACCAGTCTTTTCCTCCTGATATACCGATAAAAGCTTTTGCAGTCTGTCTTTATGTTTGCTGCAAGTTTACTTTCGTATTCTATTTTCCCCTTCCTGATTAATCCCTTTGTCCTCTTTTGCTGTATCCTGTACTGCCCCCAATCTTCCGGTCTGGTGCTTTTTTTTGCCAGTTGATATGCCCTTTTTTTTGATTTTATGCTGTCCCTAATTTCCCTCGTTATCCACGGTTGAGCCACCTTTTTAGGTTTATTTTTATGCCAAACCGGTATAAACATGTTCTGGAATTCTTCCATTCTATCTTTGAATGCTTGCCATTGTCTATCCACTGTCAATCCCCCCAGAAACACCACCCAATCAATCTTACCCAATTCCCGTCTCATACCCTCGTAATTCCCTTTATTTAAGTTCTGGACCTTAGTCTCTGATGCAATTTCCTCACTCTCCATCTCGACTGAGAGCTCGATCATATTATGATCGCTCTGACCCAAGGGGCCTCGTACAAGAAGATTGTTGATAAGTCCCTTCTCATTGCACAATACCCAGTCTAAAATGGCCTGATCTCGAGTCGGCTCCTCGACATATTGGTCCAGATAACCGTCCCGAAAACATTCCAGGAATTCCTCCTCCTCAGAATTTTTACTAATTTGGGTAGTCCAATCAATATGTAAATTAAAGTCACCCATGATGACAGCTGTGCTCTTATCGCACGCTTCTCTAATTTCCCTTTTTATGCCTTCCCTCACCTCCATATTACTATTTGGAGGCCTATATATCACACCCACTAACGTTTTCCTCCCCTTGCTATTTCTCATTTCTACCCATACAGATTCCGTTTCATCCGAGTTAATATCCTTCCTTTCCATTGCATTAATCCCCTCCTTTACCAGCAATGCTACCCCACCTCCCCTACCTTTTTGCCGATCCTTCCTAAATATTGTATATCCCTGGATGTTAAGTTCCCAGCCTTGCCCACCCTGCAGCCACGTTTCTGTAATCCCAATCAAATCATACTTGTTTACCTCTATTTCCACAACTAATTCATCCACCTTGTTCCTAATGCTTCTAGCATTAAGATACAAAGCCTTCAGGCTTGCTTTTTTCACACTCTCATTATGAATTAGTTTGGCCCTTTGTGTTTCTCTCCTTTGCTTATTGCTTCTCACCTTTCTACCATCTATTTCTGACTTCATATGACTTCCCTCTTTTCCACTATCTAGGTTCCCATCCCCCTGCCAAATTAGTTTAAATCCTCCCGAACCGCCCTAGAAAATATTACCCCGAGGACATCGGCTCCCTCACAGCTCAGGTGTAGACCGTCCCCTTGGTACAGGTCACTCCTCCCCAAGAACTGGTTCCAATGCCTCAAGAATTTAAATCCCTCTCCCTTGCACCACTGCTCAAGCCACGTATTTAGCTTATCTATCTTACTCTCTCTAAACTTATTAGCTCGTGGCACTGGTAGCAATCCAGAGATTACTACCTTTGAGGTCCTACTTTTCAATTTAGCTCCTAACTCCCTAAAGGGAGAGGGGGGTTGTAGGGCTGGAGGAGGTTACAGAGATAGTGAGGCTTGCAGTGCTGGAGGAGGTTACAGTGATAGGGAGAGTTGTAGGGCCGGAGGAGGATACAGAGACAGGGAGGTTTGTAGGGCTGGAGGAGGTTACAGAGAGAGGGAGGGTTGTAGGGCTGGAGGAGGTTACAGAGATAGCGAGGTTTGTAGGGCTGGAGGATGCTACAGAGACAGAGATTTGTAGGGCTTGAGCAGGTTACAGCATGTCGGGAGTTGTAGGGCTGGAGGAGGTTACAGAGATTGGGAGAGTTGTAGGGTGGGTGGAGGTTACAGAGAGAGGGATGGTTGAAAGGCTGGAGGAGGTTCCAGAGATAGTGAGGGTTGAAGTGCTGGAGGAGGTTACAGCAATAGGGAGGGTTGTAGGGCTCGAAGTGGATACAGAGACAGGGAGGTTTGGAGGGCTGGAGGAAGTTACAGGGGTAGGGAGAGTTGTAGGGCTGCAGGAGGTTACAGATGTGGAGGGTTGTAATGCTGGTGGAGATTCAAGAGATATGTTGGGCTGTAGGGCTGGAGGAGGTTACAGGGAGAGGGACAGTTCTAGGGCTCATGGAGGTTACAGAGAGAGGAAGGGATGTAGGGCTGGTGGAGGTTACTGAGATGGAGGGTTGTAGGGCTGGAGGAGGTTACAGCGATATTGAGGTTGTAGTGCTGGAGGAGGATACAGAGACAGGGAGGTTTGGAGTGCTGGAGGTGTTTGCAGAGAGAGGGATGGTTCTAATGCTGAGGGGTTTACAGAGAAAGGGAGGGTTCTAGGGCTGGCGGAGGTTATAGGGTGAGTGGGGTTGCAGGACTGGAGCAGGTTACAGAGACAGGGAGGGTTGTAGGACTGGAGGGGGTTTCAAAGAGAGGGAGGGTTTTAGGGCAGGAGGAGGTTACAGAGATAGTGAGGGTTGTAGTGCTGGAGGGGTTTACAGTGAAAGGGAGGTTTGTAGGGCTGGAGGAGGTTACAGAGAAAGGGAGTGTTGTAGGGCTGTAGGAGGTTACAAAGATAGGGAGGGTTGTAATGCTGGAGGAGGTTCCAGAGAGAGGGGGTGTTGTAGGGCTGGAGGAGGTTAGAGAGAGAGGTTGGTCTGTAGGGCTGGAAGAGGTTACAGAGATAGGGAGGGTTGTAATGCTGGAGGAGTTTACAGAGAGAGGGTGGGTTGTAGGGCTGGAGGAGATTCTAGAGATAAGGAGGGTTGTAGGGCTGGAGGATGTTTCAGAGAGAGGGATGGTGGTACAGCTGGAGGAGCTTCCAGAGAGAGGGGGTTTTTAGGTCTGGAGGTGTTTACAGAGATAGTGAGGCTTGTAGTGCTGGAGGAGGTTACAGTGATAGGGAGGGGTGTGGGGCTGGAGATGGATACAGAGACAGGGCGGTTTGGCGGGCTGGAGGAGGTTACAGAGAGAGGGAGGGTTATAATGCTGGAGGAGGTTACAGAGAGATGGAGGTTCCTAGGGTTGGGGGAGGTTACAGAGAGAGGGATAATTTTAGTGCTGGTGGAGGTTTGTAAGGTTTCGCAAGAATTTTGAAAATTTCTACAGCCCGAATATTATTTTATTCATTAAAGAAAACCTGGGTGGAATATACCTTAAAAATCCAGGGCATCAAAAATGGCTGTCAGGCCTCGTGGCAGGAGACAAAAGACAGCCTGCTTGTATATCTACAAAGGATTTGAAAAAAACACCAGCCTGTGCGAAATGCATGAACTACTTGAAACTGTCAATCAACTGCAGTTTAGGAAGTTTCAACCGCAGGACAAAGGGGTTGTTTGTTTACAGAACTCTCTACAATGTTGACAGAAAGGCATAAATACTTAAAGTTGTCAATCAATTACGGTTGGACTGACCACAGGACAATGGGTTTGTTTACAAACCACTTGAGTTGATGTTGACTGAACACTTAAGGATGTCTGAGACATTTTGTATTAAGCGCATACCAGTCATAAGGAAATGGGTAATACATTCAAAACCCATTACAGTCAATGGGGACAGTTTGGATCCCTTTTGTATAGCCCAGATACATCCGGATTTGGGCGCGAAGATTATGGCTCCCAATGGGGTATAAAGATAGCCTCTCAGAAAGCCATCTCTCTCTCTCTGCCGCCTTGCCTCCATGCCCTGTCTGCCAGAAGAGCAGCTCAGGAGCCCGCCCAAAGAAGTGGAATACCAGCAGTTACTTTTAAATACTGGGGTATCTCTACTTCGGGGCAGTGAAGAATAAGCCCATAGGAGCACGGAGCAGGTGTTCACTGGTGAGCATAGATTTTCTGGCTCATTAGAAGGCAACCTAGATAAGTATAAGGGGTGGGAATTAAGGGGAATTTTTGTTAAATTGTAATTTTAGTCAATTTTCCCTCGATATGTCTGTTTTCTCCTCCCCTAGTAAGCAAAAGTGTGCTGTATTAAGTAAAAGTGCTGTATTAAGTAAAAGTGTGCTGTATTAAGCCAAAGTCTGCTGTAATAAGCAAAGGTGTGCTGTATTAAGCAAAGGTGTGCTGTAATAAGCACAGAGTGCTGTATTAAGTAAAAGTCTGCTGTGTTAAGCAAAAGAGTGCTGTACTAAGCAAAGGTCTGCTGCAGTAAGCAAAGGTGTGCTGTATTAAGTAAAAGTGTGCTGTATTAAGCCAAAGTCTGCTGTAATAAGCAAAGGTGTGCTGCATTAAGCAAAGGTGTGCTGTAATAAGCACAGAGTGCTGTATTAAGCAAAAGTCTGCTGTATTAAGCAAAGGTGTGCTGTATTAAGCAAAGGTGTGTTGTATTCATTATTTTCAATTTATTTCTTTTCATTTCAATAAATACTGGTCTTCTTTGCACCCAACCACGAGTCTCGTTTTGTCTACATCGCTATGAATAAGTCCGGCGGTCAGAACCAGAAAAGGGGAGCGATTTGAAACTGCACGGGGCTCTGGAGCAGCTCAGATACTTCTGACTGGCCAGAGACAATAACCCCAGCATACCCCCCCTTAATTTCTACAGGTTACAGAAATAGGGAGGGTTGTAGGGCTGGAGGAGAATACAGAGACAGCGAGGTTTGGCGGGCTGGAGGAGGTTACAGAGAAATGGACAGTTTTAGGGCTGGAGGAGGTTACAGGGAGAGGGAGGGTAGTAGGGCTGGAGGAGGTTACAGGGATTAAGTGGGTTGTTGGGGTGGAGGAGCTTACAGAAACCTGGTGTGTTAGGGCTGGGGTAGGATACAGAGTTAGGGAGGGTTGTAGAGCTGGCGGTGGTTACAGTGAGAGGGAGGATTGTAGGGCTGGAGAAGGTTAGAGAAATAGGGAGGGTTGTAGGGTGGAGGAGGTTACAAAGATAGGGAGGGTTGTAATGCTAGAGGACATTATAGAGAGACGGAGGGTTGTAGGGCCGGAGGAGGTTAAAGAGTTAGGTAGAGTTGTAGGGCTGGAGGAGGTTAAAGAGTTAGGTAAGGTTGTAGGGCTGGAGGAGGTTACAGAGAGAACAAGGGTCGTAAAGCTGGAGGAGGTAACAGAGAGAGGAAGGCTTATAATGCTGGAGTAGGTTACAGAGTGAGGGAGTGTTGTAGGGCTGGATGAGGTTACAGCGATAGGGAGGGTTGTAGGGATGGAGGAGGATACAGAGACAGGGATGGTTGTAGGGCTGGAGGAGGTTACAGAGGCAGCGAGGGTTGTAGGGCTGGAGGAGGTTACAGAGAGAGTGAGCATTGTAGGGATGGAGGAGGATACAGAGACAGGGAGGGTTGTAGGTCTGGAGGAGGATACAGAGACAGGGAGGATTGCAAGGCTGGAGGAGGTTACAGAGACAGTGAGGGTTTTAGGGCTGGAGGAGGTTACAGAGAGAAGGGAGGTTGTAGAGCTGGAGGATGTTTCAGAGATAGTGAGGCTTGTAGTGTTGGAGGAGGTTACAGTGATAGGGAGGGTTGTAGGGCCGGAGGAGGATACAGAGATAGGGAGGGTTGTAGGGCTGAAGGAGGTTACCGAGAGAGGCAATGTTCTGGGGCTGGAGGAGGTTACAGAGAGAGGGAGTGTTCTGGGGCTGGAGGAGGTTACAGAGAGAGAGAGTGTTTTAGGGCTGGAGGAGGTTACTGTGATAGGGTGGGTTGTAGGGCTTGAGGAGCTTGCAGACAGGGAGAGTTTTAGGGATGGAGGAGGATCCAGAGTTAGGGAGGGTTGTAGGGCTGGCAGAGGTTACAGGGAGAGGGAGGGTTGTAGGGCAGGAGAGGGTTATGGAGATAGGGAGGGTTGTAGGGCTGGATGAGGTTACAAAGATAGGGAGGGTTGTAATGCTGCAGGAGATTACAGAGAGAGGGAGGGTTGTAGGGCAGGAGGAGCTTAAAGAGATAGGGAGGATTGTAAAACTGGAGGAGGTTACAGAGATAGGGAGAGTTGTAGGGATGGAGGAGGTTACAGAGAGAGCGATGGTTGTAGGGCTGGAGGAGGTTGCAGAGAACGGGGGGGTTTGTAGGGCTGGAGGAGGTTTCAGACATTGTGAGGTTTGTAGGGCTGGTGGATGTTACAGAGAGTGGGAGGGTTGTAGGACTGGAGGTGGTTACAGAGAGTGGGAGGGTTGTAGGACTGGTGGTGGTTACAGAGACAGGGAGGTTTGGAGGGCTGGAGGATGTTACAGAGATAGGGACAGTTGTAGGGCTGGAAGATATTACAATGATGGGGAGGGTTGTAGGGCTGGAGGAGGTTAAAGGGAGAGGGAGAGTTTTAGGGCTGCAGGAGGATACAGAGATAGGGAGGGTTGTAGTGCTGGAGCAGGTTACAGAAATAGGGAGGTTTGTAGGGCTGGAGGAGGTTACAAAGATTGGGAGGGTTGTAATGCTGGAGGGGATTACAGAGTGAGGGAGGGTTGGAGGTCTGGAGGAGGTTAAAGTGATAGGTAGGGTAGTAGGGCTGGAGGAGTTTACAGAGAGAGGGAGGGTTGTAGGGCTGGAGGAGGTTACAGAGAGAGGCAGGTTTGTAGGACTGGAGGAGGTTACAGAGAGAGGGAGTGTTGTAGGGCTGAAGGAGGTTACAGAGATAGTGAGGCTTGCAGTGAGGGAGGAGGTTACAGTGATAGGGAAGGTTGTAGGGCCGAGGAGGATACAGAGATAGGGAGGGTTGTAGGGCTGGAGGAGTTTACAGAGAGAGGGTGGGTTCTAGGGCTGGAGGTGGTTACAGAGAGTGGGGGTTTGTAGTGCTGGAGGATGTTACAGTGATAGGTAGGGTTGTTGGTCTGGAGGATGTTACAGAGACAGGTTTGTTTCGAGGGCTGGAGGATGTTACAGTGATAGGGAGGGTTGTATGGCTTAAGGAGGTTACAGAGGTATTGAGGTTTGTAGGGCTGGAGGAGGATACAGAGACAGGATTGTTTGGAGGGCTTGAGGAGGTTAGAGATAGGGAGAGTTGTAGACCTGGATGAGGTTACAGAGGGAGGGAGGGTTGTAATGCTGGAGGAGGTTACAGAGAGAGGGAGAGTTCTGGGGCTGGAGGAGGTTACAGCGATGGGGAGGGTTGTAGGGCTGGAGGAGGTTACAGCGATAGGGAGGGTTGTACGCTGGAGGAGGTTACTGTTTGTATGTACCTTTAAGAGAATAACTGGTCTCAGACTGCAGTACCGGCAGTGACCACCCCTGTATAAAAGGCGCTAGAGAGCCTCTGTTGGTTAGTTTCGTTTATGCCTTTCACCAGTAAAGACTTGTTTGTTTCTCTCCTGCTAGTCCGTGTCTCAATCATTCACGGACTTAACAGTTACAGCAATAGGTAGGGTTGTAGGGCTGGAGGAGGTTACAGAGAGAGGGGGGTTAGTAAGTCTGGAGGAGGTTACAGAGACAGGGAGGTTTGGAGGGCTGGAGGAGGTTACAGAGATAGGGAGAGTTGTAGGGCTGGAGGAGGTTACAGGGAGAGGGAGGGTTTTAATGCTGGAGGAGGTTGCAGAGAGAAGGAGGGTTCTAGGGCTGGAGGAGGTTACAGAGAGAGGAAGGGTTGTAGGACTGGAGGAGGTTAAAGAGAGAGGGAGGGTTGTAGGGCTGGAGGAGGTTACAGAGATGGAGGATTGTAAGGCTGGAGGAGGTTCAAGAGATAGGGAGGGTTGTAGTTCTGGAGGAGTTTACAGAAAGTGTTAGATCCGTGGTTCAGTGGATAAATAATTACACGGATGCTGTACATAAACAAATAACAGGTCTTTACTGGAGGAGGGTAATCTCTAGACTGGGGTACAGAGGGATGCGCACAGCTTATATACCGGTGTGGTCACTGCCGGTACTACGGTATACAGGAGCTGTAAAAAGTAGTTCTGACTTAAAGCACATACACTACAATTCCTCCCTTTTTAGATTAATAATACCCCCTTAATATTCAAATAACAATTACATTTTTACATGTACATTCAATAACAAAAGTCCATTTTTAGATTCAGTCTTTGGGGCGGCTTCCTGACCCTTTTGGGATAGCGCCTTTCCGGAGGTTCTTGTTCTTGGTGCAGAGGCGATTCTGACCCCCTTTCATCGGGTATTTCATCGGGTCCCACTGCTACTGGGTCTGAAGTAGATACTACTGGTATGTTGGGTTCATCCCCAGGTACTCGAGACATGGGGTTGACGCATTCCTTTGATGCTAAGATCTGATCGACGTGGCGTCTCACAATGTTCTCCCCGACATCCACTGTGTACATTAATGGCCCCTGCCCTGTACATATCGTTCCGGGTTTCCACTTCTCTGTTCGATAGTCCCGGGCCAAGACTGGTTGCCCTACATTGAAGCTCCTTGTCGGCTTCTCGTTGATATGCTGGAATTGTTTGTCCTCAACATTTCTTCGCACATTTGGTCTGAGCAAGTCCAGACGAGACCTCAACCTTCGGTTAAAGAACATCATGGCCGGGGTCTGGTTGGTAACTGCATGTGTCGCGTTTCAGTAGGCTAATAAGAAATTGTCCATCTTATGCTGTAGTGGAATTTCCTCGTCACACATGGCCTTTATCGCCTTCTTAAAGGTTTGTACGAACCTCTCAGCCAATCCATTGGTGGCTGGATGATACGGGGCGGATGTGTAATGCCTTACCCCATTCGTTTTCATGAATTTTTTGAACTCGTCGGACTCAAACTGTGGTCCATTATCAGAGCAGATCTGCTCTGGCAACCTGTTTCTGGCAAATATGGTCCGTAGGACTGCAATCGTTTTCTCTGTAGTGGTTGAAGACATCTTTATCACCTCAGGCGACTTTGAATGAGCATCCACTGCTATTAAGAACATTGAGTCCATGAATGGAGCAGCGAAATCAATGTGCACCCATTGCCATGGAGAGGAGGGCCACTCCCATGGGTGTAGAGGGGCATGTGGTGGTGCATTTTGGACCTTCTGGCATCCTAAGCAGCTCTTAGTTAGGTCTTCGATTTGTTGATCGATTCCCGGCCACCACACATAAACCCTAGCTAGGCTTTTCATTTTCACTCCCCCCAGATGACCTTCATGTAGCTCATTTAGCACTCTCTCCCTTAACTTGGGTGGAACCACCACTCTGGATCCACACATCACTGTCCCCTGGCATACTGACAGCTGTTCTCTTCTGGATGAGAATGCTGGCAACAGTGAGTCGCCATGTGCTGGCCATCCCCTCACCGTCAATTCATATACCCGTGACAGCGTCAGATCATTGCGGGTCTCCTTCTCTATATCCGCGTTTGTTACTGGCAATCGTTCAATTATCGACGAATAAAATATCTCGATAGGGTCCACTGCTGGTGCTTCCTCCACTGTAGGCAGTGGCAGGCGCAATAGCCCATCAGCGTTCCCATGCTGTCTCGTGCCTTTATATTCTATTTCATATTGATTCGCCCCTAGAAACAGGGACCATCTTTGTAACCGCTGTGCAGTCATAACTGGCACGCCCTTCTTAGGATTAAAGATGGAGACAAGTGGTTGGTGGTCAGTCAGCAAGGTGAACTTCTGTCCATGCAGATAGTGGTTGAATATTTTTACTCCCCATACTAGGCTGAGGGCCTCCCTGTCAATCTGGGCGTAGTTGCGCTCTGCTGAGGTTAGTGACCGAGACGCAAAGGCTACTGGCCTCTCCAACCCGTCTGGGAATTTGTGCGACAGCACCGCTCCAATGCCGTAGGGTGATGCATCACATGCCAAACGAATTGGTGGTGCTGGGTTGAAATGGGCCAACAGCTCTTTTGATGTGATCAATTCTTTACACTTCTGGAAAGCTCATCTACGTTCGTCATCCCACTTCCATGGTACCCCTGTTTGCAGTAGGGTGTTCAGCGTGTGTAATACCATAGACAAATTTGGTAAGAACTTGTGATAATAGTTTACCAGCCCGAGGAACGACCTCAGTTGTGACACATTTTCCGGTGCTGGAGCCTTAACTACTGCCTCTATCTTGTCAGGGGACTTATGTAACCCCTCTTCGTCGATGACGTCGCCGCAATACGAGATCTGTTTCTGGAAAAACTCGCACTTGTGGCGATTAGCTCGTAGCCCATATTCCTTTAATCTGGCGAGCACCTTCTCCAAGTTAGCGAGGTGATCACCGTCATTTTCGCCCGTGACCAAGATGTCGTCCAAATAACACTGGGTCCCTGGAATCCCTTGCAGGACCTGATCCATTGCCCTTTGCCAGATAGCCGGAGCCGAGGCTACTCCAAACACCAGCCGGTTGTATTGATAGAGACCTTTATGGATGTTGATCGTAAGGTAATGCTTTGAAGCTTCTTCTACCTCCATTTGCAAGTACGCCTGGGCTAGATCAATTTTGGTGAAGCGTTTACCACCAGATAGCGAGGCGAAAATATCCTCAATTCGTGGAAGCGGATATTGCACCGTGTGAAGGACTGGGTTCACTGTCACCTTAAAATCCCCACAGATGCGGACATTCTTTGGTTCCCCAGGCGTATTACTCAACGGCCTCTTCATTACAGGAACGATGGGTGTAGCCCACTCGCTCCAGTCCACTTTGGACAGTACTCCTGAACATTCCAACCCTTCCAGCTCTGCTTCAACCACTGGTCTGATCGCATAAGGCACTGGTCTGGCCTTCAGAAACTTTGGGCTTGCATTATCCTCTATTTTAATTGTTGCTGTTATTCCTTTTAGTGTTCCTAGCCCCTCCTGGAACACTTCTTTTGCGTCAGTTAGCATTTTTGACAGTCATCCAGGTGTGACGTCGTCATCCTTTTTGGCCTCCACCTTCAGTGCCTGTATGGAATGCCAATCTAAATGTATCTTCCAGATCCATTCACGTCCTAGCAGTGGTGGTCCTCCATTTGGCAATACATATATATCCATTTTAGATATTTCCTGACCTTTATATGTCACTTTCACCCTTATTTTTCCTTTGGGGTAGACTTATTGCCCCGTATACGTCTTCAAGACAATCTCTGTAGCTTTCAAGGGTATGTGTGAAAATAGCCGCTTGTAGTCTCTTTGATTTATGACTGTTAGAGCTGACCCTGTATCCAATTCCATTTCCACTTGGACTCCATCTATCTTGAGTGTAACCCAGATAGTCTGGTGATCCTCCATTTTGGTTACATTATGTAGTTTCAGACAACCCAGTTCCTTGTTTCCGGAGTCTGTGTCACTTTTCTGTTCGTCTGAACCACTGTCCATCACCTGGTGTACCTTTTTGTACTTCTCCTGTGGAGATTTCTTACTGTTGGTTTTCTTCCCAGACCTGCAGACTCTTGCTATGTGTCCTGCTTTCCCACACTGTCTGCACACTTGGTCCTTGAACCAGCAATCTTTCTGGTCATGTGTTGTTCTGCCGCAGCGATAGCACTTCCCTGTTCCATAGGTCATTTCGTTGGTGCCATATTCTTGCGGTCTCCGTTGTATCTCTGCAGCGCCCCTTGCGGCTGCTTCGTGTGATACTGCCATACTGAAAGCTTTGTCCAGCGTAAGGTCCTTTTCTGATAGAAGCCGTTTCTGGGTTCCTTCACTTTGAAGCCCACACACAAACTTGTCCCTTAACGTGTCTGCTAGTCCCGCTCCAAACTGGCAGTATTTCGATAGCTTGCGCAGTTCCGTTAGGTACTCAGCATTGCTTTCGTCTTTGTGTTGGTTCCTTTTATGGAACTTAAATCGTTCTGCTATCAGCAGTGGTGTGGGGTTTAAGTGGTCCTGTAGGATTTCTACTATGCTTTCAAAATTCTTGTTTACCGGCTTCTCTGGGGTTATTAGATTTCGCAGTAACCCATAAGTTTTTGCACCCATGGAATTTAACAGAACCAGTGCTTTATTAGCATCCGGCACTTCATTCGCCCTGCAGTACACCTCAATACGTTTCACATATGTCGCCCAATCTTCGACTTCATTGTCGAACGTAGAGATACTGCCACTCTTCGGCATCCTTGATTGTGTGTTAACTATCACCAATGGCGCCTCCCGCGCTTCCCCTTCTTCTCCGCTGGCACAAAATGGCGTCTCCCGCGCTTTCCTTCCTTCCCGCGCTCACCCGCCTTCTCCGCTGCGGCTTCGCAAAATGGCGTCTCCCGCGCTCTTCCTTCTTCTCCGCGGCTCAATGGCGCCTCCTGCGCTCTCCCTGCTTCTCTGCAGCTCAATGGCATCTCCCCTTGCTTTGCCCCACAGACCCTGATCAGCCCGTGATCCCTGGCTGTGCTCTGCGCGTTCTTCTCTTGATATGATAGGGCAGCACGGTGGCATAGTGGTTAGCACTGTTGCCTCACAGCGCCAGGGACCCGGGTTCGAATCCTGCCTCGGGCGACTGTCTGTGTGGAGTTTGCACATTCTCCCCGTGTTTGCGTGGGTTTACTCCGGGTGCTCCGGTTTCCTCCCACAGTCCAAAGATGTGCAGGTTAGGTTGACTGGCTATGATAAATTGACCCTTAGTGTTAGGGGGATTAAATACGTGGGGTTACGGGGATAGGGTGGGATATGTGTTGGTGTAGGGGTTATGGGGATCGGGTGGGATATGTGTCGGTGCAGGCTCGATGGGCCGAAATGGCTTCTATCTGCACTGTGGGGTTTCTGTGATTCTGTGATTCTGTGATATTTGTCGACGCCGCTCAGTCTAGAACCCGGCTGTTTCTTACCCTCTCTCTCTCCGGTTTGCTGTATTTTCCCTCGACGCCGCTCGGTGATCAACTCCCGGCTGTGCCCTGCTCTCTTCACCCTCTTTCTTACCCCGTCGACGCTGCCCGGCTCTCTCTCTCTGCCGTCGGTCGGCTCCAGCCGCCGCTGCTCGGGAAGGGTCTGCTCTGGACCTGTCATCGGTCTCTTACTGCTCGTTGTGGCTGGGGAACCAAGCCCGGCTCTCTACAGCCTCCCCAGCGAAGTTGGATCTCTGCCTGACTGCTGGGCGGTTGCTCGTGGTCGACGCCCGTGTTCCTGGACTCGACTATTTTTTTTTTATGTTGCAGGTAGATTCGCATCAACACTCGTCACCACTGTTAGATCCGTGGTTCAGTGGATCAAGAATTACACGGATGCTGTACATAAACAAATAACAGGTCTTTACTGGAGGAGGGTAATCTCTAGACTGGGGTACAGAGGCATGCGCACAGCTTATATACCGGTGTGGTCACTGCCGGTACTACAGTATACAGGAGCTGTAAAAAGTAGTTCTGACTTAAAGCACATACACTACAGAAAGAGGGAGGGTTGTAGGGCTGGAGGAGGTTACAGAGAGAGGGAGGTTTGTAGGGCTAGAGGAGGTTACAGATATAGTGAGGGTTGAAGTGCTGGAGGAGGTTACAGCAACAGGGAGGGGTGTAGGGCTGGAGGAGGAAATGGAGAGGGAGGTTTGTAGGCCAGAGAAGGTTACAGCGATAGGGTGTGTTGTAGGGCTGGAGGAGCGAACAGAGACAGGGACAGATTTAGTGCTGGAGGAGGATACAAAGTCAGGGAGGGTGGTAGGGCTGGCTGAGGTTACCAAGATAAGGACGGTTGTAATGCTGGAGGAGGTTACAGAGCGAGGGAGGGTTGTAATGCTGGAGGAGGTTACAGAGCGAGGGAGGGTTGTAGGCCCGGAGGAGGTTACAGAGAGAGGGAGGGTTGTAAAGCTGGAGGAGGTTACAGAGATAGGGAGGGTTGTAGGCCCGGAGGAGGATACAGAGACAGGAAGATTTGGAGGGCTGGAGGAGGTTACAGAGAGAGGGAGTGTTGTAGGGCTGGTGGGAGGTTACAGAGAGAGGGAGAGTTGTAGGTCTGGAGGAGTTTACTGAGGTAGTGAGGGTTGTAGTGCTGGAGGATATTACAGTGATAGGGAGGGTTGTAGGTGTTGTGTATGTACCTTTAAGAGAAGAACTGATTCTATACTGCAGTACCAGCCGTGACCACCCCTGTATATAAAGCCATAGCAGGCTTCTGTACTTCAGTCTTAAGTTACCCTCTGTTCCAGCATTTCTGGCTGTGCAGCTGCCTCAGTCAGCAGGAGGAGAAGGAGCAGACAAACCAGGAGAGTGGAGAGTGTGAAGTGTTGGTCTCCTGACCAGGAAGAGGAGGATATCGTTAGACCACCACCACCTCCACCTCCACCATCATCACAGCAACTGAGGTGCCTGGAGAGAGAGGACAGAGGAGGAGAAGGAGAGAGGAGGCCAGCAACAACACCAACCAGGGGAGAGGCCTTTCCCATTACTGCCTCCCCAAATTGGCCTCCATTCCAGGAAAGAGGGGAGAGAAACAACCAACAACTACCAACTGTTTGGAAGGAGGGAAGAACAACAGCATCTTTCAGGTGGGTGTTATTTGGTGCACTCTCCCAAAGACTTTGTATTTTAGGTGGGGGGAGAAAAGAAGAAAAAAGGGCCGGATCATCAAGGGGTGTGTGTGTGTGTGTGGCTCTTGTAAAACACTAGGCCACACACACCACTAATTAAGCACCCCCTCCTATTGCCTGACCTGGGATAGCTGGAGCTGCCTAGGTGATCAGCCCAATTGTACATCGTTAAGACCTGGTGTGGGACTGAGCCTGGGGCTTCTCCAGCTTTCCCAAGTGAAGACATCTTCTCCCCCTGCTAGAAGACCACCTTCAAAGACTTAAATTTTTCATCGGAGTGTGCACCCCTGCCGATACCCACCCACCCACCATCCTGAGTGGCGACCCTGCCTTTGCGGCCTCCCTCCTTCCGACGCCCCCCCTCTCTCTCTCTCTTTGTCTTTCTCTGCCTTTCTCTCTGAGGCACCTCATTTCATCTTTAATTATTAATTGCCTATTGAGCAGAGGGGAGAAGGCCCCTCTCCCAATTTCAATCAATAAGGGGGAGAGGTGTGCCTTCAATTTAAACAGCTCCCTCTGCTCAATTGAGGGCCAACAAAATAACTGAGGCCACATTAACACCTTCAGGCCTGTGACTTGGGGTGAGTGTAGCCCTTTTTTAGAAAACACCCCAGAATGGCGACTGCATCTTCGCCGGTGGCGGGGCCAGCCAAGACGTATGTGGGAGTGGCAGCCACAGCCACAGCTGCTCCCACTGCTTCTGCTGCCCCGTCACCATTCAGACTAATAACAAAAAAGCTTGGGGTGAAGAGCTACACTCACCCCACTATGACCATTGAGGCCTGCGTTAAAGCCATGGCTGGGGTTGTCGGCCCCTCAGCCATCGTCGCGGCCTCAAAAATGTATGGGAAGGCTGTGTTCTTCCTGGGGTCGGAGTGGGCGGTGTCCCTGGCTGTCACCAAGGGGCTAACCGTGGGCGGGACCTTCCTGCCGGTGGACCCCCTCGAGGCCACCACGCAGAGGGTGGTTATTTCGAATGTCCCGCCCTATGTTCCTGGTGAGCTCCTCCTTCCCCATCTATGTCAACTTGGGGAGGTGAGGTCGGGGATCACACCCATCCCGCTCGGCTTCCGGGAGGCCAGCCTTCGCCACGTCTTCTCCTTCCGGCGCCAGCTGTTCATCCAGCTGGCGCGGGAGGAGGACACTGACGGGGCATTCGTCGTCCACCACGAGGGGACCGCCTATCGCGTCTTCTGGACGTCGGATGGTGTGCGGTGCCACGCCTGCAAGGAGGTGGGGCACATCCGGAAAAACTGCCCCACCTCCAAGGCCGCCGGATCATCTCGTGCGGCCGAGGCTGGCACCGCCGACGCTCCTCCCCCCGGATCTGCCCGTGCGTCGGGAACGTCTGATGCGCGGTCGACGTCGGGGGCCGATGCCACCAAGGCCTCCGGCAGGGGGGAGGGAGCGTGTCCGGCTGGAAAGAAGGCACGGCGGAAAAATAAACACCTTAGGGCGGGTCCCCCCGTGGATGGCCAGCCCTTGCCCCTTGAGCCCCTTACACCCGCGCTCCTCGCGGAGTTAATCGGGGCAGACGCGAGCGGGAGGGGCCTCGTGCCCAAGCCTGTGGCCGCAACCGCCGTAGCGGAAACGCCATTACCTGCGGCTGGGCTTGGGCCCGAGGAGCCCAACAAACCTGCTACGCCAGAGGGAGCTGAGGAGGAGGCCTCTGCAGTCATGGAGGTCTCCCTCGCTCCCTCCATGCTAAAAAGAAGGCGCGATCCCCTGGAAGAGGAGGAGGACCGGGAGGAGGAAGGTCCCTCCGAGCAGGGGGAGTCGTCGCCCACCGCGGGTACTGCACCCCCCCCCCGCTGTCGTCATCACCAGCAATCGGCAGGGGTCGCCTGTCCCTCGGGAGGCTGAGGCAGATGTGTCTGTCCGACGCGTGCCTCCCGGGGATGGGGACGAGACCCTGCCCATGGGGGGGGCCGCGGAACAACCCACGGCGGTAATTGAAATTGACCTTCTATCGGTGCCATTACCCCTCGTCGGGCCGGGCGGCCTGGGGTCTGGGTCGGGCGAGCTCGAGGATAATGAGCTCGCCCAATGCGACCTGGACATCTCC
Source organism: Somniosus microcephalus (assembly GCF_052327205.1). Classification (NCBI taxonomy): domain Eukaryota; kingdom Metazoa; phylum Chordata; class Chondrichthyes; order Squaliformes; family Somniosidae; genus Somniosus; species Somniosus microcephalus. The sequence goes on along the minus strand of NC_140995.1, from coordinate 68,351,320 downwards.
CAGGGGCTGCTCGTCCTGGTAGAGCTTTTAATTCAAAACCCCCCATCCGCTGGGTCGGAGGTTGGTGGCGGGGAGGAGGATGGCCCCCTGGCTGCGTCTCTGGTGCCGGACGTACTGGAGGAGCTGGGAATTGTTCTCTCCCCGGTTTCTCCGGTCGTTCCGGCGTCTGAGGCGGAGGGGAGCTCTGAACCGCCGCCGTCTTCTGGCCCAGCACCCCTAGAGGAGCCCAGGGAGAAATCCTCTGCTGCCGATCCTGGGGGTGGGATCCGGGTGGAGGCGGGGCTGGCTGGCGCGGCCGAGCCGTTCGCTTCGCACTGCGCGGCAGACGGGTCGGCCGCTGGTGATGACCCCCTGGAGGAGGATGGGGACTCGGTGATGAGCACGGAGGACGATTCGGACTCCAGCGCCGACGAGGCGATGGATGACCTCGTGCCCCTTGCCGAGTCTCCCCTCATTCCCGTAAGGGAACGCCGGGATTTTATGGCCACGTGCCTGGATCGGCGCAATAAGGTCCGGCTGGCCCTCGACAGGTGGTCGGAGCTGGCGTTGCTCATCGTATCCGTCCGCGCCACCGTTAAGATCATGGGCGCGGACGAGGGTGTGAACCCGCTCGAGCTGCGTCGGCTCACAACGTTTCTCACTGGGCTGCTGAGGAAGTGGCGGCTGACCAGCGGCTGCGCTTCCTCCCCCCGTTAGGTGTAGGTAGAGGTTGCACTATGCTTCTGACATGAAGATAACCATAGCCAGCCTCAACATCAACGGCAGCAGGGAGGCACGCCGCAGATTCAATAACTTCTCGGTCCTTCGGGACGGGAAGTATGCGGTGTGCTTCCTGCAAGAAACCCACACCGTTCCGGGAGACAAAGCCACGTGGCTCCTGGAGTGGCAAGGAGGGGTCAGCATGAGTCACCTCTCCAACAATTCCAGCGGGGTGGCTATCTTGCTGGCCCCGCATTTTCAGCCGGAGATCTTGGGGGTCAAGGAGCACGTGCCGGGCCGCTTGGTCCAGGTCACTGTTCGCCTGGGGGGCGTGCCGCTCCATCTAGTGAACGTGCACGCCCCTCAGACCGGTGCGCAGCAAGTGCACTTCTTCAAAGAAGTGCCCGCTCTGTTGGGCTCCGTCGACGTGGGCGAGTGCGTCATCCTCGGGGGCGATTTTAACTGCACCCTCGAGGCGAGGGACCGTTCGGGTCCCCCGCGAAGCCCGGCGGCGATGGAGAAGTTGAGGGACCTGGTTGGGTCCTTCGACTTGGTGGACGTCTGGCGAAATCTCCACCCCGACTCCAGCGCCTTCACTAGCGTGAGGTCTGGGGGAGGAAGGTCCAGAATCGACCGCCTTTACATTTCCCGGGCGTATGTCTCCTGCGTTCCAGTGGCTTCCATGCGGCCGGTGCCGTGCACAGACCACCACCTGGTGTGGGCGGAGCTCGCTCCGCTGCGTGCGCGGGGGGGGTCCGCGTACTGGCATTTTAACAACCTGCTGCTGGAGGACGCGCGGTTCCGGGATTCGTTTCGTCTGTTCTGGGCCGACTGGAGAAGGAAGCGGGGAGGCTTCCCCTCCTTGAGGCTATGGTGGGATGTGGGCAAGGCTCACATCCGTCTCTTCTGTCAGGAGTACGCGAAGGGGTCGACCAAGAGGCGGGAGGCCCGGGTCGGGCGGTTGGAGAAGGAGGTGCTCGACCTGGAGTCCCGTCTCGGTCAGGTCGTCGAGGACCCGGCCCTGCGGAAGGTGTACGAAGAGAAGAAGGGCGCGCTGAAGGACCTGCAGCTCGTCGGGTCCCGAGGTGCATACGTGAGGTCGCGGATCCAGGTCCTGCGGGACCTGGACCGCGGCTCCCCCTTCTTCTACTCGCTGGAAAAAAGGCGGGGGGTCCGTAAGCAGCTCTTGGGGCTGCTGGCCGACGACGGATCTCTAGTCTCGGATCCGGAGGGAATCAGCGCGGAGACCCGCGCCTACTACGGGGCTCTGTTCTCTCCGGATCCGTCCAGTGAGGATGCTTGCAGAATTTTGTGGGAGGACCTGCTGAAGGTCAGCCCGGAGGGCGCCGAAAAATTGGACGCTCCGCTAAGCCTGGCGGAGCTGACCGGCGCCCTCCAGCAGCTCTCTAGGGGAAAGTCCCCGGGGCTGGATGGGCTGACCGTGGAGTTCCACAGGGCGTTCTGGGACGTCTTGGGGGGCGACTACGCGCGGATCCTGGGGGAAAGTTTGGCGACCGGGGAGATGCCCCTCTCTTGGCGCAGGGCGGTCATTGTCCTGCTGCCTAAGAAGGGTGATCTCCGCCTCCTTAAGAACTGGCGCCCGGTCTCCCTCCTCAGCACGGACTATAAAATCTTTGCCAGGTCCATGTCTGCTCGCCTTGGCACCGTGCTGGCCCACATGATCCACCCCGACCAGTCCTACACGGTCCCGGGCCGGACCATCCATGATAACATCCATCTGGTCCGGGACCTGGTCCACCACTCCCAGAGGGCTGGTCTGTCGGTCGCCTTCCTTTCCCTGGATCAGGAGAAGGCGTTCGACAGGGTGGATCACGAGTATCTCTTCGGGACGCTGCGCGCATTCGGGTTCGGGACGCATTTCGTCACCCGGATCCGACTTCTGTACGCTGCCGCGGAGTGTCTGATTAAAGTTAACGGGTCCTTGACGGCGCCCCTTCGCTTCGGGAGGGGGGTGTGTCAGGGATGCCCCATGTCCGGCCAGTTATACGCCGTTTGCATGGAGCCATTCCTGCGCCTCTTGTGGAAGAGGTTGATGGGACTGGCTCTGCAAGGGCCGGGCGTGGAGGTGGTCCTCTCGGCTTACGCCGATGACGTGCTCCTCACGGTCACGGATCCCGCTGACTTGCGGAGGATGCGGGAATGCCAGCAGATTTACTCGGACGCATCCTCCGCCAAGATCAACTGGGAGAAATGTTCCGGACTCCTGGTGGGTCAGTGGCGGGTGGACTCCTTGCCGGAGGAGTTCAGGCCTTTCGCCTGGAGCACCACGCACCTCCTGTATTTGGGAGTCTACCTTAGCCCTGCCGAGGACGCCTGGCCGGCGAACTGGCAAGAGCTGGAGGCCAAAGTCACCGCTCGCCTAGGACGCTGGACAGGGCTGCTCCGAGTGTTGTCCTACAGGGGTTGAGTGCTGGTCATAAACCAGCTGGTGGCCGCCATGTTGTGGTACCGGTTGGTCACTTTGATCCCTCCCCCCTGCGTTTGTCGCCAAGATGCAGAAGAAGCTCATCGACTTCTTCTGGGACAAAAGGAAGCACTGGGTCTCTGCCGTGGTTCTGTGTCTCCCGCTTAGGGAGGGCGGTCAGGCGCTGGTGTGCCTTCGCACGCAGGCTGCGACTTTCCGTCTTCAGATGCTGCAGAGATACCTGTACGTCGAGAATCCTCCGAGATGGTGTGCGCTGGCGACGTTTTTCTTCCGCCAGCTGCACGGCCTCAATTACGACATGCAGCTCCTGTTTGCGAAAGTGGGCGGCAGGCGTGCCGGCCTGCAGGAGCTGCCTGTCTTCTACCAGGAACTACTATGGGTTTGGAACTACGTCGCTTCCAGGCGGAGCTCTCCCCCGTCAGGAGCGGCAGCTCTCCTTCGGGAGCCGCTGCTCAGGAATCCGCACCTACACGAACGCGGATTCGGGCGGCTGACGGAGGGCAGGGCTGTGCCTGGCAAGGTGACCAGAGTCAGGGACCTGCTCGATGGCGGAGGAGCGGGCTGGATGGCGCCGGAGGAGCTGGCGCGGCACATGTCCTGGGCCAACGTCCGGCTCGCGGTCGAAGCCATCGAATCGGTGAAAGCGGCACTGGGCCCCGACTCCACTAGGTGTATCGAGGCGGCTCAAGCATGTGGGGTGATCCCGTCCGAACTTACCCCCGTTCGGACGGAATTCCTCATCGGCGCCCGGCCCCGAAACTCCCCTCGGGAACCGGCGCCTCACAACTTGAGCCGTCTCGAGGAAATACCCTCCGTGCCTTTACATTCCGCGCGGAGGGGTTTCCTGTACGGGCTGCTCCTGCACACTCTCCACTTTGCCATCTACGTCTACCGTCTGGACACGCCTTGGCGTGGCGTCTTGCCGACTGGCGGTGGCGGAGGTCCCCAATGGAGGGCTCTCTATGCGGGAGTCCTCCCTTGTTCCATCGGGGACTTGGCCTGGAGGGTGTTGCACGGAGCGGTCCCGTGCAATAAGGTTTTAAGTAGGTTCACGGACTCCCAGGCCGCCTGCATTTTTTGCGGCCTGGAGGAGTCCGTGTTTCACGTTTATATGGAGTGTGAGAGGTTGCAGCCCCTCTTTCACTACTTGAAGGGGCTGCTCCTCGATTTTTGGTTGCACTTCAGTCCCACGCTCTTGATCTACGGTCACCCAGTGCGGAGGGGAGCGGACAGGTTGGAGGACCTCCTTGTGGGCCTGCTCCTGGGCCTGGCTAAAAGAGCCATCAATTGGTCCAGGCAGCGGGCGGTCGAGGGGATCGTCCAGCCGGATTGCCTGCCTCTCTTCCGCGGCCATGTTCGCGCCCGGGTGGCCCTGGAGATGGAGCACGCGGTGTCCGCCGGTGCGCTTGAGTATTTCCGCGACCGGTGGGCGCCGCGGGGACTGGAGTGCACTGGAGTGCATCATCCAGATACAATCAGTAATCTTGTTGTACGGGGACCCTTGGGTCAGAGCGATCATAACATGATCGATTTCTCACTCGAAATGGAGAGCGAAGAAATTGACTCAGAGACTAAGGTCCTGAATTTAAACAAGGGGAATTATGATGCCATGAGACGGGAACTGAGTAGGTCTGATTGGACAACGTTCCTGGGAGGACTGGAGGTAGATAAACAATGGCAAACATTTAAAGATAGAATGACAAAATTGCAAAAATTGTTTATACCAATCTGGCATAAAAGGAAATCTAAAAAGGTGACTCAACCGTGGATAACAGGGGAAATTAGAGACAGCATAAAATCCAAAGATAGGGCGTATAAAATAGCCAAAAAAAGCGCCAGAGCGGAAGATTGGGAACAGTTTAAGATAGAGCAAAGGAGGGCAAAGGGCATGATCAAGAGGGGCAAAATAGCTTACGAAAACAAGCTGGCGGAAAATATAAAAACTAACTCCAAAAGCTTTTATAAATATATCAAAAGGAAAAGACTGGTGAAAACCAAAGTTGGTCCATTGCAGTCAGATACGGGGGAATATATAATGGGAAATAAGGAAATGGCAGATCAACTAAATGCATACTTTGGGTCAGTCTTTACGAAGGAAGACACAAAAAACCTCCCTGGGATATCGGGAAAAATAGGGACATTGGCAAAGGAGGAACTGACGCAAATCAATATCTCTAAGGATATGGTGTTAAGGAAGCTAAAGGGATTGAAGGTGGACAAATCCCCAGGGCCTGATAACATGCATCCTAGGGTACTGAAGGAGGTGGCCCTAGAGATAGCGGATGCACTAAGGATGATTTTTCAGAATTCATTAGACTCGGGAACAGTGCCGATGGATTGGAGGGTAGCTAACGTTACCCCACTATTCAAAAAGGGGGGTAGGGAAAAAGCAGGTAATTACAGACCTGTAAGCCTTACATCAGTTGTGGGCAAAATGCTGGAGTCCATCATTAAGGATGAAATAGCGGAGCACTTAGCAAATGGGGACAGGATAGGACAGAGTCAACATGGATTTACAAAGGGTAAATCGTGCTTGACTAATCTATTGGAATTTTTTGAGGGAGTAACTGGTAGAATAGATGGGGGAGAGCCAGTAGATGTGGTGTACCTGGACTTCCAAAAGGCCTTCGATAAGGTCCCACATAAAAGATTAGCATGGAAAATTGAGGCTCATGGGATAAAGGGGAAAGTTTTGGCGTGGATAGGGAACTGGCTGTCAGATAGAAAACAGAGAGTTGGAATAAACGGCTCATTTTCTGAATGGCAGGCAGTAACAAGTGGGGTACCACAGGGATCTGTCCTGGGCCCCCAGCTGTTCACAATTTACATTAATGACCTGGATCAGGGAGTCGGATGCAGCATTTCCAAATTTGCAGACGACACTAAACTAGGAGGTGGGGTGGGCTCAGAGGAAGAGACCAGGAAGCTCCAGAGCGATTTGGACAGACTGGGCGATTGGGCGGATAAATGGCAGATGCACTATAATGTGGACAAGTGCGAAGTTATCCACCTTGGGTGCAGGAACGGGAGGGCAAATTATTATTTAAATGGCAATAGATTGGGAGAGGGGGAAGTACAGAGAGACCTGGGTGTTCTTGTACACCAGTCACTGAAGGCGAGCATGCAGGTGCAACAGGCGGTCAAGAAGGCAAACGGTATGCTGGCCTTCATAGCAAAAGGGTTAGAATACAGGAACAGGGATACCTTGCTGCAGCTGTACAGGGCACTGGTGAGACCACACCTCGAGTACTGTGTACAGTTTTGGTCGCCTCATCTGAGGAAGGATGTTCTTGCCATGGAGGGGGTGCAGCGGCGATTCACCAGGCTGATACCAGGAATGGCGGGAATGACCTATGAGGAGAGACTATGTAGTTTAGGGATGTACACACTGGAGTTTAGAAGATTGAGAGGGGACCTCATAGAAGTGTATAAAATTCTGACAGGTCTAGACAGACTGGATGCAGAAGGAATGTTTCCCTTGGCGGGTGAGAACAGAACTAGAGGACATAATTTAAGGATAAGGGCTAAACCATTTAGGACAGAGATGAGGGGGAATTTCTTCACTCAGAGAGTGGTGAACCTGTGGAACTCATTGCCACAGAGGGCAGTGTACGCCAGCTCATTAAATATATTTAAGAGGGAATTAGATATATTTCTACGGGCAAAAGGGGTTAAGGGTTACGGAGAGAAGGCGGGGACGGGATACTGAATTAAAGGATCAGCCATGATCTCATCGAATGGCGGAGCAGGCACGAAGGGCCGAATGGCCTACTCCTGCTCCTATCTTCTATGTATCTATGTATCAACCCGGATAACCAAATTTTAATATGATTTGTTAAGTTTTAGTTGAACTTTTGTTTACAGTCAATTTGTTTTTTTTTTGGTACGAACAAAAAGAGTACCCTCTGTTCAGTAAATACCTGTTATCATTGTCCTCCTGCAGTCCGTGTATTATTTATACTCGGACACTACATTGGTGACGAACAGGTTTGAACTCACCTGCAGTACTGCATCACCTCACGGGGATCTTTCCCTGAGAAGAAGCTTCTTGGAGGTCGAAGTCAGAACAACTGGCGTCCACCATGGGCAACCGCCCAAGGATCCATCGGAGTTCGGGGAGTTGCAGGAGAGTCTGTGGAGAGCTGGGCTTGGCTCCTCAGTCAAGGTGTTCCAGCAAATCGTGCTGGTAGCAGGTAGTGCGCTGAACCTTCCGGACTGCGGCGGGCTCGAGCTCGATCGAGCGGCTCTGCAAAGGGGCCGTGCAGCGTCGTCGGGAGGAAAAGAGAGAGAGAGAGGGTGGAGCGCACAGGGCGCAGTCGGTGCTCAAGAACCGGGCAGCGTAGCGAAAATAAAACAAGGGGAAGGAAAAGTGAGATGCGCCGAAGCCGCGGGTCGCCGCCATTACCCTACAGAACACTAGGAGCAGCGTGGCAGCAAGGGGAAGAAGGAAAAGCGCGGGAGGCGCCATTTTGTTCCATTGGGGAAGAAGGAAAAGCGCGGGAGGCACCATTTTAATCCATTGGTGAAGAAGAAAAAGCGCGGGAGGTGCCTTTTTAAATCACCCAAGATGCCGAAAAGTGGCAGTATCACTGCTTTCGACAACGAGGTAGAAGACTGGACCACGTATGTGGAAAGAATTGAAGTGTACTGCAAGGCAAATGAGGTGGCCGATGGAAAGAAGGCGGCGGTATTATTAAATTTGATGGGCGCGAGAACGTACGGCCTATTGCGGAATTTAATTACCCCAGCTAAACCAATGGAGAAAAGTTTTGAAGAGATTGTTAATATCTTACAGGAACACCTAAACCCTTCACCGCTGCTGATAGCAGAAAGATTCAAGTTCCATAAAAGAAACCAGCACAAAGATGAGAGCAATGCTGACTATCTTACGGAACTACGCAAGTTATCAAAGCACTGCCAGTTCGGAGCAGGACTGGCAGACACCTTACGGGATAAGTTTGTCTGCGGGCTCCAGAGTGAAGGAACCCAGAAACGGCTACTTTCGGAAAAGGACTTGACGCTAGAACAGGCTTTCAGCGTGGCAGTATCCTACGAAGCAGCAGCACGGGGAGCTGCGGAAATACAACAGAAACCACAAGAATACAGCGCTAACGAAATGGCGTATGGAGCAGAAAAGTGCTATCGCTGCGGCAGAACAACCCATGATCAGAAGGACTGCTGGTTTAAGGACAAAGTATGCAGGCAATGTGGGAAAATGGGACACATAGCAAGAGTCTGCAGGTCGGGAAAGAAAACCAACACTACAAGAACTACTAAGGAAAAGTACAAGAAAGTAAAGAAATTGACAGACAGTAGTTCGGAAGATCAGGAGAGTGATAAGGACTCCGGGAGCAGGAGACTAAGTTGTCTAAAGTTACACAACGTGATCGCAAAGGAGGATCACCAAACCATTTGGGTCACCCTCATGATAGCAGGGTCCCCAGTAAAGATGGAATTGGACACAGGATCAGCCCTAACTGTTATGAATCGACGAGACTATGAGCGGCTATTCTCACACATACTCTTGAAGGACACGGCCATTGTATTGAAGACATACACAGGGCAAAAAGTCTACGCCAGAGGAAAAATAAGGGTGCCAGTTGAATACAATGGCAAGGAAACACAGAAACTGTATCTATATATACTACCAGATGGAGGACCATCATTATTGGGACGTGAATGGATCTGAAAAATACAATTGGATTGGCATTCCATTCAGGCGCTAACTGTGACTGATAAAAAGGATGATGACGTCACACCTGGACGACTGTCAAAAATTCTAACTGACGCGAAAGAGGTGTTCCAACAAGGACTTGGGACTCTAAAAGGAGTAACGGCAACGATAAAAATCAAAGATAACGCAAACCCAAAATTTTTTAGGGCCAGACCGGTACCTTACGTGATCCGCCCAGCCATTGAAGCAGAGCTGGAGAGTCTGGAGTGTTCGGGTGTGCTGTCCAAGGTGGACTGGAGCGAGTGGGCTACGCCCATCATTCCTGTAATGAAGAAATCATTGAGCAGCACGCCTAGGGAACCGAAGAAGGTTCGCATCTGTGGGGACTTCAAGGTAACTGTGAACCCAGTCCTGCACACAGTACAATATCCACTTCCACGGATAGAAGATATTTTCACCTCACTATCTGGAGGGAAATGCTTTACAAAGATTGATCTGGCCCAAGTGTATCTACAAATGGAGATGGAAGAAGCATCTAGGAAATACCTCACGATAAACACTCACAAAGGCCTTTACCAGTACAATCGACTGGTATTCGGGGTAGCATCAGCCCCGGCTATTTGGCAGAGGGCGATGGAACAAGTCCTGCAAGGGATTCCCGGGACCCAGTGTTATTTGGACGACATCCTGGTTACGGGCGAAAATGACAGTGAACACCTTGCCAACCTGGAGCAGGTGCTCACGAGATTACAGGAATATGGGCTATGAGCCAACCGCCCCAAATGCGAGTTCTTCAGGAGACAAATCTCGTATTGTGGCCACATGATTGATGAGGAAGGGTTGCATAAGGCGCCGGACAAGATTGAGGCTGTAGTCAAGGCTCCAGCACCGGAAAATATGTCGCAACTGAGGTCGTTCCTCGGGTTGGTGAACTACTACCATAAGTTCTTGCCGAATTTATCTACAATTCTGCACCCACTGAATGCCCTACTGCAAACTGGAGTAACATGGAAATGGAGTGATGAGTGTAAGCGTGCCTTTCAGAAATGTAAATGCCTAATCACTTCAAAAGAAGTATTGGCCCACGACAATCCAACACTACCGATTCGGTTAGCATGTGATGCATCTCCCTATGGCATCGGAGCGGTGCTGTCACACAAATTCCTTGACAGTTCAGAGAGGCCAATAGCCTTTGCATCGCGCTCGTTAACCTCAGCTGAGCGTAACTATGCCCAGATTGACAGGGAGGCCCTCAGCCTGGTGTGGGGGGTGAAGAAGTTCAATCACTATCTGCACGGGCAGAAGTTCACCCTACTGACTGATCATCAGCCCCTGGTGTCCATTTTTAACCCAAAGAAGGGCGTTCCGGTGATGACGGCGCAACGGCTGCAAAGATGGTCACTTTTTCTAGGGGCACATCAGTATGACATAGAGTACAAGGGTACGAAACAGCATGGAAACGCTGATGGGCTGTCGCGCCTACCGTTGCCTATGGTAGAGGAAGCACCTGCAGTGGACCCTGTTGAGATATTCCATGCAACCATAGTCGAATGTCTACCTGTTACAAACTCAAGTATAGAGAAGGAAACCCGAAATGACCCGACACACTCTCGGGTCTATGATTTGACGGTGAAGGGATGGCCAGCACATGGCGACTCACTGTTGCCAGCATTCTCGCCAAGGAGAGAACAGCTGTCAGTGTGCCGGGGGACCTTGATGTGTGGATCCCGAGTGGTAATTCCACCCAAGTTGAGAGATAGAGTGCTCAATGAGCTTCATGAGGGTCATCTGGGAGGGGTAAAAATGAAGAGCCTAGCCAGGGCGTTTGTGTGGTGGCCGGGTATCGATAAAGAAATCGAGGATATGACCAAGAGATGCACAGGATGCCAGAAGATCCAAAACGGTCCACCACAGGCCCCGCTACATCCATGGGAGTGGCCCTCATCTCCATGGCAACGGGTACACATTGATTTTGCTGGTCCATTTATGGACTCAATGTTCTTAATCGCTGTGGACGCCCATTCGAAATGGCCAGAGGTCATCAAAATGTCCTCCACCACCACGGAGAAAACTATTGCAGTCCTACGGACCATCTTCACCAGAATGGCTTGCCAGAACAGATTTGCTCCGACAATGGGCCACAGTTTGTGTCAGAGGATTTCCGGAGGTTTCTGAGGAATAATGGGGTGAAACATTACACATCTGCCCCATATCATCCAGCCACAAATGGATTGGCTGAGAGGTTTGTTCAGACCTTTAAAAAGGCAATAAAGGCAATGTATAATGACGACATACCACTACAACACAAGGTGGATAATTTCTTGTTTGCTTACCGGAATGCGACACATGCAGTCACCAACCAAGCTCCAGCCATAATGTTCTTCAACCGAAGGCTAAGATATTCCAGCACATAAATGAGAAGCCAACCAGGAGCTTCAAGATAGGGCAACCAGTCTTGGCCCGCGACTACCGAACAGAAAAATGGCAGCCAGGAACGATATGTACACAGCAGGGACCACTAATGTACACAGTGGATGTTGGGGAGAGCATCGTGAGACGCCATGCTGATCAGATCCTAGAGTCACAAGAACAAGTCAACCCCATGCCTCGCCCATACGTACCTGGTGACGAACCCGACATACAGGTCGCATCTACCCCAGAAACAGTAGCATCGGAAGCTGATGAACCAACCGACGACAGGGGGCCAGAATCGCCTCCGCACCAAGAGCAAGACACTCGGGAACGGCGCTATCCAGAAAGGATCAGGAAGCCTCCCCAAAGACTGAATATATAAATAGACTATTTTCAGCTAATGTTGCATGTTAAAAGTGTTAATTGTAATTAGTTTGATATTTAATTGTTAAATGAGTGTTATGGTACTGTTAATCTAAAAGGGGAGGAATTGTAATGTATATACCTTTAAGGGGGGAACTATCTTTTACAGCTTCAAGATAGGGCAACCAGTCTTGGCCCGCGACTACCGAACAGAAAAATGGCAGCCAGGAACGATATGCACACAGCAGGAACCACTAATGTACACAGTGGATGTTGGAGAGAGTATCGTGAGATGCCATGCTGACCAGATTCTAGAGTCACAGGAACAAGCCAAACCCATACCACGAGCAGGTGCACCTGGTAATCAACCCGAAGTACAGATTGCGTCTACCTCAGAAGCAGTGGTATTGGAAGCTGACAAACCAACCAATGACAATGAGCCAGAATCAACTCTGCCGCAAGAACAGGATACTCAAGAAAGGCGCTATCCAGTCAGGATCAGGAAGCCTCCTCAAAGACTGAACTTATAAATGATTATTTCAGTTGATGTATATAGTACAGAGAAAATTGTAATTGTAATTAGTTATTATTTAGTTGTTAAATGAATGTTATGTACTTTTTATCTAAAAGGGGAGGAATTGTTGTGTATGTACCTTTAAGAGAAGAACTGATTCAATACTGCAGTACCGGCAGTGACCACCCCTGTATATAAAGCCATAGCAGGCTTCTGTACTTCAGTCTTAAGTTACCCTCTGTTCAGTAAATACCTGTTATCATTGTTCTCCTGCAGTCCGTGTATTGTTTATACTCGGACACTACAGTAGGGTTGGAGGAGGTTTCAGAGATTGTGAGGTTTGTAGTGCTGGATGAGTTACAGCGATAGGGAGATTTGTAGGCCCGGAGGAGGATACAGAGACAGGAAGATTTGGAGGGCTGGAGGAGGTTACAGAGACAGGGAATGTTGTAGGGCTGGAGGGAGATTACAGAGAGAGGGAGGGTTGTAGGGCTGGAGGGAGGTTACAGAGAGAGGGAGAGTTGTAGGGCTGGAGGAGGTTACATAGACAGGGAGGGTTGGAGGGCTGGAGAAGGTTACAGAAAGTGGGAGGGTTGTAGTGCTGGAGGATATTACAGCGATAGGGCGGGCTGTAGGGCTGGAGGAGGTTACAGCGATGGGGATGGTTCTAGGGCTGGAGGAGGTTACAGAGAGAGGGAAGGTTGTAGGGCTGGAGGAGTTTACAGCGATAGTGAGTGTTTTACACTGGAGGAGGTTACAGCAATAGGGAGGGTTGTAGGGCTGGAGGAGGTTACAGAGAGAGGGAGGGTTCTAGGGCTGGAGGAGGTTACAGAGAGAGAGAGGGTTGTAGGACTGGAGGAGGTTACAGAGAGAGGGAGGTTTGTAGGGCTGGAGGAGGTTACAGCGATAGGGTGGGTTGTAGCGGTGAAGGAGCATACAGAGACAGGGAGAGTTTTAGGGCTGGAGGAGGATACAAAGTCAGGGAGGGTTGTAGGGCTGGCAGAGGTTACAGAGAGAGGGAGGGTTGTAGGGCTGGAAGAGGTTACAAAGATAAGGAGGGTTGTAATGCTGGAGGAGACTGCAGAGAGAGGGAGGATTGTAGGGCTGGAGGAGGTTACAGAGAGAGGGACAGTTGTAAAGCTGGAGGAGGTTACAGAGATAGAGACGGTTGTAGGCCTGGAAGAGGTTTCAGAGATTGCGAGGCTTGTAGTGCTGGATGAGTTACAGCGATAGGCCAGGTTATAGGCCCAGAGGAGGATACAGACACATTGAGATTTGGAGAGCTGGAGGAGGTTACAGAGATAGGGAGTGTTGTAGGGCTGGAGGGTGCTTACAGAGAGAGGGAGGGTTGTATGACTGGAGGTGGTTACAGGGACAGGGAGGGTTGGAGGGCTGGATGAGGTTACAGAGATAGGGAGTGTAATGATATCAGCAAATAGAGATGGTATTTGCCTGTTCGATTATGATGCCTTATTAGCATGGTTGCATGTATTGATTGCTTGTGCCTGACCAGCAGAGGGCATGTGACCGAGAGAAGCAAGGCAGTGAGTTTAGTTTCAGTTTTGTTCTAGATGCATCATAGCATCGTGTTTCCTGTAAAAGCTGTATAAAAGAGTTGAACAGACTTTAGATTAAAACTCATTCTCTTTCATAAATGTCTCATCATTGAACCCACAAAGAATTCAATACATGGTGCCAGAAGTGGCTGAAAGAGATGAAGAGAAAAATTCTGAAGTTAAATCAGCTCTTCACAGATTAGCAAGCCAAAAGAGAACATCGTTGCTTAACATTAGAGAATAGCTAACGAAGTGAAAAATGGAAGGTTTACTCCCACCGGCGACGCTTCAGTTGACAGGTAATGTGGCTGAAAATTGGAGGAGATTCAAACAACGTGTAGAGTTGTATTTAGCGGCAATCGGAGCTGACGAGAAAAGTAATAAAAGGAAATCGTCACTTTTCTTACATGTCATGGGTGATGAAGCGCTGGAGGTGTATAATAACTTCACATTCGTTGCTAATGGAGACAAAATGAAGCTAGATAAAATAATGGAACAGTTTGAGGCCTACTGCATACCTAAACGTAACGTGACGTTTGAGAGGCACAGATTTTTCACAGGTGTACAGAAAACGGGTGAGACTATTGATCAATATGTGACTGAACTGAGAAACAGAAGCAAATTGTGTGAATTTGGGGGACTGACAGACTCGCTGATAAAAGACAGACTGGTGTGTGGTATTCCAGATAATGGTCTAAGAGAAAGACTGCTAAGAGAGCAAGATCTAGACCTGGGAAAAGCCACAGCACTGTGTAGGGCTACAGAGACTGTGAAGTTGCAAGCAAAGGAGCTGTTCAGTGACAATAGCTGCAACGTGGATGCAGTGAGTAAGAACGGACACAAACCGTTTAACAAAAAGAGCGCCAATGTGAAAAAAGGCATGGCCAGCGAACGAAAATGAAAGGGACAATCGAAAGTCATGTAGTCGATGCGGTACACAGCATCCACCAAAAAAGTGTCCAGCATATGGTAAAACATGCAATAGTTGCAACAAGAACAACCATTATGCCCGTTGCTGTAAGAACCAAATGCAACAAAGCAAGGTTCATGCAGTAGATGAAAGCGAGATAGAGGAGTTCAATGTAGATGTTGTGTCTGAAAACAAAGAAGAAGAAGAAAGAGACTGGATGTTGACACTAAAAGTGAATGACATACACATTCCATTTAAATTGGATACTGGAGCACAAGTTAATGTGATATCAGAGACTGATTTTAAGAAAATTAGACCCAGGCCAAAGATACATGGAATCAAAGTGAAAGTGACAGGATACTCAGGTACTGAAATACCAGTGAAAGGAAGATGCATTGTCAAAGTGACACACAAGGACAGAGAGCACACGTTAGCATTAATCGTGGTGCCAAAGGAGGTGCAAGCCATACTAGGTTTAAAAGCCTGTGAGAGACTGAACCTGGTAAAGAGAGTCCTCATTGAGGAAAGCGAAGGAGAGACAGTCTATGATGAACTCATGAAAGAGTACAAAGACCTATTTAAGGGTCTAGGCTGCATTCCAGGAGAACACACGATCAGAGTAGATAAAGGTATGACACCGGTCATACATCCATGCAGAAAAGTTCCGCTTGCTCTTCAAAAGCAACTGAAGGCAGAGTTGGACAGGATGGAAAGCCTGAACGTGATTCAAAAGATAGATGAGCCAACTGAGTGGGTGAGTTCCCTCGTCGTAGTGGACAAAAAGAATGGAAAGCTCAGAATTTGCCTGGATCCAAGAGATCTAAACAGAGCAATAAAGAGAGAGCACTTCAAGCTTCCTACACGTGAGGAAATCATGGCACAGTTTGCAATTGCAAGATATTTCAGCAAGTTAGATGCATCATCAGGATTTTGGCAGATGAAGCTGGACGAAGCAAGTTCAAGACTGTGCACGTTCAACAGTCCATTTGGCAGATACAGATTCCTAAGGTTACCATTTGGCATTGCCTCAGCTCCTGAAGTGTATCACAAAACAATCCATATGATCTATGAGCACCTGGAGGGAGTTGATACATCAATGGATGACATCATAGTATGGGGAACCACGAGAACTGAGCATGACGAGAGACTGAAAAAAGTGCTGGAAGCAGCAAGGAAAACAAACCTGAAGCTGAATAGAGAGAAATGCCAGCTCGGGGTGACAGAACTGACATTCGTGGGAGATATCCTTAGCAGTGAGGGCATCAGACCAGATCCCAGAAAGGTGTCCGCCATTGAGAATATGCCAAGGCCACAATGCAAAAAGGACGTGCAGAGGTTTAAAGGAATGATCAACTACATGGGTAAATTCATATCCAACCTCTCAGAAAAGATGGCGCCACTGAGAAGACTAACTGAAAAGAACATAGAATGGGAATGGAATCATGAGCATGAGAAATCATGGAGCGATCTAAAGAAACTGCTCACAGAGGAACCAGTTCTGAGGTTTTATGACCCAGCGAGACCCATCAAGATATCATCAGATGCATCACAGAGTGGGCTCGGTGCCGTTCTTCTGCAACAATATGACTACTGGCAACCTATTGCATATGCATCACGCTCAATGACAGACGCGGAGACGCGATATGCTCAAATAGAAAAGGAGCTGCTCAGCATCACATACGCCTGTGAAAGATTTCACCAGTTTGTGGCAGGACAAGCAATCAGTGTAGAGACTGACCATAAGCCCTTGATTGCATTGTTCCAAAAGCCACTAAATAGCTGTCCGCTTAGAATACAAAGAATGATGATCAGGCTGCAACACTATACACTGAATGTTGCGTACACACCGGGTAAGCTGATGTATACAGCAGACACGTTGTCCAGAGCTGTTGACCCAAGTGAGCCCGCAAACACCACAATGGATGAAAAAGTGAACGCCTACGTGGACATGATCACAAGTGCACTGCCCATAGCAGATGCAAAAATGGAGCTCATAAAGACTGAGACAAACAAAGATGAAACAATGACACGACTGAGGAAAAGCATCTTGGATGGATGGCCCAACATAAAGCAAGACTGCTCACCTGACATGGCAGAGTACTGGAACTGCAGGGCGGAACGTTCAGTGGTCGAAGACATCATCTACAAAGGAAGTAAAATAGTTATCCCAAAGAGTCTGAGAAAAGAGATGTTAAAAAAGATCCATGGAGGACATCTGGGAATCGAAAAGTGTAAGAAAAGAGCACGAGAGGTGATGTACTGGCCACGAATCAACCAAGATGTGACAAATGAGGTGTCAAACTGCACAATATGCCTGAAATATCGAGCAAGCAATCTGGTAGAACCACTAAAGCCACACCCAGCGCCAGACAGACCTTACCAGAAGGTAGGCGCTGACCTATTCGTATGTCAAGGGAAGGACTATCTTGTAGTCACAGACTATTACTCCCTGTATCCAGAGGTTTGTAGACTGTACACCACCACTGCAGATGCTGTGATAACATGTATGAAAGCCATATTCTCCAGACATGGCGTGGCAAGTGATGTCTTCACAGCCAACGGACCCCAGTTTTACAATGCAAGTTTCCGACACTTTGCCAAAGAGTGGGACTTTGTCCACACAACGTCAAGTCCTCACTTTCCACAGTCCAATGGTCTAGTGGAAAAATCGGTCCAGACTGTGAAAAGACTGATGTACAAGGCAAAAGACAGTGGAACTGACTTCTACCAGAGCATGCTTGTATACCGCACAACGCCGCTCGAGTGTGGTATGTCACCAGCCCAACTCCTGATGGGACGTCGGCTAAGGTCAAACCTACCCATCCCGGAGAACCTCCTGAAAACAAAAGAGGGGGAGAAAGTGAGGAAGTTCAAAGAGCAACAGAAAGAAAAGCAAAAGTACTACTATGACAGAGGAACACAAAACCTACCTGAACTCCACACTGGTGACCAAGTAAGGTTGAAAGACAAAACAAACACATGGACTCAGAAGGGAACTGTCCTGAGTGAAGTTCAACCAAGATCATACACCATTCAGACAGATGAGGGTGCTGTTCTGAGAAGAAATCGTCAAGATCTTCTCATGGGACCAGCCACAGCAGGTCAAGAGACTGATACTGTTGAACAACCTGATCACACAGCTGAGAACCAATCACCTGAGGCAACAACTCAGTTTCAAGGACAATCAATCAGAAAATCCTCAAGACATGTGAAGCCTCCTGAGAGACTCATTGAGCAAATTTAAGGACCATTGTTATAGAAGGAAGTAATGTTATCTTATTCTTTCTTCAAGTTCTATTGTATTGACATATTTCATGTGAACACACAAAGCAAGGTTAAAAAACCTTGATCATGATAATGATAATGTAAGTTCATTAAGTGTTACAGTTAAAATGCAGATTAATACAAAGAAAACATGTTGTTAGTTAAAAGTAAAATACTTCTGTTTTAAGAAAAGGAGATGTAATGATATCAGCAAATAGAGATGGTATTTGCCTGTTCGATTATGATGCCTTAATAGCATGATTGCATGTATTGATTGCTTGTGCCTGACCAGCAGAGGGCATGTGACCGAGAGAAGCAAGGCAGTGAGTTTAGTTTCAGTTTCGTTCTAGATGCATCACAGCATCGTGTCTCCTGTAAAAGCTGTATAAAAGAGTTGAACAGACTTTAGATTAAAACTCATTCTCTTTCATAAATGTCTCATCATTGAACCCACAAAGAAATCAATACAGGGAGCATTGTAGGTCGGGAGGAGGTTACAGAGAGAGGGAGAGTTGTTTGTCTGGAGGAGCTTACTGAAATATTGAGGGTTGTAGTGCTGGAGGAGTTTAAGGCGATGGGGAGGGTTCTAGGGCTGGAGGAGGTTACAGAGAGAGGGAGGGTTGTACGTTGGAGGAGGTTACAGCAGTAGGGAGGGTTGTAGGGCTGGAGGAGGTTACAGAGAGAGGAAGTGTTGTAAGGCTGGGGGAGGTTACAGAGACAGTGTAGTAGTCGCTGGAAATCAACAGACTGCAAGAACTTCGTAGCCGCAAAGAAAAATGCGTGTTAGCTTTATTAACTCTCCGCATGGACTGAGGGACTCGGCCTTGTCGCAGGGCTATGACGTCATCACACAATCGACGACTCTTAAAGGGACCCTGCCCCGATAACCCAACCAAGTTCAGTACATAACGTGGAGCGATAACAACATTGGCTAAACATAGTGAATTGTGTTACTGTCCCTATGTGGTCTCCACCACAACAGGGAGGTTTGGAGGGCTGGAGGATGTTACAGAGATAGGGAGAGTTGTAATGGTAGAGGAGGTTACAGAGTGAAGGAGGGTCCTAGGGCTGGAGGGGATTACAGAAAGAGGAAGGTTTGTAGGACTGGAGGAGGTTGCAGAGAGAGGGAGGGCTGTAGGGCCAGAGGAGGTTACAGAGATGGAGGGTTGTAAGGTTGGAGGAGGTTCAAGAGATAGGGAGGGTTGTAGTTCTGGAGGAGGTTACAGAAAGAGGGAGGGTTGTAGGCTGGAGGAGGTTACAGTGATAGGGAGGGTGTAGGGCTGGAGGAGGTTACAGAGAGAGGGAGGGTTGTAGGACTGGATAAGGTTACAGAGAGAGGGAGGGCTGTAGGGCTGGATGAGGTTATAAAGATAGGGAGGGTTGTAATGCTGGAGGAGACTATAGAGAGAGGGAGGATTGTAGGGCTGGAGGAGGCTACAGAGAGAGGGACAGTTGTAAAGCTGGAGGAGGTTACAGAGATAGGGAGGTTTGTAGGACTGGAGGAGATTACAGGGACAGGGAGAGTTGTAGGGTTGGAGGAGATTACAGAGAGAGGGATGATTGTAAGGCTTGAGGAGGTTTCAGAGATCGTGAGGCTTGTAGTGCTGGATGAGTTACAGCGATAGGGAGGGTTGTAGGCCCGGAGGTGGATACTGGGACAGGGAGATTTGGAGGGCTGGAGCAGGTTATACAGACAGGGAGTGTTGTAGGGCTGGAGGGTGTTTACAGAGAGAGGGAGGGTTGTAGGACTGGAGGTGGTTACAGAGACAGGGAGGGATGGAGGTCTGGAGGAGGTTACAGAGATAGGGAGATTTGTAGGGCTGGAGGAGGTTACAGAGAGAGGGAGAGTTGTACGTCTGGAGGAAGTTACAGAGATAGTGAGGGTTGTAGTGATGGAGTATATTACAGTGATAGGCAGGTTTGTAGCGCTGGAGGAGGTTACAGAGAGAGGGAGTGTTGTAGGACTGGAGGAGGTTACAGAGAGCAGAAGGGTTCCAGGGCTGGAGGAGGTTACAGAGAGAGGAAGGGTTGCAGTGCTGGAGGAGGTTGCAGAGATGGAGGGTTGTAAGGCTGGAGGAGGTTCAAGAGATAGGGAGGGTTGTAGTTCTGGAGGAGTTTACAGAAAGAGGGAGGGTTGTAGGGCTGCAGGAGGTTACAGAGAGAGGGAGGTTTGTAGGGCTGGAGGAGATTACAGAGATATTGAGCATTGAAGTGCTGGAGGAGGTTACAGCGACAGGGTGGGGCATAGGGCTGGAGGAGGAAATGGAGAGGGAGGTTTGTAGGCCGGAGAAGGTTACAGCGATAGGGTGGGTTGTAGGGCTGGAGGAGCGAACAGAGACAGGGACAGATTTAGTGCTGGAGGAGGATACAAAGTCAGGGAGGGTGGTAGGGCTGGCTGAGGTTACAAAGATAAGGACGGTTGTAATGCTGGAGGAGGTTACAGAAATAGGGAGAGTTGTAGGGCTGGAGGAGGTTACAGAGAGAGGGAGAGTTGTAGGTCTGGAGGAGGTTACAGAGAGAGGGAGGGTTGTAGGGCTGGAGGAGTTTACAGTGATAGGGAGGTTTTTACACTGGAGGAGGTTACAGAGAGAGGGAGGGCTGTAGGCCGGAGGAGGTTATAGTGATAGGGAGGGTTGTAGGGCTGGAGGAGGTTACAGAGAGAGGGAGGGTTGTAGTGCTGCAGGAGGATACAGAGAGAGGGAGGGTTCTAAGGCTGGAGGAGGTTACAGAGAATGAGAGGGTTGTAGGACTGGAGGAGGTTACAGAGAGAGGGAGGGTTGTAGGGCTGCAGGAGTTTACAGAGAGAGAGGGTTGTAGGGCTGGAGGAGGTTACAGAGAGAGGGAGGGTTCTAAGGCTGGAGGAGGTTACAGAGAGAGGGAGGGTTGTAGGGCTGGAGGAGTTTACAGAGAGAGAGAGGGTTGTAGAACTGGAGGAGTTTACAGAGAGAGGGAGGGCTGTAGGTCTGGAGGAGGTTACAGCGATAGGGTAGGTTGTAGGACTGAAGGAGCATACAGAGGCAGCGAGAGTTTTAGGGCTGGAGGAGGATACAAAGTCAGGGAGGGTTGTAGGGCTGGCAGCGGTTACAGAGAGAGGGAGGGTTGTAGGGCTGGATGAGGTTACAGAGAGAGGGAGGGTTGTAGGGCTGGATGAGGTTACAGAGAGAGGGAGGATTGTAGGGCTGGAGGAGGTTACAGAGAGAGGGACGGTTGTAAAGCTGGAGGAGGTTACAGAGATAGGGAGTGTTGTAGGGCTGGAGCAGATTACAGGGACAGGGAGAGTTGTAGGGTTGGAGGAGATTACAGAGAGAGGGATGATTGTATGGCTTGAGGAGGTTTCAGAGATTGTGAGGCTTGTAGTGCTGGATGAGTTACAGCGATAGGGAGGGTTGTAGGCCCGGAGGAGGATACAGAGACAGGGAGATTTGGAGGGCAGGAGCTGGTTACACAGATAGGGAGTGTTGTAGGGCTGGAGGGAGGTTACAGAGAGAGGGAGGGTTGTAGGACTGGAGGTGTTTACAGAGAAAGTGCGGGTTGGCGGTCTGGAGGAGGTTACAGTGATAGGGAGAGTTGTAGGGCTGGAGGAGGTTACAGAGAGAGGGAGAGTTGTACGTCTAGAGGAGGTTGCAGAGATAGTGAGGGTTGTAGTGCTGGAGTATATTCCAGCGATAGGCAGGGTTGTAGCGCTGGAGGAGGTTACAGAGAGTGGGAGGGTTGTAGGACTGGAGGAGGTTACAGAGAGAGGGAGGGTTCTAGCGCTGGAGGAGGTTATAGAGAGAGGGAGGT
Source organism: Somniosus microcephalus (assembly GCF_052327205.1). Classification (NCBI taxonomy): domain Eukaryota; kingdom Metazoa; phylum Chordata; class Chondrichthyes; order Squaliformes; family Somniosidae; genus Somniosus; species Somniosus microcephalus. Next base: position 68,329,699 of record NC_140995.1, on the reverse strand, counting down.
TTGTAGGGCTGGAACAGGTTACAGTGACCTGGAGGGTTGAAGGACTGGAGCAGGTTACAGAGAGAGGGAGGGTTGTAAGCCTGGAGGATGTTACAGAAACAGGGAGGTTTGGAGGGCTGGAGGAGGTTACAGAGATAGGGAGAGTTCTAGGGCTGGAGGAGGTTACAGAGAGGAGGAGGATTATAGGGCTGGAGGAGGTTACTGAGAGAGGAACGGTTGTATGCCTGGAGAAGGTTACAGAGAGAGGGAGGGTTGTAGGGCTAGAGGAGGTTACAGAGAGAGGGAGGGTTGTAGGGCTGGGTAAGATTACAGAGATGGAGGGTTATAAGGCTGGAGGAGGTTCAAGAGATAGGGAGGGTCGTAGGGCTGGAGGAGGTTACAGAAAGAGTGAGGGTTGTAGGGCTAGAGGAGGTTACAGAGGTAGTGAGGCTTGAAGTGCTGGAGGAGGTTACAGTGACAGGGAGGGCTGTAGGGCTGGAGAAGGATACAGAGACGGACGTTTGGAGGGCTGGAGGAGTTTACAGAGATAGGGAGATTTGTAGGGCTGGAGGTGGTTACAGAGAGAGGGAGAGTTGTAGGACGGAGGAAATTACAGTGATAGGGTTGTAGGGCTGGTGGAGGTTACAGAGTGAGGGAGAATTGTAGCGCTGCAGGAGGATACAGAGAGAGGGAAGGTTCTAGGTCTGGAAGAGGTTACAGAGAGAGAGGGAGTTGTAGGACTGGAGGAGGTTACAGAGAGAGGGATGGTTGTAGGGCTGGAGGAGGTTTCAGAGATCGTGAGGCTTGTAGTGCTGGATGAGTTACAGCGATAGGGAGGGTTGTAGGCCCGGTGGAGGATACAGAGACAGGGAGGTTTGGAGGGCTGGTGGAGGTTACACAGATAGGGAGAGATGTAGGTCTGGAGGGAAGTTACAGAGAGCGGGACGGTTAGAGGGCTGGAGGAGTTTACAGAGATATGGAGGGTTGTAGGGCTGGAGCAGGTTACAGAGAGAGGGAGGGCTGTAGGGCTGGAGGAGGTTACAGAGGGAGGGAGAGTTGTAGGTCTGGAGGAGGTTACAGAGATAGTGAGTGTTGTAGTGCTGGAGGATATTACAGCGATAGGGAGGGTTGTAGGGCTGGAGGAGGTTACTGAGTGAGGGACGGTTGTAGGACTGGAACCGGTTACAGCGACTGGGAGTGTTGTAGGTTTAGAGGAGGTTGCAGAGACAGGGAGAGTTTTAGGGCTGGAGGAGGATACAGAGATAGGGAGGGTTGTATAGCTGGCGGAGGTTACAGAGAGAGGGAGTGTTGTAGGGGTGGAGCAGGTTACAAAGATAGGGGTGCTGTAATGCTTGAGGAGATTACAGAGAGAGTGAGGGTTGTAGGGCTGGAGGAGGTTAAAGAGAGAGTGAGGATATTAGTGCTGGAGGGGGTTACAGAGAGAGGGAGGGTTGTAGGACTGGAGGACGTTACAGAGAGAGGGAGGGATGTTGGACTGGAGGAGGTTACAGAGAGAGGGAGGGTTGTAGGGCTGGAGGATGTTACAGAGAGAGGGAGGGTACTAGGGCTGGAGGAGGTTACAGCGATAGGCAGGGTTGTAGGGCTGCAGGAGGTTACAGCGATGGGGAGGGTTGTAGGGCTGGAGGAGGTTACAGAAATCGGGAAATTTATAGGACTGGAGGAGGTTACAGAGAGAGGGAGAGTTGTTATGCTGTAAGAGCTTATAGAGAGAGGGAAGTTTCTAGGGCTGGATGAGGTTGCAGAGAGAGGGCGAATTGTAGGTCTGGAGCAGGTTACAGAGATGGAAGTTTGTAAGGCTGGAGGATGTTACAGCGACAGGGAGGGTTGTAGGGCTGGAGGAGGATACAGAGACAGGGATGGTTATAGTGATGGAGGAGGTTACAGCGATAGGGAGGGTGTTGTGTCTGTGTATAATAAGACACAGACTGCAGGAGAACAGCACAACAGGTGTTTACTCAACGTGGCTCACACTGGAACTGATCTGTACAGATTACTACTTAGTGCTATATACAGGTGTGGTCACTGCCGGTACTGCAGTATACAAGAGCTGTAAAAGATAGTTCCCCCCTTAAAGGTATATACATTACAATTCCTCCCCTTTTAGATTAACAGTACCATAACACTCATTTAACAATTAAATATCAAACTAATTACAATTAACACTTTTAACATGCAACATTAGCTGAAAATAGTCTATTTATATATTCAGTCTTTGGGGAGGCTTCCTGATCCTTTCTGGATAGCGCCTTTCCCAAATGTCTTGCTCTTGGTGTGGAGGCAATTCTGGCCCCCTGTCGTCGGTTGGTTCATCAGCTTCCGATGCTACTGTTTCTGGGGGAGATGCGACCTGTACGTCGAGTTCATCACCAGGTACGTATGGGCGAGGCATGGGATTGACTTGTTCCTGTGACTCTAGGATCTGGTCAGCATGGTGTCTCACGATGCTCTCCCCAACGTCCACTGTGTACATTAGTGGGCCCTGCCATGTGCATATCGTTCCTGGCTGCCATTTTTCTGTTCGGTAGTCGCGGGCCAAGACTGGTTGCCCTACATTGAAGCTCCTTGTTGGCTTCTCATGGATGTGCTGGAATTGCTTACACTCAACATCTCTTCGTACGTTTGGTCTGAGCAAATCCAGGTGAGATCTTAACCTTCAGTTAAAGAACATCATGGCTGGGGCCTGGTTGGTGACTGCATGTGTCGCATTCCGGTAGGCGAACAGGAAATTGTCCACCTTGTGCTGCAGCGGAATGTTGTCATTGTACATAGCCTTCATTGCCTTCTTAAAGGTTTGTATGAACCTCTCAGCCAATCCATTTGTGGCTGGATGATACGGGGCGGATGTGTAATGCCTTACCCCATTCTTTTTCAAGAACCTCCGGAACTCTTCGGACACAAGCTGTGGTCCGTTGTCGGAGCAAATCTGTTCTGGCAAGCCATTCCTGGCAAAAATGGTCCGTAGGACTGCAATAGTTTTCTCCGTGGTGGTGGAGGACATTTTGATGACCTCAGGCCATTTTGAGTGCACATCCATGGCTATTAAAAACATTGAGTCCATGAATGGACCAGCAAAATCAATATGCACCCGTTGCCATGGAGATGAGGGCCACTCCCATGGGTGTAGAGGGGCCTGTGGTGGTGCATTTTGGACTTTCTGGCATCCTGAGCAGCTCTTGGTCAGGTCCTCAATTTGTTTATCGATTCCCGGCCACCACACATAAGCCCTGGGTAGGCTTTTCATTTTTACCCCTCCCAGATGACCCTCATGAAGCTCATTGAGCATTCTATCCCTTAACTTGGGTGGAATTACCACTCGGGATCCACACATCAAGGTCCCCCAGCACACTGACAGCTGTTCTCTCCTTGTCGAGAATGCTGGCAACAGTGAGTCGCCATGTGCTGGCCATCCCTTCACCGTCAAATCATATACCCGAGACAGTGTCGGGTCATTTCGGGTTTCCTTTTCAATACAAGTGTTAGTTACCGGTAGGTATTCAGCTATAGTCGAATGGAATATTTCGACAGGATCCACTGCTGGTGCTTCCTCCGCAGTAGGCAGTGGCAGGTGTGATAGCCCATCAGCATTTCCATGCTGTTTCGTGCCCTTATATTCAATCTCATAGTGGTGCACCCCTAGATAAAGTGACCATCTTTGTAGTCGTTGCGCAGTCATCAAATGAACGCCCTTCTTCGGATTAAAAATGGAGACAAGAGGCTGGTGATCAGTCAGCAAGGTGAATTTCTGCCCGTGCAGATAGTGCTTGAACTTTTTCACTCCCCACACTAGGCTGATGGCCTCCCTGTCAATCTGGGCGCAGTTACGCTCGGCTGAGGTTAGTGATCGTGACGCAAAGGCTATTGGCCTCTCTGAGCCGTCCGAGAATTTGTGCGACAGCACCGCTCCAATGCTGTAGGGTGACGCATCACATGCCAACCGAATTGGTAATGCCGGGTTGTAATGGGCCAATACCTCTTTCGATGTGATTAGTGTTTTGCTCTTCTGGAAAGCTCGTCTACATTCGTCACTCCACTTCCATGGCACCCCAGTTTGCAGTGGGGTGTTCAGTGGGTGTAGTATTGTAGACAAATTTGGCAAGAACTTATGGTAGTAGTTTACCAGCCCAAGGAACGACCTCAGTTGTGACACATTTTCCGGTGCTGGAGCCTTGACTACTGCCTCAATCTTCTCTGGGGACTTATATAACCCCTCTTTATCGATAACGTGGCCACAATACGAGATCTGTTTTCTAAAAAACTCACATTTGGGGCAGTTAGCTCGGAGCCCATATTCCTGCAATCTAGTGAGCACCTGCTCCAGGTTGGCAAGGTGATCACTGTCATTTTCGCCCGTGACCAGTATGTCGTCCAAATAACACTGGGTCCCTGGGATCCCTTGCAGGACTTGTTCCATTGCCCTCTGCCAAATAGCCGGAGCTGATGCTACCCCGAATACCAGCCGGTTGCATTGGTAGAGACCTTTATGGGTGTTGATTGTGAGGTATTTTTTTGATGCTTCTTCTACCTCCATTTGCAGATACGCCTGGGCCAGATCAATCTTAGTGAAGTGTTTCCCTCCAGATAGCGAGGCAAAATTATCTTCAATCCGCGGAAGTGGATATTGTACGGTGTGAAGGACCGGGTTCACTGTTACCTTAAAAGTCCCCACAGATGCGAACCTTCCTTGGGTAGGGCTGGAGGAGGTTACAGCGATAGGGACGGTTGTAGGGCTGGAGGAGGTTACAGAGAGAGGGAGCATTGTAGGGTTTGAGGAGGTTACAGAGAGAGGGAAGGTTGTAGGACTGGAGGAGGTTACAGAGAGAGGGAGGTTTGCAGGGCTTGAGGAGGTTACAGAGAGAGGGAAGGTTGTAAGGCTGGAGGAGGTTACAGCGATAGGGAGGGTTGTAGGGCTGGAGGAGGTTACAGAGTTAGGGAGAGTTGTAGGCCTGGAAGAGGTTACAGAGAGTGGGAGAGTTGTTATGCTGGAAGAGCTTATAGAGAGAGGGAAGATTCTAGGGCTGGAGAAGGTTACAGAGAGAGGGAAGTTTGTAGGGCTGGACGAGGTTACAGAGAGAGTAAGGGTTGTAGGGCTGGAGGAGTTTATAGACAGTGATGGTTGTAGGGCTGGAGGGGGGTACAGTGATAGAGTAGATTGTAGGGCTGGAGGAGCTTACAGAGACATGGAGAGTTTTGGAGCTGGTGGAGTTTACAGAGATAGGGAGGGTTGTATTGCTGGAGGAGGTTACAGAGAGAGGGAGGATTGTAGGGCTGGAGGAGGTTACAGAGAGAGGGCGGTTGTAGGGCTGGAGGAGGTTACGGGGACAGGGAGAGTTGTAGGGCTTGTAAGGCTCGCAAAATTATACAAATTCCCCCAAAGTAAGATGAGAAGAAACCAATGGACTGTTTGAAATAATTTTGGGCCAGAAAGGGGCTTAAAATCAAAACCCCAGGATTTTTGGCTAGTTTAAAAGGCATATTCAGGCCTGTGGAAAAAACTGTGCCAAAAGGAGGTGGGATGGGCCCCCAAAACACAGACTGTTTGAGTATTGGAAAGGCAAGATCGTCTGGGAATGTTCTGGATCACCCCAACCATTCTACATAAAGACAATGGCCTAGAAATTCAGTGGGCTGCACCACCCGTTAGTGCCTTAAGAGGGCGCTAAGTGGGTCAGAAGCCACTGGCCACGCCTTCCGCTAAATTTAACGGGACGCTAATGGCGGCGCTAGCCGTTAGCGCTGCTCCGCTACCGATGATGTCATCGGTGTGCGCAGCGCCTCGCTACCGCCCCGATCGCAATATTTAGTTGCGCCCCCTGATTTAACGCTGGATGCTATTTGCGAACAGTTCAGGGGGGCCTACCTGCGGCGGTAGAGGCGCTAATTAAAGGAGAGGTGCGGGGCGGCCATTTTTTTTTGCTGGCCGCCTGCCAGCACCTCCCCGCACTGCCGTCCCCAGCCTCTTGATTCCCCCCCACCGCGGAGTGCCGACTGCATTCCAAGAGCTCAGCACTTCTCCTCGGTGCCGGGCTCTTCTGCCGGCACTCGCGATCCTCGATCGCGCTGCACAAGGCCTCTCCCCTTTAAGAAGGAGAGAAAGGCCTGCAGTACCACAGCACATTGTACTGCAACGTGTGGCGCTGTGGCACGTTGCGCAGCGATCTTCAGCTGCAGCACCCCAAGAGGGATGCGGGACGCCTCCAGTAGCGCCGCGCTTCCCTCTGGGGAGCGCAAAGTGAATTTCCAGCGGGCAGCTACGACTACTTCCGGGACGCTACTTTTGGCGCCCTGGCAAGGCTGGCACCCCAAACGGGGTGCTACTGAATTTCTAAGCCAATAAGCCCACCGAAAGACTGTTCCCGCCGAAACCCATAGGGCCATTAAGAACATGAATAATACAATACATGCCAACAGTCAACAAAAGAGAACCTGGTCACAGCAGGAAAAGGACAATCAAACAATAGTTTAAAACCAATCAGAAAGATTTCCAAAACACTTTACATATTTTAAACTGATTTCAAGGCAATCCCGAAACCAGTTAAAAGCCAATTAAAAATAGATGGGACCATCCCCAAAAACTCGATAAGGAGTAAAACATATTAAAAATAATGAGCCCGCCAAAATTAACCGATAAGCCAGCCTCAAAACAGTATAACTGAGGCCTCCTTGTTCAGTGAAAACAATACTTTGAAATCAGAGGACACGAGATCAGATCAGAAAGAAGGCTCAAGTTCAGTACAGGAGAGAAAGTACGGTTCAGAAAAAAAGATAGCATCACCACCATACTTAGTCGGAGGATCGGAGACTTGAAGAAAGAAGAACGAAACGGAAGGAAAAGGAAATCGCGGCAACCAAAGGCCTCAAGAAACCAACAACTACCAATATTACCACCAACCAGGTAATATTGGACCACCACGACCAACAAGAAGCCAACCACCGAGAAATTGAAAAAATCACAAACTTGTTTCCATTCTACAGGCTAGTCTGACTTACCCCTGGGTAAGATTTGACACAAAAGACCCGGGTGTCGGCGGGAGGCGCGAGCGGGAAGCTTAAAAAGGCTTCAGAGACCCAGGTAAGGCCTCAGACCACGGGTGTCGGTGGGAGGCGCGAGCGGGAAGCTTAAAAAGGCTTCAGAGACCCAGGTAAGGCCTCAGACTGCGGGTGTCGGTGGGAGGCATGAGCGGGAAGCTTAAAAAGGCTTCAGAGACCCAGGAAAGGCCTCAGACCGTGGGTGTCGGCGGGAGGCACGAGCGGGAAGCTTAAAAAGGCTTCAGAGACCTAGGTAAGGCCTCAGACCGCGGGTGTCGGCGGGAGGCGCGAGCGGGAAGCTTAAAAAGGCTTCAGAGACCCAGGTAAGGCGGACCAATCTCCTGTCTCCGAAGTCAGAGGGAAGGAGAGAGGTAAAAAGTAATCCAAGTGTGACGTCACCAGAAAGCGAGTAAGTGATTGGTTGGTAAGTATTTCTCTCTTTTTAAGCTTAAACTCTGGTTTATAGTTTCTAAGGTGCGATATTCATCATCTAGAATCGGGGCAGAGGGTATTTAAAAATAATATTAATAAATTTAATTAATTACATAGAATGGGAGATCAGGTGATGTGTTGCTGCTGCAATATGTGGGAGCTGGTGGACACCATTGATGCTCACGGTGATCACATTTGCAGTAACTGTTGGCTGCTCGAGGAATTTCGGCTCCGTGTTGAAGAGCTGGAGTCCGAGCTTTAAACACTGAGACACATCAGGGAGGGGGAGAGTTACCTGGACTCTGTGTATCAGGAGGTAGTCACACCAATTAGATTAATTAATTCAGATGTAGTCCGTGGCCAGGGTCAGGATGGTGTGACTAGAAGTGAGGCAGGTACAGGGATCCAGGAGGTAGTGTTGGAGCAGCCGCAGCCCTTGCTCTTGTCCAACAGGTTTGAGGCTCTTACTCCCTGTGAGGATGGGAACAGGGACTGTGGGGAGGATGAGCAACCTGGCCACAGCACCGTGGAGCGGGGGGCCATTCAAGTGGGGGGAGATAAAAGAAATGTTGTAGTGGTAGGGGATAGTATCATTAGGGGGATAGATAGAGTTCTTTGCAGCCGAGAGCGAGAGTCCCGAAGGCTGTGTTGCCTGCCCGGTGCCAGGGTTAAGGACATCTCCTCTGGGCTGGAGAGAAACTTGGAGTGGGAGGGGGAGGATCCAGTTGTCGTGGTCCATGTTGGTACCAACGACATAGATAGGACAAGGAAGGAGGTTCTGCTGAGGGAGTTTGAGCAGCTAGGGGCCAAATTAAAAAGCAGAACCACAAGGGTAATAATCTCTGGATTACTACCTGAGCCACGTGCAAATTTGGCTAGGGTAAATAAAATCAGAGAGTTAAATGCGTGGCTCAAAGATTGGTGTGGGAGAAATGGGCTTTGCTTCCTGGGACACTGGCATCAGTACTGGGACAGGCGAGAGCTGTTCCGTTGGGACGGACTTCACTTGGCCAGTGCTGGGACTAGAATCCTGGTGAATCGAATAACTAGGGCTGTAGAGAGGGCTTTAAACTAATTAGTGGGGGGGAGGTTTTAAGAGAGCGAAAAATAAAAATGACAGCGGAGAAGGCAATAGAGCAAGGTAGCAATGGGGGAATTAAAAACCAGAGCGTGTCAGGAAGGGACAGAATGTATAATGATAAAGGTAAAGTAGTAAAAGGGGTAAAAGCAGGAATAAATTGTCAGAAAACATATTTGAAAGTTCTTTATCTGAATGCACGCAGCATTCGTAACAAAATTGATGAGTTGACGGTGCAAATAACTACACATGGGTATGATCTGGTGGCCATTACGGAAACATGGCTGCAAGATAATCATGAATGGGAACTAAACATACATTGGTATTTGACAATTAGGAAGGACAGACAGGAAGGAAAGGGAGGTGGTGTTGCTATGTTAATCAAGGATGGAATCACTGCAATAGTCAGAAATGATATTGGGTCAAAGGATCAGGAGAGTGAAACAGTTTGGGTGGAGATAAGGAATAATAAGGGGAAAAAGTCACTAGTGGGCATAGTCTACAGGCCTCCTAACAGTTGCAACTCTGTTGGTCAGAGTATAAATCAGGAAATAGTTGGGGCTTGTAATAAGGGAACAGCTATAATCATGGGGGATTTTAACTTTCATATTGACTGGACTAATCAAATTGGGCATGGCAGCATTGAGGAAGAGTTCACAGGGTGTATTAGGGACGGGTTCCTTGAGCAGTATGTAACTGAACCAACCAGGGGGCAGGCAATCTTAGATCTGGTCCTGTGTAATGAGACAGGATCAATAAAAAATGTCCTAGTAAAGGATCCCCTTGGAATGAGTGACCATAATATGGTTGAATTCCAAATTCAGTTTGAGGGTGAGAGAGTTGGATCTCAAGCCAGCGTACTAAGCTTAAATAAAGGAGACTATGAAGGTATGAGAGTAGAATTGACTAAAGTGGACTGGGAAAACAGATTAAAGTGTAAGACGGTACAAGAGCAGTGGTCTATATTCAAGGAGATATTTCACATCTTTCAAGATAAACATATTCCACTGAGGAAAAAGGGGAGTAAAAGAAAAGACAGCCATCTGTGGCTTAGCAAAGTAATAGAGTCATAGAGTCATAGAGTTTTACAGCACAGAAAGAGGCCCTTCGGCCCATCGTGTCTGCACCGCCCATCCATCCCTGTCCAGTCTAATCCCATTTTCCAGCATTTGGTCCATAGCCTTGTATGCAATGGTATTTCAAGTGCTCATCCAAATGCTTCTTGAATGTTGTGAGGGATCCTGCCTCCACCACCCTTTCAGGCATTGAGTTCCACATTCCAACCACCCTCTGGGTGAAAAAGTTCCTCCTCAAATCCCCTCTAAATCTCCTGCCCCTTACCCTGAATCTATGCCCCCTTGTTATTGACCCCCCCACTAAGGGGAAAAGTTCCTCTTTATCTACCCTATCTATGCCCCTCATTATTTTGTACACCTCAATCAGGTCCCCCCTCAGCCTTCTCTGCTCCAAGGAAAACAACTCCAGCCTGTCCAGCCTCTCTTCATAGCTGAGGCGCTCCATCCCAGGTAACATCCTGGTGAATCTTCTCTGCACCCTCTCCAAAGCAATCACATCCTTCCTATAGTGAGGCGACCAGAACTGCACACAGTACTCCAGCTGTGGCCTCACCAGCGTTTTGTACAGCTCCATCATAACCTCCCTGCTCTTATATTCTATGCCTCGGCTAATGAAGGCAAGTATCCCATATGCCTTTTTAACCACCTTATCTACCTGCTCCGCTGCCTTCAGGGATCTATGTACATGTACACCAAGGTCCCTCTGACCCTCTGTACTTCCTAGGGTCCTACCACTCATTGTGTATTCCCTTGCCTTATTTGTCCGTCCAAAATGCACCACCTCGCACTTTTCAGGGTTAAATTCCATTTGCCACTTTTCCGCCCATCTGACCAACCCGTTTATATCGTCCTGTAGCCGAAGGCTTTCCTCCTCGCAATTTACCACCCCACCAATTTTCGTGTCATCTGCGAACTTACTGATCATACCTTTTACATTTTCATCCAAATCATTTATGTAGATCACAAACAATAAGGGACCCAGCACCGATCCCTGAGGTACCCCACTGGACACAGGCTTCCAGTCACAAAAGCAACCTTTGACCATCACCCTCTGCCTCCTGCCACTCAGCCAGTTTAGGATCCAACGCGCCAAGGCACCCTGGATCCCATGGGCTCTTACCTTCTTGACCAGTCTCCTATGCGGGACTTTGTCAAAAGCTTTACTGAAGTCCATGTACACCACATCCACAGCATTTCCCTCATCCACCCCACTAGTCACCCCCTCGAAAAATTCGATCAGATTTGTTAGACATGATTTACCCTTAACAAAGCCATGCTGACTATCTCCGATTAATCCTTGCCTCTCCAAGTGGAGATTAATTTTGTCCCTCAGAATTTTTTCCAATAATTTCCCCACCACAGATGTTAGACTCACTGGCCTGTAATTCCCTGGTTTATCCCTGCTACCCTTCTTGAATAATGGTACTACGTTAGCTGTTCTCCAGTCCTCTGGTACATCCCCTGTGGCCAGAGAGGTTCTGAAAATTAGTGTCAGAGCCCCTGCAATCTCCTCCCTTGCCTCCCACAGCAGCCTGGGATACATCTCGTCCGGGCCTGGGGATTTATCCACTTTTTGGCCCGCTAAAACCGCTAGCACCTCCTCCCTCTCGATGCTAATATGTTCAAGTATGTCACAGTCCCCTTGCCCGATTTCTATGTCTGCATCGTCTTTCTCCATAGTGAACACAGATGCAAAAAATTCATTTAAAACCCCGCCTACATCCTCTGGCTCTACACACAGATTGCCACTTTGGTCCCTAATGGGCCCTACCCTTTCCCTGGTTATCCTCTTGCCCTTAATATACTTATAAAACATCTTAGGATTTTCCTTTATTTTGCTCGCCAGTGTTATTTCATGGCCCCTCCTCGCCCTCCTAATTTCTTTTTTAAGTATGCCCCTGCACTTTTTATACTCCTCTAGGGCTTCTTCTGTCTTTAGTCTTTTGTAACTGCCAAAAGCCCCCCTCTTATTTCTAATGCATTTTTGTATATCCCTTGTCATCCAAGGTTCCCTTTGCTTGTTGGTCCCACCCTTGACCTTTACAGGAACATGTTGGCGTTGTACTCTCTCTATTTCCCTTCTGAAAGTCTCCCACTGTTTTGATGTGGATTTTCCTATAAGCAGCTGCTCCCAGTCCACTTTGGCCAGATCCTGCCTTATCATATTAAAATTGGCCTTCCCCCAATTTAGAACCCTTATTTCCGGGCCGTCTTTGTCTTTTTCCATGACCACCTTAAATCTCACCGAATTATGGTCACTGTCGCCAAAATGCTCTCCTACTGACACTTCCACCACTTGCCCGGCTACATTCCCCAGAATTAGGTCCAGTACCGCCCCCTCTCTTGTAGGACTTTCTACATGTTGGCTCAAAAAGCTCTCCTGGATGCACTTTAAGAATTCTGCACCCTCTAAGCCTTTCACACTCTGACTGTCCCAATTTATATTGGGGAAGTTGAAATCCCCCACTATTATTACCCTATTATTTTCGCACTTCTCTGAGATTTGCCGACATATCTGTTCCTCTATCTCCCCCTGACTGTTTGGGGGCCTATAGTACACTCCCAGCAAAGTGCTTGCCCCCTTTTTGTTTTTAAGTTCTACCCATATGGCCTCATTAGAGGAACCCGCTAATATATCATCCCTCCTTACAGCAGTAATTGACTCCTTAATTAATATTGCAACACCTCCTCCCCTTTTACACCCCCCTCTGTCTCGCCTGAAGATTCTATACCCCGGAATATTGAGCTGCCAGTCCTGACCCTCCCTCAACCATGTCTCCGTGATAGCAACAATATCGTACTCCCATGTGTTCAACAACAACTTCAGTTCATCCACCTTATTTGCAAGACTCCTTGCATTAAAATAAATGCCTTCCAGCCCTGCCATATTCTCTTTTGCCTTCACATATTTGCTCTGCCTTCCCAGCTGACTTGTTTTTCCCTCTGTATTTGGCTGTAAATCACCCCCTACTATAGCTCCACTCTGTACCCCAACCCCCTGCCAAGTTAGTTTAAACCCTCCCCAGCAGTGCTAGCAAACCTCCCCGCAAGGATATTGGTTCCCCCCTGGTTCAGGTGTAAACCGTCCGACTTGTACAAGTCCCACCTTTCCCAGAAGCAGACCCAGTGATCCAGGAAACTAAAGCCCTCCCCCCTGCACCATCCCTTTAGCCACGCATTCATCTGTTCTATCTTCCTATTCCTATACTTACTAGCACATGGCACCGGGAGTCATCCAGAGATTACAACCTTTGAAGTCCTGCTCCTTAATCCTTCACCTAGCTCCCTAAATTCTTGCTGCAGGACCTCATCCCTCTTTTTACCTATGTCGTTGGTACCAATGTGGACCACGACCACTGGCTGTTCTCCCTCCCCCTCCAGAATGCCCTGCAGCCGCTCAGTGACATCCTTGACCCTGGCACCAGGGAGGCAACAAACCATCCTGGATTCACGTAAAGGATAGTATTTGACTGAAAACAGGGGCATATAAATTAGCCAAATCTAGTGGGATGATAGAAGATTGGGAAGCATTTAAAAGCCAGCAAACAATAGCTAAAAGATTAATTAAGAAAGGGAAGATAGATTATGAAAGTAAACTAGCAAAAAATATAAAAACAGATAGCAAGAGTTTCTACAGCTATATAAAAAGAAAAAGGGTGGCTAAAGTGAACGTTGGTCCCTTAGAGGATGGGTCTGGGAAACTAGTGGTGGGGAACATGGAGATGGCAAAGGCACTGAACAAATATTTTGTACCAGCCTTTACAGTAGAGGACACTAAAAATATCGCAACACTGGACATACAGGGGGCAATGGGGGGGAGGAGCTAAACACGATTAAAATCACTAAGGAGATGGTACTCCAGTAAAATAATAGGGCTTAAGGCGGATAAAGCCCCCAGACCTGATGGCCTACATCCTAGGGTCTTGAGAGAAGTGGCGGTAGGGATTGTGGATGCATTGGTGATCATTTTCCAGAACTCCCTGGACTCAGGAAAGGTCCCGGCAGATTGGAAAACTGCTAATGTAACACCCTTATTTAAGAAGGGAAGTAGACAAAAAGCTGGAAACTATAGACCAGTTAGCCCAACATCTGTGGTTGGCAAAATGTTGGAATCCATTATTAAGGATACAGTAACAGAGCATTTGGATAAACATAATTTAATAGGACAGAGTCAGCATGGTTTTACAAAGGGGAAGTCATGTTTGACAAATTTGCTCGAATTCTTTGAGGATGTAACATACAGGGTGAATAAAGGGGAACCAGTGGATGTAGTGTATTTGGACTTCCAAAAGGCATTTGACAAGGTTCCACACAAAAGATTACTGATCAAGATAAAAAATCACGGGATTGGGGTAATATACTGGCATGGGTGGAAGATTGGCTATCTAACAGAAAACAAGGAGTTGGGATAAATGGTTCATTCTCGGGCTAGCAATCAGTAACTAGTGGTGTTCCGCAGGGGTCAGTGCTGGGACCCCAACTCTTTACAATCTATATTAACGATTTGGAGGAAGGGACCGAGTGCAACATATCCAAGTTTGCCGACGATACAAAGATGGGAGGGAAAGCAGTGAGTGAGGAGGACATAAAAAACCTGCAAAAGGACATAGACAGGCTAAGTGAGTGGGCAGAGATTTGGCAGATGCAATATAATGTTGGAAAGTGTGAGGTTATGCACTTTGGCAGAAAAAATCAAAGAGCAAGTTATTATCTAAATGGAGAGAAACTGCAAAGTGCTACAGTACAAAGGGATCTGGGGGTCCTGGTGCATGAAACACAAAAAGTTAGTATGCAGGTGCAGCAGGTGATCAGGAAGGCCAATGGAATCTTGGCTTTTATTGCAAGGGGGATGGAGTATAAAAACAGGGAAGTCTTGCTGCAGTTATACAGGGTATTGGTGAGGCCACACCTGGAATACTGCGTGCAGTTTTGGTTTCTATATTTAAGAAAAGATATACTTGCTCTCGAGGCGGTTCAGAGAAGGTTCACTCGGTTGATTCCGGAGATGAGGGGGTTGACGTATGAGGAAAGGTTGAGTAGGTTGGGACTCTACTCATTGGAGTTCAGAAGAATGAGAGGCGATCTTATCGAAACATATAAGATTGTGAGGGGGCTTGATCGGGTGGATGCGGTGAGGATGTTTCCACTGATGGGTGAGATTAGAACTAGGGGGCATAATCTTAGAATAAGGGGCAGCCCTTTCAAAACTGAGATGAGGAGAAACTTCTTCACTCAGAGGGTAGTAAATCTATGGCATTTGCTACCCCAGAGAGCTGTGGAAGCTGCAACATTAAATAAATTTAAAATGGAGATAGACATTTTCCTAGCAGATACGGGAATTAGGGGTTACGGGGAGAGGGCAGGGAAGTGGACGTGAGTCTAGATTCAGATCAGCCATGATCCTATTGAATGGCGGAGCAGGCCCGAGGGGCCGTATGTCCTACTCCTGCTCCTATTTCTTATGTTCTTAAAACTTTACCTAACCAAAGAAAATTGGGTACTTACCCGATAAATCCAACTACGCAGCTAACCGCATCAATGGAGAGGCGAAGACTGAAAACCCAATGCAGGTGCAGTCTTCGAGTATGTCCGGGGTACAGCAGGCCCCAACCGCCACAACTAAAGAGAACCCCGAAATCGCGAACCTCTACAATCTGTCAAGAAAGTCGTTTGTTGAGCATTTCCTGGTCCTCTGGAATTCAACCTAGTTAGGATAGTGAGGTTGGGAGGGTAAGGTATTTTTGACTTTTCTAATTCTCCCTCGCATATTCTGAAGCGTTCCCCCTTTTAGAGTTTAAGATTTATTGTATTGTATATTTTCCTGTATCAAAATAAAAATCTCAATTCTTTTGACCAACTCAGGTGTCTGTTGCAATTTCATTACAACCCCCAAATAAGTCCAAAGTCTAGAACAAAAGGCAGTGGGAGTGATTCGAACCGCTCAGGGAGTAAGAGGTTAAGCTGACCATTCACATCACCCCTTACAGAATGTCGACCACGGCAGAACTTTTGCAAAAGGGATGTAATGCAATAGACCCTGTGTTTGATGAAAGAACAAAGATGGAAGAGAGGATTTCCTCTTACGATTTTGAGAAGGTGAATACCACCAAGAAATGGGTGATCAGTCTATTGTGTGCTGGGCATCCCACGGAAGCTGCAGCCAAATGGACTGAGAGCAAGGATCATAAGAAGTCGGTAGAGAAGGCCATCTGGTTGGTCTGCGCCCTACGACAGAGCCAGCTTTTAGATCAGCATGTTAAAGCATTGACAGCAGAGCTGCAGGAGGCAGCCAAACTGTCTCAGGCAAGATCTATGGCAGGGGAAGGATTATTGCAGGAATTACAAGCCCCAAATCAAGAGAAGTTACAGCTGGTAGAGAAACACAGGAACAGGCATGAGTATTTTCGGTGTCAAGTCACCAAGGCAAAAAGCAATGAGCTGGTACTGAAAGAGGAGAACGCTCGCCTAACCAGATAGTTAAAGGAACAGGAGGAAAGATTCAGAGATGTGAAGGCAGCTTATAAAGTACAGGAAACTTTCTGGTATCCGGCACGGACGGAACCGACGTGTTGCCTGTAAGAATTCGCAATAATTTACAGTTCTGAAGATTCATTTTTGATTAAAGAATCCCTGGGCGATGTGCTTTTAAATTTCCTGGGATAAAAATGGCTGTCACCACATGGCCGAAGACAAAGGACAATGCTTTGTTTACAAAGCAATTGAATGCTATTAGCATTTGTTTGTATATCAAGTGGATACATCTAAATTGCAGAAGAGACTTTTGCACCTTGAATGGGAATCGTTCAAGATTTGAATGGGTTTTAAATCACCCAGCACTGGACAATAGAGCAGTTGTATCTCCCTTTTGTTTCAGCCCAGGAAGCTCCGGAAGACACAGTAACCCAGTCTAACCACTTTGAGTTAGCCAATCACAGCTTTCTCTTGTGTATTGGACCCTTTTGGGTGGGGAATTTTGCACACAGCCCTTGCAAGGCAGAACGGCAGGACCTCACCAGGTATAAAAATAGTGGCTGAGAAGCTAGCTCTCTCTCTTACTTCGCTTGATCACAGGTGAGCGGAGTTTCTGACTCCTCAACAAGGCAACCTAGCAGGGGTTAAGGGGTGGTGATTTAAGGGAATTGCTAAGATTGTTTAAATAACATTGTAGCCATTGTATCCCTCGTTTTCGCCGTCTGCAATCCCCTGTTATAAAGTTTTACTGTAATTACTGTGTTTGTGTGGTATAGTTTATTCTTTTGATTGTAGTTTATTTAGGTAATAAAACTTGATTTTTTTCTCTCATCCAAACCACTTGTTCCGTTTTAATATAATTAATTATAAGTTACTCCACTCAGAACTAAAGGAGGGGTAGCGATTTGTAACCGCTGTAGTAAAATTGGTTTTATTGGAATCGGTCCTGCAAGACCAGGAAAATTACTTTAAACCAGTTTAAAGAAGCCCTCAAATCCTTACAATGGCGAGCCAGGTAGGAGTGGAGGCAGTTTTTGATTTAATAAGTGGTCTGGATCTGGAGAAAGCATCAGCTCTTGTTTCTCTCGTTGTTTTCAGTATGTGGGTAGCCCTGCGGATGTTAGCAGCAGCGTGTAGGCTGACCTATCGGGGTATAGGTGGCTGGGTTAGGAAGGGTGTGAAGAGAGAGCAGGAGGAAAGGTTTAGGGAAGCAAAGGCAGTTTATAAGCTGGCCTACGCCCTAAGGTTTGAGGAAGCAGATCATGGCCCCTGTAGGGCAGAGATAGAAAGCCTTAACATGGCTTTAAAGGCATCAAAGGGAATGATTTGCATGATCAGCCCGAAGGTAGGTCAGCCGGATTTTACTGGCAGCCCAAGTAGAACCATCCCACAGGCAGCACCCAGAACAGTGCTGGATTGGGAATTAGAGACCCCAAGACCGCAGCCCACAGCTCCGAGTCTTGAGGAGCTCTGGTAGCGAGGAGGGGTGGACAATGGGGTGGTAGGAGATCACCAGCAGGTCCCGCTAGGCAGGCGGGGACCAGGACCAGTGTACCCCCTCCAACAACGGAGGTATGGTCCGCCCGTGAGGAGTGAGCCTGAGAATAGGAATCCTCAGCCCACAGCAAGTTCGAGTTCACAGGCAAGCACTGTGGCTTGTATGGGGGGAGGAGCCATTCATATTCAGAGTAAGCTGTTTAAGCCAGGGAACAGGAAAGGAGAATTCTGGGACCCCTGTAGAGCAGGTCCGGTAGCAGAAATCTGGGACAAGGGAGGCACACAGGGGATAGTTTTGGCCCCAGGAAAAAGGCAGGTCCAAAATTCCCCATTTAAAGCCACCTGGGTGAGGGAACATGAGTTTGCTGTCCATGCAAGTTCAAGTTCACAGCCTACAAAAACAGGAACTGTGACTTGTTTCCAGGGAAGAGCAGACAAACCCAGAGAGAGGTTTGCACCGGCAGGCTGCCAGGTACATTATACAGTGCGGGCTATTTGGACATGGCGGAGAAGGTTCCCAGCCAGCTGGGGCTGTAACCCAAGCTCAGGGTCCGCCAGCCAAAGTTTCCCCCATAGAGGCACCCCTCAGAAGGTCTCAGTGGGTGCCCCAGCCTAAGAAAGCATGGTCACCCACTTTACAGTGGAGTAGGGCGGACTCCCGAGCCGGGGAGAAGCCAGAGAACAGAGGCCCCCACTCAACAGCCATAAGCTGCGGGGGACCAGAGACAGGAGACAGTCCAGCTTCGCTGCAGCCAGCAGCAATCTGTGACAGTGCCAGAGATTAGCCTGGCCGTCCGGAGATGGGTGGCATTTGTATTATAGCTATGTGTGTGTATATAGCTTGCTTTAAGGTGTATTTTAAGTTTTGTTGATTTGACTAGTTTCAAGTTAAAGTGCAAAGAGTTTAAGTTTACACGTGTGCCAAATGTTTGTATTTTGGTCCGAGGTCGAGGGACCCGACCATGTCTCCACCTAAGGCAGCAGGTCAGTGAGACCTGGCGGCATGTCCCTTTTAAGTTTCTGCAGGAGATGGGAAAATGAAGCAGCCATGTTCGCCCAGCCCGAGCTGGACATCGAATGAAGATACGGAATGTTGGGGATCACCTCGCCACTGGACGAATCCAGGAGACCCCACAGCAATCTTCGGGAAAAACCGGACAGAGTCTGGAGGAACTTGCCTACTCCTCCTACGGGGAGGAGATGGCCCCAGCTGGGTGGGGCATGGCCCCCAACCCAGCACTATCCTGACCGAAGTTCACTTGCGGAAGACCTCGCTGTTGAGGAGTCACGATGGGGAAGCACGGGCGCCTGGTCATAGGGATGCGTTCCTCGGGGGTGGGTGGTGATGGCCCGGGAAAGGTTGTATCGAGGAGGGGGAGACCCAAGAGTCGCGTGGGTGCAGTCGGGGGAGGGAGGAACTCACCCGGGGGCCCACGGGCAAAGAGGATAAGTGTGGCTGGGAAGGATGAGTGGGTGGCCGGATCAGTGTGGGGCCAGGGAGAGCTGCCACACAGGCACCCATCATTTTCTGCAGCCAATCGAGAGAAGACGGGAGGGGGAGGGACTGGGAGGCATGAGATCCCATACTCCCCAGTCTCGGTCTGTGCCAAGGTAATTTTAAATGTTAGGGGTACCCCGCCTCCACAAAGGGACAAGGGAACGGTTCGGGGCTGGCGGAGCAGGCTGGTCGGTAAATCCATTCTGCCTGTTTTAAAGTTTAAGACGATCAAAGGGGGGTGGAAGGTACTTTCACTGCCCGAGTGGGAGGAGCAATATCCACTCGAATTTCGCGACCCATCATCGGCACGTGATCGGGGTTCATTTAAGCATGTTGTTTAATGATTTTTTTTTTGTATTTTGTGTTGCAGCCCCAAGTTGAGCAGAGGCGTCGGATCCTCTCCGTGCTTGGGACCAGTTTGTGACAACTCCAAGTTGAGCAGAGGCGTAGGACCCTCTCCGTGCTTGCGATAATTTTTGAGTACATTGTGTAACTAAGATTGCAACATTTTGTAATAACTTATGATGTAAAAAAAAAGTGATTGTAAATTTGGTTTACACTGTATAATTTTACAAGCGTGTAGGGGTATGAGACCCCTTATTGAAAACTGAAGTATCTGTAAGATGCCTACCGTACCATGGTTTTTTTTCTTGAATTTAAGGGGAATAGACGGGACAGGGATCAGTGGCAGATAGCTATTAGGTAAATACAGGGGATGGTTGTTTGTGGGGGGTCAGAAATCATTGCTCATTTCTTCAAGAGGATACTACAAGCAAGCTGGAAGTATCCAAGGGCGGACTGTAAGAATTCGCAATAATTTACTGTTCTGAAGATTCATTTTTGATTAAAGAATCCCTGGGCGATGTGCTTTTAAATTTCCAGGGATAAAAATGGCTGTCACCACATGGCCGAAGACAAAGGACAATGCTTTGTTTACAAAGCAATTGAATGCTATTAGCATTTGTTTGTATATCGAATGGATACATCTAAACTGCAGAAGAGACTTTTGCACCTTGAATGGGAATCGTTCAAGATTTGAATGGGTTTTAAATCACCCAGCACTGGACAATAGAGCAGTTGTATCTCCCTTTTGTTTCAGCCCAGGAAGCTCCGGAAGACACAGTAACCCAGTCTAACCACTTTGAGTTAGCCAATCACAGCTTTCTCTTGTGTATTGGACCCTTTTGGGTGGGGAATTTTGCACACAGCCCTTGCAAAGCAGAACGGCAGGACCTCACCAGGTATAAAAATAGCGGCTGAGAAGCTAGCTCTCTCTCTTACTTTGCTGGATCACAGGTGAGCGGAGTTTCTGACTCCTCAACAAGGCAACCTAGCAGGGGTTAAGGGGTGGTGATTTAAGGGAATTGCTAAGATTGTTTAAATAACATTGTAGCCATTGTATCCCTCGTTTTCGCCGTCTGCAACCCCCTGTTATATAGTTTTACTGTAATTACTGTGTTTGTGTGGTATAGTTTATTCTTTTGATTGTAGTTTATTTAGGTAATAAAACTTGATTTTTTTCTCTCATCCAAACCACTTGTTCCGTTTTAATATCATTAATTATAAGTTCCTCCACTCAGAACTAAAGGAGGGGTAGCGATTCGTAACCGCTGTAATAAAATTGGTTTTATTGGAATTGGTCCTGCAAGACCAGGAAAATTACTTTAAACCAGTTTAAAGAAGCCCCCAAACCCTTACAGCCGGTTCATCAACAATTGCGGATAACCGAACGCTATAGTAAAAGATACGGAGCTCAGAGCTCCGTACAAAGCAACAAACCCTGGCTTCAAAACAATCGGCACAAGTTGCAAGCATCTCTGTAGCTTAGCAACAGCTTCAACTACACCCTTGCACAGCAACAAATGGAGTAAAAAAAGTAACTAAAAGTAAAACAAGTTACCTGAACCGACTCCTGAATTTTGCCAGTGGATAGAGCATTCTGGTTATTTAGGGGCCGGTTAATCGAAAGTTTCCTGTAGCAAGCACTAGGGTTTTTGAAGCAGGCCCCTGTCAAAATCAGATAGGCAGTTTAAAACTTGCTCTGTCCAGGGCAAAAGGCATGGTATGCCTAGTGAGCCCGGGTAGACCTGGAAGTAAAAGTAGAAACTGTGCAGACGTCACCTGTGGCGCCGGGGAACAACTCGGTTGGGCAGCAGGAGGGACAAGCAATCTGTAAGGAGGACAGGGAGGAGTGCACACCACCACTACCTGTGGCGCTGGGTTTTGACTCGGTTTGGCAGCAGGGTGAAGTGGGCAAACAAATGCAGGAAAGGTCGGAGCCGGGGCCGATGTGCCCAGCTCGACAGCAAAAGTTTGGCCCACCCCGGGTTGTTGGGGGCCAGGGGCCCATTGAAAGCCACAGCAGCCCCTCTGCTCTGACTCCTACACAAGGGAGTGGAGTGGGTTTGGGATGAGGGCTGCGAGGCAGCATTTGTAAGCCTCAAGCAAAATCTGCAGACCGCACCAGCTCTAGGGGCCATTGATGGGGAGAAAGAGTTTTTCTTGGAGGTAGCAGCCAGCGGGGACAATCTGAGTGCTGTGCTGCTCCAGGAGCGGCACAGTCAGCTGAGACCGGTGGTTTACTCCTCCAGGATACTCACGGATGTGGAAAAGGGCTATTCCAACTGCGAGAGGCACCTTCTCGCCACTCACTGGGCTGCGAAAAGATTATTGATCTTCACAGGCACCTCGCCCATCACCCTCCTCACCCACCACACACCCACCCAGATGCTCCTAGATGGGAGAATTAAAGATGGGACAGTGAGCAGTGCCCGCATTGCTTGCTGGACCCTGCTTCTCTCCCAGATGGACCTAAGGGTGAAAGGTTTCTGCGAGCCCAAGCTCGCAGCTAACATGATTTATCCAGGGATGGCCCACCGGTGTTCCATTGAAGGAGTATAGGAAGTCAACATAGGTTTTCGGGCCGGGATATACCCCACAGGCCGCGAAATCTATGTGGACGGTTCCAGCACTGTATCTGCTGAGAAACGACTCACAGGGTGTGGAGTTTATGACCCGGGGCAGACATTGCCCTGGCAATTAAACTCCCCAGCACCATGAGCACCCAGCAGGCTGAACTGTCCGCTGTAGTGTACGTGGTTGCACACCCAGAGAAATTCCCTACCCCATAAACGATTTGCTCGGACAGCATGTTCACGTGCAATTCGTGTATGGAATACCTGGCCATCTGGTCCTGTCAGGGATATACCTCCACCGACGGGAGACCCCTGGCAATCAAGCCTCTGCTGGAGAAAATCATGACAGCCATAGGGGAGGAAGGGATGGTCTATATCCATAAGGTTAAGGCCCATTCGAAGACAGAACCCATGAGGGAGGGAAATCAAAGGGCAGATGAATTGGCCAAGCAGGGAGCTAGGGAAGGAGAGTTTTGGGACCCCTACCAGACAGGTTCGGTAGCCGGAATCCGGGGCAAGGAAGGTACACAAGGGGTAGCCTTGGTCCCGGACCTAAAGCAGGCCCAGGTACGGGATCTCATCCTCAGAGCCGTCTTGAATGTGCTCACAAAAGGGGAGAAGGTAGAGGGCCCATACGGTACAGCAGCCATCACCGTCAAGGAAGGCATGCTGTTCAGGGGGGAGCAGTGGGTAGTGCCGCAGCAGCACCAAAAGGAATTCCTCCAACTGGCCCATGAGGGTCCAGCAGAGGGGCATCCCGGCCCTGAGGCCAGCTGGTAGCGGGTGGAACAGGCAGGATGGTGGCCAGGACTGAGTGAACAGGTCCGCGAGTTCTGTGCCAGCTGTCTGGTGTGTGCTGCCAATAACCTTGACCCCCAGAAAAGGAAGGTATCTTTGGGACACACCAGAAGGGTAGCGGGACCATGGCAGTCAATCCAGATCAATTACATCGGGCCCCTACCCACCGCCCAGGGAGGTTACAAGTATTGCCTAGTCCTGGTGGATGTGTTCTCAGTGGGTAGAAGCTTTTCCCTGCCATACAGCTAGCGCATTGGGTACAGCCAAGATCCTGGTCAGGGAAGTGTTCTCACGATGGGGACTCCCACAGTATGTGGAGTCTGACCAAGGAAGTCACTTTACCGGACAGGTCATGCAAGAGGCCCTCATGGTACTCGGCATTGAAGGGAAATGGCACGTCGCCTACAACCCACAGTCATCGGGTCCTGTAGAGCATTTAAACCGCACTATAAAGGAAAAACTGCGCAAGGAGACGGGAGACTCACCCAAGAAGTGGGTGGAAGTCTTACCGTTGGTCCTAATGGGGATCCGAGCCAGCCAGTCAAAAAGCACGGGGTATTCCCCACACGAGCTGATGACTGGCAGGGTTTTGCGGACCCCCACTCATGTGCTAGCTCCGGTGCTCACGGAAGGCCAGCTCAGAGAGGTGAACCGGGACAGTTTTGTCAGGAATCTGTTTGAACACCTTAAACAGATTCACAGGCAGGCTGCTAGCAACATGGGAAAACAGCATCGGAGTAACCGATTGCTGCTGGAACCCAACAGGCACCATGAGTGGGAGATAAGGGATCAGGTCATGGTAAGGAACTTTGCCCGGTTGGGAAGTTTTGAACCATTGTATATGGGGCCGTACAGCATTGTGGACAAGGCAAGCCCCATGGTGTATGCCATCAAGATGCCCCGCCGCACAAAGTGGTTCTACATTAATCAGTGCAAGCTGTTTAAGACTGAGAGTGGAGAACGGCCAGCAAGAGCGAACCATGCTAAAGCTGGAGAGCAGCAGCCTGCAGCTGTGACAGACTCACAGACCGCAAAGGTGGGGGTAGTGATGTGTGTGACTGGAGAGGCCCTCCCACCAATTAAGTGGGACTCAGGTAAACCCCCAGTAACCGGAGCCTTAAGAAGGTCTCCTCGCACACCACAGCCTAGACTACCTTGGTCACCCGAGTATCATTTTAAACGGTCCAGCCCCAGGAGAACCCTTAACAGAAAGGGAAAAACAAAGGTCAAGGACAAGTCTAAGGGCACAGATCCCCAGCCTACAGTCTCCAAAGGTGAGGGGCTCACAGGAGAGGTAGCGTTGGGCAGAGAGAGAGAGAAGGGCCCCCAGCCTGCGGCATCAGGCTGCGGGGAACCCACAGGACAGGATAGGGACTCGGCAGCCACATAGAAAGGGGTAGTGTGCTGCAGCACAGGAGGGCACACTCCCCCGATTAATTGGGAAACAGGGAAACTCCCAGTTGTTTTAAGAAGGACTCTCCGAGTCCGGTGGCACAGGTCACCTTACGCCCAGGCATACAAGCTGCCCAGATTCTACAAAAGGCAGAGGCCTAACAAGAATTAGCCTGGCCGTCCGGAGATAGGCGGCAGATGTATATAACTTTCTGAAGTATTTTAAGTGTGTTTTTACAGTTTGGTAGTTTGGAATTCTTAGTAGTTTAATTTTAGTTTAGGATAAGTTTGAAGTTTTGAATTTGTTAACTGTCAGGCCAGAGAACCTTCTCGGGACATGGCTATTTTGTTTGTGTGCCCCTACAGAAAGGAAATCGGGATGATGAAGGTTCTGCTCCTGCTCGCCCTGGTAGGGGTGAGCATCGGTGACCGAGGAGATGTGGAGAACTCCCACATCTATGGGTGTTCAGGAGAGAGAGCACCGATCGTTACCGCAGGGGGTGGCGAACGGGGTGTGGAGGAGCTCACTATCTACTTCCATGAGGGAAGGTGGCCAGGGTGGCTGGGGTCTAACTCCACTCAGTACTCCAGCCAACCGGGTTCACGTACGGGGAGGCCTCCATCCCGTGCCCCAGGGTACAGGTCGTTGTTACAAGGGTCAGTGTCACTGAGGGGAAACGTGCGTGTTTGACATGTAAGGGACAGATTCCTTTGGATAGGTGGTGATGGCTCAGAAAGCTGAGCAAGGATATAGGAAACCCCGCAGTCGATTGGGAACGATTGGGGAACAATACCCATTGGACGATTACAGGGACCCGAGGGGGACTGAGTGTGTGCTGGGACAAGTGGTGGGAACCAGATCAGGGGATTTATGTTTGTATGTGGGGTTCAGAGAAGGTCTGCCCCACAGGCATATCCATCATTTTCCACCGGCAGTGGCAAGATGCCGGGGAAGGGATGGAGTTGGATTCCAGCCTGCATGCGTGTGCGGTCCCACACTCCCCGATCCCAGTGAATGCCACTAACTCGCAACCCGCCCCCGAAAGCCCCTGCCCACGACCACGACATCACGGACTATAATTCAGAGGTGTCCTACCACCAACAAGGGACATGGGAATGGTTTAGTCCTAGTACCGACCGATAAGTTACTGTACCAGGGGGTACACTATGCAGTGGCCTCAGTGATCCCGAACCTGACCGAGGTGCACTTACCTGAGTGGTGCCTGTAGAAATTAGGGGTTATGAAACTGGGGTTATAGTCTCTGGCCAGTCAGAAGTATCTGAGCTGCTCCAGAGCCCCGTGCGGTTTCGAATCGCTCCCCTTTTCTGGTTCTGACCGCCGGACTTATTCAGTAGCGATGTAGACAAAACGAGATTCGTGGTTGGGTGCAAAGAAGACCAGTATTTATTGAAATAAAAGGAAATAAATTGAAAATAATCAATACAGCACATCTATGCTTAATACAGCACTATTTTGCTTAATACAACACTCTTTTACTTACTACAGCACTTTTACCAAGTGCGGCACACTTTTACTTAATACAGTACACTTCTGCTTACTACAGCACTCTTTTGCTTAGTAGAACACTCTTTTACTTAATAGGGGAGAGGAAATGGACACATCGAGGGAAAATTGACTAAAATTACAATTTTAACAAAATTACCCTTAACTTCCACCCCTAATACCTATCTAAGTTGCCTTGTAATGGGCCAGAAAATCTATGCACACCAGTGAAACGCCTGCTCCGTGCCCCTGCAGTCTGTATTCTTCACTGCCCCGAAGTAGAGATACACCAGTATTTAAAAGTAACTGCTGGTATTCCACTTCTTTTGGGCGGGCTTGCTGAGCTGTTCTTCTGTAGGCAGAGCACGGAGGTGAGGCGGCAGAGAGAGAGAGAGAATGGCTTCCTGAGAAGCTATCTTTATACCCCATTTGGAGCCGAAATCTTCGCGCCCAAATCCGGATGTATCTGGGCTATACAAAAGGGAATCGATCTGTCCCCATTCATTGTGATGGGTTTTTGAATGTATCCCCATTCATTGTGATGGGTTTTTGAATGTATCCCCATTCATTGTGATGGGTTTTTGAATGTATCCCCATTCATTGACTGGATTGAATAAAGCTGTCTCAGTTTGAAACAAACATGTCTGTTTCCTTAAGTGCTGAGTAAACAGCCCTTGGATGTTAGTGTAAACAAATCCAATTGTCTTGCGGTGACGCCCAACCGCAATTGATTGGCAGTCGCAAGTACTTAATTGCTTAAGTCAACATTGTAGAGCGTTTGTGTAAACAAGGTTCTTTGTTCATGTTGACAGTCTCAAGTACTTAGGGGGAGAAATTCGGTGGAGCCGCAAACGAGGCGCCAAGCTCGCCTGGGCGCCGGAATTAGCGCAACGATCGGAGCAGTTGCGACCGCCGGAAATTCAGCTTGAACGCCCCAAGAGGGACACGGGGCGAGGCTCGAGGCGCTCCGCGTCCCTCTTAAGGTGCGGAAACTGAATATCACAGCGCAACGTGCCGCAGCGCCACACGCTGCTGCACGGTGCGCTGCGGTACTGCAGGCCTTCCTCCCATTCTTAAGGGGGAGGGGCCTGCACCAGCGCGATCGGAGATCGCGAGTGCCGGCAAAAGAGCCCAGCACCGAGGAGAAGAGCCGGGCTCTCGGAAAACAGCCGGCACTGCCGCGGGGGGAGATCAGGAGGCCGGGGACAGAGGTGCTGGCAGGCAGCCACCGAAAAAATGGCCGCCCTGCACCTCCACCTTAATTTGCGCCACTGCCGCCACAGGTAGGTCCCGTGAACTGGGCGCAATTTGTGAATGGCGCTACAGAGGCGGGCGCTACCGAATATTGAGATCGGGGTGGTAGCGGAGCGCTGCGCACACCAATGACGTCATCGGTGGTGGTGCAGTGCAACAGGCTAATGCTGCCATTAGCGCCCCAGCTAAATATCGCGGGAGGCATGGCCAGTGGCGCTAAAGCCACTGATTGCCCTCTTTAGGCGCGAACTGGTGGCGCAGCCCACCGAATTTCTAGGCCTTAATCTCTCAAGTCAACATTGTAGCTTTGTTCGTGTAAACAGAGTTCTTTGATTGACAGTTTGAATACCTCATTACTTCAGAGGTTGGTTTTTAAAAAAAATCCTTGCAGACACACAAGCAGGCTGTCCTTTTGTCTCCTGCCACGAGGTCTGACAGCCATCTTTGATTTACCTTCCACATACACACAGGTTGTGTTGTGTCTTTTGCCACAAGGTCAGACAGCCATCTTTGATTTTCCTTTCCACAGACACAGGCTGCCCTTTTCTTCTGCCACGAGGTCTGACGGCCATTTTGATGCCCTGGATTTTTAAAGGTATATTCTACCCAGGTTTTCTTTAATCAAAAATATAGTCTTCGGAGCTGTAGAGATTTTTGAAATTCTTGCGAAATCTTACAGTCCCCCATCGAATACTAAAACTTGCTTGTAGTATCCTGTCCAAAGGTGAGCAATAATTTCTGACCCCCCACAAACAACCTTCCCTTATACTTATCTAGATCTATCTTTGATCCCCCGACTCCTTCATCTCCCCTACCCAGAGAGAATTGCAGTACACGGTAGGCATCTATTGACAGAAAAACAAGATTCGTTAAATAATCAATACATGGAGGGGGTCCAATGCCCCTGCACCACTTGTATTCACAATAATTCAAGCATGGAGGGGGTCCAATGCCCCTGCACCACTTGTGACATAGTTTTAACATGATACAACATCTTCAATGGGATTACCACCAAGCCAAAACATATCTGTTAAAAATACAAATGGAAGAAAACGAGCTTCCCTTTCTTAAAATTAAAATGCAATTGCGTAACACTTTATTAAATCGCACCATCCTTCAGCCATAAATGTTTTTCAAACTTTCACAATCTGCAAACGCAACAATTCATAGGCATATGCAATTTGTTCAATTAACTCTAAACAAGTAGTACAATCTTACATTTAGGAACTAAATTCATACATTATTTCCTTTGGAGTTGGGACTGGTACATAATACAAGATATAAAATAATTAACAAGCTTTTTGTAAACTATTAATCGAACTACCAATAACAGTTTCAATGCTGTGGGCATCTGCCTCCTGCAGACCCCTTCCTTTGTGGGTTGGGGTGCTTCCTTTCCCGAACACCCAAAAACACAATGGTCCTCTGTACCTTCCGGAACTCTGAAAAAAACTAAAAAAACATCTAGCCAGGTCCCCTGGCTCGGGGGGTGGGGGGTGGGGGGGGGGTGGGCTGTGATCGGGTCCCGCGACCTCGACTCACATAATACAACTCTGGAATGGTACCATACTTAAAACTTATGCTCTAATAATTAACATTACTGAATTGCAATATAAAATTAAAATTAACACATTCTAACGTAATCCTCTATCCATACTACTTGAACAAAGCTATATACAAGTGCTGTCCATTTCCGGGCAGCCAGCCTAATCCCTGTTTGGGCTGCCACAGGCTGCTCCCTGCGGCGTGGCTGGATTGATCCCAACTTCTGGTCCCTCGCAGCTTATGGCTGCTGGTTGGAGACTTCTGTCTTTTGGCTTCTCCCTGACTCGGGAGCCCGCACTATTCCACTGGAAAGCTGGTGACCATACTTTCTTGGGCTGGGGTGCCTGAAGAGACCTCCTAGGGAGTGTCGCTGGTGGGGCTACCCCGGCAAGCGGACCCTTAGCTCGGGTCACACTCCCTGCTGGCTGGGGACCTCCTCCTTCGGGTCCCTCCCTTCCCAAACCTGGGCTGGGGACAGGCAATCCCTTGCCACTGGCTGCCGGTGGCTGAGAGCCTTCCCCTTCAGGTCCAAAACCTGGTTCAGGCTCCTCCCCGGAGTCCCACAAGAGAGGGGGAATCGCTCAGGCCAAGTGCTGGAGAACTTCTCCTCTCCTGCACGCGACTGCGCCTGTGTGTGCAGTCTGTGTGTGCGTATGTGCTGCAGGCTGAGGATTTCTAGTCTCAGGTACAATCCCAGCTGCCTGTTTCCCTGCCCTCAGCTCAAACAACCTGCATTGTTTAATATAACTGGCAGCCTGCCAGTAACTCTGTTCTAACTCCTTTTCCCTTACCAGGGCGGCCTTAAAGGCGGAATTTTGGGCTTGGACCTGCTTTTGGTCCGGGGCCAAAGCTATCCCCTGTGTGCCTCCCCTGTCCCAGATTGTTGCTACCGGACCTGCTCTACAGGAGTCCCAGAACTCTCCTTCCCTGCCCCCCTGCTTAAACAGCTTACACTGGTCATGAATGGCTCCTCCCCTAACACAAGCCACAGCGCCTGCCTGTGCAGCCTGTGAGCTTGTACCCGCTGCGGGCTGTGGATTTCTGTCCTCAGGTTCACTCCCAGCTGCCCATTTCCCTGTGTGTCCCATTAAGCTGAATGGGACCTTGTTAGACCGGGGTGAATTGGTCAGGTCTTCCGAGTGGACCACCATGCTGAAGGCTCCAATGTCCACCGAATATCTCCCCTGCACCGTCTTCACCCCCATCTTAACATAGGGCCTGCTCCCCTCAGCATGTTCACGGGGACACAGGTCAACAGGCTATGCTGGCTCTAGTCATTGCTGGGAGTGGGATGGGGCAGATGGGGTCAAAGCACCGGTGGTGGCTGCTACTCTCCCCTGGCCAGTCAGAAGAGACCGTAGGGACTATAAAAATGACTCGATCGCAGCGGGAGGGATATCTGGCCCTGCATTTTGGGCTGGGGCTGTGGGATCCTTTCCCTGGTTATCTTTCCAGGGATTCTTACAGTCTTTTCTCCAGTGACCGTCTTTCCTGCACCCATAACAATTTAACTTAGCCTGGGAGGGCGGTTCCCCTCCTGGTGCCACTCTTTCTTACTCTGGCTCCCAGGTTTAACCTCATGGACCTTTCCCTTGGGTTGGGGCGTCTCGATAAACCTCATCTTTCTAAAGGCTACCGTGAGCTGGTGGATCACCGCTTCTTCAGTGTTCTGGGGGTTTCGGGGGTCAAACCAAGCCGTGACCTGGGCTTTGATCTGGGGTAGGCTGTTTGTCATAAGACAACGGATCCAGTGAGTCAATTGGACTGGGTCCAGTGCTGTCCGCCCTGGGATTCCCGGGCATGCGCTCCAGTAGACTGGTCACAGCCTGTCTGCGAACGCCTGTGGGGACTCCCCTGGGAGCTGCACCGTTCTTTCTACCCGGGCGAACGGACTACCATCATTGAGTCCCATGGCCTCCAATATCTCACTCTTGAGACCCTCATAATCATTCTGCCCCCTTTTGCACTTGCCAGATAGGGCCTGGAGGCGATCACCTGCCAGGGAAAACAGCAGCATTTTTGCTTGCTCTGCGTCATCGCAGTCATTTACACAAGCTGCCTGCTCTATCTCCCTGAAGTGTAGAGAGGGGTCTCCCTTTGTAGTGAGCTTGGGGGTGTGGCTAACCATGTCCCTGAGCTGGTGAGTGCCATACGGCACCACAAACTGATTCTGGATGGCCTCTGGGTCATCTTCATCAAAGGGCGGACCGTACCTCCGTTGTCGGAGGGGGTACACTGGTCCTGGTCCTGGCCTATCTAGCAGGGCCTGCTGTGCTTCCTCTACTACCTCATCCTCCACCCCCCTTTGCTGCCAGAGCTCCTGAAAGCTCGGAGCCGTGGGTGGCGGTCGTGGGACCTCTGATTCCCTGAAAAACCTTTTCCTGGGTGTTGCCTGTGGGACGGTTTTATTTGGGTTGCCGGTAAAATCTGGCTGACCTGCCTTCGGGCTGATCAGACATATCATCCCCTTTGTCCTCTTTAAAGCCATATTCAAGCTTTCTATCTCTTCCCTACAGGGACCATGATCTGCTTCCTCGAACCCTTGCTCGAAGGCCAGCTTATATGCTGCCTTTACCTCCCTAACCTTTTCCTCCTGCTCTTTTACTTCTTGTATGAGGCGGGCGTTCTCCTCCCGCACCTTCATCTCATTGCTCTTGGCCTCTGCCACTAGGCACTTAAGGTACTCTAATTCGTTCCTCGTGTGGCTTTTGCCCTCACTAAACTGGACCACCAGGTGCTCTATCTTGGCCTGGTATTCTTCAACCTCCCTTTCCCTATCCCAACTCTCTGCTCTAGATTTGCTAAGCCTGCGGGTAACTTCCCCAAGCCTGTGGGCACCTAACCACAAACAGACCAGTGGGATAAAAAGAAATCCAATAACTGCTGTTCTCTCCAGACCCAAACCACCGTCTGCTACATCGCACACCATTGCCGACGCTCCTGCAACAGTCGCCATTTTGTAGAAATTAGGGGTTATGAAACTGGGGTTATAGTCTCTGGCCAGTCAGAAGTATCTGAGCTGCTCCAGAGCCCCGTGCGGTTTCGAATCGCTCCCCTTTTCTGGTTCTGACTGCCAGACTTATTCAGCAGCGATGTAGACAAAATGAGACTCGTGGTTGGGTGCAAAGAAGACCAGTATTTATTGAAATAAAAGATTGTACCCATCCCTGAACCCTCAACTGTTCACCTCATTGTCAGGGAAAACATCACCAACCTGCAAAATTACGTAACACGTTTCGGCTATGAAATTCCCCCTCTACAACTGCATGATACTATATCACAGAATCACAGAAACCCCACAGTGCAGATAGAGGCCATTTCGGCCCATCGAGCCTGCACCGACACATATCCCACCCGATCCCTGTAACCCCTACACCAACACATATCCCACCCTATCCCCGTAACCCCACGTATTTAATCCCCCTAACACTAAGGGTCAATTTATCATAGCCAATTAACCTAACCCGCACATCTTTGGACTATAGTAATAGAGTATCACAGGGGGGGTGTGTAAGGCTCACAAAATTATACAAATTCCCCCAAATTAAGAAAAGAAGAAACCAATGGACTGTTTGAAATAATATTGGGCCAGAAAGGGGCTTAAAATCAAAACCCCAGGATTTTTGGCTAGTTTAAAAGGCATGTTCAGGACTGTGGAAAAAAGTGCGTCAAAAAGAAGGTGGGATGGGCCCCCGAAACACAGACAGTTTGAGTATTGGAAAGGACAGATCATCTGGGAATGTTCTGGACCACCCCAACCATTCTACATAAAGACAATGGCCTAGAAATTGAGTTTTGGCGCAGCCAGGGCTTTAGCGCCGGAAGTTAGTGCCGGCGCTAAGTCCCCCTGCGCGCGCCAAAAATTCAGTAGCGCCGCGCCCAAATGGCTGCCGGCGCTACTGGAGGGTTTCAGCGCCTCCCAATGGGCACTAACTGCCCCATTGCAGCGCTGTTCTGGCGCTGCGGCACCCGATGCGGTGCGGCAGGCTGGGGACGTGCAGGCCTCCTCCTCCCGTTAAGGAGGAGCTGCCTGCACCTGGCCGCGGCCCGCGCAAATCAGCTGAAAAATGAGCCCGGCACCTCGGACAAGTGCCGGGCTTGCATCTGTTCCGGGGGGGTGCGGGGGAGAAGTCCGGGGAGGGAGCTGCGGGCAGGCGGCCGGCGGGAAAGTGGCCGGCCGCCGCGGGGCTTTTAATGCGCCGGCGCAAACTGGAGTAAGGCACCTCTGACAGAACGTTGCTTGCGGCTGCCACGGGCGAGGCGGCCGCAACTCAATTTCGGAGCTCGGGCGGGTTACCACGGCAACCGGGACGCTGCGCACACCAATGACGTCATCGGTGCCGGTGCAGCGCTGCCGGTGCAACGCCGATTTAGGGCCCCAGGGAATTTTTAAACTGGCCATAACTCTGGCGCTAGTCCCTCTAGCGCCTCAAAAGCGGCGCTAAGGCAACTGAATTTCGAGGCCAATATGCCCACCGAAAGACTGTTCCCGCCGAAACCCACAGGGCCATTAATAACATGAATAATACAATGCATGCCAACAGTCAACAAAAGAGAACCTGGCCACAGCACGAAAAGGGCAATCAAACAACAGTTTAAAACCAATCAGAAAGATTTCCAAAACACTTTACACATTTTAAACTGATTTCAAGGCAATCCCGAAACCAGTTAAAAGCCAATTAAAAATAGATGGGACCATCCCCGAAAACTTGATAAGAAGTAAAACATATTAAAAATAACGAGCCCGCCAAAATTAACAAAAGAACCAGAGATTGTGTGGCCAGATAAGCCAGGCCTCAAAACAGTATAATTGCGGCCTGCTTGTTCAGTGAAAACAGTACGTTGAGATCAGAGGAGATGAGATCAGATCAGTACAGGAGAGAAAGTACAGTTCAGAAAAAAAGATATCATCATCACCGTACTTAGTCGGAGGATCGGAGACTTGAAGAAAGAAGAACGAAAAGGAAGGAAAAGGAAATCGCGGCAACCAAAGGCCTCAAGAAACCAACAACTACCAATATTACCACCAACCAGGTAATATTGGGCCACCGCGACCAACCAGAAACTAACCACCGAGAAATTGAAATTATCACAAACTTGTTTCCACTCTACAGGCTAGTCTGACTTACCCCTGGTTAAGATTTGACACAAAAGATTTATTGTATTGTATATTTTCCTGTCTCAAAAATAAAAATCTCAATTCTTTTGACCAACTCAGGTGTCTGTTGCAATTTCATTACAACCCCCAAATAAGCCCAAAGTCTAGAACCAAGGGAGTGGGAGTGATTCGAACTGCTCAGGGAGTCAGAGGTAAAGCTGACCACACACACCACCTCTTACAGGCTGGAGGAGATTGCAGAGAGAGGGAGGGTTGCAGGGTTGGAGGAGGTTACAGGGACAGGGAGAGTTGTAGGGCTGGAGGAGATTACAGAGAGAGGGATGGTTGTAGGGCTGGAGGATGTTACAGAGATAGGGAGAGTTGTAGGGCTGGCGGAGGTTACAGAGAGAGGGAGGGTTGTAGGGCTAGAGGAGGTTACAGAGAGAGAGATGGTTGTAAGGCTTGAGGAAGTTACAGAGAGAGGGATGGTTGTGGGGTTGGAGGGTGTTACAGAGATAGGGAGGGTTTTAGGGCCGGAGGAGGATACAGAGAAAGGGAGGTTTGGAGGGCTGGAGGACGTTTCAGAGGTAGGGAGAGATGTAGGGCTGGAGGAAGTTATAGAGAGAGGGAGGGTTTTAGGGCTGGAGGAGGTGACAGAGACAGGGAAGGTTATAGGACTGGAGGAGGTTACAGAGATAGGGAGGGTTGTAGGGCCAGAGGAGGTCACAGAGACAGGGAGGTTTGGAGGGCTGGAGGACGTTACAGAGGTAGGGAGAGTTGTAGGGCTGGAGGAGGTTATAGAGAGAGGGAGACTTGTAGGGCTGAAGGAGGTTACAGAGAGAGGGAGGTTTGGAGGGCTGGAGGACGTTACAGAGATAGGGAGAGTTGTGGGGCCGGAGGAGGTTACAGAGATAGGGAGATTTGTAGGGCTGAAGGAGGTTACAGAGAGAGGGATGTTTGTAGGGTTGGAGGCGGTTACAGAGATAGGGAGGTTTGTAATTCTGGAGGAGATTACAGCAAGAGGGAGTGTTGTAGGGCTGGAGGAGCTTACACAGAGAGGGAGGGTTGTAAAGCTGGAGGAGGTTACAGAGATAGGGAGGGTTGTAGGGTTGGAGGAGGTTACAGGGACAGGGAGAGTTGTAGGGCTGGAGGAGATTACAGAGAAAGGGATGGTTGTAGGGCTGGAGGAGGTTTCAGATAGAGGGAGGGTTGTAGGGTTGTAGGTCTGGAGGAAGTTACAGAGAGAGCGATGGTTGTAGGGCTGGAGGAGGTTACAGAGAGAGGGAGGGTTGTAGGGCCAGAGGAGGATACAGAGAGAGGGATGGTTGTAGGGCTGGTGGAGGTTACAGAGATAGGGAGGGTTGTGGGTCCGGAGGAGGATACAGAGACAGGGAGGTTTGGAGGCCTGGAGGATGTTACAGAGATAGGGAGAGTTGTAGGGCTGGAGGAGGTTATAGAGAGAGGGAGGGTTTTAGGGCTGGAGGAGGTGACAGAGACAGGGAGGTTTGTAGGACTGGAGGAGGTTACAGAGAGAGGGAGGGTTTTAGGGCTGGAGGAGGATCCAGAGATAGGGAGGGCTGTTAATCTGGAGGAGGTTCAAGAGATAGGGAGCGTTGTAGGGCTGGAGGAGGTTACAGAAAAAGGGAGTGATGTTGGGCTGGAGGAGGTTACAGAGATGGAGTGTTGTAAGGCTGGAGGAGGTTCAAGAGAGAGGGAGGGTTGTAGGGCTGGAGGCAGTTACAGTGATAGGGAGGGTTGTACGGCTGGAGGTGGTTACAGAGAGAGGGAGGTTCGCAGGGCTTGAGGAGGTTACAGAGAGAGGGAAGGTTGAAGGACTAGAGGAGGTTACAGAAAAAGGGAGGTTTGTAGGGCTTGGGTGGTTACAGAGAGAGGGAAGGTTGTAGAACTGGACGAGGTTACAGAGAGCAGGAGGGTTCTAGGGCTGGAGGATGTTACAGAGAGTGGGATGGTTGTAGGGATGGAGGAGGTTACAGCGTTAGGGAGGATTGTAGGGCGGGAGGAAGGTAAAAATCTAGGGAGGGTTGTAGTGCTGGAGGAGGTTACAGCGATAGGCAGGGTTGTAGGGCTGCAGGAGGTTACAGCGACAGGGAGGGCTGTAGGGCTGGACGAGGTTACAGCAATAGGGAGGGTTGTAGGGCTGGAGGAGGTTACAGAGGCTGGGAGTTTTGGAGGGCTGGAAGAGGTTACAGAGAGAAGGAGGGTTGTCATGCTGTAAGAGCTTATAGAGAAAGGGAAGGTTGTAGAGCTTGAGGAGGTTACAGAGAGAGTGAAGGTTGTAGGGCTGGAGGAGTTTACAGAGAGAGGGAGTGTAAGGGGTGGTGTGTGTGGTCAGCTTTACTTCTGGCTCCCTGAGTGGTTCGAATTGCTCCCACTCCCTTGGTTCTAGACTTTGGACGTTTTTGGGGATTGTAATGAAATTGCAACAGACACCTGAATGGGTCAAAAGAATTGAGATTTTTATTTTGAGACAGGAAGATATACAATACAATAAATCTTATACTCTAAAAGGGGGGAACACTTCGGAATATGCGAGGGAGAATTACAGTGGACAAAAATACCTTACCCTCCCAACCCCACTATCCTAACTATGTTGTATTCCAGAGGACCAGGAAATGCTTACCAAACGACTTTCTTGACAGATTGTAGAGGTTCGCGATTTCGGGGTTCTCTTTAGTTATGGCGGTTGGGGCCTGCCATACCCCGGACGTGGTGGAAGACTGCACCTGCGTTGGGTTTTCAGTCTTCACCTCTCCGCTGATGCAGTTAGCTGCGTATTTGGATTTATCGGGCAAGTCCCCAATTTTCTTTAGTTAGGTATAGTTTTTATGGTCTTTTGTGTCAAATCTTACCCAGGGGTAAGTCAGACTAGCCTGTAGAGTGGAAACAAGTTTGTGATTTTTGACTTCTCGGTGGTTAGTTTCTTGTTGGTCGTGGAGGCCCAATATTAACTGATTGGTGGTAATATTGATAGTTGTTGGTTTCTTGAGGCCTTTGGTTGCCGCGATTTTCCTTTTGTTTCTTTCATTCTTCTTTCTTCAAGTCTCCGATTCTCCGACTGAGTAAGGTGATGATGATATCTTTTTCTGAACCGTACTTTCTCTCCTGTACTAAACTTGAGCCTTCTTTCTGATCTGCTCTGCTGATCTCGATGCTCTCCAATGTCTCTCTCACTCAACAAGCAGGCCACAATTATACTGTTTTGAAGCCTGGCTTATCTGGCCGCCAAGTCACTGGTCCTTTTGTTAATTTTGGTGGGCTTGTTATTTTTAATATGTTTTAATTCTTATCGAGTTTTTGGGGATGGTCCTATCTATTTATAATTGGCTTTTAACTGGTTTTGGGATTGCCTTGAAATCAATTTAAAATGTGTAAATCGTTTTGGAAATCTTTCTGATTGGTTTTAAACTGTTGTTTGATTGCCCTTTTCGTGCTGTGGCCAGGTTCTCTTTTGTTGACTGTTGGCATGTATTGTATTATTCATGTTCATAATGGCCCTGTGGGTTTCGGTGGGAACAGTCTTTCGGTGGGCTTATTGTCTTTATGTAGAATGGTTGGGGTGGTCCTGAACATTCCCAGATGATCTGTCCTTTCCAATACTCAAACTGTCTGTGTCTCGGGGGCCCATCTCACCTCCTTTTGTCACAGGTTTTTCCATAGGCCTGAACATGCCTTTTAAAATAGCCAAATCATCCTAGAGTTTTGACTTTAAGCCCCTTTTGGCCCAATATTCTTTTAAAACAGTCCCAAATCACATCTTTTTTACTTTGGGGGAATTTGTATAATTTTGCAAGCCTTACAGGAGGGTTGTAGGGCTGGAGGAGGTTACAGAGAGAGGGAGGGTTATAGGGCTGGAGGAGGTTAGAGAGAGAGAGGGAGGGTTGTAGGGCTGGAGGAGGTTACAGAGAGAGGGAGGGTTGTAGGGCTGGAGGAGGTTACAGAGAGAGAGGGAGGGTTGTAGGGTTGGAGGAGGTTACAGAGAGAGTGAGGGTTGTAGGGCTGGAGGAGGTTACAGAGAGAGGGAGGGTTGTAGGGCTGGAGGAGGTTACAGAGAGAGGGAGGGTTGTAGGGCTGGAGGAGGTTAGAGAGAGATGGAGGGTTGTAGGGCTGGAGGAGGTTACAGAGTGAGGGAGGGATGTAGGGCTGGAGGAGGTTACAGAGAGAGGGAGAGCTGTAAGGCTGGAGGAGGTTACAGAGAGAGGGAGAGTTGTAAGGCTGGAGGAGGTTACAGAGACAGGGTGGGTTGTAGGGCTGGAGGAGGAAACAGAGACAGGGAGATTTGGAGGGCTGGAGGAGGTCACAGAGAGAGGGAGAGTTGTAAGGCTGGAGGAGGTTACAGAGAGAGGGAGGGTTGTAGGGCTGGAGGAGGTTACAGAGAGAGGGAGGGATGTAGAGCTGGAGGAGGTTACAGAGAGAGGGAGAGTTGTAAGGCTGGAGGAGGTTACAGAGAGAGGGAGGGTTGTAGGGCTGGAGGAGGAAACAGAGAGAGGGAGGTTTCTAATGCTGGAGGGGTTAAAGGGAATGGGAGGGACCTAGGGATGGAGGAGGCTACAGAGAGAGGGAGGGTTGTAGGGCAGGAGGAGGTTACAGAGATAGTGAGGGGTGTAGTGCTGGAGGAGTTTACAGAGATAGAAACAAATAAACATAGAAGATAGGAGCAGGAGTAGGCCACTCGGCCCCTCGAGCCTGCTCCGCCATTCAATGAGATCATGGCTGATCATCCAAATTCAGTTTCCTGTCCTTGCCTTCTCTCCATAGCCCTTGATCCCTTTAGCCTTAAGAAATATATCTCACACCTTCTTTAATATATTTAATGAATTGGCCTCTACTGCCTTCTGTGATAGAGAATTCCACAGGGTCACCACTCTCTGGGTGAAGAAATTCCTCCTCATCTCTGTCCTAAATGGCTTACCCCTTATCCTTAGAATGTGACCCCTGTTTCTGGACTCCCCGGCCATCAGGAACATCCTTCCTGCACATATTCTGTCTGGTCCTGTTAGAATTTTATAAGTTTCAATGAGATCCCCTCTCATTCTTCTAAACTCCAGCGAGTATAAGCCCAATCGACCCAATCTCTCCTCATACGTCATTCCTGCCATTCCAGGTATCAGCCTGGTCAATCTTCGCTGCACTCCCTCCATGGCAAGAGCATCCTTCCTCAGATAAGGTGACCAAAACTGCACACAATACTCAAGGTGTGGTCTCACCAAGGCCCTGTACAACTGCAGTAAGACATCCTTGTTCCTGTACTCGAACCCTCTCGCTATGAAGGCCAACATACCATTTGCCTTCTTAACCACCTGCTGCACCTGTATGCTTACCTTCAGCGACTGGTGCACAAGGACACCCAGGTCTCGTTGCACTTCCCCTTCGCCCAATCTATTGCCATTCAGATAATAATCTGCCTTCCTGTTTTTGACACTAAAGTGGATAACCTCGCATTTATCCACGTTATATTGCATCGGCCATGCTTCTTCCCAATCACCCAACCTGTCCAAATCATACTGGAGTTTTTTGGCATCCTCCTCACAGCACACACGCCCACCCAGCTTTGTGTCGTCTGCAAACTTGGAGATATTACATCTAGTTCCCTCATCTAGATCATTAATATATATTGTGAATAGCTGGGGTCCTAGGACCGATCCCTGCGGTACCCCACTAGTCACTGCCTGCCACTCAGAAAAAGACCCGTTTGTTCCAACTCATTGCTTTCTGTCCACCAACCAGCTCTCCATCCAAGTCAATGCATTGCCCCCAATCCCATGTGCCTTTACTTTACACGCTAATCTCTTATGCGGGACCTTATCAAAAGCCTTCTGAAAGTCCAAATACACCACATCCACTGGTTCTCCCTTATCTATATTACCAGTTGCATCCTCAAAAAATTCCAGTAGATTAGTCAAGCACGATTTTCCTTTTGTAAATCCATGTTGACTTTGTCCGATCCCGTCACTGGTTTCCAAGTGCTCTGCTATTACATCTTTTATAATGGACTCTAGCATTTTCCCCACTACCGATGTCAGGCTTACCGGTCTAGAATTCCCCGTTTTCTCTCAACCAAATTTTTGAATAGTGGGGTAACATTAGCTACCCTCCAATCCATGGGAACTGTTCCAGAGTCTATAGAATTTTGGAAGATGACCAGCAATGCATCTACTATTTCTAGGGCCACTTCCTTAAGTACCCTAGGATGTAGATTACCAGACCCTGGGAATTTATCGGCCTTCAGTCCCGTCAATTTCTCTAACACCACTTCCCTACAAATACTGATTTCTTTCAATTCCTCCCTCTCATTAGACCCTATGTTCCCCGACATCTCTGGGAGGTTATTTGTGTCCTCCTTTGTGAAGACAGAACCAAAGTATGTATTTAATTGGTCTGCCATTTCTTTGTTCCCTATTATAAATTCCCCTGATTCTGACTGCAAGGGACCTATGCTTGACTTCACCAATCTTCTTCTCTTCACATAGCTATAAAAGCTTTTACAGTCAGTTTTTATGTTCCCAGCAAGCTTACTCTCATACTCTATTTTCCCCTTCTTAATTAATCCCTTTGTCCTACTTTGTTGAATCCTAAACAGCACCCAGTCCTCAGGTTTACTGCTTTTTCTGGCCAATTTATATGTCCTCTCCTTGGTTCTTATGCTAACCCTAATTTCCCTTGTTAGCCACGGTTGAGTCACCTTTTTTGTTTTATTTTTATGATAGGGAGGATTGTACGGCTGGAGGAGGTTACAGAGAGAGGGAGGGTTGTAGGACTGGAGGAGGTTACAGAGATATGGAGGGTTGTAATGCTGGAGGAGATTACAGAGAGAGGGAGGGTTGTACGGCTGAAGGTGATTAAAGAGATAGGGAGGTTTGTAGGGCTGGAGGATGTTACAGAGAGAGGAAGGGTTGTAGGGCGAGAGGCGGTTACAGTGAGTCATAGAGTCATAGAGTCATAGAGTTTTACAGCACAGAAAGAGGCCCTTCGGCCCATCGTGTCTGCGCCGCCCATCCCTCCCTGTCCAGTCTAATCCCATTTTCCAGCATTTGGTCCATAGCCTTGTATGCAATGGCATTTCAAGTGCTCATCCAAATGCTTCTTGAATGTTGTGAGGGTTCCTGCCTCTACCACCCTTTCAGGCAGTGAGTTCCAGCTTCCAACCACCCTCTGGGTGAAAAAGTTCCTCCTCAAATCCCCCCTAAATCTCCTGCCCCTTACCCTGAATCTGTGCCCCCTTGTTATTGACCCCCCTACTAAGGGGAAAAGTTCCTCTTTATCTACCCTATCTATGCCCCTCATCATTTTGTACACCTCAATCAGGTCCCCCCTCAGCCTTCTTTGCTCCAAGGAAAACAACCCCAGCCTGTCCAGTCTCTCTTCATAGCTGAGGCGCTCCATCCCAGGTAACATCCTGGTGAATCTTCTCTGCACCCTCTCCAAAGCAATCACATCCTTCCTATAGTGAGGCGGCCAGAACTGCACACAGTACTCCAGCTGTGGCCTCACCAGCGTTTTGTACAGCTCCATCATAACCTCCCTGCTCTTATATTCTATGCCTCTGCTAATGAAGGCAAGTATCCCATAAGCCTTTTTAACCACCTTATCTACCTGTTCCGCTGCCTTCAGGGATCTATGTACATGTACACCAAGGTCCCTCTGACCCTCTGTACTTCCTAGGGTCCTACCACTCATTGTGTATTCCCTTGCCTTATTTGTCCGTCCAAAATGCATCACCTCGCACTTTTCCGGGTTAAATTCCATTTGCCACTTTTCCGCCCATCTGACCAACCCGTTAATATTGTCCTGTAGCCTGAGGCTTTCCTCCTCGCAATTTACCACCCCACCAATTTTCGTGTCATCCGCGAACTTACTGATCATACCCTTTACATTCTCATCCAAATCATTAATGTAGATCACAAACAACAAGGGACCCAGCACCGATCCCTGAGGTACCCCACTGGACACAGGCTTCCAGTCACAAAAGCAACCTTCGACCATCACCCTCTGCCTCCTGCCACTCAGCCAGTTTAGGATCCAATGCGCCAAGGCCCCCTGGATCCCATGGGCTCTTACCTTCTTGACCAGTCTCCTATGCGGGACCTTGTCAAAAGCTTTACTGAAGTCCATGTAAACCACATCCACAGCATTTCCCTCATCCACACACCTAGTCACCCCCTCGAAAAATTCAATCAGATTGGTCAGACATGATTTACCCTTGACAAAGCCATGCTGACTATCCCCGATTAATCCTTGCCTCTCCAAGTGGAGACTAATTTTGTCCCTCAGAATTTTTTCCAATAATTTCCCTACCACAGATGTTAGGCTCACTGGCCTGTAATTCCCTGGTTTATCCCTGCTACCCTTCTTGAATAATGGTACTATGTTAGCTGTTCTCCAGTCCTCTGGTACATCCCCTGTGGCCAGAGAGGTTCTGAAAATTTGTGTCAGAGCCCCTGCAATCTCCTCCTTTGCCTCACACAACAGCCTGGGATACATCTCGTCCGGGCCTGGGGATTTATCCACTTTTTGGCCTGCTAAAACCGCTAGTACCTCCTCCCTCTCGATGCTAATATGTTCAAGTATGTGACAGTCCCCTTGCCCGACTTCTATGTCTACATCGTCTTTCTCCATAGTGAACACTGAGGCAAAAAATTCATTTAAAACCCCACCTACTTCATCTGGCTCTACACACAGCTTGCCACTTTGGTCCCTAATGGGCCCTACCCTTTCCCTGGTTATCCTCTTGCCCTTAATATACTTATAAAACATCTTAGGATTTTCCTTTATTTTGCTCGCCAGTGTTATTTCATGGCCCCTCCTCGCCCTCCTAATTTCCTTTTTAAGTATGCCCCTGCACCTCTTATACTCCTCTAGGGCTTCCACCGTCTTTTGTCTTTTGTAACTGCCAAAAGTCCCCCTTTTTTTCCTAATGCATTTTTGTATATCCTTTGTCATCCAAGGTTCCCTTTGCTTGTTGGTCCCACCCTTGACCTTTACAGGAACATGTTGGTGTTGTACTCTCTCTATTTCCCTTCTGAAAGCCTCCCACTGCTTTGATGTGGGTTTTCCTATAAGTAGCTGCTCCCAGTCCACTTTTGCCAGATCCTGTCTTATCTTATTAAAATCGGCCTTCCCCCAATTTAGAACCCTGATTTGTCTTTTTCCATGACCACCTTAAATCTCACCGAATTGTGGTCACTATCGCCAAAATGCTCTCCTACAGACACTTCCACCACCTGCCCGGCTACATTCCCTAGAATTAGGTCCAGTACTGCCCCCTCTCTTGTCGGACTTTCCACATGTTGGCTCAAAAAGCTCTCCTGGATGCACTTTAAGAATTCTGCGCCCTCTAAGCCTTTCACACTCTGACTATCCCAATTTATATTGGGGAAGTTGAAATCCCCCACTATTACTACCCTATTATTTTCACACTTTTCTGATATCTGCCTGCATATCTGTTCCTCTATCTCCCCCTGACTGTTTGGGGGCCTATAGTACACTCCCAGCAAGGTGCTTGACCCCTTTTTGTTTTTAAGTTCTACCCATATGGCCTCATTAGAGGAACCCGCTAATATATCATCCCTCCTTACAGCAGTAATAGACTCCTTAATTAATATTGCAACACCCCCTCCCCTTTTACACCCCCCTCTGTCTTGCCTGAAGATTCTATACCCCGGAATATTTAGCTGCCAGTCCTGACCCTCCCTCAACCATGTCTCCGTGATAGCAACAATATCGTACTCCCATGTGTTCAACAACAACTTCAGTTCATCCACCTTATTTGCAAGACTCCTTGCATTAAAATAAATGCCTTCCAGCCCTGCCATATTCCCTTTTGCCTTCACATCTTTGCTCTGCCTTCCCTGCTGACTTGTTTTTTCCACCTTATTTGGCTGTACATCACCCCCTACTATAGCTCCACTCTGTATCCCATCCCCCTGCCGAATTAGTTTAAACCCCCCCCCAGCAGTGCTAGCAAACCTCCCCGCAAGGATATTGGTTCCCCTCTGGTTCAGGTGTAAACTGTCCGACTTGTACAAGTCCCACCTGTCCCAGAAGCAGACCCAGTGATCCAGGAAACTAAAGCCCTCCCTCCTGCACCATCCCTTTAGCCACGCATTCATCTGTTCTATCCTCCTATTCCTATACTCACTAGCACGTGGCACCGGGAGTAATCCAGAGATTACAACCTTTGAGGTCCTGCTCCTTAATCTTGCCCCTAGCTCCCTAAATTCTTGCTGCAGGACCTCATCCCTCTTTTTACCTATGTCGTTGGTACCAATGTGGACCACGACCTCTGGCTGTTCACCCTCCCCCTCCAGAATGCCCTGCAGCCGCTCAGTGACATCCTTGACCCTGGCACCAGGGAGGCAACAAACCATCCTGGATTCACGTCTACGGCCACAGAAACGCCTATCTGTTCCCCTTACTATAGAATCCCCTACGACTATTGCTCTCCCACTCTTTTTCCTCCCCTCCTGGGCAGCAGGAGCGCCCCCAGTGCCAGGAAGCTGGCTGCTGCTGCCTTCCCCTGGTGAGTCATTCCCCCCAACAGTATCCAAAACGGTATACTTGTTTGAGAGGGGAATGGTCACAGGGGTTTTCTGCACTACCTGCCTACTTCTATTGCTCCGCCTGGTGGTCACCCATTTCCTTTCTTCCTGTGCAGCCCTTCCCTGCGGTGTGACCAACTCACTAAACGTGCTATCCACGAACTTCTCAGCCTCGTGAATGCTCCACAACCCATCCACCCGCAGCTCCAGCTCCTCAATGCGGTCTGCTAATAGCTGCAGATGGATGCATTTCCTGCACACGTAGTCACCAGGGGCAGTGTCCCTGAATTCCCACATGGAGCAGTGGTAGGGATGGTTGTAGGGCTGAGGAGGTTACAGAGTCAGGGAGGTTTGTAGGGCTGGAGGAGGCTCCAAAGATTGGGAAGGCTTTAATGCTGGAGGAGGTTACAGTGATAGGGAGGGTTGTAGGGCTGGAGGAGGTTACAGTGATAGTGAGGGTTTTAGGGCTGGAGGAGGTTACAGAGAGAGGGAGGATTCTAGGGCTGGAGGAGGTTACAGAGAGAGGGAGCGCCATAGGACTGGAGGAGGTTAGAGAGATAGGGAGGGTTGCAAGGCTGGAGGAGGT
The DNA here is from genome assembly GCF_052327205.1 of Somniosus microcephalus. Taxonomy (NCBI): domain Eukaryota; kingdom Metazoa; phylum Chordata; class Chondrichthyes; order Squaliformes; family Somniosidae; genus Somniosus; species Somniosus microcephalus. The sequence continues at coordinate 68,284,973 of NC_140995.1, read as the reverse complement.
TACAAAGATAGGGAGGGTTTTAATGCTGGAGGAGGTTACAATGATAGGGAGGGTTGTAGGGCTGTAGGAGGTTACAGAGAGTTGGAGGGTCATAGGACTGGAGGAGGTTACAGAGAAAGTGAGGGTTGTAGAGCTGGAGGAGGTTCAGGAGATAGGGAGGCTTGTAGGATTCGAGGAGGTTACAGAGAGAGAGAGGGTTGTAGGGCTGGAGGAGGTTACAGAGAACGTGGTTGTAGGGTTGGAGGAGGTTACAGCGATAGGGAGGTTGGTAGGGCTGGATGAGGTTACAGAGAGAGGGTGGGTTGTAGGGCTGGAGGAGGTTACAGAGAGAGCGAGGGTTGTAGTGCCAGAGGAAGATACAGAGATATGGAGGTTTGTAGGGCTGGTTAAGTTACACAGACAGGGAGATTTGTAGGGCTGGAGGAGGTTACAGAGAGAGGGAGGATTGTAGGGCTGGAGCAGGTTACAGAGAGAGGGGGGTTGTAGGATTGGAGGAGGTTCAGGAGATAGGGAGGGTTGTAGGACCCGAGGAGGTTACAGCTGGAGGCGGTTTCAATGATAGGAGGGTGAAGCGATGGAGGAGCTTACAGAGAGAGGGAGTGTTCTAGGGCTAGAGGAGCTTAACAGAGAGAGGGAGCATTGTAGGGCTGGAGGAGGTTACAGTGATAGTGAGGGTTCTATGGCTGGAGGAGGTTACAGAGAGGGGGAAGGTTGTAGGACTGGAGGAGGTTACAGAGAGAGGGATGGTTGTAGGGCTGGAGGAGGTTACAGAGAGAGCGAGGGTTGTAAAGCTGCAGGAGGTTACAGAGAGAGAGGGAGGGTTGTAGGGCTGGAGGAGGTAACAGAGATAGAGAGGGTTGTAGGGCTGGAGGAGGTTACAAAGGTAGGGAGTGCTGCAGTGCTGGAGGAGGTCACAGAGAGAGGGAGGGTTGTAGGGCTGGAGGAGGTTACAGAGTCAGGGAGGTTTGTAGGGCTGGAGGAGGCTCCAAAGATTGGGAAGGCTTTAATGCTGGAGGAGGTTACAGTGATAGAGAGGGTTGTAGGGCTGGAGGAGGTTACAGTGATAGTGAGGGTTTTAGGGCTGGAGGAGGTTACAGAGAGAGGGAGGGTTCTAGGGCTGGAGGAGGTTACAGAGAGAGGGAGCATCATAGGACTGGAGGAGGTTAGAGAGATAGGGAGGGTTGCAAGGCTGGAGGAGGTTCAAGAGATAGGGAGGTTTGTACGGCTGGAGGAGGTTACAAAGATAGGGAGGGTTTTAATGCTGGAGGAGGTTACAATGAAAGGGAGGGTTGTAGGGCTGGAGGAGGTTACAGAGAGTTGGAGGGTCATAGGACTGGAGGAGGTTGCTGTAAAGTCTGTAGGTATTATGGCGAATTAATACACAGACTACAAGAGTAACGTTAACAGGACTTTACTATTCGAAGGTCAGGGCGAATCTGCCCAATAAATCCTGACACAGCACTTATATACCGGTGTGGTCACCGTCGGTATTACAGTATACAGCAGCCAAGATAAAGTAGTGCCACACCTAAAATAGTTCTCTTAAGGGTGAACGGTTACATACAATAGTTCTCTTAAAGGTAGAACAGTTACATACACTACAATCCTCCCTTTTTAGCTTACAACATACTTATTCCCCATTAAACATAACATCATAACATATATCCAACTTCATGTTAAAACAGTTCACAGATGTAGTCTCTGCGGAAACAGTTCACAGATTCAGTCTCTGCGGGAAACAGTTCATAGATTCAGTCTCTGCGGAAAACAGTTCACAGATTCAATCTCGGTGGATGCGCCTTCCGTGCTTCTTGACTCGGTCCTGACAACACCTCAGTGGTGTAGCAGTTCCCTGTGGTGTAGTCGGTTCACCTTGCTGGAGTGACTCATCCAATAGTCCTTCACTGGACTTAACAGCTTGAACTTCCGTCCTTCTGAACCAGCATTGTTGGCTTGTAAAAACTTGAGTACCTTGGGAAGTTTTTCTACTTCCAAACTGATTTGGCTCCGTTCGAAGGGACCCCGTGCGTGATCTAGTAGTGATGATGATGGTCCACATGATCATCATCTTCTGCTTCGTCTTTTCCTTTTCTGCTTCTTGGAGACTCTCTGGGCTCCACTGTCAGCTGCCAGCTGCATGCACAGTTCCTCCTTCTCGTCCTCCTTTTTCCGTAGTAGCGCCACCATCTCCCGATGTTCCTTAGACTTTTTGTGATTCTTCATGGTTTCTGCACTTTGGGAGTTTTCATCACAAGCTGGGCAGAACAGGTCATCGTAATATCCGATGTCGTCCAACAGGTCATGGTAATATTCGGTGTCATCTTGAGCTAGGCCAGTGAGAGGGTCTTCTATTTCCTCCATACCCAGCTGGACATTAGCCAGCTTTTGTTCCAAATCCAGACATCTTTCCTGAAGAGACTTCTTCAGGCGTTCAGCTTCATCCAGCTTTTTCTGGGCTTCCTGCAAGTCTTTTACTAATGACGTCACTTGTGATTCAATACTTCAACTTCATTCGGAGATTGGTTGATTGGACTATTCAATCCCTCTACTGCAGCAGCTGTTTCAACCTTCTGTTGTTCAACATTGACGTGAGTCAGCGTACTTTTGGCATCCAAGGGTTGCTCTGCTGCCATCTTCTCAGTCTGTGTTGCAACCTCAGCTATTTCAATAACTTTTGGGAGCTCCAAACCCCTCTCCTTTGAAGATTTAAACTCCTGTTCAATTTGTTCCCATTTCAGAGTCTTGTCCTTCAGCATATGAAAGAGTTGGCTGACCGTTAACTCTTCTGACCTCATACGTTTCCCAGTAGCTGCAGGGCTGTTTATAACCTTGCCCTGGGGCTCCTTTGCTGTTTCTACTTCGCCATCATCCGCAGCCTCCACCATTCGAATTTCCCCACTTGAATCGTCCGGTGATGCTGCACCCAACTTCAGTAGGAGCTCGGAGTTCATGGCGACCAAATCAGTCTTTTCTGCCTGCAATCCGTTAACAAGCGCTTTCAGTTGCTGAACCTCTTGCTCCACCAGATTAAAGCACGCACCTTCTGAAACCGAATCAGCTTTGATTCGTTTGGCCTCCTTGCCCCGATGGTTTGTGTGCTCCTGCTCCTTTTTCTCCATCAGCTGTTTCTGTTGTCTTTCCAGGTTCTCCCACTCTGTGTCACAGAACTTTTTCATTGCTTTCATCTCTTGTTCGAGACGGCAACTCAATTGTTCTAATTGCTGTTGTAATTTGAAATGGAGTTGAGTTCGAGCCCGGTGTTCCTCAGAATTGTGCATATCTGTAAACTGGACAGACCCAGAATTCTGTGTCAAACTATGTTGTTGTTGTTCAGTGGAATTCTGTTCTGAAACTTTGTTCTCCTCTGAAGCATAAGCATTTATGCACTCCTTCGTTTTTCCAACCTTAGTCAGCAAGTCCATTTTAAACTTGTCTTTCACACCTGGGCTGGTCTTATCGTCATCCGTTTCAGAGTCTGAGCTGATTGTCTTCACCGAGTTCTCACTCATTATTGCTTTTAAATAGTGCCATTCCATGTTTATTTCCCAGATCCACTCCCGTCCCAGAAGTGGTGGACCTCCCTCAGGTAGTACATATAAATACATTTCTTGGTGTTCTTTGCCCCTGTCTCTCACCTTGACTTTTATCTTTCCCATGGGGTATACTTTCTGCCCCGTGTATGTCTGCAATACGATCTTGGTATCTCTCAAGGGTATGTGTGAGAATAGCCGGTTGTAATCCCTTCAATTTATGACTGATAGGGCTGATCCTGTGTCCAATTCCATTTTCACTTGGACTCCGGCTATTTTTAGCATGACCCAGATAGTTTGCAGGTCAGCTTCCTTACTCACATTGTGAATTCTCAGACTACCCAGTTCCTGAACGGTTGGGTCTGAATCTGAATTCTGTTCATCTGAACTCTTCTCAGCCACCTTGTGTACCTTATTGTACTTTTCCTGCGGTGACTTTTTTTTGTTGTTGTTGGTCTTCTTTCCTGACCGGCATACCTTAGCTATGTGACCAAGTTTGCCACATTTTCTACATTCCTGGCTTTTAAACCAGCATTGGTTCTGGTCGTGTGTTGTCTTCCCACAACGATAACATTTCGATGTACCCGAAGTAATTTGATCCACACTGAGTACCGCTGCCTTCAGCTGCATTTCCGCTGTGCCTCTCGCTGCGGCTTCATGCGATGCTGCAATAAGGACAGCCTTATCAAGTGTGAGATCGTTCTCTTCTAGCAGACGCTTTTGTGTTCCTTCCTTTGACAACCCGCACACGAGCTTGTCTCTCAATGCCTCTGTCAGATTTTCCCCAAACTGGCAGTATTTCGCTAGTCTACGCAGTTCGACCAAGTATTCCGCGTTGCTTTCCTCTTTCCGTTGCGTTCTCGCATAGAAATGGAATCGTTCCACCAACATCAGTGGTGTGGGGTTCAAATGATCCTTCAGGACAGCAACAATATTAGCGAAAGTCTGATCCGCCGGTTTAGCTGGTGACAGAAGATGCTTCAATAGCCCATATGTCTTTGCCCCCATTGCGTTTAATAAGGTGAGAGCTTTATCATCATCTGCTATCTTATTGGCCTCACAATATATCTCGATACATTCTACGTACGTGGCCCAATCTTCCACCTCGGAATCGAAGTTGTTGGTGTTACCATGCTTAGGCATCTTCACTATCTCTCACTATCTTTCTGCGAAACAAACACAAAATTTTTCTTTAACATTTTTTTTGAAAATGGCGGTTTCCCGCGCTTGTCTTCTTCCCCCGCCCACTTTCAAAATGGCGGTTTCCCGCTTCTGTCATCTTCCCCGCCTACTGGCGGCTTCCCGCGTTTCTTCCGCTGGCGGGAGGGGTAAGCTTTTCCCTCGGGCGACGACCGCTGGCTTTCGGGGTTCGCAGCCTGCGCGTCAGCTTCAGTGCGTTCCTTGTTCCCTTTTCTCGGCAGGGCAACCGGTGCTGGGTACAACCCGTTGACGGCGAACAGTTTCAGCCACTGGGCTGGATCTCGCTCAGTCTCCCTCGCTCGGGCTCTGTTGTTCCCTTTTCTCGGCAGGGCAACCGGCGCTGGGTACAACCCGTTGACGGCGAACAGTTTCAGCCGCTGGCTGGATCTCGCTCAGTCTCCCTCGCTCGGGCTCTGTCTCTCCCGCTCGCTCGGGCTCTGTCTCTCCCTCAGCGGCTTCCAATCGCACCTCCCAGCCCTCTCGCAGTCCGGTGCTTTCCTCCCCGGCTGCGGCTGAGTTCTCCGTGATTTATTTATTTTTATATCTTCCCGCGCCTTACGATCCCGGTCGCAGCGCTTCGTGGCCTCGGTCGCTGCCCGGCCTTTTTCACTCCAATTGCGCCTCCCAGCCCTCTCGCAGTCCGGTGCTTTCCTCCCCGGCTGCGGCTGAGTTCCCCGCGGTTTATTTATTTTTATATCTTCCCGCGCCTTACGATCCCGGTCGCAGTGCCTCGTGGCCTCGGTAGCTGCCCGGCCTTTTTCGCCGGTCGCGGTCTAGCTGTCTCACGACGCCGTTGCGTCTCCCAGCCCGCTTGTACCGCGGCTTCCGTGCTCCACGCTGCCCCAGTCTCAGCGCCTCTGGGCCCGACTTCTGTCCGGCTCCTTTCCCCCGACCATGGTCGAGTTCACCGCCCTTATCCTCCGTTTATTTTTTTATTTTCCTTTTACTCACAGTCACCGTGGCCGACTTGCTTCTCGTGCTGATCGGCTCACTCACCACCGTGGCAGAAGGGACAATCAGTGCCTGTTGCTGATGGAAGGCTTCGTGTCTGAATTCTTCCTTCTTCCTTGCTCTGCAGACTCGAGTTTTCTCTCAGCAGAACGACGAGGGCGGGTGCCTCTTCTCGACGCTCGTTAACTGCTTCGGAAGTATTGTTGCCGCAGGGTAAGATCGAACTCGTCGCCACTGTAAAGTCTGTAGGTATTATGGCGAATTAATACACAGACTACAAGAGTAATGTTAACAGGACTTTACTATTCGAAGGTCAGGGCGAATCTGCCCAATAAATCCTGACACAGCACTTATATACCGGTGTGGTCACCGTCGGTATTACAGTATACAGCAGCCAAGATAAAGTAGTGCCACACCTAAAATAGTTCTCTTAAGGGTGAACGGTTACATACAATAGTTCTCTTAAAGGTAGAACAGTTACATACACTACAGTTGCAGAGAAAGTGAGGGTTGTAGGGCTGGAGGAGGTTCAGGAGATAGGGAGGATTGTAGGATTCGAGGAGGTTACAGAGAGAGAGAGGGTTGTAGGGCTGGAGGAGGTTACAGAGAGAGTGAGGGTTGTAGGGCCAGCAGAAGATACAGAGATATGGAGGTTTGTAGGGCTGGTTAAGTTACACAGACAGGGAGATTTGTAGGGCTGGAGGAGGTTACAGAGAGAGGGAGGATTGTAGGGCTGGAGCAGGTCACAGAGAGAGGGGGTTGTAGGGTTGGAGGAGGTTCAGGAGATAGGCAGGGTTGTAGGACCCGAGGAGGTTACAGCTGGAGGCGGTTTCAATGATAGGAGGGTGAAGGGATGGAGGAGCTTACAGAGAGAGGGAGTGTTCTAGGGCTGCAGGAGGTTACAGAGAGAGGGAGTGTTGTAGGGCTAGAGGAGCTTAACAGAGAGAGGGAGCATTGTAGGGCTGGAGGAGGTTACAGTGATAGTGAGGGTTCTACGGCTGGAGGAGGTTACAGAGAGAGGGAGGGTTGTAGGGCTGGAGGAGCTTAAAGAGATAGGTTGGGTTGTAGGGTTTGAGGAGGTTACAGAGAGAGGGAGGGTTGTAAAGCTGGAGGAGGTTCATGATTTAGGGAGGGTTGTAGGGCTGGAGGAGGCTACAGAGAAAGGGAGGGTTGTAGGGCTGGAGGCGGTTAGAGTGATAGGAGGGTGTAGGGATGGAGGAGCTTACAGAGAGAGCGAGGGTTCTAGGGCTGGAGGAGGTTACAGAGATAGTGAGGGTTTTAGGGCTGGAGGTGGTTACAGAGAGAGGGAAGGTTCTAGGACTGGAGGAGGTTACACGGAGAGGGATGGTTGTAGAGCTGGAGGAGGTTACATTGAGAGGGAGGGTTGTAAAGCTGGAGGAGGTTCAAGAGATAGGGAGGGTTGTAGGGCTGGATAAGGTTACAGAGATATAGAGGGTTGTAGGGCTGGAGGAGTTTACAAAGATAGGGAGTGTTGTAGTGCTGGAGGAGGTCACAGAGCGAGGGAGGGTTGTAGGGCTGGAGGAGGTTACAGAGAGAGGGGGGTTATAGGGTTAGAGGAGGTTACAGCGATAGGGATGTTTGTAGGGCTGGATGAGGTTACAGAGAGAGGGAGTGTTGTAGGGCTGGAGGAGGTTACAGAGAGAGTGAGGGTTGTAGTGCCAGAGGAAGATACAGAGATAGGGAGGTTTGTAGAGCTGGTTAAGTTACACAGACAGGGAGATTTGTAGGCCTGGAGGAGGTTACAGAGAGAGGGAGGGTTGTAGAGCTGGAGGAGGTTACAGAGAGAGGGGGGTTGTAGAGTTGGAGGAGGTTACAGCGATAGGGACGTTTGTAGGGCTGGATGAGTTTACAGAGAGAGGGAGGGTTGTAGGGCTGGAGGAGGTTACAGAGAGAGCGAGCGTTGTAGGGCCGGAGGAAGATACAGAGATAGAGAGGTTTGCAGGTCTGTTTAAGTTACACAGTGATATACCTTAAATAACTGCAGAGACTGATAGTTATTGTGGTGTATGTAACCGTTCCACCTTTAAGAGAACTATTTTAAGAGTTGCACTACTTTATCTTGGCTGCTGTATACTGTAATACCGGTGGTGACCACACTGGTATATAAGTGCTGTGTAATGATTTATTGGGCAGTTCAGCCCTGACCTTCGACTAGTAAAGACCTGTTAAAATTTACTCTTGTGGTCTGTGTAGTAATTCTCATGATAACACACAGACTTAACAGTGGCGACGAGTACGATCTTACCCTGTGGCAGAGATACATCCAAGGCAGTTTGACGGGCGTTGAGAGGAGGCATCCGCCCTCATCATCCTGCTGAGAAAAGACGCAGGTCTGAAGAGCAAAGGAAGAATCCTGACACGAAGTCTTCCATCAGCAACAGGCAGTGATCATCCCTTCTATCACGGTGGTGGGTAAGCCGATCAGCGACGAGCAGCAAGTCGGCCACGTTGGCTGTGAAGTAGGGGAGGGAAAAACGGAGGATATAAGGGCGGAGAACTCGACCACGGCCGGGGAAAAGAGCCGGACAGAAGTCGGGGCCAGAGGCGCTGAGACTGGGGCAGCGTAAGGCACGGGAGCCGCGGTGAATGCAAACGCAGCGAGTGTAAAAGACCGGGCTGCAAGCGGGCTGGGAGACGCAACAGCGTCGAGAGAGAGCTCGACCGCGACCGGTGAAAAAGGCCGGGCAGCTACCGAGGCCGCGAGGCGCAGCGACCTGGACAGCGTAAGGCGCGGGAGAAAATTTTAAAAAAAACCACGGAGAACTCAGCCGCAGCCGGGGGAAAGGACCGGACTGCAAGAGGGGCTGGGAGGCACGATTTGAAAACCGCTGGGGAGGGCGAACGCAGCAATACGGCAATCGCCATTACAGCCAGCGGGGGAGAAAGGCAAACGCGGGAAGCCGCCATTTTCGTAGGCGGGGGAAGAAGACAAGCGCGGGAAACCGCCATTTTAAAAAAAAAGAAAAGAAAAATTTATTTTTGTTTCTCAAGAAGATTGCGAGGATGCCTAAGCGTGGTAACATCAACGATTTCGATCCCGATGTTGAAGATTGGGCCACGTATGTAGAACGCATAGAGATTTATTGTAAGGCAAATAAAATATCCGATGAAGATAAAGCACTAACCTTACTAAACTCAATGGGTGCGAAGACATACGGGCTATTGAAGCATCTTCTATCACCAGCTAAACCGGCGGATCAGGCTTTCGTTAAGATTGTTGCTGTCCTGAGAAATCATTTGAACCCCACACCGCTGATGTTAGCGGAACGATTTAAATTTTATGCGAGAACGCAACTGAAAGAGGAAAGCAACGCGGAGTATTTAATTGAACTGCGTAAGCTAGCGAAATACTGTCAGTTTGGGGAAGGACTGACAGAGGCACTGAGAGACAAATTCGTGTGTGGATTGTCGAAAGAAGGAACACAAAGGCGGTTGCTTGAAGAGAATGATCTTACACTTGATAAGGCTGTCACTATTGCAGCATCGCACGAAGCCGCAGCGAGAGGCACTGCGGAAATGCAGCTGAAGGCTGCGGTACTCAGCGTAGATCAAATGGCTTTGGGTGCAACGAAATGTTATCGTTGTGGAAAGACAACACATGATCAGAACCAATGCTGGTTTAAAAACCAGGAATGTAGAAAATGTGGCAAGCTTGGTCACATAGCTAAAGTATGCCGGTCAGGAAAGAAGACCAGCGACAAAAAGTCACCGCAGGAAAAGTGCAGAAAGGTACATAAGGTGGCTGAGAAGAGTTCGGATGAACAGAATTCGGATTCAGACTCCAACAGCAAGGAACTGGGTAGTCTGAGAATTCACAATGTGAGTAAGGAAGCTGACCTACAAACTATCTGGGTCACACTGCAGATAGCAGGAGTCCAAGTGAAGATGGAATTGGACACCGGATCGGCGTTGACGGTCATGAATAAGCAAGATTACAAAAGGTTATTCACACATATTCCCCTACGGTATACGGAGATAGTATTGCAGACATACACGGGGCAAAGAGTATACCCCATCGGAAAGATAAAAGTCAAGGTGATGCACAAGGGCAAAGAACACCAAGGAATGGACTTATAAGTACTACCTGAGGGAGGTCCGCCACTTCTGGGACGGGAGTGGATCAGGAAAATAAATATGGACTGGCACTCCCTAAAAGCAATGACGGTAGATTCCGGAAAAAAAGATGTCAAACCTGAACGATTGTCCAGAATATTGGATGAGGCTAAAGAGGTGTTCCAACAGGGACTGGGAACACTAAGAGGAATTAAGGCAAAAATCAAGATTGCAGAACATGCAAACCCAAAATTTTTCAAAGCCACACCGGTACATTTTGCGATACGACCTGCTGTGGAAGCTGAGCTGGAAGGGCTAGAACGTTCAGGAGTACTGTCTAAGGTGGACTGGAGTGAGTGGGCCACGCCCATTGTTCCCGTCATGAAGCGTTCATCGAGTAACAAGCCAGGGGAACCGGGGAAGGTCCGCATCTGTGGAGACTTCAAGATCACAGTTAATCCGGTGCTTCACACGGTACAATATCCGCTTCCGCGGATTGAGGATATCTTTGCTTCATTGTCTGGCGGGAAACACTTCACCAAGATAGACCCGGCGCAAGCGTACTTACAGATGGAAGTTGAGGAAGAGTCGCACCAGTATCTCACAATCAACACGCACAGAGGCTTGTATCGATATAATAGACTGGTTTTTGGAGTGGCTTCGGCTCCAGCAATTTGGCAGAGGGCCATGGAGCAAGTATTACAGGGAATTCCAAACACTCAATGTTACTTGGACGATATCCTGATTACAGGAGATGACGATGAGGAACACCTTGCAAATTTGAAACTGGTGCTCACCAGATTGAAGGAATATGGACTTCGAGTTAATCGCCAGAAATGTGAGTTCTTTCAGAAACGGATCTCGTACTGTGGTCATGTCATTGACCAGGAGGGGCTGCACAAGTCACCTGACAAGATCGAAACTGTTGTGAAGGCTCCCGCTCCGGAAAATGTATCCCAGTTGAGGTCGTTCCTAGGGTTGATTAACTATTACCATAAGCTTCTGCCAAATCTATCCACGGTGCTGCACCCGCTGAATGCTCTTTTGCAGAAAGAAGTACCATGGAAGTGGAGCGAGGACTGTAAGAAGGCCTTTCGCAAAAGCAAGGCATTGATCACCTCAGAGGAAGTGTTGGCTCATTTCAACCCAATGCTACCTATTCGTTTAGCTTGTGATGCTTCTCCTTATGGTATTGGAGCAGTACTCTCACACAAGTTGCCAAATGGCTTGGAAAGGCCAGTCGCATTTGCATCCAGATCATTGACCTCCGCTGAGCGCAACTATGCTCAGATAGATAGGGAGGCTCTCAGCCTGGTGTGGGGAGTAAAGAAGTTTAATCATTACCTGCAGGGCCAGAAGTTTACACTGCTGACAGACCACCAGCCGCTGGTATCCATATTCAATCCTAAAAAGGGCGTTTCCATTATGACAGCGCAAAGGCTACAGAGGTGGTCCCTTTTCCTAGGGGCACACCAATATGACATAGAATACAAAGGATCAAAACAGCATGAGAATGCTGACGGTTTATCACGCCTACCGTTGCCAATGGTAGAAGAGGCGCCTACAGTGGACCCAGTGGAGATGTTCCACTCAACCATAGTGGAATGTCTACCAGTAACAAATTCTACCATTGAAAAGGAAACGAGAAATGACCCGACTCTCTCACGAGTCTACGATTTAACGGTGAAGGGATGGCCAGCACATGGCGAACCACTGTTGCCAGCATTCTCGCAAAGAAGAGAACAGCTGTCAGTGTGCCGAGGAACCTTGATGTGTGGATCCAGAGTGGTGATTCCACCCAAACTCCAGTATAAAGTGCTAAAGGAGCTTCACGAGGGGCACCTGGGTGGAGTGAAAATGAAGAACCTAGCCAGAGCGTTTGTGTGGTGGCCAGGTATCGATGGAGACATCGAAGAAATGACCAAGAGCTGTCTAGGATGCCAGAAGGTCCAAAACGCCCCACCACAAGCCCCTCTACATCCATGGGAGTGGCCCTCATCTCCATGGCAAAGGGTACATATCGGCTTTGCTGGTCCATTTATGGACTCAATGTTCTTAATCGCGGTGGATGCACACTCCAAGTGGCCGGAGGTAATAAAGATGTCCTCCACCACCACGGAAAAAACCATCACAGTATTAAGGACCATATTTGCCAGGAATGGGCTGCCGGAACAGATCTGTTCTGATAACGGACCGCAATTTGTGTCCGAAGAATTCAGGAAGTTCTTAAAAAACAATGGGGTTAAGCACTACACGTCCGCCCCATACCATCCCGCCACCAATGGATTAGCTGAAAGGTTTGTCCAGACCTTCAAGAAGGCCATAAAGGCCATGGGTAATGAAGACATAAATCTACAACATAAGGTAGATAACTTCTTGTTTGCGTACAGGAATGCAACACATGTGGTTACAAACCAAACTCCCGCCATGATGTTTTTCAATAGAAGACTAAGATGCCGGCTGGATTTGATCAAGCCAAACATCAGAAGGGACGTAGAGAACCGGCAATTTCAAGGCATGAATGAAAGGCCAACTAGAACCTTCCAGATAGGTCAACAAGTTTTGGCCCGAGACTACCGTACCGAGAAATGGCAGCCTGGAACTATTTGCACACGACTAGGACCGCTGATGTATACCGTGGACATTGGTGAAAGCATAATAAGGCGCCATGCTGACCAGATCATAGAGTCATCCGAAAAGGGACAACCTACACCACAACTCTATACGTCTAATGATGAAGCAGAGATACCCATAGTATCTACCTCCGATCCGGTGATACTGGAACCAGATGAACCCGACACTGGCATTCAAGCCGAATCGACCTTGCCAAAAGAACCTACTACACCACCGAAAACTACTACACCACCGAGGCGTTATCCGGACCGAGTCAGGAGGCCTCCTCAGAGACTGAATCTGTGAACTGTTTTTACATGAAGTTGTGTATATATGTTGTTATGTTATGTTTAATGGGGAATATATACTGTTAAGCTAAAAAGGGAGGATTGTGGTGTATGTAACCGTTCCACCTTTAAGAGAACTATTTTAAGAGTTGCACTACTTTATCTTGGCTGCTGTATACTGTAATACCGGTGGTGACCACACCGGTATATAAGTGCTGTGTAATGATTTATTGGGCAGTTCAGCCCTGACCTTCGACTAGTAAAGATCTGTTAAAATTTACTCTTGTGGTCTGTGTAGTAATTCTCATTATAACACACCGACTTAACAGTTATAACTCAAGCAGTTGGCTTTTATTAGCTTAGAACTGGACAGAACAGAACACACATGTTAGCCTACTGACCAGCTTCTCAGAACTACTAGGAGGCGGAGCCAGGGGCGAAGTAACAGTATCAGGACAATCAATGGCACAGCAGAGTGGTATACATTACATCAGCATTCCTGGCCAACCAAGAAAACAGCAGGGTTACAATAGATTACAATAGGAAACTATACACAGGTAGAATAAGGTATATACTTATAAGACTTATTTCACCACATTCACCCCTCCTATAAGTTAAGTCTGACCGGGGGTTTTACAGTTCGTAGTGAGCGACTTAGCGTCGGCCGAGGAACATCCTGGGGAACTTGCTCAGGTTCCTCCTCCGTCCTGGCGTCTGCTGGGTTTTCCAAAACGACGTTTTGTACGTCTTGTACCTCCGGGCATCCCACCCCCACAGGCGGCGCATCACGGTGCTCCACACCCGCATCTTCACTAGCAGCATCGCTCTCTCTCTCTTCTCCTGCCGGAGCCAGGTCCTTTATTGAAACAGTATCCTCACGTCCATCAGGGTATTGGATATATGCGTACTGAGGATTGGCGTGGAGGAGCTGTACTTCCTCCACTAGGGGATCAGTCTTATGACCTCTCACATGTTTTCGTAACAGTGCAGTGCCCGGGGACATCAACCACCCGGGTAGTGAAATACCTGAGGAAGATTTCCTGGGGAAACCGAACATCCTCTCATGAGGAGTAGCATTTGTTGCGGTGCACAGCAGAGACCTTATGGAATGCAGTGCATCGGGGAGAACTTCCTGCCAGCGAGAGGTCGGTAGGCCTTTCGATTTTAAAGACAGAACGACTGCCTTCCACACTGTCGCATTCTCCCTCTCAACCTGCCCATTGCCCCGGGGGTTGTAGCTAGTGGTCCTACTAGTAGCAATCCCTTTTGATAGTAAGAACCGGCGTAACTCATCACTCATAAACGATGTTCCTCTGTCGCTATGGATATAGTTGGGCATACCGAACAGACAGAATAAGTTGCAGAGGCTTTTGATTACCGTAGCACTGGTCATGTCCGGGCAGGGAATGGCAAAGGGGAAACGAGAGTATTCATCTATAACGTTGAGGAAATAGACATTACGATCAACCGATGGGAGAGGGCCTTTGAAATCAAGGCTTAGGCGCTCGAATGGCCGAGTTGCCTTGATGAGGTGAGCTTGCTCGGGCCTGTAGAAGCGGGGTTTGCATTCCGCACAAACGCGGCAGGCTCTGGTCATCGTTCAGACCTCCTCGTAAGTTGCGAGACTTGATGAAGTGATTCAATCGGGTGATTCCTGGGTGGCAGAGTGCGTCGCGGAGACTTTGGAGCTTGCCAGTACTAAGGCTGGCACATACCCCTCGAGATAGGGCATCGGGTGGCTCGTTGAGTGCTCCTGGCCTATACATAATATCGTAGTTGTAAGTGGACAGTTCTATCCGCCATCTTAGGATCTTGTCATTTTTTATCTTGTCTCTCTGCTTCGTGTTAAACATGAAGGCCACAGACCGCTGGTCAGTGAGGAGTGTGAAACGTTTGCCGGCGAGATAATGTCTCCAATGTCTGACCGCCTCGATAATTGCTTGTGCTTCCTTCTCAACGGAAGAATGCCTGACTTCAGGACCCTGTAGTGTACGGGAAAAGGAGGCTACCAGTCTCCCGGCCTGGTTGAGGGTTGCAGCCAACGTGAAATCAGAAGCATCGCTCTCTACCTGGAAGGGTATCCTCTCATCTACAGCACATACCACGGCCTTTTCAATGTCCCGTTTGATGTTGGTGAATGCCTCCTGCGCTTCTACTGATAGAGGGAAAGACGTCGACTTGATAAGGGCTCGGGCTTTGTCCGAGTAGTTGGCCACCCACTGAGCATAATAAGAGAAGAATCCCAGACACCTCCTTAAGGCCTTAGGGTTATGTGGCAGTGGTAGTTCTTTAAGCGGGCGTAATCGTTCAGGGTCTGGCCCGATTACCCCATTCTCTACCACACAGCCGAGAATACACAGACGAGTAGTGTTGAAAGTACATTTGTGCTCGTTATAGGTCAGGTTTAGCTTTTGGGCAGTCTCTAGAAATTTAGCGAGATTCCGGTCATGCTCCTGTTGGTCGCGTCCACAGATAGTAACATTGTCCAGGTACGGAAATGTTGCCTCCAATGCATTCTCATCTGCCATACGGTCCATTTCCCGTTGGAAAATGGAAACTCCATTCGTGACCCCGAAGGGTGCCCTAAGGAATTGGTACAGGCACCCATTTGCTTCAAAAGCCGTATAAGGACGGCCATCTACTTTTATGGGGAGCTGGTGATAGGCAGACTTTAAGTCAATAGTGGAAAACACACGATACTGGGCAATCTGGTTCACCATCTCGGAGATGCGAGGCAAGGGATAAGCGTCTAGTTGCGTATATATGTTGATGGTCTGGCTGTAGTCGACCACGAGCTGTTTCTTTTTGTTAGTTTTAACCACCACTACCTGAGCACGCCACGGGCTATTACTATTTTCGATGATACCCTCCCGCTGTAGCCTTCCTACTTCTTCTTTTATAAATTTTTTATCTTCCGAACTGTACCGTCGACTTTTGGTCGCGATCGGTCTACAGTTTGGGGCGAGGTTCGCAAACAGAGATGGCGGGCTTATCTTTAAAGTGGAGAGGCCGCAAACTGTGAGCAGGGCTGGGATCCGCCATATGCAAGTGTGACGCTCTCGTGGTGGCACTGGAAATCTAGGCCTAGAATTAGTTTCACGCAGAGCTGTGGCAACACAAGGAGTTTAAAAACTTTATACTCTGTGCCCTTAACAGTCAGTGTTACTTTACAGAAACCGCTTACCTCCGAAGTGAGGGACTTAGATGCCATCGCGACTTTGTTCCAGGTAGGGGACACCTTTAGTGAGTACGGTTTGATGAGGCTAGGGTGAATAAAACTCTCAGTACTCCCGCAATCGATTAAACACTTCGTCGGGTGTCCGTTTACCTTAACGTCCATCATAGACTTTGATAGTGGATGCGGTCTGGACTGGTCAACCGTGACTGAGGCTATCGTAGATCCGTGCAAATCGGTCGTCCGACCTGGGTATAGGGGCGAAAGAAGAAGCCCCCCCTCGTGAGTGGGGGGGGCGGGCTCCCCGTGCTCCCGGTGTGACTGTCAACCTGGGCGGACTGTCCTCAGTGCGCCCTGACCGCGTCGCGCCACCGAGTCGGACGAGCCACGAGCGGGCGCCAGGGGTCCGCGGCGATGTCGTTGATCCACCCAACCCGTCTTGAAACACGGACCAAGGAGTCTAACACGTGCGCGAGTCAAAGGGTGTCCCGAAACCCCAGGGCGCAATGATAGTGGATGCGGTCTGGACTGGTCAACCGTGACTGAGGCTATCATAGATCCGTAGGCGGCCGCTGAAACGGTATCAAATTCTGGGACCACGTGTAGGGCCGCGGAGACTGTATCAGGTATGGGATTCCCCTTACATACCTTGCTGAAATGTCCCCGTTTCTTGCACTTGAAACATGTGGCGTCTTTCGCAGGACATCAGTGTCTGGGGTGCTTGAGCTGACCGCAGAAGTAGCATCTTGGTCCGCGGGACATCGCTGCAGTGGTGGGGCTGGGTGGAGACTCCCGTGGTGTAGGGCTGGTCCGAGGCCCAGGCGGAGAGGATGGCGCCTCCTCGCTCGGCGCGCACGAGGCTGAGAGGGCCGCATGGCCTGACGCATAGGTCTCGGAGTTCTTCTGCGCCACATCCAGCGATCAAGCTGTAGCCACGGCCGTCTTTAGATCTAGAGTGTCCCTTTCAAGCAACCTCTGCCTAATGAAATTCGATCGAAGGCCCGATATAAACGAATCGCGAACCGCTTCTTCCTGGTACAAAATGGCCGTCACGGCCTTGTAGTTGCAGTCCTTCACCAGGGCCTTTAGATTCTGTAGAAAATCATCCAGTGATTCCTCCGGTAGTTGCCTGCGGGTAGCCAAGAGATGCCTGGCATACACCTCGTTAACAGGCTTCAGGTATTGGGCCTTGAGAGTCGCGAGTGCATCCTCGTAGGTAGGAGCGTCCTCGATTAGCGAGTCGGTCCGATGACTTACTAGGTTAGTCAGTAGGCACAGTTTGTTGGCCTCATCATCGAGCGATGCAATGAAATGTTCGAAACACCGGAGCCAGTGTGCGAATTTCTTCGATGCGTCCGCCGAATGTGGATCACTGTCTAGACGCTCCAGCTTCAGGAGTCTGTCCATCCCTGGAAGTAGTAAGCTAATAAAATTGATATACCTTAAATAACTACAGAGACTGGTAGTTATAACTCAAGCAGTTGGCTTTTATTAGCTTAGAACTGAACAGAACAGAACACACATGTTAGCCTACTGACCAGCTTCTCAGAACTACTAGGAGGCGGAGCCAGGGGCGATCACTGGCACAGCAGAGTGGTATACAGTACATCAGCATTCCTGGCCAACCAAGAAAACAGCAGGGTTACAATAGATTACAATAGGAAACTATACACAGGTAGAATAAGGTATATACTTATAAGACTTATTTCACCACACACAGACAGGGAAATTTGTAGGGCTGGTGGAGGTTACAGAGAGAGGGATGTTGTAGGGTTGGAGGAGGTTACAGCAATATGGAGGGTTTTAGGGCTGGAGGAGGTTACAGAGACAGGGAGTTTTAGGGCTGGAGGTGGATTAAGAGATAGGGAGGTTTATAGGGATGGTGGAGGTTACAGAGAGAGGGAGGGTTGTAGGGCTGAAAGAGGTTACATAGACAGGGAGGGTTGCAGGGCTGGAGGAGATTACAGAGAGAGGGAGGTTTGTAGGGCTGGAGTTGTTTAAAGAGATAGGTAGGGTTGTAGGGCTGGAGGAGGTTACAGAGAGAGGGAGAGTTGTAGTGCTGGAGGATGTTATAGAGAGAGGGAGGTTTGTAGGGCTAGAGGTGGTTACAGTGATAGGGATGGATGTAGGGCTGGAGGAGGTTACAGAGATAGGGAGGGTTGGAGGGCTGGAGGAGATTACAGAGAGAGGGAGGGTTGTAGGACTGGAGGAAGTTACAGAGAGAGGGAGGGTTCTAGGGCTGCAGGAGCTTAGAGAGGGTTGTAGGGCTGGAGGAGGTTACAGAAATAGGGAGGGTTGTAGGTCTGGAGGAGTTACATCAATAGGGAGGTTTGTGCACTGGATGAGGTTACAGCAATAGGGAGAGTTGTAGGGCTGGAGGACGTTACAGCGAGAGGGAGGTTTGTAATGCTGGAGGAGGTTACAGAATGAGGGAGGGATCTAGGCCTGCAAGAGGTCACAGAGAGAGGGAGGGTTGTAGGACTGGAGGAGGTTACATAGAGAGGGAGGGTAGTAGGGCTGGAGGAGTTTCAATAGATAGGGATGTTTGTAGGGCTAGAGGAGGTTACAAAGATAGGGAGTGTTTTAATGCTGGAGGAGGTTACAGAGATAGTGAGGGTTCTAGGGCTGGAGGTGGTTACAGAGAGAGGGAAGGTTGTAGGACTGGAGGAGGTTACAGAGAGAGGGAGGGTTGTAGGGTTGGAGGAGGTTACATTGAGAGGGAGGGTTGTAAAGCTGGAGGAGGTTCAAGAGATAGGGAGGGTTGTAGGGCTGGAGAAGGTTACAGAGATAGAGAGGGTTGTAGGGTTGGAGGAGATTACAAAGATAGGGAGTGTTGTAGTGCTAGAGGAGGTCAGAGAGCGAGGGAGGGTTGTCGGGCTTGAGGAGGTTACAGAGAGAGGGAAGGTGGTAAAGCTGGGGGAGGTTCAATAGATTGGAGGGTTTTATGGCTGGAGGAGGTTCAATAGATAGGGAGGGTTGTAGGACTGGAGGAGGTTACATAGAGAGGGAGTGTTGTAGGCCTGCAGGAGGTTACAGAGATAGTGAGGTTTCTAGGGCTGGAGGAGGTTACAGAGAGAGGGAAGTTTGTAGGGCTGGAGGAGGTTACAGAGAGTGGGAGGTTTGTAGGGCTGGAGGAGCTTACAGAGAGAGGGAGAGTTGTACTTTTGGAGGAGGATACAGAGATAGTGAGGGTTGTAGGGCTAGAGGAGGTTACAGAGATAGAGAGGTTTGTAGGGCTGGAGGAGGTTAAAGAGATAGGTTGGGTTGTTGGGCTTGAGGAGGTTACAGAGAGAGGGAGGGTTTTAGGGCTGGAGGCGATTACAGTGATAGGAGGGTGTAGGGATGGAGGAGCTTACAGAGAGAGGGAGGGTTCTAGGGCTGGAGGAGGTTAGAAAGCGGGTGGATTGTAAAGCTGGAGGAGGTTCAAGAGATAGGAGGGTTGTATGGCTGGAGGAGGTTCAAGAGTTAGGGAGGGTTTTAGGGCTGGAGGAGGCGACAGAGATTGGGAGGGTTGTAGGGCTAGAGGAGGTTACACAGAGAGAAGGAACGTTGTTGGCCTAGAGGAGGTTACAGTGATTGTGAGGGTTCTAGGGCTGGAGGAGGTTACAGAGAGAGGGAAGGTTGTACAACTGGAGGAGGTTACAGAGAGAGGAAGGGTTGTAGGGCTGGAGGAGGTTACAGAGAGAGGGAGGGTTGTAGTGTTGGAGGAGGATACAGAGATAGTGAGGATTGTAGGGCTAGAGGAGGTTACAGAGATAGAGAGGTTTGTAGGGCTGGAGGAGGTTAAAGAGATAGGTAGGGTTGTTCGGCTTGAGGAGGTTACAGAGAGAGGGAGGGTTGTAGGGCTGGAGGCGGTTACAGTGATAGGAGGGTGTAGGGCTGGAGGAGGTTACAGCGATAGGGCGGGTTGTAGGGCTGGAGGAGGTTACACCGATAGGGAGGGTTATAGGGCTGGAGGAGGTTACAGAGAGAGGGAGGGTAGTAATGCTGGAGGAGGTTCAAGACATAGGGAGGGTTGTAGGGCTGGAGAAGGTTACAAAGATAGAGATGGTTGTAGGGCTGGATGAGATTACAAAGATAGGGAGTGTTGTAGTACTAGAGGAGGTCACAGAGAGAGGGAGGGTTGTAGGGCTGGAGGAGTTTACAGAGAGAGGGAAGTTTGTAGGGCTGGAGGAGGTTGGAGTGTTGAAGCGTCAGAGTGTTCTCTCCTGTGGAGGAGAGAGAGGTGGAGAGTCAGAGTGTTGTCTCCTGTGGAGGAGAGAGAGGTTGTAAGGGGTTTTCCTTGAGAGGTTTCCCTGAGGTTTCTCTCTCTAGAGGCCTCTCTCTCTTGCACAGTAAAACCTTGAGTGGTTCGACCCACTCACCCCTTAGATTCTATACTCTGGACTTTGGGGCAGGAACTACAATGTAGAGAAGACTTGTAGACCAAGTTTGATGAAACAAAATGAAATGTTACTGCATAAGGAAAAAATATCAAATCAAATGCAAGCAGATAAGAGAGTACATGGGAGGGAAAAACACAAAACCAATCATAACGACACAGTACTAAGGCAAATACAGGCATCTTATACTCTACAAAGATCATCATGAAATAAGGAAACACACGGAACATCGAGGGACAACAACTCATGTTAATTGTACCCTTAAATCCACCCCCTTATTAAACCTATCTAGATCTGATTGTGAAGGGTCAGAAACATGCTCACCAATCCCACTAGGAAGTGCAAGGTTTTGAAATCGAGTCTGTGTTTGGTCCTTTCAGGCGTTTCGTCTCCCCGTGGATTGTGGAGCCCCTGCGAGCTGCGCCACACCTCTCTCCTGAAGTGGGGGTCGGGGGCGGCTGGACACCGGCGGGCCTGCATGTCGGCGGGGTCGAGGATCGTCGGCTCGACCCTGGTTAGAGGAGCCTTGGGCTGGCTCCCATCGCTTCTTCAGTTTATTTTTATCTCTTCTCCTTCCAACCGGGGTGGCTGGAAGGTTTCTTCTCTTGGGGTTTTTATTTTTTTGTCTCTTCTCCCAAGTTGGGTCGATAGCCTCTCATTCCAGCAATGGCCCGGGGATGGTCGATGATCTCCCGATGTGTTTCACCGGGGCGGGACGCCGGCTTCGAGACGGCCTTCTTGATGTTGGCTTTCTTCTTCCTCCTGCGAGTGCCTGCTTCTTCTTCTGAGTGTCCGGATTCAAAACTGCACACAAGCTGCCGAAAAGTCTTCCAGATATACCTTTCTCCCAGAAACTTCCGTCTCCCGCCCAAAATCAGGTTGGTCTTTGTTTAACTTTTGGCGGGCTGGGAGCACAGCGGGGTAGTTATTATATTTTAAAATGTTTTAAACGGCCGGTAAAGGCCCATCTCTGGTCTGGAATGACCTTCATTGTTTTTAATGTCCTGCTGATCTTGTTATCTAGTCCTTGGTGCTGTTCTCATGAATATGAAATTGTCCCCTTTTGTCTGGGTCAACATTTAGATGGCCTCTGTCTCCAGGCCGATCTTGACTGGATCTACACCTAATCCATATGCATACTTGTGGGTCTGGTTTCGTTCTCTCAGAAACGGCTTCCAGAACTTGCTGTAGGTTGAATCCACAAAGCTGTCTGAATTTGCGCAGGAACCATTTTAAAGTGTCCCAATAAGCTGGTCACATGGTATGGTGGCCATTTTGTATGCCCCTTTTTCTGGGCTTCTTTTAAAACAGTCTTTAAAATCATGGCCTCTTCTGCCATTGGACCCTTATTAATACAAAGTCCAATTTTGCGAATCCTACACTCCCCCCTGATGATACTGTAACTTGCTTGAAGTATCATAATTCTGGGTGAGCAAAATTTTCTGACTTTCCACAGTCTAACCATCCCCAATATTTACATATCTATGACCCCACGACACATGCATTTCCCATTTCAGAAAAACCTAGTGTACATTAAGCATCTATAGATGGCAATACCTTGGAGTTAAAAATCTAACAATTTACTTCCAGGCGTGGAGGGGGTCCTTATACCCCTACATCACCTAGCGTATACACATTACTTTCTAATAATAACATCACATCTAATAAAACTTCAATAATAAACTAAAGTACACACGAAAATCACAATGCACATGAATACATATCAAAAATAATACAGGGGAGGGAGGGAAAACTTTAACTTTATACAAAGCAGCAAAAATCTAAATGGGTGTCTCTTCTTCTACCCGCACATAATGCTCCCTCCATTCCCCTCTATTCTCATACTTTTGCAAATGTTTGACCTTTTTACAGTGTACAAACAGTAAATAAACTACAATGATGACCTGGCACACTACAAGAATGTGGGAGGCTATTCTAATCCAGGAAGGGACTTCTATATTAGTGAACAGGTCCCACCACAGTGGGGTCACTATGTCCAATATGTCTGCCCTTATCTCTAAAGTCTTCTGCACCAGTGTGTAGAAGTGTTTCTGTGAAACAACAACGGCTTTTAATATCTTGGTGAGGTGTTCAGGGAGAGGGGGAATGATATATCCAAAATGTGCAATGAATCACTGCAGATCGGTGAAATTCTCTTTAACAGTGATGTGAACAGTGGAAGGTTTGGGAATGGGGACAATTCGCTCTTGGGCCACTTGAACTTCTGTCCTGGGCTTGAAACAGAAGCTGCTGTCACTAACCGGACACCAACCGTGCTGTCCATGCTGGTAGTGGGGCGCTGCAGTGGTGACACAGTATGTCCCACCTCCTATATATGCCACCTGCGGGGGCACATGGCCTTGTGCCATTGCTTCCATGGTGCAATTTATAGGCTTCCCACCAGCAGTTCTGAACCCGCACTGTGGTTTTGAATGGGCATTCAAGTGCTGGGGACACAGGAGGGGGAGAAGTTCCTGGACTCTATGTTTCAGGAGGTGGTCACACCTATGAAATTAATTACTGCAGATGTAGTCCGTGGTCAGGGACAGGACGGTGTAACTACGAGTGAGGAAGGTACAGGGATCCAGGATGTAGTGTTGAAGGAGCCGCAGCCCTTGCTCTTGTCAAGCAGGATCGAGGTTCTTACTCCGTGTGAGGGTGGGAGTGGGGACTGCAGGGAGGATGAGCAACCTGGCCACAGCACCGTGATGCAGGGGGCCATTCAAGTGGAGGGAGTAAATAGAAATGTTGTAGTGGTAGGGGATAGTATCATTAGGGGGATAGATAGGGTTCTCTGCAGTCAAGAGCGGGAGTCCCGAAGGCTGTGTTGCCTGCCCGGTGCCAGGGTTAAGGACATCTCTTCTGGGCTGGAAAGAAACTTGGAGTGGGAGGGGGAGGATCCAGTTGTCGTGGTCCATGTTGGTACAAATGACGTAGATAGGACAAGGAAGAAGGTTCTGTTAAAGGAGTATGAGCAGCTAGGGGTCAAATTAAAAAACAGAACCTCAAGGGTAATAATCTCTGGGTTATTACCTGAGCCACGAGCGAATTTAGCTAGGATAAATAAAATTAAAGAGTTAAATGCATGGCTCAAAGACTGGTGTGGGAGAAATGGGTTTTGCTTCTTGGGACACTGGCACCAGCACTGGGACAGAAGGGAGCTGTTCCATTGGGACGAACTCCACTTGGCCAGTGCTGGGACTAGAGTTATGGTGAATCATATAACTAGGGCTGTAGAGAGGGCTTTAAACTAATTAGTGGGGGGGAGGTTTCTAGAGAGCAAATAACAGAAATGACAACGGAGAAGGTCATAGACTTAGGTAGCAGTGGGGAAATTAAAAAACAGAACGTGTCAGGAAGGGACAGAAGGTATGGAGTAAAAGGTAAAGTAGTAAAAGGGGAAAAAACAGGAACTAAGTGTCACAAAACATATTTGAAAGTTCTTTATCTGAATGCACGTAGCATTCGTAACAAAATGAATGAGTTAACGGCACAAATAATTACATATGGGTATGATCTTGTGGCCATTACAGAAACATGGCTGCAGGGTGACCATGCCAAACATACCAGGTTATTTAACAATCAGGAAGGACAGGCAGGAAGGGAGGGGAGGTGGGGTGGCTATGTTAATAAAGGAAGGAATCACTATAATACAGAGAAATGATATTGGGTCAAAGGAGCAGGATAGTGAAACAGTTTGGGTAGAGATAAGGAATAATAAGGGGGAAAAAACACCAGTGGGCATAGTCTATAGGCCTCCGAACAGTTGCAACTCTGTTGGATGGAGTATTAATCAGGAAATAGTTGAGGCTTGTAATAAGGGAACAGCTATAATTATGGGGGATTTTAACTATCATATTAACTGGACAAATCAAACTGGGCAGAGCAGCCTTGAGGATGAGTTCATTGAGTGTATTAAGGATGGGTTTCTTGAGCAGTATGTAACTGAACCGACCAGGGGGCAAGCAACCTTAGATTTGGTCCTGTGTAACGAGACAGGATGAATTAAAAATGTCCTAGTAAAGGATCCCCTTGGAATGAGTGACCATAACATGGTTGAATTCCATATTCAAGTAGAGGGTGAGAAGGTTGGATCTCAAACAAGCATGCTGAGCTTGAATAAAGGAGACTATGAAGGTATGAGAGCGGAATTGATTAGAGTGGACTGGGAAAATAGATTAAAGGGTAAGACGGTACATGATCAGTGGTGTACATTTAAGGAGTTATTTTACAACTTCCAAAAAATATATATTCCACTGAGGAAAAAAGGATGTAAAAGAAAAGATAGCCATCCGTGGCTAAGTAAAGTAATTAAGGATAGTATCCGACTAAAAACAAGGGCATATAAGGTAGCCAAATCTAGTGGGAAGATAGAAGATTGGGAAGACTTTAAAAGACAGCAAAAAATAAATAAAAGATTGATTAAGAAAGGGAAGATAGATTATGAAAGTAAATTAGCAAAAAATATAAAAACGGATAGCAAAAGTTTCTATAGTTATATAAAAAGGAAAAGGGTGGCAAAAGTAAATGTTGGTCCCTTAGAGGATGAGACTGGGAAATTAATGGTGGGAAACATGGAGATGGCAATAACGCTGAACAAATATTTTGTATCAGTCTTTACGGTAGAGGACACTAAGAATATCCCAACACTGGACAAACAGGGGGCTCTAGGGGGAGAGGAGCTAAATACGATTAAAATCACTAAGGAAGTGGTACTTGGTAAAATAATGGGACTTAAGCCGGATAAATCCCCTGGACCTGATGGCTTGCATCCTTGGGTCTTGAGGGAAGTGGCGGTAGGGATTGTGGATGCATTGGTAATAATTTTCCAAATCTCCCTGGACTCAGCAAAGGTCCCGGCAGATTGGAAAACTGCTAATGTAACACCCTTATTTAAAAAGGGTAGTAGGCAGAAGGCTGGAAACTATAGACCTGTTAGCCTACCATCTGTGGTTGGTAAAATGTTAGAGTCCATTATTAAGGAGACAGTAACGGGACATTTGGATAAACATAATTTAATAGGACAAACTCAGCATGGTTTCATGAAGGGGAAGTCATGTTTGACAAATTTGCTTGAGTTCTTTGAGGAAGTAACATACAGGGTGGATAAAGGAGAACCAGTAGACGTAGTGTATTTAGACTTCCAAAAGGCATTTGACAAGGTGCCACACAGAAGATTATTGCTCAAGATAAAAAATCACGGGATTGGGGGTAATATTTTGGCGTGGGTGGAGAATTGGCTCTCTAACAGAAAGCAGAGAGTTGGGATAAATGGTTCATTCTCAGACTGGCAATCAGTAACTAGTGGTGTGCCGCAGGGGTCAGTGCTGGGTCCCCAACTCTTTACAATCTATATTAACGATTTGGAGGAGGGGACCGAGTGTAACATATCAAAGTTTGCAGATGATACAAAGATGGGAGGGAAAGTAGTGAGTGAGGAGGACATAAAAAACCTGCAAGGGGACATAGACAGGCTAAGTAAGTGGGCAGAGATTTGGCAGATGGAATACAATACTGGAAAGTGTGAGGTTATGCACTTTGGGAGGAAAAATCATAGAGCAAGTTATTATCTTAATGGCAAGAAACTGGAAAGTACTGTAGTACAAAGGGATCTGGGGATCCTGCTGCACGAAACTCAAAAAGTTAGTATGCAGGTGCAGCAAGTGATCAAGAAGGCCAATGGAATGTTGGCTTTTATTGCTAGGGGGATAGAATATAAAAACAGGGAGGTATTGCTGCAGTTGTACAAGGTATTGGTGAGCCCGCACCTGGAATACTGCATGCAGTTTTGGTGTCCATACTTAAGAAAGGACATACTTGCTCTCGAGTCAGTACAAAGAAGGTTCACTCGGTTAATCCCGGGGATGAGGGGGTGGTCATATGAGGAGAGGTTGAGTAGATTGGGACTCTACTCATTGGAGTTCAGAAGAATGAGAGGCGATCTTATTGAAACATATAAGATTGTGAAGGGGCTTGATCGGGTGGATGCGGTGAGGACGTTCCCAATGATGGGTGAAACTAGAACTCGGGGGCATAATCTTAAAATAAGGGGCTGCTCTTTCAAAACTGAGATGAGGAGAAACTTCTTCACTCAGAGGGTGGTAGGTTTGTGGAATTTGCTGCCCCAGAAAGCTGTGGAAGCTACATCATTAAATAAATTTAAAACAGAAATAGATAGTTTCCTAGAAGTAAAGGGAATTAAGGGTTACGGGGAGCGGGCAGGAAATTGGACATGAGTCTAGGTTCGGAATGGTCATGGCCCTGTGGGTAGTGGAGCAGGCCCAGGGGCCCTGTAGCCTGGTTCTGTTCCTACTTCTTGTGTTCTAATTCTGTGTTAGATTTCAGGAGATGGTTTTATTCCTGTTCCTGGCTGGGGTGGAGATCGCCTTTACAGAAGGTAAGTACTGTAGAAAATATAGGGACAGAGTGATCTCCTGGAAGAGTTTCGATCGCCTAGATGGGTCGGAGAGGAATTTCCCAGATTTTTTCTCCCAAATTGGCCATTGGGTTTTTTATCTGGTTTTTCGCCTCTCCCGGGAGATCACATGGGTTCGGGTGGGATGGAGAGTGATAGAAGGTTTGAGGTTAGGATCAGATCAGCCATGATCTTATTGAACGGTGGAGCAGGCTCGAGGGGCCAATTGGCCTACTCCTGCTCCTATTTCTTATGTTCTTATGTTCTTATGTGTGCTCCCCGGCTCCGGCACCCCGAGAGGTCGGTACCCGTCATTGCATGCTCCCATCGAATGACGTAAGGTGGGACCCCTGTGTAGCGAATGTGCGCACCCCCTTGAATGACTCCAATGTTCTCCACCCTGTATACCGGGGCGGGTTTTGCTGTCTTTCCCATCACCGGCATTCTTACCACTATACCCATAATGGTATGATTAGACCGTCCACAGTCCACTGGGACTGGGTAGGCCTCTGAAGCTAGTCTGAGCTGGCATGGACTCAATGTATTCTCAAAAGGGTGGAGGGCTGCGAGGTGCTTGTTGCTGATCCAGGAGGGGACTAAACCTTGCTTTAAATCCTCCAGATTACTGCGGCCCTCACCCAGTAACCACGCCCCGTATAGCACACAAGCTTCGTTCTGCGCAGCCTGATTGGACACATTCCGATCCTCCCTGATGAGAGCATTTACCGTTCTGGCGTGTTTCTCCAGCTCAGCTATTATCTCTTCTAAGTGTAGTGTCATGGCCTGGTCCTCATGTAACTCAGAACCCACTACCTTATTCTCATCAGTCAGTATCTTTCTTAACTGTGTTTTTAAACCATTAATTTGGGTTTGCAGCTCCACGTCATCCAGTGTGTTGCTGACGGAATTTCCGGTGTTAAAAGCTGTGAAAATATCATTTACTGCACCCCTTCTTTGTCTCCCTACTCTGTCCAAGACCTCATGTGGTGTGGTGTACAACTCGGCTCTGTCGACATCGGCAAAGTCGAATTCGTAAAACTGTTTAAACATGTTTGTTAACAGGACCTGGTATAATTGCTCCGTTTCCCTGGGGCACCACTCTGGCAATCGTACCTCGGTGAGGTTTAAAATCACCAAAGCCACCGCGTAGTGGACCCCTTGGTATAGTACCTGACCTGTGGGTACCAATACCAATCCGTTCCCGGGTCCCTTTGTCGTGGTGGGGCACCCTGCCTTGAGGGCTTTAGCTGCCGGAACTGTGGGCAGGGGCTTGCGGGGTCGGGTGATGAGCTCCGTGGCGTTTACTGGGATCTGAGAGTATGGGACTCTGCACGCCCGTGTGCTGACGTCCCACCTCATTCCTTGTCTAGCATCCTGCCACTGTCTTTGGAAAAAGATGGCGACGCCTGTGGGGCAAGCGCGTTCTGAACCCCACATACAGATGTAGATCCCCTCATCGGGTTCCCACCATTTGTCCCAACAGGCACTCAACCCCCCGTGAGTTCCCGTTATTGTCCGATGGGTGTTGTTACCCAATCTCTCCCATTCCACAGTGGAATTGTTCATGGTGCTGCTCAACTTGCGCAGCCACCACCAACCGTCCAAAGGTACATGTCCCAAACAGTTCAAGCAAATCTTCTTGCCCACGGTGACGCTGATCCTGGGTGCAATGATCCGCACCCTGGGGCACATCAGAGACGTTTCTCTGTACGCAAACCCCGTCTGGCTGGAGTGTTCAGTAGAGTTCAACCCCAGCCAGCCTGGCCATCTTCCTTCATGGAAGTAGGCAGCAGTCTCTTCAGCGTCCCGTGGGCCGGTTCCGTCAGTCGCGATGGGGCCTCTATTGCCAGAGCACCCATAGATGGTAGCATCCTTAGTGCGGCCCCGATAGGCCCAGCTCCACCCGATCGGCCCGAACGCGACGAGGATCCCTTTCATCTTTCTCCTGGTTCCTGCAACAAATCAAACGATATAGCCAGGCTCCCGAGAGATTCTGGCTTAGGTGACAGCATGATCGGGTCTTTCGACCTCGATCCAAATCTACACACATACTGGGCAGATTTAAAAACTACTTAAACTCTAATCCCCTTAATATATGCACACCTTAAACTTAAACCTAAACTTATGTACAGCGCCGCCCGTCCCCGGGCGGCTTACCTAAGCCCTGATTGGACTGCAGCTCGCCGCTCCCTGTGGCGGGGCTGCAGTG
The DNA here is from genome assembly GCF_052327205.1 of Somniosus microcephalus. Classification (NCBI taxonomy): domain Eukaryota; kingdom Metazoa; phylum Chordata; class Chondrichthyes; order Squaliformes; family Somniosidae; genus Somniosus; species Somniosus microcephalus. The sequence continues at coordinate 68,256,137 of NC_140995.1, read as the reverse complement.
ACCTGTGGCTTGGGTTCCCCACAGTCTTTTGCTGTCAATTGGGGTCTGTGTTTTTTCATGGATTTCAGAAGTCGGCGTCTACTGGGAGCAGGGGAATTAGGCCAAGGTTTTACAGGCTGAGGCGTTCGAGTCGACCTGCGAAAAGGTAATTTGGGCGTGGCTCCCTTAGCGAGTGGACCTTCGGGTGGGACTTTAGCTCTCACAGCCCGTGGCTCTTCCACGACTGTGGGCTTCGGCTCCCTCCCCTCAGGCTCCGCCCCTTCGGGAATTGGGCCTGTGGCAGACGGCTCCTCCTCACCTGTCCCTACAGGTGGAGAATCTCTGCCCCCAATTTCTACCTCCCCCACGCTCAAGTCGAGGGCGGGATCTCCGTCCTCCGACTCCACCTCCTCCAGAATCGTGTCGAGGGCGGGACCTTGTTGTTCGGGCCACTCCTCGTCCGAGTCCCAGGCCATCGGGGAAACCTCCCCCCAGGTGGGCGGGACTGCTTCTCCTTCCAAGCAGGCTACAATGCCAGCTTGTGTGGTCTGTGACTCATCGCGCGCCTCAGGCTGAGGATCTTTACCCTCAGACCTGGCCTCGGTTGCTGATGTTCTTGCACCCGGTTTAAACAGTTTGCACTGATTGATGTGAAACCGCTTGTTGCGTCGGGACACCTCCACTGTGCGAGTGGCGTAGACCGGTGAATTTTCCACCGATTCCGGCCTATCCTCCTGATCTACGGCTCTCTCGCCAGCGCATAGGGTTAGACCCAAGAATTTTACTTCTCGCCGGCCAACCCGCGCCTTCGTAGGGGTTTCCTTAACACTCTCTATCTCCTTCACACTCGTACCCGCTCCCCAGAGACAATGATTTCTCAGGTCCACGTGGATCCTGTGGGCCACCAAGAAATCAGACCCCAGGGCTCCCGTTCCACCTCCCACTTCATTAGGGTACACTTCCACGTGGTGCGGAGTGGTCCTAAATGAATGGAGAGGGGAAGGGAATGTGCGCCAGCCTGTTCTTCGCCCGTGAAGCCCGACAGAAGGTATGGGACCCCGGTGGACAGAGGCGAGGCGGTGGGGTTATCTGCGTGGATTACGGTGCACGATGCTCCCGTATCCAACAGATACGTCCCTTTTACCTCCTCCACCTCCATCTCCATGAGGGGTCGTCTCCATACTATCATATCGCAGCGCACACAGGTAGACGAGCTGCGCCGACTCTAGACACTTGGGTACAACGGTTGGAGTCTCGGGAGCGACAAGACCAGTGGTGATGGCTATTTTCCCCTGCAAAATCATCAGAGACCGCATTGTCTCTATGATTGATTCAATTGCAGCGGGATTCATAACTGCACCGGCTCCTTGTGCTGGGGCAGGAGCTACGGCTTGGCTTTGGGCTGGTGCTGGGGCGGCGGTCTGGGCTTGGGCTTGGGCTGCGGGAAATCTCCCTTTACTATCCTTCCACGGATTTCTACAGTCCTTGCGCCAATGTCCATCCTTCCCATACCCGTAGCAATTGAGCTTGGCTTGGACAGGGCGATTCCCCTCCTGACGCCACTCCTTCTTGCTTGGGGCTGCGGGTTTTGCCTCATGCACCTTTCCCTTCTGGGGAGGTGTTTCCTGACCTCTAGTATTCTTGTACGCCACATTGAGCTGACGGAGTATCGTCTCCTCCATGACGCCGGGACCTTGGGGATCAAACCAAGATCTGGCTAGGGCCCGTATCTCTGGCAAGCTGTTGGTAACCAAGCAACGGAACCAATGGAACCGATGTTCGTCGCTCATTGAAGCCCGTTCAGGCATAGCCGGACAGCTGCGTCGATACACTGGCCACAGCCTTTCTGCGAAAACCCGTGGGGGTTCGCCAGATAGCTGCACGGTCCCTTCTACATGGTCGAACGGGCTACCGTCGTCCACTCCCATTACTTCTAAAACTTCCTCCCTGAGATCCGCATACCCTTTCCGTCCCCTCTTACTATTATGTCCATGTATAATTGAGACACGGACTGCAGGAGTTGATTATAACAAGTCTTTACTGAATGGAGACAACCTGGAAACTGAAACTACAGAAGCCTGCTAGGGCCTTTTATACAGGGGTGGTCACTGCCGGTACTGCAGTCTGAGACCAGTTATTCCCTTAAAGGTACATACACAACAATTCCTCCCCTTTTAGATAAACAGTACATAACATTCATTTAACAACTAAATAATAACTAATTACAATTACAATTACGGTTGCCAGATACATTGGTTGAAGTTAAGCAATTATAAGTTCAGTCTTTGAGGAGGCTTCCTGATTCTGTCTGGATAACGCCTCTTTGGGATATCAGGTTCTTCTGGCAAGGTTGCGTCGGGATCAATGTCGTTGTTTGGTTCGTCTGCTTCCAATATCACCGATTCTGCGGTAGATGCAATTGGTACTTCGGTTTCATCGCCAGGTGTATCAGATCATGGTGTGGAGTTGACGTTTTCCAGTGACTCTAGAATCTGGTCAGCATGGCGTCTTACAATGCTCTCTCCAACGTCCACGGTATACATTAGAGGTCCTTGCCGTGTACAGATCGTTCCTGGCTGCCATTTCTCTGTGCGGTAGTCCCGGGCCAAAACTGGTTGACCTATCTTAAAACTCCTGGTCGGCCTTTCATTCATATTCTGAAACTGCCTGTTCTCCACATCTCTTCTGACGTTTGGCTTAACCAAATCCAAGCGGCATCGTAGTCTTCGATTGAAGAACATCATGGCTGGAGTTTGGTTGGTAACCGCATGTGTCGCATTCCGGTAGGCAAACAAGAAGTTATCCACCTTGTGTTGTAGGGGTATATCTTCATTACACATTGCCTTGATAGCCTTCTTGAATGTTTGAACAAACCTCTCGGCCAATCCATTAGTGGCTGGATGATATGGGGCGGATGTGTAATGCTTAACACCATTGTTCTTTAAGAACCTCCGGAACTCTTCAGACACAAACTGTGGTCCATTGTCAGAGAAAATCTGTTCAGGCAGCCCATTCCTGGCGAATATGGTTCGTAAGACTGTGATAGTTTTTTCTGTGGTGATTGAGGACATTTTTATTACCTCTGGCCACTTTGAATGTGCATCCATCACAATTAAAAACATCGAGTCCATAAAGGGACCAGCAAAATCAATGTGCACCCTTTGCCATGGAGATGAGGGCCACTCCCATGGATGTAGAGGGGCTTGTGGTGGGGCGTTTTGGACCTTCTGGCATCCTGTACAGCTCTTGGTCATCTCTTCGATTTCTCTATCGATTCCTGGCCACCACACAAATGCTCTGGCTAAGTTCTTCATTTTTACCCCTCCCAGATGACCCTCATGAAGCTCATTGAGCAGTCTACCCTTCAATTTGGGTGGAATTACTACTCTGGATCCACACATCAAGGTTCCTCTGCACACTGACAGCTGTTCTCTTCTCGGCGAGAATGCTGGCAGCAGTGGTTCGCCATGTGCTGGCCATCCCTTCACCGTTAAATCATAGACCCAGGAGAGTGTCGGGTCATTTCGTGTTTCCTTTTCTATGTTTGCATTCGTCACAGGGAGACATTCGACTATAGTCGAGTGGAATAACTCCACTGGATCCACTGCCAGTTCTTCTTCCACCGTCGGCAACGGTAGGCGCGACAATCCATCAGCATTCCCATGCTGTTTAGTTCCTTTGTACTCGATGTCATATTGGTGTGCCCCTAGGAAAAGGGACCACCTCTGTAGCCGTTGTGCCGTCATTATCGGTACGCCCTTCTGAGGGTTAAAAATGGAGATGAGAGGTTGATGATCAGTTAGTAGAGTAAATTTCTGACCGTGCAGGTAGTGATTGAACTTCTTCACCCCCCACACCAGGCTGAGGGCCTCTCTGTCAATCTGGGCGTAGTTGCGCTCGGCTGAAGTTAACGAGTGTGACGCAAAAGCTATCGGCCTCTCTGAACCATCAAGGAATTTATGTGACAGTACCGCCCCAACACCGTAGGGAGACGCATCACACGCCAATCTTATCGGTAGTGATGGGTTGTAGTGAGCCAATACTTCTCTTGAAGTGATTAGGTCCTTACTCTTCTGAAAGGCCCGCTTACATTCATCGCTCCATTTCCATGCTACTCCCGTTCGTAGTAGGGCGTTCAGTGGATGCAGAATTGTGGACGAATTCGGCAAAAACTTATGGTAGTAATTCACCAATCCGAGGAATGACCTCAGTTGCGACACATTTTCAGGCGCTGGAGCCTTAACTACCGCTTCAATTTTGTCAGGGGACTTATGCAACCCCTCTTCATCAATCACGTGGCCACAATACGATATCTGTTTCTTAAAAAACTCGCACTTAGGGCGATTGGCTCGTAGCCCATGTTCACGCAGTCTAGTGAGCACCTGCTCTAGGTTGGCAAGGTGTTCACTGTCATCTTCACCTGTCACTAGGATGTCGTCCAAGTAACACTGAGTCCCCGGAATCCCTTGCAGGACTTGTTCCATCGCTCTTTGCCATATCGCCGGAGCTGATGCTACTCCGAATACCAGTCGATTATACTGGTAAAGGCCTTTGTGAGTGTTTATCGTGAGATACTTCCAAGAGGATTCTTCAACCTCCATCTGCAAATATGCTTGTGCTAGGTCAATTTTTGTAAAACGCTTCCCTCCAGATAGTGAGGCGAAGATATCTTCTATCCTTGGAAGAGGATATTGTACTGTGTGAAGGACTGGGTTCACCGTCACCTTGAAGTCCCCACAGATGCGAACCTTCCTTGGCTTCTCAGACTTATTGTTTAACGTTTTCTTCATGACAGGAATGATGGGTGTCGCCCACTCGCTCCAGTCTACCTTAGATAACACGCCTGCCTTCTCCACATTCTCCAGCTCTGCCTCGATGGCTGGGCGACTTGCATATGGTACCGGTCTTGCTTTGAAAAACTTGGGAATTGCATTCTCCTCTATTTTTATCGAGGCGGTTACGCCTTTAAGAGTGCCCAGTTCTTGTTGAAATACCTCTTTGGCATCAGCTAAGATTGTTGACAATCATCCAGGAGTGACGTCGTCATCCTTTTTACCAGCCACCGTCAGTGCCTGAATGGAGTGCCAGTCTAAACTTATCTTTCTGATCCATTCACGTCCCAATAACGGTGGTCCACCATCTTGCAGAATGTAGAGATACAATTTCCGTATTTTCTTGCCGTTGTATTCGACAGGCACCCTTATTTTTCCTCTGGGGTATACTTTTTGCCCCGTATACATCCTCAAGACAATGGATGTCTCTCTCAAGGGTATGTGTGAGAATAGCCGCTCATAGTCTCGTCGATTCATGATGGTTAGAGCTGATCCTGGATCCAATTCCATTTTGACTTGGGACCCTGCTATCGTGAGGGTGACCCAAATGGTTCGGTGATCCTCTTTTGCGATTACGTTGTGAAGTTTGAGACAGCTTAGTCTCTTGTTCCCGGATTCACTATCGCTCATCTGGTCTTCGGAACTACTGTCCGTCATCTTTTGTACTTTCCTGTACGGTTCCTTAGTAGCCTTTTTGTTGTCGTTGGTCTTTTTCCCAGACCTGCAAACTCGTGCAATGTGTCCCATCTTTCCGCATTGCCTGCATATTTTGTCCTTGGACCAGCAGTTCTTCTGGTCATGGTTTGTTCTGCCGCAGCGATAACATTTTGCAAATCCCCGTGTCATTTCGTGGGTGCCGTATTCCTGTGGCTTTTGTTGTATTTCTGCAGCTCCCCTTGTTGCTGCTTCATACGATACTGCCACGCTGAAAGCCTTATCTAGCGTCAGCTCTTTCTCTGAGAGTAACCTCTTCTGGGTTCCTTCACTCAGGAGTCCACAGACAAATTTGTCCCGTAAGGTATCTGCCAGTCCTGCTCCGAACTGGCAGTGCTTTGATAGCTTGCGTAGTTCCGTAAGGTAATCAGCATTGCTCTCATTTTTATGCTGATTTCTCCTGTGGAATTTAAATCTTTCTGCTATCAGCAGCGGTGTAGGATTTAGGTGTTCCTGTAGGATAGCAACAATTTCGTTAAAACTCTTCGCCTTCGGTTTGGCTGGAGTAATCAGGTCCCGCAATAGGCCGTACGTTCTTGCGCCCATTAAATTTAGCAATACCGATGCCTTTTTCTCATCGGCTATTTAGTTTGCCTCGCAATATACCTCGACTCTTTCCACATACGTGGTCCAGTCTTCTATTGCATTATCGAAGGCAGTGATATCGCCAGTCTTTGGCATCTTGGAAATCTAAGATGGCGCCTTCGTCCCCGATGGATCAAAATGGCGCCTCCCGCGCTTTTCCTTCTTCCCCGCTGAGTTAAGATGGCGCCTCCCGCGCTTTCCCGCCGCTGCTGCTGCTGCCAACGCTGTTGCTGGTGATTATATTTATTTTACTATCCTGTAATGGCGACGCCCTATGGTCTTCGCGCCTCCCCGATCGCTGCTGCCAACGCCGCTCTCCGCGGTATTTTTATTTTTCTATCGCGCTTCAATATTTGCTCCGTTAATTGAAGAACCGTTCCCGTCGTGGAGCGGACCCTCTGGGACACTTCCCTCCCTCTTCTTTGGTCCGAACGCTGCCTGGCTGCGAAGCACCGGCCGCGCCCTGTGTGCTCCACCCTCTCTCTCTCTCTTTACTTCCCGACTCGCTGCCCAGCCCCATTGCAGAGCCACCCGATCGAGCTCTAGCCCGCCGCAGCCCAGGAAGGATCAGTGCGCTACCTGCCACCAGCCCGATTAGCTGGGAAACCACAGACTGGAGACCAAGCCTGGCTCTCGACAGTCTCCTGCACTTTTCAATTCGATGATTTGGAGGGCGGTTGCCCACGGTCGACCCCCATTTCTCGAGTTTCTTTGGATTATTTATTTTTTTCTTTTCTGGCTTCGACCTTCAATAACGTCGTCTGAGGTGCTGCCGAGTTGCAGGTAAGTACGTTTCTTACTCGTCGCCAGTATTATGTCCGTGTATAATTGAGACACGGACTGCAGGAGTTGATTATAACAAGTCTTTACTGAATGGAGACAACCTGGAAACTGAAACTACAGAAGCCTGATAGGTCCTTTTATACAGGGGTGGTCACTGCCGGTACTGCAGTCTGAGACCAGTTATTCCCTTAAAGGTACATACACAACACTTACTGTCCTCTGAGAGGCACTGAAGGATTGTGCAATCCAGGGAGAAAAGCAACAGTTTCACCTGTTCCTGATCATCACAGTCATTAATGGCTGCTGTTTCCTCTATCACCCTGAAATGAAGTGAGGGATCTCCCTTTACTGTGAGTCGTGCGAGGTGGCTCACCATGGACCTTAATTGCGGCCAGCGTAGGGCACCACGAGCTGGTTCTGGTGGGGTCCGATACTGCCATCGGCAGCGTTGGGACCGAACCTCTGGTGCCGAGCGGGACAGATTGGTGCCAGTCCCAGCTTTGCTACCAGTGGTTCTTCCTCACACTCCACCTCGGCTACCTCTTCTTTCACTACCCCCTCCTTTTCCGGCCAAGTCTCACTGTAGCTCGGCGGTGCTGAGGGCTCGGTGGCTGGTACCACAATTACCTCAGCTGGAATCGGCTGTTTTGATTCCTTTAAAAAGTCCATGTGACTGGCAGTCGGGCTGACGAGACACACCATGCCTTTTGCCTTTACCAGGGCCATTCTTAGGTCCTCTATGGTCTTTTGGCAGGGGCCGTGGTCTGTGCTCTCAAACCCGTGCTCGAAGGCTAGCTTGTAAGCTGCCTTAACCTCCACTACTCTCTCCTCCTGCGCTCTTAGCTGTTGTGCGAGGCGGGCGTTTTTCTCCCATATCCTCGTTTCATTAATCTTTGGCTCAGTAACCTGGCACTCCAGGTACTCTATCCTAGCCTGATGTTGACTAGCTACCACTTGGCGTTCCTGATTCAGCGCGTGAAGCGCTGGGATGAGTTTTTCCCCACCCATGGCCTTTTCCTCTATCTCTGCTGCCTGGGTTGTGATCTTGGCAGCTTGTGCAGCAACGACCCGGTCCAAGATCTGGACCTGCTTCTTTTAACACATCAGACACACTGCCTTCTCCACTGACTTCTTATGCTCTTTGCTCTCTGTCCACCTGATGGCTGCGTCCACCGGACGCCCATCCAGCAAGCTATCGGAAATCCACTGTTTAGTGAGATTTACCTTGCCAAAGACATAGGCCTAGAAATTCAGTTGTTTGCGCCAGCCGCTAGCGCCTTAGGAGGAGGAGATGTGGGGCGCTAGGCGGCTAGTGGCCGGGCGCAGCGCGATCTGCGTTTCTCCCCAACTTCAGTAAAGATGTAGCGGCGGCGCAAAGCCTTTGCGCGTGCTCAGCTGCGCGCGCAGATCCCGACATCATTTCATCGTGCAACGCCCTTTGTGCGCCCCAAACCGGAAATTCAGTGGCGCCAGCCTATTGCGCACCTGGCGCCCCTAGCGGCTGGTAGAGGGGAACGGTTCCCAGTCGCTGCGGGGCGCGGGGGGCGCTAATTAAAGGGCACTCCTCCTGCAGTAGAAATGGCAGCCATTTTGCAACACTCCTTCTTTGTGAGAGACGGATCTTTGCAGAGAGACAAAGGTAGAGAGCTTTCTGGTTTGGCTCAACACTCGCACAGGTACTTGTGGCTTCAGGCCACAGCTTTGCACTTGTCTTTAACTTCAGAGCCATAGCATTGATTGGAACCATATAATGGGGTCTGCAATGGGTGCAAACGTTGGCCTTCTCCATTGCATTCAAAGGGCTCAGAGACGCCGTGAGAGAGTGGCAGTCATGGCCAGAGGGAGAAGGGGCAACAGGCGTCGGCTAAGGAGGCCTTACCCACCCAGGGTATACCGCCAGCAGTTCCCATATCTGAACATGTCTGACGAGCAGTGCGTTCGGAGGCTGCGATTCCGAAGGGCGGTGGTCACTGAGATCTGCCACCTGCTTCGCGGAGATCTGCAGCCACAGCTGAGGAGCAGGACTTCTCTGTCGGTGGCAGTGAAGGTGACGGTGTCTCTCAACTTCGATGCCACCGGCTCCTTCCAATCCGCTGCTGGGGACATTTCCAACATCTCCCAGTTTGCCGTACATTGCTGCATCCGCCAGGTGACCAGTGCCCTTTTCAGAAGGAGACATCAGTTCATTTCCTTCTCCATGGCCCTTGTCAAGCAGCAACAGCGTGCAATGAGCTTTGCAGCATTAGCGGGCTTCCACATGGTGCAGGGCGCCATTGACTGCACGCATGTGGCTTTGCGGGCACCTCTAGAGCATGCCGAGGATTACCGCAACCGGAAGGGCTACCATTTGCTCAACGTGCAGTTGGTGTGTGACCACAGGCAGATCATCCTGGCCGTCAATGCCCGCTTTCCAGGCAGCAGCCACAATGCCTTCATCCTGCGCCAGACTTCTGTGGCAGACATGTTCCAGGCCCAGCCTCATCTACGAGGATGGCTTCTTGGGGACAAAGGCTATCCTTTGTGCACCTGGCTGATGACCCCGCTCCGTGCGCCCAGCACCCCTGCTGAAGAGGGATACAATGACAGCCATCAAGCAACCAGGAACCTCACTGAGCAAACAATCGGCGTCCTGAAGCAGCGGTTCCGCTGTCTGGATCGTTCCGGAGGAGCCCTACAGTACTCGCCTGAGCGAGTCTCCCATTTCGTGTTCGTGTGCTGCATGCTGCACAACCTGGCTATCCGCAGGACTCAGCCACTGCCACCAGACATTGGAGGACCACCAGAGGAGGAGGAGGAGGAGGAGGAGGAGGAGGAGGAGGACCAGCACAGGAGGGAGGCAGAAAGTGCAAGGGCCGCCCGTCGGTGGCTTATTGAACGTCGGTTCTAGGCCCCCTCTCAGGGAATGGCTTGTGCCACAAGATGAATGTAGCCGCTCCACAAGCCCTCAGCCGAGCAGGGCAACCAGGACTTCCAAAAGAAAGCATGGACAGTGCGATTTAAGAACATTTATTACTTTGATACCTCTGTGCCCTTCCCACATAACAAACTAATGGAGAGAAGCCCCCCCCAAAAACACAAATCGAGCAGTCTCGGCCTTTCAAAAAACACAAATACACCAGTCTCGGCCTTTCAAAAAAACAAATCCACCCTCCCCCTTTAAGAGCTCACTGGCGCCAGAGTGTCTGCCGTCAATCAGCAACTCGCCGCACCTGCACTGCACCCGCCCTCGGGGATTTCGCCCCGGGCCGCCAGCTTAGCGCCTAATGATAGTCGTCCATCGCCTGTTTTAGCGCAGCAGCAACCTCTTGGGGCAATGCCACTGAAAATCGGCGAAGGTGGCGCGAAGTTGCGCCGGGCGCAAACTTTAGCGGCCGCCCGGCTGTAGCGCCCCAAACGTGGCTATACTGAATTTCTAGGCCATAGGCCGCTATCCTCTCATCCATTGCATTTCGACCATTCAAACTTGGATCTACTACATTGCAATCCTGCTGCCAGAGTCCTGCCGCAGTCGCCATTTTCTGTAAGGGGTTTTCCTTGAGAGATTTCCCTGAGGTTTCTCTCTCTAGAGGCCTCTCTCTCTTGCACAGTAAAACCTTGAGTGGTTCGACCCACTCGCCACTTAGATTCTATACTCTGGACTTAGGGGCAGGAACTACAATGTAGAGAAAACTCTTGTAGACCAAGTTTGATGAAACAAAATGAAACCTTATTCACAGAATCACAGAAACCCCACAGTGCAGATAGAAGCCATTTCGGCCCATCGAGCCTGCACCGACACATATCCCACCCGATCCCGGTAACCCCTACACCAACACATATTCCACCCTATCCCCGTAACCCCACGTATTTAATCCCCCTAACACTAAGGGTCAATTTATCATAGCCAATCAACCTAACCCGCACATCTTTGGGCTGTGGGAGGAAACCGGAGCACCGGGAGAAAACCCACGCAAACACGGGGAGGATGTGCAAACTGCACACAGACAGTCACCCGAGGCCGGATTCGAACCCGGGTCCCTGGCACTGTGAGGCAACAGTGCTAACCACTATGCCACCGTACTTATTGCATAAGGAAAAAATATCAAATCAAATGCAAGCAGATAAGAGAGTACATGGGAGGGAAAAACACAAAACCAATCATAACGACACGGTACTAACTAAGGCAAATACAGGCATCTTATACTCTACAAAGATCATCATGAAATAAGGAAACACACGGAACATCGAGGGACAACAACTCATGTTAATTGTACCCTTAAATCCACCCCCTTATTAAACCTATCTAGATCTGATTGTGAAGGGTCAGAAACATGCTCACCAATCCCACTAGGAAGTGCAAGGTTTTGAAATCGAGTCTGTGTTTGGTCCTTTCAGGCGTTTCGTCTCCACGTGGATTGTGGAGCCCCTGCGAGCTGCGCCACACCTCTCTCCTGAGGTGGGGGTCGGGGGCGGCTGGACACCGGCGGGCCTGGATGTCGGCGGGGTCAAGGATCATCGGCTCGACCCTGGTTAGCGGAGCCTTGGGCTGGCTCCCATCGCTTCTTCAGTTTATTTTTATCTCTTCTCCTTCCAACCGGGGTGGCTGGAAGGTTTCTTCTCTTGGGGTTTTTATTTTTTTGTCTCTTCTCCCAAGTTGGGTCGATAGCCTCTCATTCTGGCAACGGCCCGGGGATGGTCAATGATCTCCCGATGTGTTTCCCCGGGGCGGGACGCTGGCTTCGAGACGGCCTTCTTGATGTTGGCTTTTTTCTTCCTCCTGCGAGTGCCTGCTTCTTCTTTTGAGTGTTCGGATTCAAAACTGCACACAAGCTGCCAAAAAGTCTTCCAGATATACCTTTCTCCCAGAAACTTCCGTCTCCCGCCCAAAATCAGGTTAGTCTTTGTTTAACTTTTGGCGGGCTGGGAGCACAGCGGGGTAGTTATTACATTTTAAAATGTTTTAAACGGCCGGTAAAGTCCCATCTCTGGTCTGGAATTACCTTCATTGTTTTTAATGTCCTGCTGATCTCGTTATCTAGTCCTGGGTGCTGTTCTCATGAATATGAAATTGTCCCCTTTTGTCTGGGTCAACATTTAGATGGCCTCTGTCTCCAGGCCGATCTTGACTGGATCTGCATCTAATCCATATGTATATGTGTGGGTCTGGTTTCGTTCTCTCAGAAATGGCTTCCAGAACTTGCTGTAGGTTGAATCCACAAAGTTGTCTGAGGTTGCGCAGGAACCATTTTAAAGTGTCCCAATAAGCTGGTCACATGTGATGCGCCTCAATAACTTCAAGGCTCAAAGTTAACTGGATAAAACTAGGCTTTTATTAGCAAAGAAAGATGCCTGTGTCTTCACCTAGCATTCTGCTGTTCTGCTGCAAGACAAGCCTGGGCTTGTCTTAAGTAGGGCCAGGTATGGGCGGAGCCGACACACCCAATGGGGAGAAAGGGGGCGGTGCACTATATACAATACAAGGTAAAAACACAGGAGCAGACAATACAATATATGTAGTTAAATACAGAGTCTGATGAATGACATATTTCATCACAACATGGTATGGTGGCCATTTTGTATGCCCCTTTTTCTGGGCTTCTTTTAAAACAGTCTTTAAAATCATGGCATCTTCTGCCATTTGACCCTTATTAATACAAAGTCCAATTTTGTGAATCCTACAAGGTGGAGGGTCAGAGTGTTCTCTCCTCTGGAGGAGCGAGAGGTGGAGAGTCAGAGTGTTCTCTCCTGTGGAGGAGCGAGAGGTGGAGAGTCAGAGTGTTCTCTCCTGTGGAGGAGTGAGAGGTGAAGGGTCAGAGTGTTCTCTCCTGTGGAGGAGAGAGAGGTGGAGGGTGAGAGTGTTCTCTCCTGTGGAGGAGAGGTGGAGAGTCAGAGGGGGAGAAATTCGGTATCGCCCCATTTGGGGCGCAATTATCGGCCGGGCGCAAAGTTTAGCGCCCGGTGCAAATTATTGCTGCCTACTGCTAAATCGGTCTCTTTCGCCCCTGGAGGTGATCGCAGCGCTAAATCAGGCGCTGCACGACTCTCTTAAGGCGCTAAGCCAGAGGAGCGAGGCGCTACCTCAGAGGGCGGGTGCACCACAGGTGCTGTCAGTTAATGATTGCACACAGACACGCTGGCGCCGGCCAGCTCTTAAAGGGGAGGGTCGAACATGATTTGCAGCCGCACCCTGCATTTTGGAGCCCTGAATCTCGGCCTGGACAGACCTGTTGCCAAATCCTGATGCCAAGGCCCATGGAGAGGGCCAGGGAGCGAGCACAGCGTTTCAGCGAGGGGGCCTTGGGGGCTCTGGTTGGCACGGTGGAGCGCAGGCGATCTCTCCTGTACCCAGAGAGTGGCAGGAGGCCTCTGCCCAGCAAGTTCCGAAAAGCTTGGAGGGAGGTGGCTCACAGAGTGACCTCCAGCAGCATGGTGCCTAGGACCCCTGTGCAATGCAGGAAGAAGTTCAACGACCTCACTCGGGTCGTCAGGGTGAGTGTCTTTTTCAGAAACCTCTTCATCCCTCCATCTCGACCTCGCTTTATGGCCAAAGTGTCTTGAAAGCCCCAATGCCCAGCACTCCTCCAACACCTATGGCCCTTTCAGGAAACTCACACGCACATTCAGCACTTTGCATACAGTAAGGGCTATTCGACCATGGGAGGCATTTCAGTAAAGAGCATAGCTGCACACAGTAAGGGCTAATCACCCATGGGAGGCATTTCAGCAAAGAGCATGGCTGCACACAGTAAGAGCTAATTGACCATGGGAGGCATTTCAGCAAAGAGCATGGCTGCATCTTTACTCAGACCCCGTCCTTTTTCTTGCAGGGCAAGCTGGCACATAATAGGAGACAGCAGCAATGGACCGGGGGAGGCCGGCCTCACCTTCAAGCCCTGACCGATCTGGAGCAGCGAGTCCACCGGATTGTGGCAAGCCGGATGCTTGGCCCCGTCGCCACTGGAGACGCCGACCCCGTTCTGGCCAGCAATGGTAAGGTCATCACCTTTTTGATCTCTCTCCTTCCACTTGTTCCTCACAACAGCATCCTTTTGACACTTTCGATCCAAATCAGTGCATCGCTGCACTCATGCCTCCCTTGCTGCCACCCTGTCCTCACGCTAAAGCCACTCTTGTACCTCCCTGCTTTCAGATGCTGATTCACCAGGTGAGGAGGCGGGCCCTCAAGCTGCCACTGGGAGTGAATCTGAAGGCGAGGAGGAAGAGGAAGCCGGACCATCAGCGCAACCCTCTGCCGAGGCAGCCCATGGGCATTCTGGGGACATGCTTTCCCTGGAGGGGAGTGGGGGGGAATGGTCTGATGAGGGTGAAGCTCCAGGACCCAGCGGGCTGCAGCAACGTGAGTGAGGTAGGGAAGCTCGGGGGCCTTCTCCCCAGAGGGCGAGTATGGCCTCGAGTCCTGCTGCAGTGAGCGCAGACGAGGTGCGGCTCCTCGCTGAAATGAGCGCCCAGGCGGAGCAAAGGCACACTGAGCTCATGGCTGCAGTGGCAAGGATGCCCGAATCCACTGAGTCACTGGCAAGGAGTGTCCAGGACTTCGGTGCAGCACAGGCGTCTGCCACGCAAATGCTAAGTGCTGCAATGCAGTCAGTGGGTGGTCTCATGCAGACGCAGATTGAGGCCACGCGAGCACTGACTGCTGCCACCCTCGCTGGATCGGGCAGATTTCCCCGGCGCTCTCACCGCGCCGCAGCAGGCAGGCAATCTGTGCTCCAGCAGATTGCTCCGCATGCTGAAGTGTTGCCCCGTGGGAGTGCCAGTGTGTCGGTCGAGCGGGGAGTTACAGTCCTCTCTCAGGATGACAGCATTCCTGCTGCCAGCACTGTCACTTCTCCACTGCAGTTGCCACCACCTGTAGGACAGACTGCTGCCGCCCATGCAGAGTTGGAGCAGTCAGCAGCCGGGCCCTCCAGGCCAAGAGCTGGTTCAGGCCATCACAGAATCACAGAAACCCCACAGTGCAGATAGAGGCCATTTCGGCCCATCGAGCCTGCACCAACACATATCCCACCCGATCCCCGTAACCCCTACACCAACACATATCCACCCTATCCCCGCAACCCCACGTATTTAATCCCCCTAACACTAAGGGTCAATTTAGCATAGCCAATCAACCTAACCCGCACATCTTTGGACTGTGGGAGGAAACCGGAGCACCCGGAGGAAACCCACGCAAACACGGGGAGAATGTGTAAACTCCACACAGACAGTCACCCGAGGCCGGATTCGAACCCGGGTCCCTGGCGCTGTGAGGCAACAGTGCTAAACACTATGCCACCGTGCCTCAAGGGCATCTGCAGTCTCAGTTTCTGACACTCAGCAGCCTTCCCCCAGCCTTGCTGCAGCCACTGGGGTCCCAGTACGGAAGAGCTGCAGGGTGGGAAGGGGGCAATTTTGCAAGGGAAGCAGATCACCCTCGAAGGGCAAAAAGTAGGAGGTGTGGCAAAATGTTGTTCATTGTTTTATTGAAGGCCGAGGATGATTGCCGCTCTCTCTCTGCATCTCTGTGCCGTCTCAATGTGACAGAGAAGCATGACGTTCCCATCCATTGCAGCCCCCATAGTATGTGGGAAATCAAAGTTATGCCGGTGAAAAAGCAAAGCAACTACAAAGTTATGGTCAGAAGCCAAAACTACCTCAGACAGCATTGACTCAATGCAGAAGTCTCTCTTTCTCCCTTTGTCTCTCTGCAAATCTCTCTCTCTCTCTCAGAACGAGTGGTCCAAAAATGGCTACCACACAGAAGACAGGAATAGCCCCCTTTAAACAGCAGCCCCCCCCCAGCCCCACAGCGACTGGGAAGCGTTCCAGTCAACCTGTCATTGGTAGCGACAGGCGGAAAGGAGGGGGTCACCACTGAATTTCCGGTCCGGGGCGCCCCAAGGGCGCTGCACTCTCGAATGACGTCAAGATCTGCGTGCGCAGGAGAGCGGGCGGTATGGTTTAGAGCCGCCTTTAAATGTCAGCTCAATTTTGCGAGAGGCGCAGGTATCGCCGTGCCCTGGCGCTAGTTGGTTAGTGCCCCACTTATCGCCCTCTTAAGGCGCTAATGGATGGCGCTAACAATTGAATTTCTCCCCCAGAGTGTTCTCTCTTGCGGAGGAGCGAGAGGTGGAGAGTCAGAGTGTTCTCTCCTGTGGAGGAGCGAGAGGTGGAGAGGCAGTGTTCTCTCCTGTGGAGGAGCGAGAGGTGGAGAGTCAGAGTGTTCTCTCCTGTGGAAGAGAGAGAGGTGGAGAGTCAGAGTGTTCTCTCCTGCTGAGTAGAGAGAGGTGGAGAGTCAGAGTGTTCTCTCCTGCGGAGGAGAGAGAGGTGGAGAGTCAGATTGTTCTCTCCTGCTGAGTAGAGAGAGGTGGAGGGTCAGAGTGTTCTCTCCTGTGGAGGAGCGAGAGGTGGAGAGTCAGAGTGTTCTCTCCTGCGAAGGAGAGAGAGGTGGAGAGTCAGATTGTTCTCTCCTATGGAGGAGCGAGAGGTGGAGAGTCAAAGTGTTCTCTCCTGTGGAAGAGAGGTGGAGATTCAGAGTGTTCTCTCCTGCTGAGTAGAGAGAGGTGGAGAGTCAGAGTGTTCTCTCCTGCGGGGGAGCGAGAGGTGGAGAGTCAGAGTGTTCTCTCCTGTGGAGGAGAGAGAGGTGGAGAGTCAAGAGTGTTCTCTCCTGTGGAGGAGAGAGAGGTGGAGGGTCAGAGTGTTCTCTCCTGTGGAGGAGAGAGAGGTGGAGGGTCAGAGTGTTCTCTCCTGTGGAGGAGAGAGAGGTGGAGGGTCAGAGTGTTCTCTCCTGTGGAGGAGCGAGAGGTGGAGAGTCAGAGTGTTCCCTCCTGTGGAGGAGCGAGAGGTGGAGAGTCAGAGTGTTCTCTCCTGTGGAGGAGCGAGAGGTGGAGAGTCAGAGTGTTCTCTCCTGTGGAGGAGCGAGAGGTGGAGAGTCAGAGTGTTCTCTCCTGTGGAGGAGAGGTGGAGGGTCAGAGTGTTCTCTCCTGTGGAGGAGAGAGAGGTGGAGAGTCAGAGTGTTCTCTCCTGTGGAGGAGCGAGAGGTGGAGAGTCAGAGTGTTCTCTCCTGTGGAAGAGAGAGAGGTGGAGATTCAGAGTGTTCTCTCCTGTGGAGGAGAGAGAGGTGGAGAGTCAGAGTGTTCTCTCCTGTGGAAGAGAGAGAGGTGGAGAGTCAGAGTGTTCTCTCCTGTGGAAGAGAGAGAGGTGGAGAGTCAGAGTGTTCTCTCCTGTGGAGGAGAGAGAGGTGGAGAGTCAGAGTGTTCTCTCCTGTGGAGGAGAGAGAGGTGGAGAGTCAGATTGTTCTCTCCTGTGGAAGAGAGAGGTGGAGATTCAGAGTGTTCCCTCCTGCTGAGTAGAGAGAGATGGAGGGTCAGAGTGTTCTCTCCTGTGGAGGAGAGAGAGGTGGAGGGTCAGAGTGTTCTCTCCTGCGGAGGAGAGAGAGGTGGAGGGTCAGAGTGTTCTCTCCTGTGGAGGAGCGAGAGGTGGAGGGTCAGAGTGTTCTCTCCTGTGGAGGAGAGTCAGAGTGTTCTCTCCTGTGGAGGAGAGAGAGGTGGAGGGTCAGAGTGTTCTCTCCTGTGGAGGAGAGGTAGAGAGTCAGTGTGTTCTCTCCTGCGGAGGAGCGAGAGGTGGAGAGTCAGAGTGTTCTCTCCTGCGGAGGAGAGGTGGAGAGTCAGAGTGTTCTCTCCTGTGGAGGAGCGAGAGGTGGAGAGTCAGAGTGTTCTCTCCTGCGGAGGAGAGGTGGAGGGTCAGAGTGTTCTCTCCTGCGGAGGAGAGGTGGAGGGTCAGAGCGTTCTCTCCTGTGGAGGAGAGAGAGGTGGAGGGTCAGAGTGTTCTCTCCTGCGGAGGAGAGGTGGAGAGTCAGAGAGTTTGAGTCATGGCCACGGCGACCACGGTTTTATTAGCTGGCCAAATATCCTGATGCGAGGCTGTCTGCCCTCCCAGGTGGATGTAAAAGATCCCATGCCATTATTTCGAAAAAGAGCAGGGGAAACCTCCCGATGTCCTGTCTAATATTTATCCCTCAACCAACATCGCTGAAAAGCAGATTATCGGCTCATTATCACATTGCTGTTTGTGGGGGCTTGTTGTGCATAAATTGTCTGCTGCATTTCCTACATTACAACAATGACTGCACTTCAAAAGCACTTTATTGGCTGTAAAGCACTTTGGGACGTCCTGAAATGGTGAAAGGCGCTATAGAAATGTAAGTCCTTTGTTTTTTGGTAACTGGGGAACGTGCTGAGCTGACTGAGGCTGCTTTCCTTGGATAGAGTAGGTCAGCTACATCCCATTGACTTACTTTGTACTTTATTCTGGGAAAGTAGGCCATTGCTGTACTGAGACTGGAAAGTGCTGCTCCATCAAGAACCACAATCACAGTGGATCCCCAGGAGCACCATCAGATCCAGACCATAGTTTACTGTTTCCCTAGTTTTCTTTATTTCCCCTAAAGGCAACTCCCAACAGTGAAGAGGTGGGTTTTAATGAGTGTATTAAAGGAGGAGAGGAATGTGGAGGGTTTAGGGAAGGAATTTCAGAGCGCAGGGCCGAAGAGGTTGAAGGCACGGCCGCCATTGGTGGGGCAAATGGAGTGGAGGATGCACAAGAGAACAGAGTCAGAGGAACAGAGAGTTCACGGCAGTAGCAGGGTTGGAGGAGGTTACAGAGATAGGGAGGAGTGAGGTCTTGAAGATATTTAAACGCAAGAATGAGAATTTAAAATTTGAGTCCTTGTGAGCTAATGTAGGCCAGCGAGCACAGGGGTGATGGGTGAACGGGACTTGGTGCGAGTTTGGACATGGGCAGCAGAGTTTTGGATGAACTGAGGTTTACAGAGGGTGGAAGGTGGGAGGCCGGACAGCAGAGTGCTGGAATAGTTGAGTCTGGAGGAGACAAAGACAGTAATGAGGGTTTGAGCAGCAGATGCGTGGAGGCAAGGGTGGAGGCAGGGGGCAGGGGCGGGGCGGAGGAGGCGGAGGCAGGGGCAGAGGTGGAGACAGGGGCGGAGACGGGGGCAGGCAGAGACAGGGGCGGAGGTGGAGATGGGGGCGGAGGTGGAGACAGGGGCGGAGGCGGAGACGGGGGTGGGGGCGGAGGCTGGGGCGGAGACGGGGGCAGAGGTGGAGAAGGGGCGGGGGGAGGCGGAGACGGGGCGGAGACAGAGGCGGGGGCGGAGACGGGGGTGAAGGCGGAGACAGGGGCGGAGGCGGAGGTGGGGGGGAGGCGAAGATGGGCCGGAGGCGGAGACAGAGACGGGGGCGGAGGCGGAGGTGGAGACGGAGGTGGGGGCGGAGTCAGGGGTGGGGGTGGGAGCGGAGGCAGAGACAGTGGCAATGGCGGAGGTGGAGACTGGGGTGGGGTGGAGGCGGAGGCAGAGACAGTGGCAATGGCGGAGACAGGGGCTGAGTGGAGGCGGAGGCAGGAGTGGAGACGGGGGAGGGGGCGGGCACAGGGGCCGGGAACAGGGGCGGGTGCGGAGACAGGTTCGGGGGCGGAGACAGGGGAAGAGACGGGGTGGGGGCGGGCTGCGGAGGCGGAGACAGGGGCGAAAACGGGGGCCGGGGGGAGGCGGGGACAATGGCGGAGATGGGGCGGGGTGGGGCGGAGACAGTGGCTGGGCGGAGGTGGAGACGGGGCGGAGATGGTGACGGGGGCGGAGGCGGGGGCAGGCGTGGATGCGGGGCGGAGGCGGAGCCAGGGGTGGAGGCGGGTGCGGGGACAGGGGCGATGCGGAGACGGGGGCGGAGACGGGGTTGGGGGCGGAGGCAGAGACGGGTGCGGGGGCAGAGGGGAGGTGGAGGCGGAGACAGGGGCGGAGGCGGAGACAGGGGCGGGGGCAGAGACTGTGGTAGGGGCGGAGATGGGGGCGGGGGCCAAGGCAGGGGTGGAGTTGGGAGCGGAGATGGGGGCTGGGTCGGAGACAGGGGTGGGGTGGAGACGGGGAAGGGGGCAGTGACGGGGGTGGGACCGGGGGCTGGGGCGGAGGTGGCGATGGGGTGGGGGCAGAAGGCAGGCGGAGGCGGAGACAGGGGCGGGGCAATGGCAGAGACAGGGGCAGTGATGGGGGCGGCAGTGGAGATGGGACGGGAGCAGTGACGGAGACAGGGGCGGAGACGGTGCGGGGGCGGAGACAGGGGCAGGGACGGGGCGGTGCAGAGGTGGGGGCGGAGGCGGAGACAGTGGCGGGGCGGGGGCGGAGGTGTAGACAGGGGCGGGGCGGAGACAGGGCGGGGGTGGAGACAGAGACAGGGGCGGAGACGGGGTAGGGCAGAGGCAGAGCCAGGGGCGGGGTGGGGGCGGAGACAGGGGCGGCAGTGGAGATGGGACGGGAGCAGTGACGGAGACAGGGGCAGAGACGGTGTGGGGGCAGAGGCGGAGACAGGGGCAGGGATGGGGTGGGGGCGGAGACAGGGGTGGGGGTGGGGGCAGAGGCGGAGACAGGGGCGGAGGCGGAGACAGTGGCGGGGCGGGGGCGGAGGTGTAGACAGGGGCGGGGGTGGGGGTGGAGGGGGAGACAGGGGCGGCGACGGGGCGGGGGCGGAGACAGAGACAGGGGCGGAGACGGGGTAGGGCAGAGGCGGAGCCAGGGGCGGGGCGGGGGCGGAGGCAGGGCAGAGGCGGGGGGTAGTCGCGGAGATGGGGCGGAGGCGGAGATGGAGACGGGGCGGGGCGGAGACAGG
Organism: Somniosus microcephalus; assembly: GCF_052327205.1. Lineage (NCBI taxonomy): Eukaryota > Metazoa > Chordata > Chondrichthyes > Squaliformes > Somniosidae > Somniosus > Somniosus microcephalus. The sequence continues at coordinate 68,235,589 of NC_140995.1, read as the reverse complement.
GGCGGCGTCGGAGACGGGAGTGGAGACGAGGGCGGAGGCATAGATGGGGGTGGAGACGGAGACAGAGGCGGAGACGGGGAGGGGGCCGAGTCGGGGGCCGGGATGGAGATGGGGGTTCGGTCGGAGACAGGGGCGGGGCGGAGGCGGGGCAGGGACAGGGGCGGGGCGGAGACAGGGTGGGGCGGGGACGGGGGCATAGACGGGGGTGGAGACGGAGACAGAGGCGGAGGCGGGGCGGAGACGGGGGAGAGGGCCGAGGCGGGGGCGGAGGCAGAGACGGGGGTGGGGGCGGAGATGGGGGCTCAGTCAGAGACAGGGGTGGAGGTGGAGACGGGGCAGGGACAGGGGCAGGGTGGAGACGGGGGCGGAGACGGAGAAGGGGACAGGGGCGGTGGTGGAGATGGGGCGGAAGACTGGGCGGGGGGCAGAGACGGAGGCAGAGATAGGGTCAGGGACGAGGCGGGGGCTGAGACAGTGGAGGAGGAGGAGACGGAGGCGGGGTGGGAGACGGGGGCGGAGGCAGTGACGGGGCTGAGGTGGAGATGGGGGCGGGGGCGGAGGCGGAGATTGGCAGTTCGTTGTCAGGCTCACTGAACGGAAATACGTAAGGTACACGTAAGAAAAACTAGAAATCGACTAAAAGTGAGCAAAACGTCGGGAGAAATTGCTTACAGATCCATCCAAGTTGAATTCTCATAGAGTCATAGAATGTTCCAGAAATGGGACACACTCCCCATCAGGTCTGAGCTGGTGTTTTAGTCCAGATAGGCCATCTTGTTTAATCCCACGCTCCTGCTCAGTCGCACTTTTAATATATTGTTTCTTTCAAGCAGCTATCTAATTTCCTGTTAAAGTATTCATGGACTCGATTTCAATAAGAACAAATTTTACCCATTCAGTTTTACAGTGTGGAGAGTGTAACGGTTGATTGTAGACTCAGTTCAGATCAAAATGCCTCCCGCTCTATGCCAATAGATTTTAGTTTAATCCCAGTGATAGACTGACATCCTGTGGCTCGATTACAATCCTGCAGTCTTTAGAGGTAGATGTGCAAATTCACCAATCTCACGCTTTCAGCAAGGAATCACACTCAAAGAGTGTACAAGGATGCAGAATTGGCACCACTCTTTTGCACCTCTACCTCTGACACAACACCTTGCATTTATATTGCACCTTTAATGCAGTTAAAACATGTCAAGGCACTTGACAGGAGTGTTATCAAACAAGATTTGACACCAAGCCACATAAGGAGCTATTAGGATAGATTACCAAAAGCTTGGTCACAGAGGTTTTAAGGAGTGTCTTAAAGGAGAGAGAGGCGGAGAGGTTTAGGAAGGAAATTCCTGAGCTTAGGGCCTAGGCAGCTGAAGGCACGGCTGCCAATGGTGGAGCGATGGAAATCGGGAATACGCAAGAGGCCAGAATTGGAGGAGTGCAGAGAGCTCACGATCTCACATGACCTTCCCCCTCCAACCAGTCAAACAACCTTTTCTCCCATTCTCTGATATCTTTATAACTAACTAGCTGGAGTGCCCGGCGGTGCCGGTGCAAAGTCTGCCCCTGTGCCTTGTTGATTGACATTGCGGGGAAGTGAGAGAGGTAAGGAGAGAGAGAGAGGGAAGGAAGGAGAGAGAGACAGAGAGAGGGAAGGAGAGAGAGAGAGAGGGAAGGAGAGAGAGACAGAGAGAGAGGGAAGGAGAGAGAGAGACAGAGAGGGAAGGAGAGAGAGAGAGAGGGAAGGAGAGAGAGGGAAGGAAAGAGAGAGAGAGGGAGAGAGAGAGAGAAGGAGAGTGAGAGAGAGGGGAAGGAGAGAGAGAGAGAGAGAGATGATGGAGAGAGTGAGGGAAGGAGATAGAGAAGAGAGGAAGAGACCCGGCCTGAGTCACCCCAGCTGAGCTGGCACTGCAGCCCGCCGCCCCGGAGACCCCGTCGGCGGCGTAGCGCCTGAGGCCCGGTCCCGAGTGACCCGAGCTGAGCTCCTGCTCCGGCCCGCCGCCCAACGTGAACAACAAACACCCTCCTCACCTGTAAATCAGTCCCAACCCAGGCTACTCCGAAAGCAGCCACGGTGCCCCGGGCATCCGACCCGAAGAGCTCGGCAGTGACATCCTGCAGAGCGGAGAGGCGGGGGTGACAGGAGAGAAAGCGGAGAGAAGGAGGAGGAAGAGGGTGAGGGTGCGACTGGGGCCCATGGTCGGACAGAGGCAGAGTTAGCAAGACGCCCAAACTAACAATGCACGCAGCTTGCTTTTCCCGTTGCCGCACTAACGGTAGTATGAAGGATTAGGCCCCACCCACAAGCGCCATGAAACGCCCCCTGTGATGCAGTACGCTCCCCCCATAGGATTGGTCAACCTTCACGTCACTCAATGCTAATGAGCGGATTCCCCCGTATGATTGGCCAACCGCTAATGAGCGGATTTTTGAACGTTTTTTGTATAATGTACGAACAATTTTTGTTCTGACCAAAAAGTAAATATGCCTATGACACTCCCCTAATCATAAGCTTTCTTTTGATATAACATATGTGTAGGTACGCTCTATAACTTTTTGAGTGTATAGAGGACATACAGACAGACAGAAGTACCGCTTTATATATAGAGATAGCTGGAGTGCCCGGCGGTGCCAAGGCTTTGTCGAGGGCATGTTGTTTTTGGAGAGAAGAGAGCGACTGGGGGGGAAGAGAGAGAGCGACTGGGGGGGAAGAGAGGAGAGCGACGCGGGGGGTGAAGAGAGGAGAGCGACTGGGGGGGAAGAGAGAGAGCGACTGGGGGGGAAGAGAAGAGAGCGACTGGGGGGGAAGAGAGAGAGCGACTGGGGGGAAGAGAGAGAGCAACTGGGGGGGAGGGGGGAAGGGGGGGAAGTGGGGGGAGAGAGAGCGCGACTGGGGGAAGGGGGACGGGAGGGGGAGGGAGGGGGGGAAGGGGAGGGGTAGGGGGATGTGAGGGGGAGGAAGGGGAGGGGAGGAAGGGGAGAGGAGGGGAGGGGGAGGGAGTGGAGGGGGAGGAAGGGGAGGGGGTAGGAAGGGGAGGGGGGAAGGGGAGGAGTGGGGGATTGGGAGGGGGGAAGGGGATGGGAGGGAGTGAAGGGGAAGGGAGGGGGGGAGTGGGAGAGGAGGGGAGGGGGGAGAGGGAGTGGAGGGGGAGAGGGGTGGGGTGGGGTGAGAGGGGGGGTGGAGGAGGTGGGGGAAGGAGGGGGCGAGAAAGGGAGTGGTGGAGCCAGCAGACCCTCTCCCCACTGCAGGCGATGGCTCCGCTGAGCTCCGTGCCACCCCATGCACTGACATGCCGAACACAGCGCCCCGGTGAGCCTGAGCCCCGCCCTCCCGAGACCGGGCCTGAGATGGCCGATTGCGGCTGGCCGGGCCTGGTTGCCTTGGTAACCCTCCTCCCCCTCTCCGCCTCCCGATCTCCGGGCCTGAGCGGCCAATTGCGGCTGGCGAGCCCGGTTTGCCGGGGTAACCCTCTCCGCTCCCCCTCCCCTCGTGAGCCCCCCCCCCGAAGGAAACGCGAGGAGGTTGCAGTGAGCCCAGCCAGCCTTTACCATGATGGCTGGCCGCTGGTTTGGAATCGGGCCCAGCGGGGGGGTGGGGGGGTGCGGGGTGGGAGGAGCTTGCCACAAAACAATTGCGTAGATTCCAGCATGGCTGGCAACAGACGCCCAGGCTTCGAGGCCTACCAGCAAAAACGGGGAAAGGTAGGAAAATTAATGAGATTAGATAAAAGATTTAGAAAGTAATTAACTTTTTTTCAA